>NC_051185.1:22609618-23244838 GCF_013339695.2 Rhipicephalus sanguineus | reverse complement strand
ACATCTGTGATAAGCTCATATCCATTACACGATGGGAAAAAGGCACTTAAGTTTACTTCCCTATATTCGATAAATATCCATCTTCACCAAAACGAGGTTTGGAAGTACCATAACATCCCAAGTGCTTAAGAAATGAATAGATGATCCAAATTATAATGTCAATAGTAGAGCACAGCAACCGCACGTAGAATTTAAACACTGTTGACAAAAAAAGCAAAAAAGAAAAACAACAAACACCTACCAGTCCTCTGTTATAGTATTTCGTTTGCTGCTATCTGAAGGCTGCTGCGTATCCTTGGACTGCGCTTCAGACTCGCCATTTTGCACTGGCTGTGCGCTAGTGCTCGGAGTGGGGTCGACTTTGTCGTCGGTCGCAGGCATTGCGTCGTTCGAACCGTTGCACAGGGCCTCCGCTTCTGCTCGGTGCTCTATTACCACCGTCACCCTGCAAGCAAACAAGACCTCCCGTAAAAACAGTGCAGATGCTGGATGAAAATGGAGGATGCTGAAGCACAGGTCCTGCCTGCGATGCATGCCGAGGTCACCTTGCTTTTCAAATTGATGCAGCGAAGCTGCACGTTTACGCTTTCCCAATAGCCTTAAAGGGATATTGAACAAAAATAGGAAAACACGGCGAAAACATCGAAATTCTACTTGGAAGACACGACTTTTCTGATAAACAGAGCTTATTTCACATAATTTTGAACAGTTGGCTGTATTTTTGGAAGATTGTCAGCGTGCGGCGGCTACATGCCAGCGCGAGCCGTGACGTCACCTGTCGCCGTGGCGGATGAAGGATGGAGGTGTTCCTGTCCTGCTACTTCCCTTTCTCTACCTCTCCTTTTCATCCCACTCTCCCCCTTCTACAAAGGTGCTGAGACGTGCACCACCTCTTTATGGGCTTTATCCCACCCAAGTGCATTGTTCGCTGCCAGCGCCGTTCATAGTGGTTCTAGGAGCAGTAGGGGGGGGGGGGCTGAGCGGGTTCAGAGACACGGACGACGGCTGGCATTGTTGGCATGCCCGTTTCGAGTACATCACTAAAAGTCACCAAACGTCACCTCCTTTAGTTCCCAGCGCGGCTGCTAGATGTGTTTGTTCGTGAAAAACAGATTAAATTCGTTATTTTCCACTAGTTTGTGTGTAAAATGAATGTTGCGTCTACTGATTTCAGCACCGAGTCTTTAAGTTTGCCTGAAAATCTCGGTGGCAAAAATTTTGTTCAATATCCCTTTAAATAGTATTTCTAAGTTGATTCACCCTCTACTCTCATTTACACTTGTGTATCTAAACTTTTACGACAATAGCTGTTATAGGGACATCTTAACCCTTTAAGACGCCATGTACTAAGAACTGTCTGTAAATGCGTCAAATTTACACATTATTTCATGGCGCTCTATATATTATTGCAACAAAAAATAATGTCATAATATGTTGATTTGTGTGATTTATAGTAATTAATATGAGTTAAATTGCAATTAAATATCTATTGATCCTGAAGTCATTCACATTGTTTTGGCTTAAATAGAATCAAATTTCACGCTATAAATAAAGTGAGAATTCGTTTTCGGTTATGTTCATTTCGAGCAAATAAAAATGATACTTTTTACGTGGCTCGCACAAAGCAGCGTGTCGAACGACTCGTCAAACATGGTAGTGCCTTCAGCAAAATCACCAGGTGCAACAGTACGCTGCATAATTAAGTTAAATGAAGAAACATTTTTTACGCAGGAGGTTGAATTCATCCAAACCTGAATATATGTTACTCTTTCTAGCCATTAGTCGACAAGACTAGCAAAGCATCTCTAAGGGTTAGGCGCATTTAACTGCATTCATGGTGTCAGCATTGGAATGCTCTTTTTAGAAATCTGTGGCATCACATTCTCTTCAAGTTGTAAAGAGTAATGAACGGCTTGAAGCTCGTAAACTAACAGCACGCTGTTCGTCTACAACCACAAACAGCAATTTTACCACTAACCATTCAAATCTCAAAGCATTACCTTCACATAATAAGGGCCGCGAGTTTGTGTAAAAATAGTGTTCTTGTTACATCCTGTTACAACTGCTATCACCCAATGCTGTTTCACACTGGTGCTCATGGTACCCAAATAGTGATATCGGCATTACTGCAAACACTCAAGCTAACAGAAACAGGAAACAGTTAACTGATGTATGACACAAATGAACTAATTAATTGATTTATTGGCTTGACTGAGTTATTGAGTGATTGATTGATTTTCCAAGTAACACAGGGGCTACAAAATGTGTCAAGAGTGGAGAGCTTCAGATGACATTAGACCACTTGAAATCCCTTAACGAGCACCAAAATAAAAGTGGGTGATCAGTAGTGCCTTTCTCTCTATCTAAATGAAGCTGCAACTTCAGTACACAGGAATTGAACCCAGGACCTGAGGCTGATAAGCACAACATCATATCCACTGAACCCCACCAGCAGGTGAACATAGCTGAAACAAAATGGTGATGCTAACCCAGCATAACCAACCTAGCCCCAACTTAAAACCTTTTTTATAAGTCCTGCGAGCATATCCTAGGTAACGAAACAGCAAGCACAAGATGAACAAGGGAAGCAAGAATGCAAACTGATGCCATGGGCATGTGACAAACTACAGCTGACACTAACAAATAACAACCATAAAACCTGAAATTTACTGTTTCACAGTCAAACTTACCAATACCAAACACCTGTCCGTCTACTTTCAATGGCACTACAGAAAACAAGGAAGTCACAGACAGCCTGAAAGTGCTTACATAATTTTTTCTACAGCCGCCTCTTTCACTGAGTCACTTCCTGCCGCAGAGGCTTGTGCAAAGCTGTTGTGCAACTGCACATCTGCTCATAAAACAGAATGTTGCTTGCTATGTAACAGAGAGACGAGAGTTGGAGCAGACCACACGCAACCATCATCGTCATCCGAGTCAAGTGATGTTCTAGAAACTTTACTGACAACAGCCTTTTCTTCTAAGCGTGGCACACAGTAGGCAATGACGAACACACAGTGAAAACCCATTACTGTTGAGTGTGAACTGTGGGGCAGTGAATCATCTGAAGAGTGGAACAGTTTGGGAACTTTTGTTGAGTTCCCTGTAGGCTCAGTATGCTTGTGCTAACTTACGCTTCTCTCATAAGGCAGAGAAATCTTCCGAGGTCTCTACATCTCTTAATTTAGGAAAATTCGAAAGTGTAAGGAATGAGCTGAAACAAGACAAAATGTTTAGCAATACACTAGGTGATTTGCTACAGGCAAGGGCACTTTAGAACCTTTGTTCAACGAGTAGCTTTACCAAGTAGCTCTGCCTGAAAATTGAACGAAGTTTATCACCCAATGTTTACACCCGAGCAAAGTTCGAAAACTACAAACAACAGTTAGTGAAGGGACTTCGTGGGAGAGGTAAATGTGTGCAAGATTGGTGTCATACATCTTGACATACTTTTAAACAGTTACTCATTGGTTGAATTTCAGCCCACTGTTGACGTGAATTGGTATGATGGTACATGCTTCAAAGACCATTAACATACACCTCCAGCTGCTTCATGAAGACCATCTGTTTACTACAACGATGTTTGTCCCCACCAAAAGTGCCGGAATTCAATTAAGATCAGCTCTTTCATTAGCTCAAGCGAAGCTTTAATGCAATAACAATTTTTAACACACTCTTTCTTTACTACAGTCATCAACTCTTTTAAACACAGCTGTAATGCACTATAAGCTCCACTAACATCACAGTGAAGGAGCTGCAAACTGAACTGAGGCTGTGAAGGAACCACAAGAACACTTCAGGGCCACATGCGAAGGGCACATTGCAAGGCTTCCGCGCCCAAACACAAAATGCTGTGCCTGCAAAACTTAGCAAGACTAGAGCTCGCAATGGAAAACAGGTCTACGAGAAAGATAAACACACAGGAGCTGTGTTTACGCCTCTGGACAGTGGGCAAGACTCACCAGGATTCATGCGGGGGACGTATGCAGTGGGCCTCTCGTGGCTAGAACAAACGCCAGCGAAACGACTTTCAACTTCTCCGTATTTCCGAATGCTAGGAGGTGGCCCACACGCTCCAAAATAGAACCGCCGGAGGCTCGAAAACCCGGCCCGCGCCCATCGATGCCCCGAGCAAACCTGGAGGTGGCGAGATGCCAGGAGCGCTGGCGCCGCAAATATAACGGCGCCACACTTTTGAGCAAACAAGTGGCTCCCTCTCTTGTCGAGCACGACAGACCCACTGACCGAGTGGAACGCAAACACACAAACCGCGCATTGCGGCAGACTGCAGTTGAGTGCAGAAGGGGCTTGCTTCGACGTGTTGGTCCAGGTGATGCAATTTGTCTTCTGCTATGACATCGCTTCGCTACTGAATCCAGCTTTATATCGGCCATCCTGGTGGGTGCAGACTATGAAGATATTTGCAATTCAAGCAGCCTGCCTCAGTTGGTGTGCACAGAATGTAGAATTGCAAACAAATAAATGTGGAACCAAAGCCACAGTGAGAAAGGTTAACTTTTCTTATGTGTGTGGAATGCGCAATTAAAATAAGGCACAAGTTCAAGTGAAGATGAAAGCTTGGAGAGGTGAAAAGTCCTTGAACACGAAGTCTAGCTGGAACAAACGTTTCGACAAGTGGTCATTTCTTCAAGGCAGAAATTGTTAACGCACACATAGCAAATATTATCCAACAGTTAGCCAAATATTAGTCAGTGCTTGTATCATGCCAGTAAATGCAATAAGCCTCACACAAACTATAAACTTTTTAAAAATTAATGTACCAGCATATAATTCATTCTGAGTATACTTATGCATGATGTCCTACTTCACATCCCTAGCAGCTTTTCTTTATTTCCAATTTTAGCTCGTAAAATGTCTTTTTTTTACATGCTGCTAAATCACTGTTTCTGAAACACCAGTTTACTTCCCACGTAATGCTTTCACATTAAAAGGAAGAGTCGTGCGAAAACCATTCACGATTACTGTCGATGTAAGCAAAAGCTTACGACCTCTCAGGTGGTACAAAAGTTCTCTCATGACAGGACGTGCGTCTCAAAAATTTATAATAGTTGGCGTCCGACAGCAAACGTGCTACGCGACTCGGATGAGTAAAAGCACGCAACTTTGACTTGGCAGTGAAAGTTCGATCACAGCCAAAGCTCATTATAACGAAGTGATAAAAATTCGTGAACATGGAGTGTCGCTGGAGCCAAATTTCGCAAACTCCAGTGAATTTTTCAAATTTTCATCACCTCAAGCTACCATATTCCCCTGAACTTCCTTTTTTGGAATATAACAAAATGGCATACGGCTTCGTTATATCCGAATGGAATTTGGCTTCGTTATATCCGAAACTTTGTTATAATAGTGTATTCATAACACTGTAATGGCAAGATTATACTTCATTTAATTCGTTATAAATGATAATTCGTAATCTACACATTCGTTATATTAATATTTAACTTTACTGACCACCACGAAAATGGGCGAAAAGAGGCAAAGAAATGACAGTGCTTGCCAGGTGGGTGACGCAAAGAAGGCGACACAAATCAGGTAAACAAGGCAATTCATTTCGAAAACGCGGGCACATTGGCTATGTCGGCAAAATCGAAACCAAACTCACTCGTGAGCCATTTCCTTCTTGCAGGGGTCTTCCAGACTGTCACCTTCCTTCGTGATGCCGTTGGCATGACTTTGGCCGGTCGTCTCGGTCAGCGGCGACACGGTGATGACTGGCCGGCGGTTGCCTGCCTCTGAGAGCAGCGTCGTGGGCTTTGGAGGCACGGGAGGCTTGGGCTTGCCTGTCAAAGAGATGAAGCGCACAGAACGGCACGTCACGCTTCGCCACCATCTCACGACGTCACCCGTTCCCTTACGTTCAACGCCACGCATTGCTGAACAAGTCTTGTCAAGATCGCTATGTCGCAAGCATCGACAGCCAACTGTCAACGTGCACGAGCTCTATACCGACTGTCAAGCTGTCTTCGATGACTCACCCAGAAATGTCGCAAGCAGGAACCTCTGAGCTTTATGATTAGATATGATTATGTTGGATAACACTTGAGCTATCACAGTATCATGTAAGCAATGTAACAGACAATGCCATTGATTAGACTCTATACAGAGCCGTTGGCTTTATAACACCTTTAGAACCCCACCATATTATCAACCCCTCCAGGTCTGCTTCTAATTATAATTACTAGTTACCACCCATTCGCACTAACCACAGTAAAAAAAACATCTAAATTTACTCCCATTCACTTTTGGAATAGCTTACCTGTACTACTTAAAACTGTGCCAACATTTTCACATTTCAAGGCTTCATTGAAATCGTTTCTGTTCATTTCTGATAGTGCGCCTTAGTCGATGTATGTCTGTCATTTCTTATGTAATTTTTCGTTTCTTTTGATTTGCATTTTCTTTTTTCTTTTTTTTTTCTTTCCTTCTCTGTTTTTGTTTTCATTTTTATTATGTATGTTTTTTTACTGTATTGCATTTGATTTTGCATCGTATAATGTATTTTGCATCTTGCATTGTATTTTATTGTATTCCTATAATTTCATTTCATATTTCAACTGTTCTTGCCTGTTGACCACCTGCTAATCTTCTGCCACTTATAGAACTCAATTTGGCCGAATTTCTAACTGAGAGTCCCATTTTCAATAGTTTTTAGCATTTACACTCAGGGACCCTCATCTGTATAGAAGTATTTTGTGACTGATGCATATGTAACCAATAAAATGAAACTGAAGCAACATGTCTTCACAACTCGACACCTGCAAAACACGACAATGTGTAAATGTCAGATCAGCCTGGATAACACTGCACAAGTGACGTACTGCAAAATTTATGAAAGAGATCAAATTCTGGGACTTCTCGTGCCAAAATCATGATGTGATTAGTGATTATGAGGCACGCCATAGCAAGGTACTCTTGATTAATTTTAACCAGCTGGGGTTACTTAATGTATACATAGGTAAATGCAAGTACACAAGCATTCTCATGCTTTGTGTGTGCCGAAATGCAGCCACTACAGCTAGGATTGAACCCACAACATAGAGCTCAGCAGCATGATGGCATGGGCACTGGGCTGCTGTGGCAGGTTAAGTCATTTTAAGTCAATGTTAAGTCATTTCACTTCAGTCACGAATAATCCACTCCCATGACTCCTTTAAGCGTGGTTGTCTACATAACAAAAATTCCATATTTGTTAAAACCCTAATTTTTTGTGTCTCGTGACTTTACCAGACTGACAGTTAACTGCGTATCAATCTGTAACCCGTTGACAGAAAAATAAAGAGATTGAATTTTCTGGTCCTGCTTGCTGACACAACGGAAAATTCTGTCGTTTGTCGCTTAGGAACTAGATCATCACATATAGGCTTGCAGTCTTGCTGGGATAGTAGTTAGAAAGTCACTTTATCGCCCACTAGTCCCAATCACCACTGTCATCATCACCAGCCTATTAAGTGAAGCGTTTATAACTCACAGATTTCAGTGGCGGCGGCGCACACGAAAAACCCAGTGCCGGCAAACGTACAGAAATGTGCCCTTCAGAGGGGCACCAATCACATGCATATTTGTATGCGCCATTTTTCAGTAATTTAAGCTCTCACAATCGTGGGCTTGTTGACGATTGGTCGTTTCTGATATGGCAATGTGATCTCTTATCCGTCATTTCACGGTGCCATGTGTCATTGTTTCACGCACGACCATCACTGTTGCCTGTGGCAACAGAAGTGTTGCGCTGCTAAGGATGTGGGTGAAGGTCCCATTCCCAGCATGGATGAACAGTTAGGAGGGAGCATTGTGCAATGCGATATAAAGAAAGAAAGAAATAAATAAAGAAAGACAGAAAAAGAAGTAGTATGTCAGGCATGCACATGCCAAGCTTCGCTTGCCCCCATCATAGTGCCCCCATTTTCCCGATAGACTGTTGAACTTTTTAATTTGCACTGCAGGACAAAGATCTTTCCCAAAGATCTCCGATTCACTCCATCCCGTGCGAGCCGATTCCATTTTTCCATTTTTGTGCCTCCGATTTTCATAATTTCATCATCCCACCTAACCTTCTGCTGTCCTCAGCTGCGTTTCCCATTCCTTGGTGTCCATTCCTTCGCTCTAACTGACCACCGGTCAATGGTACTGCGCATTACGTGGCCCATTACATGGCCCATTACGTGACGCCAAACTGAAGTATCATTACACAGAGGAATAGGTAGACTGCGCTAAACAACAACAGAGATGTTTTCTATGTAGCACTGTTACAAATATTTGTGAGCAGTGGCCATACTGAAAGAACTGATGCCAAATCAATGCAAGTTAAAGGGACACTAAAGTGGATTAAGATTTTTTTCGTATTAGTAAATTACTCTTTCACGATACCAAGGACACCACGCTTGCTGCGAGATGACGCTTGGTAAGCGAGAAAACACGCAAAAACAATATGCGGCTGGCGACGCCACCTTGAAGTTCCTGCACCAGTCGCCACGGTGACACGTAGATTTTGATGGCATCTACAGGGCCTATATAGTTCTTAATCAGTAAAAATGGAGTTCATTGTCTTATGAAGGAGCCAGAGACTCAACATACCAAGGTTCACAAAATTTCGTTAAGCCAATGAGGCCAAAATACAAAAACACACTTTGAAATCTATGACTTCACCATCGGAGATTTTAGCGGGAGAGTTCAAAGCGAGACTTTTGATACTGATTTTTTCATCTATTAATAAAGCTATGGTGGTGAAATTAACGACACTACAGTTTTCAGGCTATACTTTACTAATCTAATTTACTGCTTCACTTTAGTGTCACTTTAAAAGAAAAGAACTACCCAGGGTAACACTGCAGAGGTATACAAAAGTAGAAATAATAATAATATTAATGATAATAAAACACAGCCAACAGCACCCTCCCATATATTACTCATACATTAATGCAAATGCAATCTGAAAAATTTTTTAGAGCACATCCAAATGTGTCAATGGTACAACAAAAGGAATAAAACAAACGAAGCCCAAAGAAACAGTGTAGTCTCATAGAGGAAGTGCTCTTTCAGTTAAACATAGCAGCGTATCCTTGCTGTGATTGACTGATTAAGTGATTGATCCTATGTGTGCACCAGTAGAAAGGATGCCTGCACACTGATGAAAAATTCCATGGGTGGCAAGGCACCAAATACGTTAATACACATGACAAAATCGTAGATATTTATAGAGGTGCATAACCCGTCGTACCAATTGATTTCAACTAAATTATCACAAGCGAAAAACTTACGAACTGACAAGTAATCCCATGTTTATTTACATCTGTCAAGCAGATGGTTATGATATTACAATTGTCAAAACATATGTGTGTATGTTTTTCCCCCCATAAAGCCACCCTTAATAACTAACAAGACAGAACTAGGTGAAATGCCAATGGGCTTTGTCGCATATTACGGTGGAAAGTACATAAAAACTGGTGACAACCTATAAGGGTTCTTTCACTAAGAGTAACATATTAACAGCACTACGTGTATGGGACACAGTACAAAGAACACACAAGGTGGAGACTTGCAAATGACTGCAAATGTGGCAATACTCAATCTCACAGAAAGAAAAAACCACTGCATGTGAAAAAACAAAAACGAAATGGGAAACTGATTACATGATTCAAAGGATGCACAGTATGCCTGTACAAAATTACTGGTGTGAGCAGCGTTTTCTATTTCATATTTTTGTTGCTTCTTTCTCCTGAGCATTGTTAGACTTGCCATCCTTTCACAGTACAATATGATCACACATACACAATCCATTCCATGTAGTTCATGTTCTTTGTCCTGCCAAAACAGACTATTATATTTGTTCCACTATGCAAAAAAAAAATCACCTGAGTCACAGCAGTAGGTCGAACTAAGCAGATGTGCATTCAGCACCAAATGGTTTCAACTCTCCATATCCAGCGCAAACATTCCAGTTTTATTGAGATGTTTATTGGCGGGATTCAGTTAATGAGCTCATGGCTATTAAAGCATAGTGATGCTTACTGATGCTACAAGTTTTTGACCAGCAAAAATTATTGTTCCATCCCAAGCCCCCCTGCTTCTCGAATCCAAAGACAATCACTGCCAAAACGTCTTGCACATACAAGGACTCGGTCATCATTAGCCTGTGGTATGCAATAAAGCTTGTATATGTAACTACCTACACACAGTATGGCCCAACCTCAAAAGGAACACCTATCCAGTAATGAACCCATTGCAATTTCATCCATGGCTGGACATATACATTACGCTAATATCTATGCATTAAAATATACTTGGCATGCCATCGTGATATTTTTTCAGCTTTAACCAGTAGCTACATACTGTGCTCCTTTTAAAAGTGAACCATACTGCAGATGCAATTGAAGAAAAGCCTTTGAAATGTCAATGAGGTGCAAACTGAATTACAAAAGGTTGGCTTATTGGTGGAACATTATCTCAGACAATGAAAATCCTTTTTTTTTAGTGCACAAAACTTTTAAGCAAATGAAGACAGGTAAGTTGCTAGTTTGTGCTCTGCCCTGCCACCTCCATTTCATTCAATCTATCATGCATATTAAAGAAGTTTTTCCTTGTCTGAAGTAAGCGGTGAAATAGACAAAAACTGAGCCGATGGTGAACCTGCCCACCAGATCATAAATAACTTAGATGTCTCAGTCAAGATGGAAGAAGCTAGCTGCTGTTGTAAGCTACACATGCACCAAATCTAACAAGCCCGTGCCTTTGTAAGAAAACAAGACAGTGACCCAATGGTTTCCTTGAAAAATCATAACAGGTTCATAAACAATTCAATTTTCAAGCTAGAAAAGTAAGAAAGACCGTCCAAGCAGCTCATTGGTCAAGCAACCATGCATTATTTTCAAGCTTCATAAGAAAGCAAGCCCTAACAGAGTGAAATTCCTAGTCGAAATGGCTCCACACTAAGGCTTCGTGCATTATGACTGATCGCTGCAAGTGCTACGCATGCCTAAGATACAACAGATCCATCTTCTTTCCGAGTGCTTTCTTAAAATGTTTTAATACTTCCAAGTTGGGAAAGTATCCAAGAAAGCAAACTGCTTTCACTTTTTTTCAAACAGACAAGGATACGAGAAAAGTTGGATGGAATGAGGAATTCTTTAAGGATGGAGTTACGAGCGCGTGCTTTTTGAACGTCAGCCAAGCGTGCCGCAAAAACAAAGCTACACCTGAGGCATCAATGGCCCCCCATGGCTAAATACATTAAACTTCAGAGAAAAGATAAGTTAGAAAGGCTAAGGAACTGCACAACAGCCTGCTAGCACAACAAGAAGCAGTGAAGAAGATACTCATTGGAAAAACAGCAAAGGAACCACTTCACTGCAATAGTATTACACGCAGAAAAGCATTACCTCAAAGGAGACCTCACAAGCTCTTTTACAGGGCTACAAGGTTAACCATGTCAAGGTGAAAAGCAGACAGCAGGAGCAAGCAAAGTAACTAGCACAACAAGATGTAGTCAACAAAGTGCCCAATGGAGAAGCATCAAAAAGATGCCTTCAGAGCAAAAGTATACATGTAGAAAGACTTTGAGTAGAAGAGCTCTTAAACATTTACAGTGCTGACCACGTTGAGGAAAAGGGCGGTCACCATGAGCCAGCAAAGTGACAAGCAATGGCTGTCAGCACAGTTGACGGAGAGTCTGAGAGAGCGAAGAAAAGACAGTGAAAATAGACATCACCTAGGAAGGATCTGACCCAGTCCCTGGCCACCTGGACGTAGAGCGAGATCACGTACGTCAGGCAGCACAGCGAGACGGTCAGCAAGGCTGCACCCGCCAGAAAAACCACGCCGTCCGAACACTCCTCCATCGGTGTCGGCCTGCCGGCGGGTGCGGCCTCGGAGGAGCAACAAGGGGTGAGAACCCCCTGTCGAGCATGTGTCTCCTCCGAGCCCAGGTGGCCCAAAATAACCTCCTTCCCCCTCCCCCCCCGACCGAAAATGTGGTGTCACGTGTCAGCGGGGAGGGGGGTGGTGTGCGCAGAGGTAGGGCTGGGAGCGATGGCATGCACGCTCGCTCGGAGCTGTGAGAATATGTGGGAATGTCTACATAACGTGGGAAAGGAGTGATTGATCTTGCGCAGATGGAAAGAGTGTCTTTGCCGTTTGCCCCTGGCACTGTTTTATGCAGCTAGGACTGTGTGGGGTTTTTGTTTCTGCGGTTTACTAACCAGTAGGTCAGGTAACCGTTTACAGGGTTGAAATGACCAAGGACAGCACCCAAAAGTGCAGTTTCAGTGTAACTGGAGGGGGGAGCCCTGAAATTTTTCAATTTTGCATGTATATATAGTATATACATGCACATATCATACAAACACATGCACGAACATTGGTAAAGTCTGGTTGAACCCCCCCCCCCAACCCCTTGAAAAAAATTTCTGGCTACGTCCCTTAAAAACGTGTACGGTGCGCAGGGGCGTAGACACGTTAGGGCACACCTGGGCCCGTGCCCCCCCCCCCGAAATTTTTTTTTCGCCATAGCATACAAAGCAGAAAATGACACTCGACCACATCTGCCTGCTCGTCCCCACTACAGATCAAGGAGGTGCCCCCCCCGAATAAAATTTCTGCCTACGCCCCTGACGGTGCGTACTACTATTCCTTAGTAGACTTCCTACACGAAACAAATGTTCCTGTGTGCTTTTAAGCATATCCTTGTGTTATGCTTAAAGGTAGGTTTGCCGAGGAAAAAAGAATGCAAAGAAATAAAGAAGCGTGCATAGAGGACGCCCAATGAGTACAGTTTATCTTGGGGCATCTCCGATTCCAGATTGATATTGTGTACATTCATGTGCTACGTTGAAATAGGTATTTGATGCCCGCACAACTGTCCTACGTTCAAGAGTGGATGTTCTCATTTTCACGCGCAGTGAAAATAAAAGTGCATGATATACACAACAGTACTATGCAAGAGACCATAGGCAAAGCAGCTGCGCACACTACAACCCCTTTTGCGATGGCTATAACACCGTCTAACTTTCACCGACAACTTCATCACAACAAACAACCGCTTCCGTAGCTCCGCGTTACAATACCGCTACAACACGTCTACAAAACGGCTACGGCGTGCGATGGCAAGTGGAAAGGGTCATAACCGTCTGGGTGCGATATCCGCACTTTTTTTTTTTTATCGTGCAGGAGAGAGGGGGTCCACCTTAAAAATAGACGCCGCCGCTTCGCGCAGTTTACCGTTTGATTTGTCGGCCCACGCCCTCTAGCGGTCTGTCGCCCTCTTCCACTTTCCTCCTCTCCCGGCAGACGACACAATAAAATATCGGCGGCAGTTACAGCGACGGCTAAACGACGCTTGCGCAATGGCTCCATAGTGCGGGTGCGTGTTGGTATGAGTCCGCGATGAGTGAGAGTGAGAGAGGAAAACCCACACTTTCCGCCAACAAAAGGCGACGCGCGCGACAGCTGTGTGTGCCACCCGACCAGCAGCGCAGGCCAACGACATACGGAGCAACAACTGCGCACTTGAACGAAAGCTTCGTCAGCTCGGGGTCATTTCGGCGTGCTGGTGCGCTGTCTATGCGTACTTCGGACTCGATTCTAGGAACAGGGGTTGGAGGGAGAGAGAAAGAGAAGGGGAGGGGGGTGCGAGGAACGCGTAATGAGTAAAGCAAAGCCCGCCTGCAAGTACATCAACGCCAAATTGTGAACGTGTACGTTTTTACGCTGGAATGATTGAAGGTTTTTGACCTCTAGCTTTTGAATTAGCAAGTGCATTGTAACGAAGCAATGTGAACTCGCACGTGTGCAGCTTGTTAAGGCGAGAGCCTTAGACACCTCGTCAAACACGAGTGATGAAAAAAAAAAAATTACCATCACGTGTCGACGTCACCATGGCTTCACATATCGTGACGTCACATGATGACGTCATCACACATCATCGCTTTGTCTAAGGTGGGCGGATCCCGGAGGCAGTGCAAAACCACTTTAGGTGCAGAAAGCTTTTGGAGGGGGGGGGGGGAGGATCAATAAATCATGTGAGAAAATAAAAGACAGCTTTTGCCTTCGAGTCGTCGTAGTCGAATACATAAGAGATTCTGTGAGTTTTTGTAAGACTAATGAAACGGATGTTACGACAGAGGTAGGAGGGGATGGGAGGTGCCAACTTTTAGTGACAACTCTCGAACGACAATGAATGGAAGCGTATATGCAGTACATACGTACAGTACGTTCAAGTTGACTCACATACTCAGCGCTAAACAATGCTTCTGAGAAACAAGGAGAGGTATATGACTTAGGTAAACAAAAGACTGGACAACTGCCAGCATTTACGAGCACGTGACGTCCGCTCAGAACAAAACGTCCTTGATCTGGCTGTCACGAAAGATTGAATTAAATCAACACGGAAAAGAAATTCGATTGGTGCAAAAGAGTTACGGGCCTCTCTTGCTAACGAACGAAATAGCAACATCGCGCAAAGAGAAAATCAAAGGAAGAAGGTCAGCGTGAAAAACCAATAATAATAATATCTGGGGTTTAACGTCCCAAAACCACGATATGATTATGAGAGACGCCGTAGTGGAGGGCTCCGGAAATTTCGACCACCTGGGGTTCTTTAACGTGCACCTAAATCTAAGTACACGGGCCTCAAACATTTTCGCCTCCATCGAGAATGCAGCCGCCGCGGCCGGGATTCGATCCCGCGACCTGCGGGTCAGCAGTCGAGCGCCATAACCACTAGACCACCGTGACGGGGCAGCGTGAAAAACCAGAAGGGAAATTCACGTAACTGGTGATTTTCCACTTCTCCGATTACCACTTGCGTAAATCATGTTGGATCGGCGGAAACGTTGGATTGCAGCCGTTCGGCGCGCCCTACCGATAAGCAAACGCATCCTCTCATTGGCGTGACCAGGGGAAAGTCACTGTAGAACACGAACTTTCTGAAATGCTACGGGTTGACACGCCGAAAATGTGTTATGCTGCGCTTCAAAATGCAAAGTAAAAAAACAATTCCCGATCATCTGCCGTTATTATGTCGACGATTAGGCGGACGTCACTGACAATGAATTATAAACCCGACTACTCGACTATGATCATATGTTATATCAAAATAATGCTCGTTTCTTTATTTTATTTCGGAGTGCGATTTTAATCTTCATACGATTAAAAATAAAACCTACATCCATAAAAACAAAATGACCGCCACTGCAAGATGTGCCCCCCCCCCCCCCCCTTGCGACGTTTCGGGATTTACGTGACTGCTGATTACAAATTTAGCCGGCGGCTAGGAAAGTGAGCTATCGCTTTCAGCGAACGCGCGTGGTCACACATTAAACGGGAGCGATCGAAAGATAAACAGGATGTCAAAGGGCGAGGTGAAAGGGAGCTAGGCGATGATTGGACGCGATGCAGAGTCCAATCATCGGATGGAGCAGCAGCGCTGTAATTTCAATCTCATCCGCATTAAAAAGGAGAGGCACCGGAAGATGACTACAAGGCAGTTTCAACCCAACCCCCGCGTGGGAAGACGATCTGCTTGCAACGCGACGTTTGTGTTCTAGCTTAGGCGCTCCGTAACAAACGTGAGAAATTATACAAACCAGAAGAGGAAGCTGGGTAACTCTTGATTGACAGTTGATTAATGTTGCGGGTTCGATACTGGCCGCAAATTATAAGCGGGTGCAAAATAATTCAGAATAGATTTTTTGGTACACTTCAAGAACCTAAGCAGGCACTTTTTCGGTATTCGAGTAAAATTTCATAATTAAATTACCAGCAGTGATTCGATCCCTTTTATCTACATAAGAAACAGTGTAGCCGGGAGGGAAGGTCCGACCCCCCCCCCCCCCCACCCGAAAATTTCAATTTTGCATATGTATATATACACGCACACATACAACGCGCGTACGAACGTAGTCCATACACTTGCAGTAACAGTACTGACAACTGGGCGAGTTGATTCATGACTGGCTGCGCACGTCATGATTTGCGCAGCCAGTCATGAAGTAGTCCATAAAAAATGGTTACAGCCACCTCCCACCCCCCCCTCCGATAAAAAGAATTTCTGGCCATGACAACAGCTAGGTTCCCAAAGAGAGATAGGCTATATGCATGCCTTATCAGAGTGTGGAACGAAAACTTCTAAAAAAAAGACAACTAAAAAGAGTGAGCTCAGCGCTCAGATAAGACTGGCCGCTGTGTGTACTTTTCGACAAGCTATCTGCAAGCGCTGGCACAGACCATGTGCACATATTCGGGTTTCTCTAGCAGGCACGTATACGCTATTGAAACTTTTTTCGATCCTTTTTGGAATTCCTTTTGTTGTTGTTTTCTTGAACATACACTGAACGTGTGTCACTGCCGACACTGATCACCACAGGTACGGAACAGTCGCCGGTGTTCCTAAACTGCGGGAGTTCCAAAAGCAAATTAAAAAAGAAGTCCCAACCCGTCCGACGATCCAGGAGCTCTGCAAGCGAACACCTCATGTTTCTGTACTACTCATTTTTTTGTTACGCGTGTTTTGTTTTCCGGCTCAGTCGGCCACCTGTCGTTAAAGCAGGTTACGTTAAAGGCAGCACTGCAAGTGCACGTTGGAAAGCGGCAATTTTCGCTGCCAAAACAGCGGACAGGGGTTGTCTTCACGACTACATAACGTCGCTAACGGCATTGTTCTCCCTTCCAAATGATCTCCCGACAGCGCCAATCGTGCGTGGCGCAAAACACGCGAACGTACGGACCCTCCTTTCCGCTTCGCATGAACGAATTCGAAAGCAACGATTCGAAAAACGCCCCTCGTACACAGCTCGCTCGTGCGATGACACCCATCGGCAAACGCATCCGCACGCTGGTATCTCGCACCTACTTCTATGTCGCGTGAGCTGTACGGTTGAGTCAGCTCGCAGATCCCGTGAATTCACCCTCACGCTGATCGAGGGGCCACCGCGGCGGATTTACAACGACCAGTAGCACGATATCGAGAGACATGGCCAGCGTTGACCGGTAAACACGACCGTCTCGCTGGCGCGGAACATTGTATAAACACAAGGCGATCGGGAGCCCGAACACGATACGGACGTACGGACGAATAGGGCGATACGCGGAAACAACGCAAACTTACCTGACGCCATGAACGATGCGCTTGTCAACGCTTGCGGGACTCTTCATTACTCGCACGAGTTACATCCGTGCCGCTTTATGGCACTGTCAGGGCGCTTTTGAGGCACTTGCTTCAATAAAACGATCACAGCAGTCCGCAACATATTCAACAAGCAGTAAATGCGTCTGCCATATTTGATGCACTGGAGAGATGACAGATAAGTAGGGAAGAGTAATAGACGTACGAAATCCCCTTAAATGCGAGCTCAGAGGCCCGAAGCAAAATTTTGTGTTGCGCTTTCTAGTAGCCAGAAAATTTATTTTAAAGCGACATTGAATGAACGTAGATAATTAGTGTACTAAGCGCTGCAAGTATTGCTTTTGTACTTTTTGGTACTATCATTTTTTTTTGAACGCACAACAAGTGTCGGAGGCCATATAAGTAGTGACCGTAATAATATAAACATTGACGTTCGCTACATTTCATAGAGGAATAAAACATGGTTACGTTTTTTCCACGCCCCAGTAGAGAAAGCGTTGTACTATATGTTGACTACACGCTGCCGACAGTGAAATTAGTGATCACAAACGCATGACAAAAATCTCGGAAGCCAAACTTATAGCATAGGAAGACATTTGTTCATAAACGGCGCCACAAGACGGCACCACTCTTCAATTACTGCATCGCCATCAACATCAACTTTAGTGGCGGCAACTTTGAACAAATGGGCACCCGAGAACGGCAGTGCATCTTGCGAGCGACTTTTAAAGAAATATCGTACACGCGCAGGTTAAAAATCACGTACGTGCCACTTAATCGCTGCGGAGTGCGTTTACAGCAAAGTCTTTTCGGGGTGTGCCGATTCAAAGCACGGTCTCGGCTAGTTAAAACCAGTCCTTTAAGCTTTTAAGCGGTCCACAGTGACCTTAATGGAGAGGGTAGCCGTATCGCGAAATCATGGGGGTCCGGGAGGAGGGGTTCAATTCTCCCCCACCCCCCTCGAAATGTTTACATTTTGAATGAATATGTATATATGCACACGTACAAATACACGCACCAACACATCTAAAAGGAGGTCGCACCTTCCCCCCTCCCCCCGAAAAAAAATTTCTAGCTGTAACCCAGCACTGCGCCCTTAAAACTTCTGTTAATCACAAGATGCCTAGCATAAATCAATGCAGGACACCACCTGTCAACCCAGCTCCATTGCCACGCCCCCCCTCACCCTTTTTAGAGGTTCCTAGCTACAGCACACCACAGGGACCTAAAGTTTGCTTGCTCCTTCAGCAAAACAAATAGCAAGCAAATTATTTTGCTGTAAGTGTACAGACCACAGTCCAATGTGGTCTTGAGCAGTCTCAAGGTGCCAGCTGGTCAAGGTGATACCTTGAGCACAAGTATAGGTGCTACAGGAAGAAAGTAAATAATGCAGGCAGACATTTTTTTTAAGAAAGTGAGCCGCTGCTCAGGCACCTTTATTACAAATTGCTCGTGTAAAAAAAAAAAACATCACACAAGTTCTTTGCAAAAGTTAGTGACAAGTCACTCGAGAAACTTTCTCGGCAAAAAAGTTAATTTGCAAGTGTTGGTTACAAGTGGAACAGAAGATACTCACAAAATGGAAGGAGGCTCTAGCAGCATTACTAGAGGTTCATATCTTTTTTTTTTTTTGGTCAACGTGCATTGCCACAACCGATGCTAGTTGATAATGATGACGATGCAAAACCGGCAGCTTCTCAAGCCACTCCACGGCACAAATGGACGTGCTTGTGAAGCACATAGAAAAAAGAATGCGCTGACCAGGCGTGAACTAGAAAGTTCGGGCATGTGCTAACCTGATGCCAAACCTCGTTTGGCATACGAGCCTTAGCAGACTGCTTGACAAGAGCCCGAAAAGCCGCGCGAAACAATGGCGCAGTTAGTGGCTGACTGATCACAGCCTGATGAGAGCGGTCGGACAACCGTATTGGCACGAATATAACACTTTTCTTTTTGTTCTTCTGCAGAAAGCTGTTATTTGGTGGGCCTGGCACCCATTCCATTTCACCCGTTCTTTATAATGGAGGCCAACTGCAACCGAATTCGTGACTGCGTAACAAAGCCTAGTTTCAGGTAATACACTAGTACCTAGGAGCATCGTGCAGCACTTTATTTTCCATCGATTTGTACTTCGAAATATTACATTAATAGACCGACTTGGTTTTATGGTGAGAGTAACCAACCCTTCGTTGTCCAAGAAAAAAAAGATGCGCACGCACAAAGTGTAGTGCACGAATTGGAAGACGCGACGAACAGTGCGAGGGAGTTCAACGAAATGTGTTCACCTGCGTGGTTCGATACGTTTACACACTCTAGCTACTCTGGCGTGTGCCCATTCGTTAAGATCTCACGGCCAAGTGAGGGCTTCGTACAATCTACGCTATTGCATCAATCAACGCCAGTGGCCTTACATTATGAGCCTACAAACGCGACCACATCATGTACTGTCAGTTTGTAACATAATCCTTATATATTACATTATACAATGTTTAAATTCTCAACAAGTCACATTTGTGCAAATACGGTACATTTCCGATATCGAAATGGCAGTGTATGAAAACGCACAGCACGAATGAAAATGACGTTTGCATGCGCACTGTGGGAAAGAATGTGCCAATGTGGAAGCAGCAACACCTCGCAAACGCGCGTAGCGAACGCGCCACCAATGGAAGTACAAAACCACAATGTTCTGGCACTATTTCTTCGAAAGAGCCACTTTGGGGGGCAAGATTTGCGTGAATCATCAAAACGTCCGTCAAGGCAACATGGCAAACAACAGGTGAGCAGTGTTTGTCGAAACTTTGGAAGCCACCGCACACGTCAAACTGCCCCCAGCGACATCTGATCATCCACTCTTGGTACACTTTCAAACTACTTTCAAACTAACGAGAGCACTTGCCACCACTGCTTACAGATCAAAGGTACCTGCTGAAACATTGCACTATTTCAGCTCCCCAAAAGTATGTGCTGATGCATCTCTGAACTTTAGTAGTGCTCTTGACAATTTAGACACAACTTTCAGTGACGTTCAGCTTTGAGATATGGCATAGGTTCAATAACAACACACAACTGCAAAGCCTTCAAGTACACACACCGTGTTTACCTCCAGAGCACTCCTCGGAAATGTGTCCCAGGCAGAAAGAACCCTCCACTCACAGCGTTCCAAATGAATGTCACATGTGCCCCATGACAATCGCCGAGGAGCGTTTATGAGACGTCTAGTTAAAGGGATACCAAAGGGAGATATTAAGTTGAGTTAGACTGAAACATTATGTTTGTGTAATAACCAGTTCGCTATTCCTGGCGAGAACAGAGCGTTTATGAGTGAGAAAACGTCAAAATTGAGAAATTGGAGGAGCACTCTCTCGCATCCTCCATGGGTGCCTCATTAAAATGACATCAGATCCTCAATCTTGATTACTTAATTACTACTACGGCTTAAAATGAAAATTACATAAATTTTGACAATATTTAAACGTGCAGTAAACCACTGTTGTGTCTATATATTGCAGCCACAGAGCTCTCGGACGCTCGCTGACTCACAGAAACAGGCAGCCGAGATGGTAACATCAAGCCCTCCGTTCGGCATGGACGATTCAAATGGAGCAACGGCACCAGGGTCTTTCAGTGACTGCTTTCGATGCAAAAAATTTGGTTTGTTGGTATGTAGAAAGCGCTGATGGACTTAAATGCAGAAAAATAATCAGTCTAACCTAACTTAATATTTTGCTTTAGTATCCCTTTAAGCCAAGAGATGGCATTGCAATTATTTGATGTGGCTTCACAACAGGCACGTGATACAATGAGAATGGGGATCACGTGACAATACGGTCACCTGTGCAGCGGCTTCAAAACGTTTTTTTGGCAAAAGCTGGATGCGTGTTAAGAAACGCGGAGATGCCAAGTGGGTCCGGAAGGCGCTTTATGAGGAGGGAGGGCCGCAGTTCAATACACACTCGAGGACGTAATCACACCTTCGCCCAAACCACACCGAAAAACACGTGCACGGGCTCATCCAGCATCGGAACACTTCTTCCAATCGAGAATCATAAGCTCTCCTTCCCCGCCTTACACACAAATGGCTGGAAGCAGCACAACCCTTTGGCACTGGTCAACGGTCCTCGAGATAAAGACGCAAACAAGGGGAATTGCATTGTTGATACATAAAAACAACTCTGAGCAAAGAACAGCGTGGTCTTCAAGACGGAAAAACCAACAGGCTAACCGTCGAGGCTCGCACCGCTCACTACAATCGCGGCCTTGCCGACTCCGTTGCCGCTTCCGCACTCGTCTCAACGTAACTTGTATAAACACTCGCGCAGCTGAAGACAGCCCGCCACAGACCGGTTGCATGATAAAACGATATGAAACACTACAAAATTCGTTAATGTACAAAGGGGAAGAACCCTTCTGGCACATTCCGTCTACGTGGGCAAGTGTGCGTGCGTTTGTTCAAACATCGCATAGCGTTTTCTAAATCGCACACACATGCCAGGCACGTATCACAAACAGTGGAAAGCAGACCTTCTCTGAGATAACGCAACAATTCGAGGCAGACATCACGCACCACGGTAGAGGCGGGTATCCACGTGGCAGCAAACTGGGGCAGTGCACTGCCTGAGCTATACAAATGTGATGCTAATGCTAACGAGATTTAAACGCAAAAAGAAAAACACGCGCTTTATGAACAGCGAGCATTTTCAAAATAGCGGCTACCATGATCTTTGCATTGCCAGGCAAAAAAATAAAGGATAGAAATACATGTAGAAATGCTATGTAAATTGCACCAGCTCAATCAAGAACCCATCTTTGGCATGTACAACTGAGTGGTCTATAAACCTTTCTCACTCGTTGGCCCATAACACAAACTGCACATTACTCGCTAACCTTGAGTACCAATCGATAACCTTGAGCACCGATTACCTTGGGCAAGAGCAAAACATTCCAGTTTGCAAATACAAGAACTCAATTCCACAAGAAGCAACTCATGTCACCTGCCACTAGACAAGATGACAGAGATGCCCCACAAGGTGTCCTGCCGTTCTCGTCCAAGATGTATAGGCCCCGCCTTCAAAGTCCATCTTTCTCGCAGGCAGACTGCTTCCAAGAAATAGAACGACGGTCCACGCATCTCTCTATCTCTCTATCACACATTCCTCAAAGCCCTGCCCACTCTATGCTTTGCGGTTAGCTGAAAGCACTGAACAGTAGACTGCGGACTACGACCTGTGCACTGCGATCCGCGGAATGCAGTCTGTTAAGTGCAATCACTGCACTCTACCGAAACTGTGAAACAACGTAACTTTTTTTCCCCCAGCCCTTGCATAGGATGTGCACACACACACACGCACATATGCACAGTCCGCCATCTTGGATTGTCCTTCCTTACTACAGGAATTGTACGAAGTGGTCCGCACATCACTCCAGAGGTCTTAGTTTGGCAGATCCAAGTTTGCTTCTTAGAAGCCCGAACGATGAACAGTCACCGGCACATAGTGCCGTACGACTGCTGTAGCGCACCCTCCGCACGCGTGCGGCCTCGGACGGTGCGTGGCGGAACTCACGTCGTTACGGAGCAGAACGTCTTCCCACTGAGTGCCGTTAGCGAGACACGGCGACACTAGGAGTAGAAGCTCTGTAGAACTCTGCTGATGCCGTCTGTCCGCGGAGTGGCTAGCCGGTCCGCCACGATGCTCAGGTAGATGTTGCTGACGATACGGCGCACCTCTTGCAACCGGTCACGCCGACGCTGCAGGAACTTGCTGCGCGGTAACGTCCGGTCCGGAAGGTCTGCAGGAGCGTCTAGGTGACGACTGCTTCTGGAAGGATAATAAACAAATGACACTGAAACTCACAAGCGTGCACGTGACAGCGGCTCTTTGCAAACCGCTGCTTCACATGCTAGAATCTGGCACTTACGCAATTCAAAGAGGGTGTTTCGCGTTCTTTTATTTTACATAAGTGCCATAATATTACATAAGTGATTAGACAAGTAAGCTGGATTAGAATGATGAAAAGTTCTGCTAGTTAGTAGAGATTTATTGTAGAAATGAAATTCCATGTGCAGACACAGACACAAGAGGGGGAAAACAGACAAGTGCCGTCTACCGATGGGACGTTCGCACTGTGGTGGAAAAGAAGGCAGCCACAAAACTTATAGTAAGCGCATGCTTAAGACTGGCAGCGCCTCTTATTATTCTGAGGCACATGTAAATCTATGTGGAAGATAACTGTTTAAATGGATACTGAACAAAACATGAAAAAAGTGGCGAAAGCGTCGAAATTCCACTCGGAAGATGCAGCTGTTACGATAAACAGAGTTTATTTCGCATATAAAAGCAGCTCAACTTTCACACTCAACGTGAACAACCACAGACGCTTGTCACATACAGCCAGCCAAGTTGTTGCATGCTTGGTGAATGACAAGCAAGCAATGAAAACATAAAAGCATGAGGGAAGTAAGGAAATGGTGTGTTGGCTGGGTGACCACTGCGGCAAGTCCGTCTGAAAGGTGCTTGCTCGACGCCAACGTTGCTACATACTGCAGCCATCAGCTTTAAGCCTGAGCCTGGCTAAACCTGCAAATTCCTCCTACGCAAGCCTCATTCTAAGAAACACTGTTGTTTTGCTTATTGCCCCATTGACATGCACATGCCATGGTTGGGAATCAAACCCATGACCTTGGAAAGGGGGGGGGATGGGTTAAGCAGCATGTAGTCGCTAAGCCAACCAAATGAGTAACAAGAGGTTAAGGATAGATAATGCAGAAGTTCAGGGGAACATGGAACTTTGAAGAGATGAAAAATTCTTGAACACGGGATGTCACTGCAGCCACATTTCCACAAGCGGTCTTGTCTTCTTCAAAGCAGCAACAGCGGAGCCGTTTCAACAAGCAGTATTTCCTTCAAGACAGCAACTGTGAAGCCATCGTTTCGACAAATGGTCTTGTCTTCTTCAAGGAAGCAACTATGGAGCCACTTCGACAAGCGGTCTCGCTTCTTCAAAGCAGCAACTGTGGAGCCCTTCCGACAAGCGGTCTTGCTTCTTAAAAGCAGAAACTGTGGAGCCATTTCGACAAGCGGTCTTGCTTCTTAAAAGCATCAACTGTGGAGCCCTTCCGACAAGCGGTCTTGCTTCTTAAAAGCAGCAACTGTGGAGCCGTTTCGACAAGCGGTCTTGCTTCTTAAAAGCAGCAACTGTGGAGCCGTTTCTACAAGCGGTCTTGTCTTCCTCAAAGCAGCAACTAAGGAGCCAATGTTTTGACACGCAGTCTTGTCTTCTTCAAAGCAGCAACTGTTGCTGCCTTCCTTGGAGAAGACAACACCGCTTGTTGAAACACTGGCTCCAGCGACACCCCTTGTTCAAAGATTTTTCATCTCTTCAAGAGGCTCACGAAGACAGATTGTGCACGAGAAAGGAAACAGCCATAGGAAACAAAGCACAAAGAACGGCAAGCAGGAACTACACCGCAGAGGAAACTGTAGATGGAGGATTATGATAGGTGCTGGGAGTTGATAAATAGTGAGAATGGCAAGCAGGAACTACATTGCAGAGGATGACAGAGATGAAGCCGTGTGGATGCTCTCGAAAAGTTAATAAGGAGAAAAGGCGAGGAAAACTTGAAAGGATTAATGAGAGGGAAGCAAAAGGGAGAAAGGGGGAGGTGTAGACGGAATCATGCTTTCTCACAGGCTACTCCGGCTGCTCGAAGAATTCCGGTTGAGTTCCCAAGCCGTGGGAGAGTCTCGGGCAGATGTTGAGCTGCGCACGGAGCCCGTCCCGTTGATGATCTGCCAACTGGCAAGGCAAGAAGAAAGGGGGGGAAAGGGGCCCGGACAAGCGGCAAACCAGTTTAAGGAATGCTGACTGTCAATGAACGAGACTGTACAGAATGGCAGAAAGAACAAGAAAAGCTAAAAAGACACATTGCAATAAAGGACAAATGATATGAATTCCAATAGAAAGGTCAGGAGACCAGGCACATGGTGTGGCTGACCTAGTACTAGCTCCTCTTCATCAATTTCCATTTCAGGTTCAGATAGATAAACTAGCGTGCATTTGGTGAATGATCAATCACATAAAATTTGAGCGACGGCTGTTGCTTGAGGCAATCCAGTGCACACATTTGCATCCTTGCCTGCAGTTTCCCTCCCCCCCCCCCCCCCCCGTCTCTATTCTCTGTTTTCTTTCCATGATTATGACATATGCATACAAGCCACGTCGAGTAAGATGACAAAAAAGTGTGAACACTATGTTTAACTTGCAAATTAGCAAATTAAACATAAGAAAAAGGGGGGGGGGGGTTGACAATGACACCTGGACAAAAGCTTCTTTTCGCAAATGTGCCATCACTTGAAACGCAAGCAAATGCACCCAAACTGCCCATTATCAAGAAACAGCAACCTGATGCTAGACGATGCAAATATTTTTTCTTAATGAAGAATGTAGCGTACAACTGCCTATGAAGATTTGCTAGATAAGGTGCATTAAAATGAACATATCTAAGCATTTTTTTTTTTCACATTCCTCTTTTACGTATTGTCACGACTGATAGTGCAAGAACTATGCCAGCTCCAACTATGGCTCATTCTCAAATTTGCTACTGTACCGTATTTACTCGAATCTAACGCGCACCTTTTTTCAGTAAAACGAGTCCAAAAATCGCATGCGCGTTAGAATCGAGTGCCGAAAAAAAAAAAAAAAAAGAAACTCGGTTATCATATTGCCATCGGCATTTCAAAATGGCCGCCTCCTACGCGCCTCGGCCATTGTTTCAGTTCGTACGTGTGCTGAGGCAGCGGCTGAGGAGCTCGTCATCCCGTTCTGCGTTCGCATCGACGGCATGGAAGTGCCGACTCCAAATACTCGACGAGTGCACCACGATGCCGCATTTAAAAGAAAAGTTATGGCATGTGCAGAGACGGACGGAAATCGGACCACATCGCGGTCGTTCGGAGTTCCCAAAACGTGCGTGTGAGACTGGCACAAACAGAAGCAGAAGGTTTTTTACAGCAAAGCTTCACGAAAAGGTTTCAGCGGTCCAAAGCAGGGCAGGCTTTCCGAAATCGAAGAGCGTTTACAGCGACAAGGTGTTGTCCGACAGTGACGAGGACTGATCCATTACGCGACTCATATCACCGCCGTAGTGGTGACAGTCTAGCGCCAAGGCCCGCTGTTTGACTTTGTGTTTGTTTGTTTTGTTTGGTTGCGACTTTGTGTTTGTTTGTGTTCTATTTTTTGAAACTTTAGTTCTTTAAAACCCAAATACTTGTTCTTCGGAATGTGCAAAGGTTGACTCCTTCGGACTTTTTTTTTGTTCTTTTCTCTCATGAAAAATGGGTGCGCGTTACAATCGATGTTTTACTCTTTTTCTTTTTTTCGGTCGCCGAAAACGGGTGCACGTTACAATCGAGGGCGCGGTAGAATAGAGTAAATGCGGTAATTCGAAGGGAAAAGCCTGGTTGGTCAGTATGTGCAACTAGTTAATCACATTAGCGTAGTTAATTGGGTATAAACAGACAGAACAAATAAAGAAAAGTATTAGACAAACACTAGATTCGTCTGACAAAATCTAGAACAACACATGCACATGCATCTACACACACACACACGCACACACACACACACACAAAAGAGAACTGGAATCATTGCACTTGAAAGTATAACAATTAAAAGTGAAAATGTGTTGTCGGTTTGAACTATTCATTAGGATACACCCATGAAATACTTTTCTTGGACTTTTTGTTCACCACTAAGAAAGTAATAATCAACTGATTTAATTACTTCCGAAGGTTCTACATGCCAAAAAGACGTTATGATAATGAGACGCACCGTAATGGGGGACTCCGGATTAATTTTGACCACCTGAGGTTTTTAACATGGACCTAAATACAAGTACACGGATGTTCTTGCATTTTTACCTACATCAATCAATCTTCACACAGCACTTCAAATGCTGCCGCCTGTGTGCTTTGATGCATCTGGTGCAGGATGTGGCGAAAGTGATCACATCACTGAAAGTGGCAGCTCGAAAATACCGCCAGCGGTAACCTACGATGCACGGCTACAATGGACGGTAACGTCAAATTCCTTACCTGCCGGCACTGACAGAAGAGGAGCTCTCGGACCGATGTCGCAATGATGTGGGCACCGCCATGGGGCTGCTAGGGGGCACGGAACCCCGGCCATTGGTCACGGTACTGGCCGCACTTTCGCTGCTGTTGGTCATCGTAGGAGGTGTGGCGGCCCCATTCCTACCGGGGCATACGTAGTTCCTGCAGACCATACAACACAACAAAACGGGTTACAGCAAACGTTTCGGTAATACTGCCATCAGTCTGGGGTTCACATCCCAATTTTTAGTTCTTGTATATTTTCATTTATGGCTGTACAAGAAAAGCACTCATTTTTTAGGTACACAGCGATTTCGTCTACTCTAATGCCACTCCAGTCCAGGGTGATTGAATGAATGAACGAATGAAAGCAGTACAGTGGTTATAACAGGCGGGCGACCCTTATTAACACCAAGCTAAATGTTTCATGCCACTTCACATTTAAATGTTGTAGTATGTGCCAATAGAAGCAACAGAATTCAATAGAAAATATTAAAGTTGGGCCAGCTAGTAATTCGTTCACACAGGAAAAAAAAATTTAAAAAAAGAGAAATATAGGGTCAAGAAAGACATGGGCAAAATGAGCACGGAAATCAACAAAAATTTTTTATTTGCGCTAAATTTGTCACAGTGATGAGACATTTAAACTGCAACAATAAGCTGAAGGCTTTCGCTTGAGATGTTGAGAAAACAATAAACATGTTACGCGCGCAGTGAAACGTCAAGAAATGAGTGATCGGCAACCTCCATTCCGATTGTGACAGAAATAGCGCAACTTTTACAAGAAAGCACATTAGTTGCACATAAGCAGAATGCTCCCTCAGACAATCGTTGAATTCACAGTGCTTGAAAGTGATGAGAAGGTCAATCAACTTGCCCATTGCTCAGGGGGTACTCGTCACCGGAGTCTACAGGCACCGGAAAGTAGAGCGGCGGCACGTCCTGGCTCCATCCGCTCGTCGAGCTGCTGCAGCTGCTGTTGAGGCTCGTGTTGCTACCACGCATCTCCTCTTCTGTTGGCAAAAAAATAAACAAGTAACACTGCACTCCCATATCTGAATAAGAGGCTAGCTGGAAACATGCATGGCAGCAGAGTGATCCAAGCTAATAGTAAATTGAATACACTCAAACCTCGATATAACGAACACGGATATAACGAATTATCGGTTATAACGAAGGAAATGAAGAATAGTCTTCTCAAAGCTACAGTGTTACAAATAAACGTTTATAACGAATTTTCGGATATAACGAAGTTATTTTCGTGACAGATGTGACTTTGTTATAATGAGGTTTGAGTGTATCAATACTACTAGTATCAACAGTGTTTTTAAAATTTTGTAGTGTTAAAAAAAAGCTATAGTCAGTTACAAACTAAGAGTACAAGCTCTACCCCCAAAACTGCAGTGCGCCTGCCATTCATCTGTGCGAGTTATACTAGGTGGTTTCCGTCGTAACAATGTGTACTTTTTCCTGCTAATGTAAATACTACTGCACATATTAATGATTTAAAATTCTGTCATCCCTACTTCAATTATTACGTTTCCCCATGAAGTGATGTCAGAATCTTTGCTGAAATTGGCCAGGAAGTTCAAGTTCTCCAACCGAAAGCCAGCGACACGAACGTGCGTCTGTAGGGCAAAATAACCTAACTGAAATTTGCGAAACGTGCTTGACATCACGAAAACCAGCAAATGTGATTGGATCTGGTATCAGCGCAAATTCCCTCTAGGTGTGACAGCGATGGCTATGGGCGGAGTTTACATTTATTCTTAGATTGCAACAGACTATACACATATACGTATTATGACGGACTTGCTTTAGCGAGATTCACCTACACAACACAGATGTGTCATGCGACGAAGCAGACTAACACCGGTGTCACACGATGCACTGCTGATCGCGATTAAGTCTGATCCTGATAAAACTGCTTAAGAGTGATTGGCTCCCTTCTGCAGCTCGCATAAAGAAGCCAATCACGATCGAGAAATTCGATCCAGATCCAGATCAGGCTCGATCGCGATCAAAAGTGACTGTTTGACACCGGTGTAACAGAGAGAACTGCTGTGCCATGAAACGTACCATATGAGACCTCTAATACCAGACTGCTAATATATATTGAAGCATTTTGTGCAGCCTTTCAGATTCAAAATATCTGTGTTCGACTACAGCATCACCAGTAGTACTACAGTAGTTTGCTAGTGACAGTGCCATCAGTAGTTTTGCTATTCTTGACAAGTGACAATATTTTGTGACACCTGACCATTCCCCCCCTTCTAGTGAAGAAAACATAGATCAGCGACGAATTGAAGTTGCTCTACACTTACCAAGAAATATGCTTTCAAGGTTGCTCTCCGACGTGTTCCTCCGTTCCCTCTGCATTTTTCTGCGAGATTTACGAAAGCAGACAGTAAGACATGAGACCTTGCACAAACCAGAGCACCAAAAATCTCCCCCGAAGTCAAGCACTTACAGTGAGAGTACGGAGAACTCTTCTGTGTCGAGGTGCTTGAGCATGTTGAAACAAAAATAGAAGATCTGCAAAGGATTGATGACAACAGCGGGTCTTGATATTGCGCCAATTGTGCGCTAACAGAACAGGCAACTAAAAAACAGATTGTGTTGCCTAAACACAGTCAACAGATGCCAACCAGGAAAATTTGCCAACTTCCAAACTATTTTTGCATTGGTACACATTGCGTCATTAAAAATTAAATTCTGTGGTTTTACCAGCCAAAGCCACGATACTAGTATCATTATGAGGCGAGCCATAATGGGGGTCTCTAGATTAACTTTGACCACCTCAGTTTTGTTTGAACGTGCACCAAAATCTAAGTAGTACACAGGGCGTTTTTACATTTTGCCTCCACTGAAATGTGATCGGCATGACCAACATACAGGAATGTGCACTTGTACTTAGAAGCTCAACTCTACGGCCTACTTGCACAACCTACCACGGCAGGCAAGTTTTCTTGCTGTACAAGTTCAGCACCTCCATTATCAAGTAAAAATTTTGCTGAAAGATACTGGTGTGTTTTTTCTGTTCATGTGTGTTGTATTTGTTAGTGCCACACTGCTCTCTTTCATGAAGCAATGGACTGCCTCAACTTTTGCACTGCTAAACTTCAGAACTGCAAGCCAGGTACAATGCAGTACTATTATCGCCAGCACCCCCACCCCGTATCTCAATTGGTTGCTACAAAATTGACAAACACTTGATGCAGAAAACTTCCAGCCAAGCGAACACGTCACATATGGTAATAAGTAAAGAAAGGAGCACAGTGGTGCTTGAGGACGACTCACCTCTTCTCCTTTGCTTAGCCGGTCACGCAAATCGTGGCTGCAATAAAAGAAAAAAAAAGAAAGAGAGATGCTGAGTAATGCTCATGTTGGAAGTCATGCTGCTGTAACATCACCCAACAATTCTGTCAAAGCTCAGTTCCTCCTGTTTCGTGTAACAAGAACCAATTAGAAAAAGTTCTCTGTTAACAGAATGCTTTCCAGTTGGTACTTTACACATTCCAGAGGTAACGAAAATTTCTGTGTGAGCCTAGCGAGGAATTCCACAAAAGCACAATTTTAAAAACAAAATGAGAAATGTTTTGTTTTTTTTACACAAGCCAAAATTTTCGGCAGGCAGGTAGCTTCCAAACTCAGGAGCGCTTGCCCTATCAGGAAAACATGAGCAAGCAAAGCTTGGCTAGTGCATGCCTGACTTATCACTTTTCTTTCTTTCCATCGCCCTGCGCAACGCTCCCAGCTAACCTTTTCCTTCATCCATGCTGAGAATCCGACCTTCATGCACGTGTTTAGCAGTGTGACACATCAGTTGCTACAAGCAACAACAGGCATGCATTTATATCCAGGCAACAATGAAACATGTCAACACGAAATGACAAGTGACCTCAGCCAAAAGATCAGACTGCCACATCCGAAACGGCGGCTGATCGCCAACAGTCGAGATTAGAAAAAAGCGCGTACAAATATGCACATAACCAGCGCACCTTCGAGGGCCGCATTTCTGTACACTCGCTGGTTTTTCGCACACGATGCCGTCACTGAAATCTGTGAGTTATAAAAGTTTCGCATAAAAAGGAAGACAAGCCATTTTGGTTGATGCAGTGCACATGGGAGGAAGAATAATTAAGAAGCACAGGACAGTGCCTGCCCCGTGTTTCTTGATTCTTCATCCTCGTTTCGCGTATGCACCATCAACCTAAGATGAGCGCGTACCAACTAGCTCACGTCTCCACTGTCATGAAGAAAAGCCAGGGCATGGCAGCCACGTACCAGAAGAGGAACCAGTCGTAGGCAACCGTGAGGTAGGCCATCTCGAGGGGCGACAGGTTCGGGTGGATCTTGTTGTCCGCCCAGAGCGAGAGCCGCAGCAGCGAGATGAACAGGGGCGTCCGGTCCCAGCCGGAGATGCAGTGTACCAGGAGACCCGACGTGCCTGTATTGTTGCGACACGCGATACACCGCAGCTTTCAGGGGCTGCACACACTGCACTGCACACAATCAACCTGCACGTCTGACAAACGACGCACGCATTCACGCAGAACACTATCCACACCCTACCCTCCGCCAAAAGGAAATTTATGAGTGGCACGAGCAACGAGCGACTCTTGTTTCTCTTCTAAGCACTTCCAGTCGAGCACTCACTTCCAATTTTCCAAATATTCAGAAAATTTGTTTTAGAAAATAAAACTGGAATTAAATGAATGGTTCTGGTTCATGAGTTATATTGGATACATATGATATGGGAGCATAACTTTACTTGAGGTAAGGGCCGATTAACTGTCAGGATAATTAATGAAAATAACCAAATGAGTTCATCGAAAGAGCAAACGCTTTTCCTGTGAGCAGCTGAGATCGTTGCGACACCTGACGGAGATCTCAAACACACGCTTCTTTCTACGTGGCCTCTTTGAGATTCGCTTTGGTAGCGCGCTAAACACAAGCTTATGGTAGCCGCTAAACACAAGCTTAACTCAAGGAATACTTCAGGGCACATGAACAGCAATGTGCGAGTGGGCAAGATTTTTAGGGTCACCTGCCGATTTTCCCGCAGGGTCGCCTGCAGGGTCGCCTGCAGATAAGGGTCCTCTGCAGATTTTTTTATTCATTCATTACGACAGTCCGCTAATGAACCCTTCAGGAATACCCCATTTAGAACCTTGTTCGTCCTACTTGTTAGTCCCGTCACATGCGCTGATAGTCTATGTAGTGTCTACATGCACCAACTGGCCTATGCCAGGACTCTTGCTAATGCACGATTTTCATGTCGCGCTTGATTCTAGTGCAAGTGTCATGTTTCAAAGAATTTTCCTGGAACGACGGGGCTTCTAAGCAGAGACTGAACATGGCAAGCGCGCAACACAGCCTCTACTAAAGCTGCGAGCAATGCAGCCAATACACTCGTCGTGTCCCATGACGGACACACAAAGGTTTGGCAGCACTGCATGCAAGTGTGGAATTTAATTGCATGCAGCACAATAGCGCACCGTTTCAAAAGACCTGAAGCCGAGCTCACCGTCAAAAGTGTATTTCAGGAGCAGTTTAAGGTAATTTCTTGTGAGCATCACGACGTCCCACGTCTGAAAGTGAATGAAAGAAAAAAAAACATAAGTCAATGCGTAACAGAATTAACTGACACAGTGGCAATAAAACATAAAAGCAGAAAGTGACTACAAGAAACTTAAGAAAAAAATCCATTGATTTAGCCATGAGGAATACCTGCACGACGTATACTACACTTTTTTGTACTTCCCACTTTCTTGAAGACAGCGCGTAAAATCTCTTCCAAAATATGACAACTTTGTTCATTCAGTTCACAAACTACAAGCGTTACAAACGTCAATACTCACAAAATCTTAATTTAAGGGGGAAAAAACTTCATATTGAGCACATGCACCAAGTGCCGAGTCATCTGCCTGACAATACTAAAAGCACAGCTTCTCAATATCTTTAATTAGGCAAGAACCTGTAATGAAAAGAAAAAAAAAAGAAAAGAAAACCACTTGCCTTGTACATTGTCCAGTCAATATTGAGCTGAGAGGTGATGGCGTCATCAGGAATGTTCAGGGGGGCATTCACAAAATGCTGCAAAGCAAAGCGGTGAACAAACGCGCCGTATAAAAACGCATAAGTACATACTTCATTTTTTGAAGCTAGTAACACTACCTTGCTTCTACCAATTTTTAAAAAAAAAGAACCACAATGAATGCTTATGATTCCTGGTTGAGAAAGTCACCGCACAAGAAAAAAAAATTCGGAAGCCCATGCCCAACCGGGAAAATGGGGGCAAGCGAAACTTTGCGTCTGCACGCCTGATGTACACTGAAACCTCGATATAACGAACACGAATATAACGAATTATTGGTTATAACGAAGTAAATGAAGAATAGTCTTGTCATAGCTACAGTGTTAAGAATAAACGTTTATAACGAATTTTCAGATATAACGAAGTTATTTTCATGGCAGATGTGACTTTGTTATAATGAGGCTTGAGTGTACTACATTTTCATGGTGAAACTTGTGACGCACAAAAAAGACATGGACAATGCGCATCGTCCAGTCGTCACTTTTTTTGTCCGTGTCTTTTTTGTGTGCCACAAGGTTGACCATGTATCACCGCCGAGAAGCCCATTCCTACGTCCTTTCTAGAACTACTTTTCTTTCTTTCGAATTGCGCAATGCTCCCTCCTAACTGTTTCCTTCTTCCATGCCGGGAATTGGACCTTCAGCCACATGCTCAGCAGCGCAACACTTGACCACATTCATGCATTCGCGTCCAGGCAACAGTGAAATGTGGCGATGCGAAATGACAAATGACCTCGATAAAAGACCAGATAGCTGTATCGGAAACGGCCGATTGCCGACAAGTCCACAATCGAGAGAGCATCAATTATTGGAAAACGGCGCGTCCAAATACATGCATGTGACCGGCGCACCTTCGAGGGCCACATTTCTGTACGCTCGACGGCGCCGGGTTTATCGAATACACCGCCGCCAGTGAAATTAGTGACTTATAAAAGCTCCGCTTAAAATTCGCGAGATGTTACAAACGACGGAAACGAAAGATCTCAAAATACCTGATCCCAGTCGTAGATGAGTCCCTCCCCACTGTAATCATTGTCTCGGTAATGCTTGAAGAACTCGCAACCTGAAAAAATATTCAGAAATTTGATTCTCAAGTCATTGAAGACACCAATTAGTACTACTACTCGCAAACAGCTAATGTGGATTTTTTTAAAATATTAACGATAAAGCTAGGCATAATGCTTGATAACATACCTGGGTAGGGAAGGTTGTAGATGGTGAACCCGTTGTACCTGTTTTCTTTGTCAACCTTTTCAGAAGACGTTACTCTGCAAAGAGATAAAGTTCACAGGGAAAACAGAAACCATTCAGATCACTTAGAACAACAGAGAGCTGAGCTAGTTGACAAGTATTCATTCTAAAAAGACAGGGCGTGCAAACACGGACACAAGAAAGAAGTCAGGACACCACAATCGCCGACTAACAGCTGAAGAGACGCACAACGGCGGAAAAGAAAGAAGGCACGAAAACTTATCCGCGCATGCCCATGCAATAGGCGAACCTATCAATCCGGCACGCGAGGAGGTCTACCAAGGAAGAGGCGAACCTATCAATCCGGCACGCGAGGAGGTCTACCAAGGAAGATAACTGTTAATGCAAGATTCAGATCACCTTTTTCTGGGAAGAATGATGCTGAGCAAATGCTATTTGACAGGTGTCTTTAAAATATTGCATCACAGCTTACTTGAGTTATGGTGCTTTATTTGGCAAACAGTACTGCATGCAGTGTATGTACAGTCACCATCAAAAGTTTAAGGACACGAGACACAAGAAAGGGCCTTGAATTCATATTTCTGGCCTGCTCTAAAACACACGAACACATGCTGCGCAGTTCGCCCGAATATAGTCACAAACTGCTGGGAAATTAAAAGTTTTCTCAGACCTAGTGGTCTCTAAACTTCTGATGCCAACTGTACGTGCATAGCAAATTGCTATATTGCAGTTTATGTAGGCATGTAAATTATCGTGCATCGAAAACTATAATGCTGCCCCAGTGGTTTAGTGATTATGGTGCTCAGCTGCCGAGCTGGAGGATGCGGGTTCAATCCTGGCAGCGGGGGTCGCATTTTGACGGAGGCGAAATGCTGGAGGCCTGTGTACTGTGAAATTATCCGCAGCCCTCCACTATGGCATTTCTCATAGCCTGAGTCACTTCGGGACATTAACAGCCATAAAGTCACCAACTAATCAAGAGCATAGTTAAGTTTCAAACATGGTGTTTAAAGTTACTATGCCTGCTTGCAATGGTTTTGTTAGAGACCAGTTGTAACAAAAATAGTTGTGCGCAATTTGTAAATTTCAGCAAGAACTGTTACATTTTTAGTCAAAAAAACATTTGGTTCCACAAGAAAGTGAAACGAAAAGCAAGAGCACCGAACACAATGTGCTTATATTTTGCATAAATTGCAGAAATTTGTAATAAATAATGCCACAGTTAAATACCGAACATACCAAAAAGATAGCTTACTAAATACTTTGCCCAAATCGAACACTCAATTTATTTAAAATTTCTAAGCTAGCCATCCATGCTTCAGCTCTGCGAGTGCACGTAACTTCAGCCCACTCACTTGAGGAAGAACTTGACCTTCTTGTTCTCGACCATGAAGTCGCAAATATGGTCGACAGAGAGTAGTCTCAGTAGCCGGATGTCCTCCATGCGCAATGTACTGAACAACGGCCAGTGGCTAAAGAAAAAAAGAGAGAAAGAAAAAATTGGAGGTGACCATTAATCCTTGACTAGTAGGTGTATGGTAGGGGCACTAGCACCTCGGCATTCATATGTCCTGGCGTATTCCTTGGGTTAAAGGGACACAAAACGAAACAATGAATCGGTTTAGTATGATAAATTGTACTCTGAGAAGTCTAATATCATTATTTTCATCATCACAGGTTTATCAATAGAGGAGGAAATCAAGATCAAAGTATCAAGTTTAAATTTCGCGCTGAAGTCACCGCATGTGACCTCAGGGATTTCAAAGCATATTTTTCGGATTTTGGCGACATTGACTCAACAAAAATTTTTGAAACTTGGTATGTTAAGTCTATGGCCCTCTCAAAAGACAACATGTTTCATTTTAACTGCTTAGGAACTAAGTAGGATCTAGTAGATGCTGTCAAAACCTATGACATCACGAAGTTTGGTGCGGGAATTCCAAGGTGGCATCGCCAACCACGTTTTCTTTTTGCGCATTTCCTCCCTTGCCAAGCATCTTCTAGCAGCAAGCGTGGTGCTTTTGGAATTGTCAAAGAGTAATTTACTAATACGAGAAAAATCGTTTTTCTCTTTAGTGTCCTTTTAACTTTTTGTTTAGTCACACTGCGGAAGCAGATCTCAGAGGCCATTTAGAGAGAAGCACATGGTCCAGGTCTGCTCCACCTGTTGTTGAAACGACCCCAGCAGCTCACAAGAAGAAAACCTCTGCTCTTTCAATGAACTCCTTCAATTAATTTTCATTAATTATCCTGACAGTTAGTTGGCCCTTATCTTGTTAACACGCTCAGATATCATATGTATCCAATGTAACTCTTACCTTGCACCAGAACCATTGACTTCATACCAGTTTTATTTTTAGAAAACTTTATGAATATTCGCGAAACCGGAAGTAAGAGCCTGACCGAAAGTGCTTAGAAGGGAAAGGAGAACGTCACTTGTTGCTCGTGCCGCAATGGGAACCAGCAGACCCAAACTTTCTCAAAGGCTTCCAACACTGGTTGCATTATTGAGAGGTATCTTTAATTAATGGCTTAAATAATGAAACGGTAACAATAAGAGCACCCTTTCCCACTTAAGCTAGATATTACGAACAAAAAGAAAGCAGTGCTAAGTTCGAGAAAACACAGCACCTTAAAAGGACAGCAGAGAAAATATAATCTGTCATATACTGTATAAAAAAGAAAAAGGAAAAACGAGTGGCAATTACTGCATTGGAGCTCTCGCACCCAGTCACCAAGACGTCAAAGATCGTAGATTTTGAAAGCAACTGCTAGGGTGCATATAATTATTCATCAGTAATACTGGATCAAATTGTGGTCTCAGAGACCAGAAAACCCAACGTGGCTAACTTAAGGGTGTTTTATTAACCAATGCATCGTGCCGACGTAACGGTGTCAAGGTTTTGGCAAGAAATTTTTTAAAAACCGATCTTTGACTTCAGCCTCCCTTCTGATAACGAACCTACGATAGTGAAATTAATGAGATCAGAATTCTCAGACAATACTAATCAGTTTAATAAATGGTTCTAGCATTTCCATTTGGCAGGCTGCAACAACCGCAGACAACGCCGAGGCACATTAGATGGTCCTGCTTCAAGGGACACTAAAGGCAAATAAAAATTTATGTTAGAGTGAAAGCCCAATGTATGACAATTTCTAAAACGGCAATATTATCAACAGCAGTGCCCTACTTACCGAGAAATTAAGCTAAATGTATCACATGACGAGCGCCACGAGTGGGACATTTTCGAAGTGATCCCGATGACGTAGGGAAGTCGGCCTACAATAAATCACTAGTAATCAAACTAGCAGCAGTAAAAAAAGAACATTCCGAGCATCAAAAGACGTAATAAAATGCTGTTTGTTCGTTTCCGCTTGATTCATGGAAAACAAAACCTCCGTGGCGTTGCCATGGGGAACGGCGCGCGTGGTTCAAAGGTTCCGTTTTCGCCGAGCTGTGCCTCGCCCGTCTCAGTGGTAGTTTCGGGATTGCGTACTGCCGTGCGTGTTTTGCGCGCTCGTGAAAATCGCTCTGACAGAAAGTTCGACAAAATGCCGCATGCGTGTGATATTGCCGGATGCCCGAATGGTGCACAACGCCAGTGCTGCAGCAAGGAAACCGGTGTGTCTTTTCACTGGGTGCCGCGGAATGAACCCTTACGCTCGAAGTGGTTTAGTGTCATGCCATTGCGCCAGTGTGCTAAACAGTCGAAACCTCTGCGTGTGTGCTCGCTGCACTTTCGTACTGAGGATTACGAGACCAACCGCAACTTGGTGACGGCTTTGAATGTGCCCATCCGAGCAAGTCTTTGCCGCAGCGCCGTTGTTGCTACTGTGGGTCCCGCTACTTCCGCTCGGCTGCTACTAGTGTCGGCGGCCGCGCAGTAAAAGCGGGCAACGTTGGGCATGGCAGCAGTGACGTATGAGAGTCATATTTTCAGGCGTGAGATTTGAAGCGCGCTAACGCGATGCGGACCACTAAAAACGTGATTTTAGTTCAAAATAAGCACTTCCTTTGCACAAAAGCGGCGCTACGAGGTTCCTGGACCGCTATTTCAACAATCAACGTCGACTTAATATTTGCCTTTAGTGTCCCTTTCAGCGTCACAATTTTTTTTCTTCCCTTCTCACTCACCCAGCAGTGGCTGGCGGAGCATTGTCCTTCGCCAGGTCGATGAAGTTCTCGTCCTCCGTGAGACTGTCAGCTGCCGCAACGGTGGCATTGGCTTCCGTGTCCGCGTAGTCTGACGGCAGCCCTACAAACATTGCAAGGCCAAAGAAACAGTAGCAGCGAAAGCTGTCAGGACCATTCACACAGAAGAACTAAGCTGAAGAGCAGATACAAACAAAGAAAGAAATATAAACAGCTTGAAACTGCAACCTGTTCCTAACAATAATATTAATAATAATAATAATAATAATAATAATAATAATAATAATAATAATAATAATAATAATAATTGTTGGGGTTTAACGCCCCAAAACCAAGTTACGATTATGAGGGATGTCGTAGTGGAGGGCTCCGGAAATTTCAACCACCTGGGGTTCTTTAACGTGCACCTAAATCTAAGTACACGGCCTCTAGCATTTTCGCCTCCATCGAAAATGCGGGTGCAGCGGCCAACCTGCTCCTAACCCCTTCCAGATGAGACCTAGATATTCCATTGCAAGAAAAATAATGTCATGATACATTGATTTATGTTTTATAGTAATTAATCTTCACAAAATTTTATTTACATATCTACTTATTCAGAAGTCCTTCGTGTTCTGTTTTTGGATAAATAAAATTAAATATCAGCCTAAAAACATAGCTCAATTTCGTTTTTGGTTATATTCGTTTCAAGCACAGAGAAATGATATTTTTGATGTGACTCGCGGAAAGCGGCATGTCGAACGGCGATCATAGGCAGCAGTAAACTGCAAAATGAAGTTAAATGAAGACACATTTATTGCGTAGGAGATTCAATTCATCCAAACCTCGGTGTATCTTGCTCTTTCTTTAAGCCACCTAATGGGCTTAAATAAATTGCAATGATCCCTTTCAACAAAACGAAAGGGCCACATGTGGGTGTGTGAGCATTCAAGACGTTTAATATAAATGATATTCTGTTATATTTGGTTCCTCCTTCTGGCGTTAAATGACCTTGTGACTTTGCAAAATGAAATGAGCTAAATTTGTGCTAAAAATGCAGCAGTTAACAATTCACAAACAAGTGTGCACACAGTCTCACTGTGGAGATGTTTTGAAAATTATGACTGCTGAAAAGTTTGAGCCAATGAAAGCAGACGAAGCTAAATAAAAAAAGCCAGAGGAACGCCTGAAGACATACAGAAGGGCTAGACAAACCTGTCCATTATCTATAATTCCCATGGCAACTAAATAATTGGAGCGCCACAGCTCCTTCTAGTGACTTTAGTCAAGAACTGTACGTCTCAAAATTTTTACCCTGTCCAAAGCATCGCACTAGGTCTGCTTGCGCCGTAGCAACACAGGGTAAAACGCTTGTTTACAGAAAATTTATGCAACAGACTTTGACCCACGCATTGAAGCCAGCTTACCTAAAGAGTGCGGCTGCAAGGGCTCCGTGTTGTTGGACGCTCGCGTGTTTCCATTGTCCACGTTTCTCCGGTTCTCCGTAGACCGCTTATCTGGAAACGCACAGCAATACGCAACAAGAAGCGAAGCTCTCGAGATTGCTACGGCGAGCAACATTGAAAGAAACGAGAACACTCTCCATTGTCTTCAGCTCTGGCTTCTCTGTTATCAATTTCTCTCTTTGTGATGGTAAAGTATGCATACAGTGGAACCTCGTTAATGCGTACCTGCCGGGAACGCCGCATAACTACGCACTAAACGGTAGTACGCATTAACCACCAAGTAAAAATTTGCATCTCCTCGCATACGCCATCGCCGCCAGCAAAGAAATAAATACAGTGCTACAGCAAATATTGCCTAAAGTACCCGCTGCAAAGCCTTTTCTTTCTTTTTCCCAAACTGGAGAAAAGATTCTGGTACTCTCGCACGACCGTCTGATAGTGCCGATAGCACGCGGTGGCGACGCCAAGGAGCATTTTGGAAAGAACGGACAGTATCGGCTTTCCGCGATATATGTGAGTGCGTCTGTACTGCGATCTGCTACTAAACGAAAACTGACACAGTTCCAGTGAAACGCGGTACGGCTGCGTGGAGCCGATCGTCTCCTGGCTAGTTGCGTGCAGCGCGTCGCCTTCTCGGCTCACGGCCTTACTGCCGGGCCGCTTGCTGTACAGCACGCGCGCATTTGTCGTGGGAGTGTTCTTCGTACCCACTTCGCTCCAGACCGTGCACAGATGCGGCGATGAGCACAGATGAGTTTGTTCGGTTAACGCGGCGATGACGAACTTCCTGCAAGCGATGCACACTCCGCGACGCTCTAGCGGTCCTGGCAGCGGACGGAAGCGCGTTTCGGTGGTCGCCCAATAAAAACGTGCAGTATGGTTACAACAGCGCTACGCTTGCTGTACCGTACGCGTGCGTTTAGCATGATAGCGTCTATGCAAAGAGGTTTCTCGTCGCCCACGACGAGCAACGCTCAACTCCGCAACAGCGAGCTGCTTTCGTTTCTACAAAGCGGCGCGCGCTTTGAACACGGTCCCGCACAACGAGGCGGCAGCGATCGGCGGCCCAGCGCGTTCAGGTTGTCGCCTATTAAAAGCGTGCAGTAGGCTTAAAGCAGTGCTGCGCCGCACGCGTGCCCGAACAGATATCTGAAGATACTTATTGTGATAAGGTTGTCGGCTATAAGTCATGCTGGCGCGTTCGTCGGTGGCCGCCGCCTCACCTTCGTTCTTTCCCGATGCTTACCCGCAAAGGCATCGCCGCAATCGCGCGGAAGTCGGAATCGGTGATCGACCGATCTACGCACTTCTCGAAAAGACTGAAAACCTTTGGCGGCACATTGTGGCGTCGGGAAGTTCAGTGGCGCAGTAAAATTTTATGGCACAAGACGTTATCGCGGTACGCAGGGTACGCACTAACCGGTAGGCGTAGGGTGAAACACTACGGCTTAAGCGGTCAGCGAATGTATTAGGCTCTATGAGACTCGGTCGGGGATTCGTCGCAACTACGTTTTAACCGTTAGTACGCTTAAAGCGGGTACGTATTAACGAGGTTAGACTGTACAAGATAAGATAGCACCTGACCATGTGGGAATGCCCCCTTTGAAGATAACGGTTTTTATTTACCCACTTTCAAGATTGTGCTACGTGCGGTACTTCTAGACTGACACAGACACATTACAACCCAAATGTTTACACCTGCTTTTAGCTCATGAGACTTGTCACGACTAACAATGATGAAAATAATGAAAACCAGCAGAAGGTTGTGTCAAAGAAACGAGCCCTCAAAAATTCCCTTAGTTCATTCAATGATGACAATAGTGTGAGTAATGACAAAAAGCATAACTTAACTCTCTTACGATGTCAAAATGCTTTGATATATCATCCATTTTGATGAAATAAGTGGAGAGGTGCAGAAGCTTACAAAACAAAATCGTTACCCATGGATCTGTGCATACATTTTTCACAGAAACAGACCTGGCATGTCTTCATGGACAGCATAGCTTAATGCTTCGTAGCTTAGTATCGGATCTGCTGGATGTCATTGCCAACTCTACTGTAGGTGCGTACATTTGCCCGTTTCTCTCTCCGACTGTTCAGTGAACTTCTCATTATACCTCCTATCATATTCTATATCGTGCCATTACTTCCTGTGTAAGGTCAAACCTTTGTTCCAATGTGGTTTAGTTGCAGCTGTACTATTGTAAACTTCTAAATAGGACCAACTGCACGATAACGAAATTAATAAGAATAAATGTACGTGCGCGTCAGCCGACACTATCTCGTACTCCCCAATTCTCTAATCCATCCACATTGTCGAACCACCAAAATTCATATAAGAAGCCAAGGCCTCGTATAATACAGCTAGACGTCACTATTACCGAGTCACAGTAAGGCGTCTGTACAAACTCACGGCGTCTAAATAAGCAAGTCCCGCTCCGCATATTCGTAGCATGACAGCATTAAATTAAGCCCTGGATATTGAGTCAGCTATACAACAAAGCCACAACAGTTACGCACCAGAAAAGAGGAAGTCAAAACCAGAGCGGCTGTAGATCTCGGCACCACCTGCCAGTGTTGCCGACCTGCAGATGTGCTGAAAACCGAGAAAAACAGAACACTTAACATTAGGGATGAAATTAATCAAGCGAAAAAACAATTAAAACAAGCTCAGCAATAACAGAAAAGCCTGCCTAAGAGTAGCCGAAAACAGGGAGAAATATTTCATCCAAACAATACATGTTACGATTCAGCTCGTTCTAATCGTCATTAACAGCAGCATATTAAGTAACAGAAAAACTGCTGCCGGTATTGCAACAACGAAAGCTGTTTACAGTTAACTAGGCATCAAATAATGTAGCGAATCGTAGTAGTTTCTTTTTTACAGAAGCCGAATTGCTTGGTAAACAAAAGTTCCTAAATTAGAAAAAAAAATTCAGTGGCAATTTAGCGGTGAACATGAAAGAAATGTGTTGGCATTGCCCTCAATTACTTCTAATAACCATCAATTACCTTGAATGTGAATAATAGTGAACATGGGTCAGCAGTGTTTGCATTATGATAGTTAATATGGCAGGCAAGCCACATGCGCACTGTCAGCTTTACGCAAGCTTATGCATTAATTTGTTTTCCCGAATTCACCTATGCTAATGGTGACACATTAACCCATTAAGGGGGGACACTGTACTTGAGAGAGAAATGCTAAATTTTTTCATATATTTAAAAACAAACTTAACAGTATGATTCAGTTTTTAATGCTGATTTTGAAAATGTAATTATTTTTTTCCTATGTCAATTAGTTTTTGAGATATCTTAAAATTAATTACCCATTGTTTCCAGGTACGGTACACAAAAAAATTTTATTAGAGAGCTACTATTGACACATGCCTTGATACTAATGAACATAAGGCACACAGGGGTCGGAATGCTTTTTTGATCTGATGATCTTTAGCTAGGTTGTAGCACCTTGATTTTCAGTGTTGCAGACACACCCACTTTATGCTCCAATTTTGTGCCAAATATAAAATGTTTGAAGATATTATTCAAAAATTCACAACTACCCCTGTGTGCACTACAGATAGAGCTACATGTCACAACAAAAATGACAGTCCTAGCTGCTCTGAAGGCAGAGATATCTTTCTGGCAAGTTTGCAACCGCAGCAAAATTTGAATCCTGAGAAATCGTGAAAAAACACAACAAGTCCATTTTGAGCAAACTCTAGCATGGAATAGTCGTGTATTTACAATAATTTACAATTTCAGCATTCTCGGTAGGCACCAGGCAGGTAGTCCTTCTGCTTTGAGTCCCCTAAATGCCTTTTTTTCAACGCCCGCTGCATGTTTTCTGCAGAGGCACGCTTGCGAGCTGATGCTGTTGATCTGCGACGGTCTTTTTCTGCCATGCGTTTTTTAGCCGAAGGTCCAGGTCCAGACACATTCATTGTAGCGAAGATCTCATTCAGCGCTGTTTGGTGATTGCCAGTGGTCTTCATAGCGCGCGTAGCAAGAATGTTCACAACGAACGGGTTACACGTTTTTCCGCTGTTCACGCGCGGCGAGCTCCACACCGGCGCGTTATCACCGCAGATCTCGCACGACGTAACAATCTTTACGGCGAGGCCGTATTCGCGCTCACCTATGCGCAGACACATCGCCGTCGCACCCTTTGCACTTCACGTTTGACTGCAGAGCGTTTAGAGCGTCGAGGCTCACCAGAGCGAAGCGCGTCTCCATCACGTCCGAGCCAGCCGCGGCGTCGTCCGTGGCAGTGTCGTTTGCACAAGCGAGAAGACCCGATTTTCGCGTGATGGCCGGCGTTTATGCTAGGTTCCGGAGTTTTACTTCCGCGTTTTTCTCGATCTTCAACAGATCAGCGGGCTCCAACATGACGGTGTCGCGCCGAAACGTCTGTCGAACGTGGTCGCTGTCAGAGCCGCTTTCACCCGCTAGGCCTAACCCACAGTCAGCGTCTTCGGGGGCGCTTGGCACGGGAGGCAAACTACCGTCGACATCTTCTGAAGGTGATCGGCGCTTCTTTTGAAAGTTGTACACTTTCCGTTTCTTTGTCCGCCCACCGAATTTGTACTTCGTAGCGAACTTTGGCTTCGAGTTCGGCATGGTTGCGCGTTTCAGCCGCGTTGTCCGACGCGAACTCCCGCGGCCCGAGCAGACGACTGTGGAAATCTGCCAATGGCGTGCGCGCTCACTGTCACGTGCACTGGTAGACCAATAGGACCGCGCATCGGGACTAGCTTTTCGCGGGCTTTTTCTGAGTGGCCGCTTGGCGTATGCAGTAGTGGTGGCGCGAAAAATAAAAAAGAAACGCGGCTCTTTCGAACGGGACCAAGATGGCCGCGAGCAGAAACGTAGAATGGCAGCTGCGCGTCCTGCAAAAAAGCCCATTTTTGCGCGTCCATCGAGAAATATTCGCGTCACATGCATGATATAAAACGCTACTGCGGCTAAAATATCAATCCAGGACGCGTGAAAATTTGCCAGATTATGCATCAGTCACTGTAAAATCCGAAAATAACATTTTCAAAAAAACGATTTTTTCGCGATTTTTCGGTTTCTAAGACCCGTGTCCCCCCTTAACAGTTTTGATGTTTTGAGGAGTTGTTTCCTTGAAACAGTTATTTATTTAAAAGTTGGTATTGAACATTTCTCTCTTAAAAAGCATGCTTTTGGTGTTGCAAAAAAAAACTGAAGCACATATGAAGGCCAATTCAATTAATGGTGTTTACAGCTAATTACTCATGAAAAAGAGGCCAGCTACCTGCTAATAACTAACAACAAAAGCAAAACAAGCACATAGAAATTTTTAGCGTTCTGAGAATGGTTTCATCATTCTGACAATTTTAATTTCTAACAAAGAAGAGCCCTTCTATCAAGCGGACTAGCTACACTCTTCCGAAACAGTTTGGGGACAGTTTGGCAAGAACAAGTTGTGCTCATTCGAAATGAGGAAGGGGTTAGCAAACACAAGTTTACCTTTCCTTCATACAAAATGACAGGGACCGGAAAACGTGTGCGACACCTTGCGATCCGAGCCTTCTGAATCTGCTCCCGCAAGTCCTGCACATCCGGAAGTGACGTCAGTCCACCAGCCAGCCTGCAAAAAACACGACAACACGACATCACTAATGTGTCGCACGGACAAGCTGCAAGCTGTAGCCGTTCACAGAAAGGTTAGCGAACTTGCTTCTATATTCGTTCGTCACCGCTAAAAAGAGGTGACCTCTACAGCGCAAAAGAAGACAATGAAAAGAACGCCCGCGACAGGACGGCCTCTTCTTTGTTCCTACGTATTCATTGTCTTCAACTTCAGCGTGTTTCATGAACACCATCAAGATGAACCAAGTCACCCAAATCAAGGCATAGGCGATTTTATTTTTAGGTCTGGCAATCCCATGTCCCCAATTTCCCAAAGGGTGGATGCACTCCCAAATGGCTTAAATCTTTGCTCCGCTGAGCACCAGGCCAGAAGTTTAAGTAGAATGGAAGACAGGGAGAGTTGGTTGAAATGCATGGTGCTTGAACAGTGCAAAGGACAAGACCAAGGAAGAAAAGACAGCGCTGTATGTGTCTTTTCTTTCTTGGTCCTGTCTTTTGCGCTGTTGTTCAAACACCGTGCCACAAGCCTGTTTGTGCCAATTTTACCAGCAGGTACCCTGCTGCAATGATCCTCTGCCACTTATGGGAGCGGTGAACACTCGACCATTTTACCAAGGCTGTGGCGGAACAAACTACCCCAAGAGACCCTTGCAGATCATTACGCAATCATCGTTCTAGATAAGTACCCACACACAACTGGCTACACAAACAGCTATTCCTATGAAGCACAAGTTACATCACCATGCTATATAGGTGAAGCTGCCTTTACCTAACGTTTCACTGTTCCGATAGGTGGACAATAAAAGCTGGGTTTTTATCACAACTTACCCAAAAATGCCATTTATGCGACAACTCATTTTGCAAAGAACAATGTAGAGATGACCTGAGGCGCGTACAGTAAACAATGACACAATCACCCTTAAGATTGGCGTATGCAGGGCTTGCGAAGAAAACTGGCCCGATGCCAAGGAAAACAAAGACGATATCTCAGCTGTGAAGGCACTCAAGCTACTTGTTCCGAGAGAGTACAATCCCAGTCAAGAAATAACGGAGTCCGAGTAGTTTGTGCAACTTTAAACCAATTCAGGTCAGGCCAATTCAGGGCAATGGAGTCTAGGCGCTCTGGAACTAGAGGTAATGAGTTTTGTTTCTAAAAAGGCAGTCAGAAAGACGTCAGCGATGCAAGCAGCAGCACTGCGTGACACACGAGCGTTGCACTACATGGTGAGACACATGGTGCAGTTAAGTATCAATTTTAAGCACAACCATTAGCTTAATGCAAACTAGGTTTACCCTATTAAAATGTTATACATCAAAAATGCATAAACACTCTTGCACAATAACCACACAACTGATATGAACAAAACGTCCCTCACGTGTGAGATTATGTCTGATTTCAACGAAAGAAGAAAAAGCTGAATTTCAATTTAGCGTCTCATACTTTCAACAACGATTTCCGAAAATTAGTTAGTCGAGAAATGAAAGTTTTAGGGGTGCAGTTTATGAGTTCAATACTCTGCACCAAAAACAAGAAATTGCATGTCTGTGAGCCGGCATTCAATACAGAATATAAGGCACCATAACTCCAATGTGCAAGTATGTTCCAATGCTTAGAAGTACGTTGCTAAAAAAAGTCTCACGATCAAGGGCAGTGTTCGTCACACATCAATTCCACCCAATTTACCGATTAAGTTTAGTTCACACAATGACAATACGATTATCAATTGCCGAATTGGAGAGCCGATATCTAGATACTCAAATTTACGTTCTAGGGCCACTAGTACTATTTTTCCTTTGCAACAAACCGCAACATATCCAGTGCAGTTTTTCCTGTCATTCCCACGATTAGATAGGAGCTCTCAAAATAAGGTCATCGTTTTAGACCGCATGCATAAAGAACAAACGTACCTGGGAGAGGTGTCGTTGTTTTGGCTGCCAATCGGATGCTCCAGGAGAATAATCCTGTTGGGATAAGTGCTGCTCATGGAACCCTGCTCATTTTCAATAACCTGTCAAGGGAGAAAAGGATGTCACCGAAACAATTTAGTCGCGATCCATACTTTTGTAAAACACAAAAAGTAAAAAAAATTACTCATTTGAATTGAACTCACTGTAGGAACGAGCTCTTCTTACAGAAATGCAAAATGATAAATTATTCTACGAAAACTCGATCGTCGTCAATTCTGAGAACACGGGTTCATTGTTAGCAGACGCAAGTCGTTTCTTTTTGCACCTTTTATGAATTATCAAGCCCTTCTCGCGGCAATAGTGGATCTTTTGGTATTGTGAAAAAAGTAATTTAATAATGCATGAGAGACCACTTTTATTTGAAGTGGTCTAAAACCAAAGCAGCATATGATACCGAAACAACCAAAAGAGCAGTGAGACAACAAAACCTTACTACAGTACTTCATTTGTCAATGTCAAGAGCAAAACCAATGAGATTTTTTTTTATATGAATGTAATAAAGGTAAATAAGTAAAGCATTTATTACTATAACGAGGGTTCGAGTATTAGAGACAATTATCACACGGTATTACGGTATCATCTGGCTAGTACTAGAATCCCTAATCAGTCTCCATTCATCTGTCTAAAATTCTTGCTCACAAAAACGCTGTTCTCAATAATAACAATGCCCAAGGCATTTTCCGGCTTGCGTCTATAACTCATGCTCGGCCTAATGTTTACCTTCAGTGTTCCTTTAAAAATCAATATACACACACCCAGCTTTTGCAAACTAAGAAAATTTCAAGCGTACGACTCCTGGAGACTAGTTACCAATTACTTTGAATAAAGGTATTAAACTGTCACTTCGTATTACTTCTAGTCTTGAGTGCCCCTTTTAAGCATCAACAAAAGAAGAGGAACAGATAAAGGGCTTCATTTCTTCGTTAGACACACCTAACCAAGCTAAGGAAGGTGTAGGGAGACATTATTTGTGTTCTTTTAACTACAGTGTAATAATTACGAAATAAATCAAAAGAAATTAAAGTGGACGAAAAGACAACTTCCCACCGGTAGGAACCAAACCTACGACCTTCGGATAACGCTTCCGATGCTCTTCCAATTGGAGCTACGGCGACGGTCATCCTCCCGTCCACATAACTGGGTATTTCTGTGCATGTAATCGTGGGAGTGTTAGCCAGCACCGCCTATAGCCATGATGGCGAGTGTGGAACGCTCTTTTTTGCCAGCTGGCATCACGTAGCATGTGATTTTTGGATACCAATAAACACTCGCACACTACCTTAAGGCATCAAGTTTGCCAGAACGAGACCCTTGCTATTAATGAATGAAAGAAGGGGAATGAATCAGGGGCACCTTTTCGTTATCGGAACACAGATGCTAATTGTGAAACACAGATGCACGTTCTCCATTTCGAAAGCGAAACAATGTTTGAGTGCACGACCTACGACCTACGAAAGTGAGTGAGCACTTACCTTGAACACATAGTCCTTGGCGAAAAGGTCTTCGCACTTCTGCTGGATGTCAGCGTTCCGGCGAGCCTGCGAATGACAAAGAAGAACAATGGGTTACGAGTCAAAACTGCACGTGTCACGTTGAAAGCCACCCGCTGTGCAAAACAACCCCAACAGACGCGCTCGCGATGAAGAAACAACGTAGCAATCACTCACATGGGACCCCTGATTAAACTGTCAGGGCAAAAAAAACAGCAAAGCACCACTTGATTTATCACCTCTCGGACATAATCACTTCAAAAGGCATTTATAATGATCCTCTGCACGGCTGAACTCCTATACTTACTATTCATTTCAGCTAACGATTGCAAAAAACTGGTTAAGTTCACTGAATCGAAGTTTTGCTGTTTATCTTGCTGGTTATTTTAAAATACAGTAGGCAATGACTGAGACCATGCAATCTGACCAAACTTGAGCACAAGTACAAAATTAACCTTTACACTAAATCATGCAAACAAAGAGAATACCATATGATCCTTATGTTATAGTGACTAATGTAGCACAAAATAAAAAGTGTTCATTTCTACCACCGCTACATGTTTTTCATATACATGCAATCAATGTGTGTTTAAGCTCAGCACTTCCAGAGACTTCCTCTGATGTGCTCAGGTTCTGTGTGTGTATAACTGTTAGGATAAATTTTTATTTTCTATATGTATTCATTGTTCTGTTACTGTCGCTTTTAATCATGCTGCTTCAAGTTTAAATCGAGCTCACAATTATATATACGTCTATGTTCATTGAAAATTTGATTCTGCAGTACCAGACTTCGTATCCAATTAATGAAATTTAAGTAGAAATAATTAGTATTGATTAACAAGGAATGGGAGCAGCCAATTAACATTAATTACAAGAAATTCAAATCAAGATCTGCTGCAGCGCAGCTTAGCGTGAAAGCTTGGACATGTTGGTACAGCATTTTATTCTCCAGAATTAATTGCCATTTTTTTAACAGACAGTCATACTTTCTTCCAGTTCACAATGCTCACATACTTTCATACTCAGCACTGTCAAATATACCACATGCCAACTCACTGATGCTGCTGAGTGCAGTTAATTATACTAGAAAAAGGTGACACAATTGATGGTACATTTTCAAATGTTATTAATTTCTAAGAACAGCACACATCTACTGATTAAGGAAATGCAGAGAGCCAGCATGTTTGAAGATAACAAGTAGTGATAATAGTTATCTCACAGCCACGTTGCAAGATAAGATGTATAATTATGTGCTGGACTTGCCGACTGAAAACGTGTTGTTGTGTTAGTGTCGTGTTAGCAATTATTATCATTTGTCATGTTTTATCTGGCACTGCTGCATGGAGATAATAGTGTCAAATTTTTCTTTAACTTGATTAGATAGGTGACCAGTGGATAAACAAGCCCCCTGCATCGCTATGTAATCAATGAAGGGCACAAATTAGGACAAACAGACGAACACTGGACGAGCATCTGTGTTTGCCCTAACTAGCACAAACACAGGTGTCTGTCTTTGTCAGACGCTTTGTCCTAATGAATATCAACACATATGTGTTTGTCCAAGCACGAATACATCTGCATTTGTCCACATTAGGAAAAACACAGATGTTTGTCTTTGTCAGATGCTTTTTCCTAATTAGGATAAACACATCTGTGTGTGTTCACACGAAAATACATCTGTGTTTGTCCTAATTAGGACAAACGCACATGTTCGTCTTAGCTTAGTCATATGCTTTGCCTGTGCTTGTCCTAATCAGGACAAATGCAGATGTTCGTCGTATGCTTTGTCTGTGTTTGTCCAAACTAGGACAAACACAGACAACGAACAAGGGGCAAGCATCTGTGTTTGTCCTAATTTGGATACCCCATTTTACAGCTGTGTCATGCTGACTAACGCAATCAGAAGTACTCCTGCAAAGGTATGCGATGCATTGCACCCATGGTAACAGCCAGAATGTTATACACTGTGCCGAAGACCGAAAATGTTGTTTGACACGCAAACCTACTCGACTGGCTGCCACTTTCTGAATAGCCGTTGGTCAGTATGATAGCAAAGGTACTGATAAGGGGTGCAGACACGCGGGCAGTGAATCACAAAGTGCCCGCAAGCAAGATAAGTCTTGTGACTATGGGTTCACATGCAGATAATGCTAAACCTGTACAACCTGTTGGCAAAGGCACATTTCTGCAACACACACATCTCAGCTTGTGCAGATTTACTATTATGGCAGAACAGTGCAACATAAGGTACAGTGAAAAGCACAGGACACAACCCCATGCGTTTCACTGTCCCATACTTTGTGGTGTTCTGCCATAATGTTAATGAACCAAATAGCCCACCTAAGACCGCTGAGCTGATTTACAACGTTATATATGCAATGTCACAGGAGGAGTTCAGATTCAGAAAACATTGAGTCAAGCCAGTGTAGTCACAAATTACGAAAGAAAAACTAAACAAAAACAAGAAACACCGACTGTCAAGAAAAAAAGAAAAAGATGCCCACAGTGCGGAGGAACATAGTCAGGATTTTATTAGGGGCATAGGTGAACGCTCTTTAATGTACGCGTGTGTCAGGGGCATAGGCAGAATTTTTTTTGTCTGTGTGTGGAGGAGGGGGGGGATCTAACCTCCCCTCCCTCTCGGCTAGAACTGAAAGTTATTGCGTTGGGTGGTGGGGTAGAGAGGGGGGGGGGATTACAAAAAGTTACTTCTTTCTCCCAGTGTTTTGAACTGTGCTTGTTGCCCTCACGAGTTTCGTAAGGTTCGCAAGCTAGGTGCGCTGCCAAGTCACGTGACAACGCATAAACAGCAGAGGAGTAGGGTACTCCACGAGGGGAGCGAATCGCAAAAAGTGGTTGTTAGCTTATGAAATGATTAAAAGTGGGAGTGGCACTGGTGCACTTCAACGGGCCCTTCGGTACTTTTTTTTATTATTATTATTTCTAGCGCGCGCATGCCGCACGGACCAGAAAAGGAACTCGTTTTGGTCTAAATTAAAACGCCGCCGTGGCTTCCGCAGCGATAACCTACATTCGACAATGGACAACGCGAGCACACCGCCGATTCGGTGAAAACAAGAAAAGAAAAAGCGTGACGCTACAAACAAGAACAAACTCGTAGCACGAGGAAGCGGTCCAATCGAATTCCAGATACGATCGCGAGCGACAGACAGTAAACTTTCGGTCTCAAGCAACTAACGGAAGTAAACACAACACTAGAGAGATGCTAGCGAACGGGCAATCGCGTTTATTCGGCCTACAGTCGCAGCAACTAAAGTTGGTCGACCTCGGGGCAACGTGCCATCGAACTGTAAGGCAAATCGAGGCACGTGCTATTTCAACTACACCGACGTGACGACACCGGCTTGCGGTTTGCGCGACAGTTGGCACGCGACAACGGCAACTTCGAAATCGTTGTTGTCGGGTTTCGGAAAAGAGTAAACACGGGTCATCTACACCTTCGTGATTTCCATTTTTCGCAATGTCCCATATCCGCAATATGCAATTCACGGCAGTGCCAACAACGGCAACTTTGAAATCGTTCGCGACTGGCTGCAACTTCGAAATCGTTGTTGTCAGCTTTCGGAAAGAGAAAACACGAGTCGCACACGGCTTCGTGTCACACCGTGGTTTCCTTTTTCACAGTGTCCGATCTCGCAATATGCAATTCACGGCGGCGCCAACTCGCTCCACGAAACCGCGAAACAAAACGGAACGCGCAAGTCCCGGACCGAGGCACGAGATTTGTCACGAATATGCGGTCGCCTATCAAATGATAGACACACAGGGATTAGTTGGCCACATGGTGAGTCGTGCGCAAGGTTTGGATTTTGATCGGCGGATATGGATTACGAAGAACGCCTACAAGCTGTCACGCGCACGCTGTCACAGTCGCTTTGCGGCGGGGCGACTAGGCGAGTTTGTGACTAAACTTACAAAACCCAGAGCGAGCGAGCGAGGCCGCATATTGAGGTGGCAGTATTCCATTGATAACGTGTCGCTACAGCAGCCTCGTCAGTATATTCACCTGTTCGGAGTTGCTCGTGGTCGAGCTAAAGACGGTTTTGGTGCAGAACTCGAGCAGTCCCTGAAGGTCGGACGTCTTGACGACGTCCATCTGAGATGGCTGGCGCGGTGAACCCATTGTCGCTAAGGTCGGAGCGCCGGCGCGCTTGGAGAACACGGGCCTACGCTCGCCACAACGATGCATACCACGCAACCAGCAGACGCCATGTTGACAATTCCTTGACAAGGGTCATGTGACTCGCTCCGGACGCGTTAGCGGCGGCGCTGGTGATGCGCTGACTTTAACAACATGGCGGCCATCACGTGCTTTGACAGTTACCATTACCAATGTACAAAAGCATAGCCTTTGAGATTCGCAAATAAGACTCAGGGATAACTGTTGATTACTGCTTGCACTTGGTTGCTGTCTGACTGAAACATTACCATTTATAATATTAATAAAAATTATTTTTGAAATATAACGTTTGTACAAGAATACAATTAATTAGCATATTCTCGCGGGAAAATCAGTACCAGGTGGCAGCAGCAGTCAAATCTAAACTTGATTCAAGTTGCGGAGAGAACCGCTGCTCTTTGCGAGCCTTCGATACATTGAGCCTGATAAACCTACGGATTTTCAGTGTCAGCTTGACATCTACCGTTGAATAGTTGGCACACTATCTTTGTCACTTAACGTAACTGCGTTTACCTGCGAAGTAGACTTCGTGTTGCCAAGTCGCACCAAGTTAACGGGATCCCTTATGTTGACATCAGTCGGTGGGTGCTTACGGGACAAGCTGCGTCCCGCGCTATCGCCGTTGTTGTAAGGTTACCACAAAGGAAGACAGGGAAAAAAAAAGAAAAGGGAGCCCGGAAACACTGTTTAATACTCACGGTGAGTGCATGTTCATAGTGGCGTTCGTCCAAACTCCCATACTTCCGTTGCTCACCTGCGCGCCACGATGTCTTTTATCTGATTGTGGAGGTGTTCTTTCTGTCTCACAGATGCGGTGGATAAAGTTTGACACGTCCGCTGATGGGATATTCAGCCGCGAACTGTGTCCCGAAGACAGCGAGTATTTACATTCGCACATCGACACTTTCAAATGCATGTGGCACGAACAGGTGTGTTTTGTTATTGTGCTTGCATGCTTTGTGTGGGTGCGCGCACACTAGCGCATGTTTTGTCAGCTGCGCTGGTTGCCGCTATCTCGTCGCGTATTTTGCTCAGGTGCGGGCTTTTTTTTTTTGTTTGTTTGTTTTTTGCGTAGCACTAGGGGCCCCGGCTTGTCCATCCACCGGCTCATGTCGCATGGTCACGCAGTGGTCAACACAGGCCTAAAACAAGACTAACAATGCTCAAAAACAGTGCAAAATAAACTAACAAGGTCTAAAGTAATGTAAACTACATAAATAACCAAGAATTAATCGCAATAATGTACCTAAAATCGCGAAAAACGCTTCTGAAGCATCTGCCTAATAGCCGCGCAAGAGAGGGCGCCACCGCCTCGACAAGCGCGCGATTGCCGAGGGAATCGCTGGGTTGCCCGTGCTACGCACTCCCTCAGGTTTCACGGTAGTGGAGCTGCATTAAGCGTAGGAATTAGAAATACACCAAGACCTACACAAGAACGACATTAGCGCAGAATTTAGAACTACACCAGGGCCCACCAGTGATGCAAAACTATAGGAAAATTGACAATAGCATAGATAGTATTTCTGAAACTGTCGATAGCTAAAGAATCTATCGATGGTACCACTATCGATAAAATAGCGATACCATTATCGCTAGTGAATTTGATAGTACCATTGGTAGTATTACTGCCGATAATACTATCGATAGTGCTGTGAATAATTATGCTGCTGTTGGCCAGCGATATAGCCAAAACATTTGCGATAGACTAATGTCAACAATACTCAGGTCGTTTAATTTATGAGCAATTTTTTGTCAAAAGAAAAAAATTATTTCCTCAATGAAAATGCCGGAATATGTCCCATCAGTGAATTCATATTCAAGTGTAACCAGTTGCACCTTATAATTAACAAACTTAGTTCTTGGTATTTTTATTTTGAAATCACAAAATGCAATATAAATTTTAAGCCACACAGTTTGGCCACATGTAATGGCATGCATTCCGATATAGCTGAACAGTTTGACTTAATTATCATGTGTTAGCCAAGTCTTCTGGATGCAAACTTCCTTGCCATATCAGCCTGCTCTTGCTCCACCATATACCACGCACTCAGGGAACCAAGTTTATGCTGCAATGAGCTCACGCGGTTGATCTTATAGTATCGATAGTACTACTGAATTTACTTTCGATAGCACTATCAATAGTTTTTTTTGCCATCGATAGTTCTATAGTGACTAAACTATTGTAGTTCTGTATCACTACACACAAGAATGACTTTAGCGTGGAATTTAGAAGTACACCAAGACCTACACGAGAAGTACTTTTAGCGCTGGATTTAGGGCTTTTTTTTTTTACGTTTGCAATCACAGCGTATATACCTAGTGATATAAATGGAAAGTATATCCGACTGTCACGTTTAAGGTAGTCACTGCAGCTTTTTTTATTTGTTTTTTCTGCTTTGCATCACATACGTTCTTTACATCTCTTTCACAGACTCGAAACTATTGGGTACGGATGATTATAAGTCTAAGAGAATACGTGAAAAAACACATCTTCACATATGAATCCCTGGTAAGTTCACATCTCCTCACTCCACGTGCTTTTCTCCTACTGAGTGCGACAAATCTTATGTGTTGCCTAAAAAATTTTTGCCCCCCCCCCCCCCTTCAAGGAAAGACTCGGTGCACCTCTAGAAATCTTCGAGATGTTAATAGAATATACTTACATAAACATCTGCTCCAATTTTACGCAAGGTAAGCGCACACCCTCTTTTTTTTTTTCCTGCCTGAATAAGTCTGTAAAAAATCCTTAAAACTGCATCGGTGTGCCTTTAAAAGAGTATTGACATGACTTTTAAATATTTGTTGCTCTAAATAAAAACACTGGTGTCGAGAACCCTAAAGAGAGTATTGTGGTGCCTGGGAATGCATCGAATAATCTTTAATACCGCTGGCTTAAAAAAACGCCTTCAGTTGCGATATCGAGCGGCCGGCGTCTGAGTGACGTGTCATCGCGGCGTGACGTTGTGGGGAAGACAGCAACTCGCGATGTACTAGCGGCTGATCTGTCATCTGCTCGTGATGCACGTAAACAATGATGAGTAAATTGTCGTCCAGCAACCCCGACAGTTATTTCTGCTGTTTAGGCTTCATGCAGGGCGCATAGTTCGCAAACTCAGTCGAACTGTGCCGGCTCGTCGGGGTAATGTCCGTTGTGGTGTGGCTGGCTTGCAGATGCTCAGTGATGAAAACTTTGAAATCAAAGTAAAATATTTGATGCGTGTTTTCTGACTCCGTTGTGTGGAGAGCGTTAACACTGCATGCCAAGAAAACGAAAAATGTCCGTTTTGCGATGTCTCAAAATCGTGTCAGTGATCCTTAAAGCAATCCTTATTAACAAACTTTTTTTTTCTTCAGATACTTTTGGAAGAGCCAAGGAATTCCTAGTGGCCATTATACACGTTGCGGCTAACAAGGATATGAGGTGCAACATAGGATCGCGACCACTGTGTAAGCGCTACATGTAACCTTTATTTTTTCCAAGAAACTTGCCCGCGTGCATGTAGTTGAAGCTTCGAATTCAGTGGTGAACTTTTCACATTGTTTTCTGTTGCAGCAAATGACCCGTTCTACAACAAATTTACGAGGTACGTCAAGCTTTTACGGTGAATCGTGGTGGTTTCGCTTCTGGTGCACTCTTTTTTTTTCTTTCTGTCTCGATGCTTGGTTGATGAAACAAAATTAATGAGCCATTCCTGGTCTAAATGTTGCTTTTTTTTTTTGCAGTGCATGTCTTTGCTTCACGCATTCAAATGAGCACTTAAAATTCACAGCAGAGTTTTGTCGTATATCAAAGCCATTCAATCTGGGGAAGTGAATAGGAACTTTTGGGACCATGAAATATAGAATTTCAAAATCGTTAGTCCCTCTTTTCATTATTATTCTAAAGCACTATTTGCGTTCTATTGTTCTCATTAATGAAGCTTGTGGCCAGTGTGTCGGAATGGAACGAAAAACGAAAAAAAATAAACTATTTTTTGACCGGAACAAAAATGTAACCAATACGTTATTTATTATATCATTCCGGAGTGAAACCGCAATGTTTTTTAATGGTTTTCAGTTCAAGGTAAAAGTTGGCAATGCGGAACAACAAAGGTCATGCAACTTGAGCGTTAATGCACATCTCAGGGGACAGTATAAGTACGTATTTCAGGCAGGGATTCCAAAGTAAAGACTTGTTGAAATTTTCCGAAAAATGGAAAGAGTGGCAGCCGGAGCCGTTGACGCAAGTGGGCCTTGGTGTGGCAGTCACACATGCCAGCGTAGAGAGAACATTCTCGGCGCTGAAGTTTGTTTCATCTGAACAGCAGGCTCGCATCAGAGACTACACTCGATAACGTGCTTCTTCTGGGATCATGCTCACTCCCTTGATGCAAAGCAATCAGCCTGGTCAGAGAATTCGTAATGCACTTATGAGAAAAACTAATTTTTTTATTGTTACTTTAACTTCAATTTTTTGTACACAAATAAAAACTGCTACGAAAGATCCCTTTTTTTTTTTTCATTCTGGAACAGAAATGGAACGGAACTTTTTTCGGTGGAATGAAAGTGAAAACATTTTGTTCAGACACCCTGCTTGTGGCATTACATTCCATGTCGCAGAAGCTCACCTACAGTTCTGAGAACAGTTTGTTCGCATACTCTGGACTGTCTGGCGAATTATGTGATTGTTTCCAGAGGTGCCGCACAGACTCCTAGAGGCACTGATATACGCGGCATTTTCCATGCATCACACCACACCGCTAACTATGTCGCTTCAGCGATGGTGATCTGAGCGAAAACTGGATGCTCAACAATACAGCCACCTGACTTGGTAATGACAACACGCGTTGACAAGCAATCGTTTTGCCGTAGTGCCGCAACCACGTTGTCGGAGTGCCGGACTTGCCATGCAAGTTGCGGGCACACACCAACACAGCTCAGTGCGTTCGGTAAAAAAAAAAGTAGAGGTTATATTCACATGCCAGCGATGGAACACATCCGAAGGCATCAGACATGCCATTCGCATCGCGTCATTGGAGGGAGTATAGACGCCGGTTGTTCACTGTTGTTACGTCGTAGAGCCCAATGTGCACATGCGGGTTACTTCAAGGCTTATCTGTGGCTTAAATGTGATGGACCGCACCGTGCCAACATCTCAGATAATTTCAGAAAAAGCCTGGCATTCACGGCATCCAGTCCAAAGTAGAAAACCTAATCAGAGTTGCCAGACTTGTTCTTCACACATTAATTTTCACATCCTTCTCTTTTTTCTTTATGTATCAATTGTGCCTCGTGAGGCACTGCAATTCCTACAGAAATTATTGGACATACAAAGGTGCAATTTGTGTACAATTGCTAATAAATTTGTGCTCTTTTCCCTTGCAGAGATCATTATAGAACAGTATTTGGCCAACCTACTAACCCAGTCAGGATGCAGTTACAGGTGCGTTACATGGACAGCCATCTTGGTGCAAGGTAGTGCATGTCTGTCATAGTATGCCGAGACATTATTAATTTGCTGCCCTGATTCTCAACCTCCAGTTCGTGTCAACCTATCTTTAACCCTATCTAATTTCGATAGAGGTGAGCGAGTGCATTGTTAAAGTGCATGTTCCAAGGTCCTTCGGCATTCTCTTCATGAGCATAATGTTGCCTGCTGGTGTTAACTTTCATAACTTTTTTTTGTCTCGCTGATTACTGTAGCTTGAACAGCTAGGATCATCTGCGATCATCACTGAAGGTGGCGAAGGGTACCATACCAAAGGCAAACATAACAAATTTAAGATACTCAGCGCAACTTGGCATTCCCTCAAAAAACACACTAACATTCACACGCTTCCATTAAGAACACACCCCACACACAGCGCCTACATACAGAGCGCTGTGTGTGGGGTGTGTATGTTATGGTTACAGTCGGAACAAGTGTCCGTCTTTCTCCCATTCCATCAGGTGTACGCATCCGCCCCGCTGTACAGCCGTTTCGCTGCGGGCGCCATCGCCGTGCTGAAGCAGTGGATACAGGCCAGTGACTGCTCCCTGAAGGACTACTATCTAAAGTTTCACTCCAACCCTTACTGGTCCTACCCCGACGACTTCTGCCCTCGGAAAACATTCTTCAAGTATGTCGAGCAAAACTGCTACGGGTGGGAGAGCCCCGACCCCGAAGAAGTGAGGGAGGTCATGATTAAGGCACCCGACCGTGCGGCAGAGTTTGTGGACGTCGTCCCATTGCTTCCCAGCGACCTCATGAATTACGAAGATGATGATATGTGAGTTTTTCGTCCATATTTCAGGGGTGGGCATAGTTCATGGAAATTTTCTTTTAATTCTTTATCGATTGAGATGAAACTTGCTGAGCGTATGTACATTTGTGGGCAGATTTCAAATATGCAATTATTTTTCTAGTACAGGTCAAACCCACTTATAACGATACCGTTTTTACAATGTATATTATAGCAATGGGAAGGGTCTGCACCGTCAACTTTTATACATTTTCAGTGGTGAAATAACCCGCTTACCGACTGCAATAACCCACTACAATATACAATACCCTAATGCGACATTTCGGTTATATCAACGAAATCTGGCAGCTGGGTGTTCGTGTCACAAGGCAGTGAAACATGAAATCTTTTACAAAGATGAAAACGAGAAATTTGAGCCATTGCAATTTGAGTAAAAAAGACGAAAAATCGGAATCTGAAGAGCGTCAGCATCCGAAATGTCGGACGTTCTTGTAATACATTAATTTGACTCTACGGGGCTGTTGGCAGCGCCGCGAAAGCATCAGAATCTTCAAGCATGCCCGAAAAACAGACGGGTAACTGTATTCTTCTGTGTCGTCCTTATTACCGATGTGCGTTAACATATCCCATTATAGTTTTCCCACAAAAGCCTGCCATCCCCCATATCTCGCTTATTTTTCACACAACCCATTGGTTTATTGGTTAGAATTATTGGTTATGATAACGTAATTTTCGTGGCACATGACTATTGTTATAAATGGGTTCGAATATATAGTTTCTAAAGTACCGATCATTTTATACACTTTTTGGGCGCAAGGGTTTGCCTAAATGGAGATAGTTACAAACTGAATGAGCACATCAGAATCACCTTGAATGAGTGCTCAATGCAAGAACACAAGAATACATGTGTCATGTAGTGCGATGTGTGAAAGGGAAGTGAGGGTGAGAAGGAAGGAAAGGAGGAGGTGAGAGGAACAGGAACGGGTATGCGCCACAGGAAGTCGGTATGTGCCAAGCAGCTCATATCATAACATAGTCATGCGTAGTGTAGTATAGCAAGGGGGTGGGAAAGGGAAGTGATAATGAGGAGGAGTGATGTAAGGGTCAGGAGGAAGAAAAGAGGAAGGGGCCATAGAAAGCGGGTATGCGCCACATAAAGAAAGATAGACGGATGAAAGAAGAAGGTGGTGGTGGCGCTTTCTTGGCAATCTACACTCCAACCTCATTATAACAATGTCACATCTGCCACGAACATAACTTCATTATATCCGAAAATTCGTTATAAACATTTATTTTTGACACTGTATCTGTGACACTATTCTTCATTTCATTGTTACCGATAATTCGTTATATCGTGTTCGTTATATCAAGGTTTGAGTGTACTGCCACACGATTCATGGCCGATCCCTCCTAGTGGGTTGAGCCATTCCTCTAGGAACCAACCAACCACGTTAAGCCTACATTTTCGAAGGAAGGCCGCCCAGCTCCGCAGCTCCTTCAGGCTAGCTCCGCTGTTTCTTCAGGCTTGGCACCGCTAGTGCAAAGCTGGCCTAATTTTTTTTTTGTCTTGCTTGCGATGCAGGAGTGACAGCTGTAGTGAGCACAGCTCCTACAGCGATGGTCAGCACGGCATCAAGAACTGGAGCGACATAATGTTTGCCGTGAGCGATCACCTCATGTGCAACTGTCCATTCCATGTTGCCCAACTGTGCAGCACCTGCATGGCTAACGTCACGGAGAACTCGGATGGTGAACGTGAGTGTCTTTCCTTCTCTGTGTTCATGCTGCCATATTTTCCGGTCTATGTTTTGCAAACTGTGCGCCTTAAGATGTTTAAATTTCATCTAATGTTAACTATGTTTGTGTACAGACATGAAGACAGCTGAACTTCCATTTAATTTCTAACTTTATAAAGGTAGCTCGAAAGAAAATACAGTCACCAACCGTTTATTCAAACGCTGAAAATCGGACTCTGAAGGGCTAAGCCTAAATATGTTGCCCACTGCTGGAAGAAAGCGGTGCAACCAGTGTCGTGTGGTGTCAAGCAAACGTGTATAGAAACTGCGCCATGCAGGCACTGACACGCGACGAGGCCCCAAAATTGCATCGATGCACCCCACACGTGCAAACCAAAACGCCGTTTAAACTGCCAATATCGCCATCTGTTGGCAACAGGAGTCGACAAGGTAGACACGTGGATCTTAGCTTGCGGAACTTTCCAGCTCGCACGTTAGAAGCTGCATTCTCAAGCATTAAATAAAAGCGCTCGACACAGCCACCGCAAATCAAGCAGTGACAGAAAGCACCGATGCGATGGCTTCGTTAAACCCAAAACACTATACAATCTTTCTCTTATAAATGAATCACTTGTAAGTTAACAGGGGAAAATGGTAGTTCAGAGTCACATTGATACCTGGGCTAACTCTACCAATTTGTCTGGAAGACTCAAATTTTGAGTGATCCTGCCGATTGTACGGGTACGGCCATAAATCTCCCGAAAAACAGCGCTAGCGCCATCGTGAAAAGAAAATATTAATAACTAAGGACATCACTTCTCATATTTTCTGATTGCGAGCGGAATGCTTAGGCCACTTTTGCCGCAATGCACTGGTGTCATGCGGAAAAGCGCATTAAGATTGCCAAGGGGCTGTAGTTGTCACAGGACACTGCAGCAGATTTGGCCCTTAATTGTGCACGCACTGTGTAATTACAATTACCACTACGATCGCTAACGTCTACAAACTTTACTGGCAATCATTTATTTACAACATTGCCGCGGCCCTGGGAAACAGTAATAAGTACATCGGTTTTCTTCTCTCGCGTCCCCCCTTCCACATACGGATCCCCCGAATTTCGAGGTCACCAAGTTGGCAGCTGTGCACATTTGTTTGGCTACATAGGGAACCCGAAAATGCCCTTTGCAGAACCCAGTTCAGAACCCATACTGTAAGCAAAGAGAAATTCGCTTGTGCCTTGAACGGAGCTTCCGTTTTTTGTTGCAGCCGACTTTGACAAAAAAGATAGCGAGGTTGACGATGACTCGGACATCGATAACGCTGCAGATGAGGACTACAACTTCTGGCACACGCCTGAGGTATGCAGTGATTTTTTTTTTCTCTTAAATTGGCACGGGCGTACTTGTTTTGTTTTGTTTTTCACGGTGACCATGCTTCACTGGCTAAAACTAGTCGGACTGCACACACAAAGCAAACTTATTTATTTATTTATTTATTTATTTATTTATTTATTTATTTATTTATTTATTTGAATACCCTCCAGGCCCACAGGGCGTTACAGGGGGGGGTGGGTTGCATTTTCAAAAAATTTTAACAATAATAAAGTCGAACAAAGAAAACAAAAAAGTCAAATACATCTAATTGCATCTTACCCTACGTCTAGTTACAATTTAATGTGATTAATATTAATTGCATCATAAGTACACTTATATGCATCTTTATAGGTGGTGGGATACAATATATTGAAAATAAAGAAGAACAAATAGACAAAAATGCGAAAGGATAAATGAGTACATCTAATTAAAAATGTGAACAGTGATCGCATTCTTAAAAAAAGCTTCATATCCTCTTAGTAGCAACGGAGGCGGTAAGGTGATTCCGGTCATAAAAATTAGCAAGTTCAACAAAAAGGAAAGGCTACTTTGTGAGGACAGTCAACACGCAATGCACATTCTATTCAATGGTTATGTGTATGCTAGAACTTCCACAATTTCTAGCGCTTACGCTGGAGCGCAATCTTCTACACATTCCGTGATAGACCTTTCTATCACGCCCCATCAGATTGGCCGAGGCTCATCTGACGGTCAGACGTGAAAACAGCAACCGGAAAACGCATTGAGGCAAAGAACGGGCACAGAACGTACAGACACACCATTCTCTCCGATAGAACGGATACAGAACGGTCCCTGGACGACTTGAATTGGATCGAAACGCTCCGGCCGGAGAAGCAAGTTAGCCTCCTTTGTGTGTGGTTTAACCAAATACCGTGTCGACAGTTTGCGAAAATGGCCACCAACGCCACCCCCAAACGTCTCGTGAAACTGTAACACCACCTAGCGCCCACTCAAGAAATTAACACAAGTAAACTGTTAAAATCATCATGCTCTTCTATTTCAAGCTCTGAAAAAGATTCCCCCAAATATTGATATTCAGTTACAATAATTCTATATTTCTTCATGCGTTGAAAACATTTTTGAATGCATTATGCCAGTGTTTCTCAGCCATGAATTTTGGGGGACCATTGTGGACTGGTGGAATAGGTGAGACTCCTCTTGTAGTGAGAGCAAGAAAGGTGGGGGGGACGGGTCACAATACAGCATGCAGCGTGAAGTATGTGGCTTTTATTAAGCAGATCTCCACAGAACCCCATTTGTACATTTCCCCAGCAGACAATCAAAATGTGACGCATTATTCAAAGACACATCCCCTTCGCCTATTGGCTGCTGTTCCTTCTCGTTCTCTCATGGCATTGCGTTCCGTTCTATCACAGAACACATACGACAGTGTCCCTGGAACATTTGATGCCACATGTTAAAGGGATGGCTCGGTTCGCTTATTGATCGTATATTGATGACTGACGACTCCACTCACCGCTGTTGTACGGCGAGTGATTTGTTTTGGTGGACGCAAGTGAACCCAATAGAGAGTTCGTTCTGTAACTTATCGTCTTTACTCGGATTATAAGCCAGTCCCAATTCTAAGTCGAGACCCCTAAAGTCCGAAGCTGTGAGTCGATGTCAAGCTGGGTTTCACTACCGAACGTTTGACATATCATAACTTTTGTTCAAATAGGTTTAGAGCAATCCATTCTTGTTCTACTGCATACAGTTCTGATTCCAGTTAATTCCAGATTCCAGATTCCAGTTAATGTGATATATGCTGATTTACTTTGTAACTCTCTCAGCTTAGGGAAGATCTTGCTCCCCAAAGGGCATGTGAAATATTTTATATTTTAAAAACTACATTTTATAGTAGAAAAATAATAGCATTTTAGAAATCAGTGAGAAATATACATAAACTCGGCAATTTCGTAAAAAGGGATCAAGAAATTTTTAAAAAAGTTTTGAAGTGCCATGTCCCCTGCTAAACGAGCTTTCGTAATGAAAGCAGCTTGATGTTGCCAACGTGCGCGAAAGCATCTGCTGTCACCATCTTGCTAACAGGCCGTCTTAAAACGCAACACCACAAAAATTCATTGCAGCGCAACTTTCAGACGACTGCAGTTGTATTAATGTGTCGCATTTGCATACAGCAAGGAGCAGTGCAGTTTTCTAGTACGACTTGCAATGACATCTGTAACTTCTCTCTCATTTTTTCGGACAGGTCTTAGCCATACTGCATGCCGCGGAGAAGAAGTTCAGGGAGAGGATGCTGGACGAAGTCGTGGAAGCTCACACCGGCGACAGTGCGGCAGACGCTGCCGCTTCCCCACGAAAGAACAAGAAATCTCGAAAGACCCCTTGCGTCACCCTCTCCATCAACATCACGCCAACAGGGAAGCGACCGCAACCCGCCTTCATGAAGAACGGCGCAGTTCCACCTCCGCCGAAGTCTCGAGCCGAGGTGATCAACTTCGACGACGAGGACCAAGCCAGCAAGCTCGCCGCAGCCCTGGAACGACTCATGTTGAAGATAGAGGGAAGCGGCGGAGCCACACCCGCTCCGCAGCAACCAGAGAAACCTCAAGAGGCGCCAAAGCCTCCTCAAAAGGCATCAACGTCGCAAGCCAAGTCTCAGACGCAACAGAAGCCAGCACCGCCGAAGAAAGTCCAGGCTGCAGACAAGAAGTCGTTGACCAACGGTGCCACTGCCGCCGTGCCAAAGACAGCGCAGCGGAAGTGTGCCAAGTGCGGCAAGAGCGAAGGCGTAAAGCTCAAAAAGTGCTCACTGTAAGTGATTGCCGCCTTGGGAGTTCGCAAGGGTGCAGTGATGTGCCTTTGTAGTCTTTTCTGTGCCGATTTGAAATGTGCTTGCTTTGTTTAGTTTATGAGCACTGACATGCAAATTAGAGTTGTGCAAATTTCTTCCTGAGATCTCTCTTAGGTAAACAGATGCCACTTGAAAGGTGGGGAAACACTCCCTAGATAACTTGTTGAACTGCACGGTTTGTGCTACAAAGCAGTGCGAAGAAACGGAACACAGAAAAGACAGTACCCACATTTTTAATATCACTCCCGAGATTTTTTTTGCTCGTTACAAAAGCTGGTCTGAAATGCCGAGCATGCCGTTAGCGGCGTCATCACATCATGACACGTGGCAAAATATGTCTACTTTGGGTAGTGTTAAGGCTACTTTATGGCAACATGTCTGAAAACATACAAAACAAGTGCGCTGTGACTGTTTCTGCTGGCTTCGCACTGAAACAAATCATGACATTGCGGTACATCCGTACACTTCACGACACCACGAACTTAGTGGTGCCCAGTGTTAGAAGATAGCCTTTGCCATTTAGGATGTGCTATTTATTGTTAAGTCTGTTCGTGCACTTAAAAGGTGTCATTTATTTACCAACAGGTGCGTCCAGCAGAAGATGGACCCAGTGTATTACTGCTCCAGAGAGTGCCAAAGTAAGTGTTTGGTCACTTTGGCGGTCGGCTCTTGTGGCACGGTTCACCCTTTGAACATTCAGTGTACCGTATTTACTCGAATCTAACGCGCACCTTTTTTTTTGGTAAAACGAGTCCAAAAATCGCATGCGCGTTAGAATCGAGTACCGAAAAAAAAAAAAAAACTCGAGTTATCATATTGCCATCGGCATTTCAAAATGGCCGCCTCCTACGCGCCTCGGCCATTGTTTCAGTTCGTACGTGTGCTGAGGTGTTCGTCATCCCGTTCTGCGTTCGCATCGACGGCATGGAAGTGCCAACTCCAGATACTGAACGAGTGCACCACAATGCCGCATTTAAAAGAAAAGTTATTACATGTGCAGAGACGGACGGAAATCTGGCCGCATCGCGGTCGTTCGGAGTTCCCGAAACGTGCATACGAGACTGCCGCAAACAGAAGCGGAAGATTTTTTACAGCGAAGCTTCACGAAAAGGTTTCAGTGGACCAAAGCAGGGCCGGTTTCCCGAAATCGAAGAGCGTTTACAGCAACAAGGAGTTGTCCGACAGCGACGAGGACTGATTCATTACGCGACTCGTATCACCGCCGTAGTGGTGACAGTTTAGCGGCAAGGCCCGTTGTTTGACTGTGTTTTATTTTTTGAAACTTTAGTTCTTTAAAGCCCAAATACTTGTTCTTCGGAATGGGCGAAGGTTGACTCCTACGGACTTCTTTTTGTTGTTTTCTCTCATGAAAAATGGGTGCGCGTTACAATCAATGTTTTACTTTTTTTTTTTTTTTTTGGTCGCGGAAAATGGGTGCACGTTACAATCGAGGGCGCGGTAGAATCGAGTAAATATGGTAAATCCCAGGGTGAAACGGTTACCGTATTCACTCGTGTGAGGCCTGCAACTTGCTTTGAAGCATGCAGATTTGTGCAAACAGTCATACCTAGCGTTGCACACTCGTCGTGGTCTCTGAGATGACATACAAGGGGCGGTCATAAAGTTTGTATTATAGGCATGAACAAAGAGAGAAAAGAAATGAAATTTGAGTAAAAGTTTATTCTTTCTCTACATAATCGCCTTCCAAAGTGACGCACTTCTGCGAATGATGCATGAGCTGCCACAGGCCATTGCAGTGGAACTCTTCGTTTTGAGAGTTCATGAAGAGCGATGACTTCTTCGTCATCCCAAAAATGTTTCCCGCATAGTGTGCTCTTCATGCAAGGGAAGAGAAATCACTTGGTGCGAGGTTGAGTGAGTATGGTGGTGAGGCAAAACTTCATAAGCAGGCAGCATGCATCACCGTCACCTGTGCTCAGTGAGCCGGACTTTCCCGATAGGTGCTGCCATTTTTGCTTTGTTGCCCAAGCAGTGTTGCACGGTATTGTATAGAACAGAAGTTTTCTATTACGCTAAAACTAGACACACACGTACTCATTTTGATGCCTGTTGTGTATGCCTTTTATAAATCTATCACACTAAAATACAAACTTTGTGAATGCCCCTTGTAGGTGCATAGTTCCAATATCAGAGGTTACACCCATGCACTGGTTAATTTCTGGCTAGTCATTTTACCAGATGACGCTAGTTAGTGCTGTCCCTTCAGTGGTCGCATCATTGCTGTCTCCTGTTAAATGGAAATCATGTCTTATAGATCCTGTGCGCTTTGTTGGTAATTGTAACATGTTACAATGTAATATAACAATGTAAATGAAAGAGTCATGTCGTTAATGTGGTGTTGCAAATATGCATTTATAATGAATTTATGTTGTAACGAAACCACGTGCATGTCATATGCAACTTTGACTAGGTTTGACTCTATTAGTATGGCGGGCCACTAATGATTTATCAAAACAGAGTTCAGCAGCATCTAAACATGATTCAGCAAGTTTACAGGTATCAATAGCAAAGTGAAAATTTTTAACACGAAAGTGTTCTATGTCGGAGTCCACCAAGACTTCAGTGACGTATTTCCCGGAAATGACATCGAAAAAATGTACACAATCAGATGACAAAGAAAAAAAGTTCCGTCTACAGGCATCGAACCCACGACCGCTCGGTCCGCAACAACAGATGCCGGGCACGCTATTCACTGTGCCACGGTCACAGACTCTGGAGGCTTTACAAACGCGCCTTTTATACCTACCACTCTTTTCTCACAGTGCTCTCGGTCGGTGGGATGGTGTTGCCCTCTGGGAGCGCTAAAGTAAAGTAATTCATCATTACAGTGGCCTCCGTGATTAGCACCTGCAATGCGTTACACGTCCGTCCCATTCGGCACGTTTTCAATAAAAGTTCAACTTTGTCAATGCCTTAACACGTGAGGCGGCGACCTTAGCCGAAGCGTCGTAAAAGCGTCGGCCTCGCTCACAGCATCACGCTAATCCAAAACAAAAATAGCTTTGCAACGCGCGCCTGCCCCACCTCGCTGTAACACCGCGTTTCCCGCTTATGCGCTCACCCCAAGAAAAATCACGGCCGGGCTACCGGGGCGGCACGACGCGCTTTGCGTTTCCCTCTAGTCTGGCCGTGGTGTTCAATCACATTTTAACATGCCTTGGGATTGCGACGAAGTTCTGCGTCCAATATGCGACGCTCTCCTGGCTATCACACGACGTTCTCTGATTACGCTTTCACCGTTAACTACTACAGCTACCACAAGGGTTTGCTTAATCATTGAACATTGACGTTAGTCGTCGGGATGAAGATGTACCACCAAGCATCAAAATGGGTGCATCCACGTTAAACGGTGCTATAGCTGCCAGACATCAATGTACATTGTGCAAACTCTCTTATATCAATGTCCAGTAAACATTCAGTTACTTCTGTAAGGGCACGTTTTACTTTCGTATTGTTCCGATTCCTATGACGGAGGGATGAACCATGTTTTTTTTTACCCTGCTTTCCATTCTTTTTGCAGCCGAGGACTGGGATGAGCATCAAACCGTTCACATAGATGACATCGACTGAGCTCCACAAGCACCCGAAGATTTTAATAAAATTTCGTTTTGACGTTTCGTTTCACAATTCTTTTTGTCATTCTCAATTCCTTGTTAGTACCTTGGACTGGGTTGAATGCATTCTGCGGCTGTCCGAACATTTAGTCACCACAGTAGTATCCACACTGCGTCTCTTTTAGAGCACTGTATGTCTTCGTGGAATGCAACAATACAAATGTTAGCCAATCTTTAGCGGCGTAGAAATAGAGTTGGGAAAAAAAGAATGAAGTGCAGCTTGTGGAATTCAGAGATGAGGTGTCACATGCTCGGCACAGGCAGTGGCCGTCTCTTTTTATTTTGTTCACCGCTTTGTTTTGCTGTGTATGTAAGCGTGACTGGGGATTCGGGATTACTCACTCTCCCAACTTTTCTTGTCCTGGCTTATAAGTGTGGGTGCAGTTACTTGCGAGCTATGTATTACTTCCTAGATGGGGAGATTAAATGACCTTGGTAATTTCCAGGCTTGCCTTTTTTTTTTCATGATCGTACGCTTTAGCCGTGCACGCATCGCTCAAGTATATCTCTATGGTTGCAGGCTCGCTCAAGATAGAGGTTCATTCCTGGCCGAGGCGTCAAATTCTTTCTGTACGTGCACGTGCACATAGGACTATAATCACTGGATGCAGTGATTTGCTAATTTATATACATATCCTGTGCCATACCAACAAACTAACCAATAAAATTACGCAGGGCTTTGCGAAGAAAGTGTCTTCTTAAAGTGTGCTGCTCTTAAGCGAGTTTTTTTTTTTTTTTCATTTCAGTGTAGTAACACGAAAGTGAAGCAGTCAATCAATTTAGATAAAGTATTTGGAAATTCTACGGTCATTAATTTCACCATCATAGATTTACTAATTGAAGAAAAAAAGGAGGTTACAGTTACCTTCAATTTTGTGCTGGAATCTGCTCATGAATGTCCACACGGTGTCGCAGACTTCAAATCGTTTTTCGTGTTTTGGCCACAGTGGCTCAAACAAAATTTCCCAAAACTTGGCACATTGTCCCTTCAGAGGTCAATGACTGTTTTTTACCAATTAAGAACTATTTAGCCTCTGGCAGACGCCATGAAAATCTATGACATCACACCGAGTTGGCGCGTAAACATCAAGGTGATGTTGCCATCTGCATTTTCTTTTTATGTTTTTCGCAGCAAGAGTAGTGCTTCTGTTACTGTGAAAGGGTAATTAATATGAGAGAAATTGGTTTTCTTGTTAGTGTCTCTTTAAGTTATGTTATCGGGAAGGTACTTGGTTTCTCAACCGTGCGAAAAATTGGTATGTGCGATCTGCGGTGGCTACCAAGGAGGTTTAAAAAGAATCGCTCGAGTGGAAATTATGCCTCGGGAGTGAAGCCATACCCACCCCAAGATGGTGGCCGAAGCCACCATCTTACTAGGGGCAGGATAAAACATCGGCGTAGGAAGGAAAGGGAGCATTTCTCACGCCCAACGAGTTTAATATGGCAAATTTTTCCAGACAGATGCTGTTCAATCTGTGTCTTTGTTACTGGTTTCTAGAAGAAATGGGCAAATCTTACTGGGGAGCAAGTCATCAATACTCATCTCGATATGTTACTTTCATTGAGAAGAGCTATCTCTTATTTGATAATTAATCTAGCATTTACAAAACACAGTAAAACAGCCTGATTTCTAATAGAGCACCACCCAGAAAGAGCATGTTTCCAAGATTTAGGGTGGGTATGTGCTCGCTTCATATTTGCCGGTAAAGCGTTGCGAGAGCTCACACTTCAGCATTTTTTTTTTTACATCTTTGCTGGTACCAGTACAGCTTGCTCTACCACCGAAGTCTGGCCACAACGAACAAGGTGGCTCGACACAAATGGAACAGGTGCCGCACATTATTCGTCACGATTTTTTTATTTGTAGCAAACAGTTCCACAAGAAAGAAAGCACTCCCACATTCCAATAAAGAAACTTCAGCCCAGTGACAAAATCTGGTTTCAATGTGACCACACGTGCAAAGACTGAAAACAAGCAAACCTCAAACAGAAAAAAAAGACTTTAACCACACGACTACGCTAACTTCTCGGTAAACTTTTCTGTTCCATTTTTTTTCCTCTCAAGGCAGAAAAGACTCATTTTTTTATTCATTGTCCTCGTAGTGTTCCACACGTTTTGCAGTTGTGTAAATTGTAAGTGAGAGAGATTGCAGTGCTGCAGCTGCTGTCTGGGTGACGTAGCCTAGTCGGGCACCTTTCGGGCCTTTCGCAACGTCTCCCAAGACAATTGTGAATTGTCTTGAATAAAGCCTGAATCAATCAATCAATCAACTGCCAGGTTTTATTACCATTTATTGGCAATGCACAAAGGGATACACATGCACGAATATTTCTCGTCCCTCGCTAAAAGCAGTAAACGCAGAGTTTAGAAATTGTTAGTGTGATCTCAAGTCATCAGTGGCACATTGTATCTACATAGTTTTCTGTGCCAGTGATGTTGTCTACCTTGTGTCTAAATCGGTGTCAAGCATTCTGCAGGACACAATATCGAGAAAATGGTAGTGAATACTAGATTGCAACTGTACAGGATATTGCAAAATACGGCCACTGACCGCACTAAATATTTTGATGAGGTCAGCAAAGCACCAGAAAGTACAGTGAAGAGGGTATTTTCGGGAGAGGGTAAGGGGTGTCCAATACCTCCATACTTTTGCACTTTTGTATGCATGCATGTATATATATACACATACAAACTGAAAAACTTCAGGGGGGCACGTGGCGTTGAACCCCCTTCCAAACCCCCCACTGGCTATGCCTATGACAGTGAGTATTAACGTGAGAATGAGTGCGTTGTCACACAGTTTGCAATGTACAAGACTATTAGGGTCACAGTCGTTACAGGAGAGCATTAGTTTATACAATCAAAATCCTACACAAGATCACCCGTTTAGCAACGTGAGGTATGCAACTATCTAAATGATTGTTTGCCTGTACATGGTACAAGCAACGCAGAGCATGAATTAACGTCAGTTCATCGGCATTTGTACACTCAAGACTCGGACAGTAGCATTCAAGATTCAGCCCGTCACATAAGCAATAAAAGCAATAAATATGCACATTATGTGAGACATGACCAAGTTAAATGACATGTCCAACCAAGACAATTTTGGTCATAGACTTACTATATCTATTTCAAACACGATGTCACCAACAGCCACACGGAAGAAAACTTTCATTTTGACAATTGCTGTTTATGCATCTGGTCAACTACACCTGCAGAATGACATTCAAGAATAGCCACTGTTTGAACAGCTAGTTGTGAAAATTTGTTAGCGACAACAGTGCACACTATGGAACAGTGTATTGGGAGACTGCTGCATAAAATCGGGATGCCTTATCACTCTCACTGCTAAATTTCCACTACAAAGTTTCGAGAAAAAGATTTTTCGCTCAGTTCATTTATACTGTTGCAGCGCTGTTATCTACATTTTACATGGGCAACCATCACACTAAACACATTACGCATGCTAAAACTGTAATTCATCTCTAGTACCAGCTGCTCCTTATATCAAAACTCTAAAAGTCACAAAAGGCATGCAGGCTAAGACTGTCGTTAAATAGATGAGTGGAGGGCATTTCATTTTGCCCTAAAGACGCAAACAAGTTGAGTAATGAGATTCGTTTGCCACTGCACAAATGTTGCCACGTCACTGAACTGTTGCAAGAGGTGGCTTTCGAGGACACGAAACTGAATGCTGAAAGTTTGCGCAACTTAAAATTGCACATTTTTGCAGCAAAGCTGTCAAGAGCTCAATCTCCTGCAACAGTTCTTGTGTGGTCATTTTGTGACGTGCTTTTCTGTAGAGGACGTCCGGCACAATGGTACCTTTTCAAGGTTACCTTGACAGTGTCACAACCTTCCGAAATATGAGAAAAAACAAAAAAAGACGGGAAAGGCCACACTCTCGTAGGCCACAGCATCTTCAATTAAATGTGTGTAAAGATGAGAAGGTGAGGGTATGCGTTGTTTTCTAGGACATGCTACTGAAACTCCTATTGCAAGCAGTAGTCAATATAAAATTAGTAGGGGTGTGCGAATATTGGAACCTTCAAATACGAATAATGCAAAAAACTGCCTTTGACTATCGAATATGAGTGTATCATTAAAAAGTTGCAGAAAAGGAAGTCACAATACCTTTTATTACTCTTTTAAAATAAATTAGTGAAAGTGCACTTCGTTAGGTTGCAATAGACTGACGGTAATTCTGGTAATGCACTCATTACAAATTATCATGAAGAAAAATTAACTGCCTGATATATTCCCAATGCAAACACTCCGTATGTGCTGAAACAACACATCTCAATGTGGAAAAAACTCATGGAAGTGAGGTGGCAGAATTCAATGTAAGGCTCATATAAAACTGGTACATATTGGTGATGTTTTACTGTAAAAGTATGAATGCTTAGCTCTCGTAATCATGACTTCGAATATTTGAATTTGTCTGAATATTTGCTTCTTTAACCGTATATTTGGCCTTGGTCAAATGTTCGAGAAAATTCGAATATGCATTTTTCTAAACAAATGTGCTTCGAACAAGAAAAGTATTTCATTCGTATTCGAAATTTCTAATATTCGCACACCCCTAAAAATCAGCATTTCACGAGTCACAAAGTGAGTCAATACATCTTGAAATAGAGTAACGATGTGTGCCCATTTCACTCGTACGCTAGGGTTGTTCAACAAAGTGACACATCTTTCACACTTTACTGTTTGGCAGGTAAGCATAGCTTCAGCAAATGTTGCTGCCAGCACGTCTATTTCACTTTTATGCTCGTAAGTTGGTCACAAATGTTGACACCTCGCCAAAATGTTAACATGTTGAATAACACGTTGACACCACACTAACAAAGAATGGGCGCTGTGCTTCCGCCAATTATGTGCCACAGGTCACGTCTAAGGTGTGACAGTTTTATCCACATTTTTTTTACACAATTGCCACTGACACATAAATGCACGACATTCATATAGCACTAGTGTAGCAAGTCTACAGCACTGGGCGTGTCGTCTTCACCATAATTTGCAAGACAGACTTATAATAGGAAATAAAATTTTGTACACGGTCTGGTAGCGTTTAGGATGAAATTACAGTGCTACAGTTTGCAGCAGCAAACACTATTTACAAAATGCATTACTCAATTTGATGATGCGAGCTTAAAATGGCAATGAAAGTCTGGTCTTTAAAAAAAGCAAAGATTCTATTGTCAATAAAACCAATTTTCACACTCTGGAAAGCCGAGTGTGCAAATCGCGAGACGACCAAAAGTTAAATTGCACAAACACAGAAGGAATGCGATGGGAACTGCATTTCACCACCCGAGGAAGTTGTAAAGATCTGACTTAATTACGGAAGCAATAACAAATAATACATGAGTAACTGAATAAAGCGCTCGTTGGGACACTTGAAACTATTGCCGTCACATAACTAAAACGATATCAGCAAGAGTATTGAAAGTCGGATTGCAATATAAGTTTCAAAACATTGAGTATGTACTCTGTAATATATTCTGGAAACAACAAAGATGCTAAAAAATTGCACAAGTGCGATGTATGGATCATGCGATCCTAAATAAAAGGTGTGCGAAAAGTTAAAATGTAGAAAAGTATTGCAGGAATAAGGATAACATTGGGTGCAGGAATATAAGAAAAACATTGCACATCTTCGTATGAAAAGCCTCAGAATTCTGGCATGCAAAAAAAAAGGATTACATAAAAGTACTACGAGGCTCGCTAAGATGTCTTACAAAAGCATGAGATTAATTTAACTCTACAAAGCCCTCAACGTATAAATTTTGATAAGCTGACTTTATTACATCCAAATTCCAATTTCAGGTGCAGAAAACTTAACACAAAGCCTAGCAAACCAATTAGTAATAATTACTATATTAAACTATTTTTATCTCTGTGTGCTCCATGTGTCTAGAAGTAAAAGTGATCAGGGTGTTTCGATTTTCCTTGATATAGAATAGTGCTTGTGCTTAGGTGGGGTTGAAAACTATTGCTGCAAGTAGGAAAATAAATATTTTGATTCGGACACTGCGCATGCATATTTTTGATGCAACTCAGAAATTCAGTGCAGACTCCACCCGCAAAACTGTACTTGCACCTCTTTGGCTCTGCACTCCTAAACACCGTTTTCTCACAAGATGTCGTTAACGAACAGCTCGTCTCCGGTGCGACGTCACAGAATTCAGTAAATGTACGTGGCACCGGTGCCCTCGCACAAATTGTCTGGACAGTGGCGTATGTGCCATCGTATGCGACGCTCTAGAGATGACTGCAGCCTAGTATTAGTGCATACTTATGTCATACAGTAATTGTCATCTGTCGTACCTGTTTCCTTTTCGTGCTTTAACAACACTCGCCCGATATAATTCCAGGTCACGTATGATGCGAGCGCTATCAGCATGACGTTACATTTCTGATAAAGTAGCGAGTACCGCGTTTTCAAGAAAGGAAATGCAGGCGAGCCAGATTACGGTCACTGTGTGACAGAAACACACCCCAAAAGGTGCAAGTGTTCTTGAACTCTGTAATAACTTTACACCCTTTAAGGTGTATCCTGTCCCCAAACAATATGACTCTTAGGTCTTCCTTGTGTTTCCTTTGTTGAAAACTTTGCGCCTGCTATTTTTTCCACAGGAATGCTGCATCAGGTTGATGCTGCGTGTACCGTTTGTGATCTGGAACTACCGGGAGTACAAATTAAAGCAAGGGCACGCAAGACAGATGACGATTGTTGCGTGAAAGAAAGACACCCACAAGGGTGTAAGTGTCATTGGAGTACTTGATAAAAAGTTTGCACCGTTTGGGGAGTATTTTCATTTTACAACTATAACCGTCACCAGGCTCGCTTGCATTTCCTTTCCTGAAGATACAGCGCCCATCACTCTTTTGTAACCAAAAACGCTATATCATGCTCATAGTGCGCACGCCATTTGGGACATAAAAGTACCATGCACGCGGTGACAATGCAAGGGAATGCACACGAGATGGATGAAGACTGTTGTTGTGGAACAAGAAAGATGCCCCAAACACGCCTTTCTTTTTGCACTGCGTGAAAAAGGTGCCTTTTTGCCCCACAACAATAATCGCCATCTGGCTTGCCTGCGTTTCCTGAAAACTCGGCACTCGCCATCTTCCCATCAAGAATGCTATGTAATGCTGATAAGCGTGCATGCCGTTTGTGATGTGGAAGTACCGGGTGCATGGTGATAGTGCAAAGAAAGGCATGCGTGATAGATTATTATTCTTGTGGGACAAAAAGACACCCTTTTCACTCCCTTTTTTTAGAGTGTAAAACCTGTCCTCACAGCGAGAAAATGGGCGAAAAGAGCAGCTACGTGCTACACCGGAGCACTCTCACACTACAGGGACGAATTAAATCCGAAATATGTGTGTTGCATCGCGTGCTTCTTGAGCCCCTGCTGCTGGCTGAAAGTGCGCGGGCAAACCTCGCACCGGAAGGGTCTCTCGCCCGTGTGAGTTCGCATGTGGGTTGCCATGTTGTGCTTCAGCGCAAAGGTCATGGGGCACAGGTGGCACTTGAATGGCTTCTCGCCGGTATGGATCATCTGGTGCCGCTTCAGGTGCCAGCGGCTGGAGCTGGTGTAGTGGCACACCTCGCACCGGAAAGGACGGTGCCGCTGCTGCGTCACGCTCGAGAACGACGCCCGCATTCTCGCCATCGCCTCGGCCCGGCCGGCGGAGTGACCGACCGTGGAGTAAGATGACCGCAGATGAGAGACTGAAATGTCAGAAGAACGCAAGTTAGGTTAAGATGGAAGTTCAAGAGTGTTGCCTGTTGGGCAAGTTACGCTCGAAGAAAGCCACTAGAAGCCACCTCTGTGTCACTGTCTCTGCCTCTCAGTTTTTTCTATTTTCACCTTCTAGTGGCTTTCCTCAAATGTAGGCAGGAAGTGTTCTGGTAAGGTTGACATTATGACTGCTTATTTTAAAATAGGTAAAACTTTATGAAAGAAAACAACATTAGGGATGTGCGGATATTCAAGCATTTCGAATATTCGAACGAATATTACAGTACTCCAATTTGCTTCGACGCGAATTTAAATTACTCGAAATTTTGAAGTATTCGAAATGAACAAATAGGCGTGTATTAAACCACATGTAACCCCATGTAAAGGTGGTTTCGCTGCAGCGTAGAAGTGCTTTGCCGTGAAAACACCTATCCAAAAAAATCCACAATGCAGCAAAGCCCCACTTCGAGGTTAAATGAACATTATACTTTCACATAGATTAATCATTTTTTAAGTTTAAAAGATTGTTATACGGCCTTATATGTTCTAGGTATAGTAAATTTTAAAACTTAAAAGTATTTTACTGGTTATCATTGGTATCCTACTCAGATTCAAATCCTGCTCCTATTAAAAGTTGCTTCCACTTCACTTCGAATCAAAGTGAATGAAATTCGCACATGCCTTGTTCCAATTTCAAGGATTATTGTGCAGGTTAGTTGGGTCATGACAAATATGCTCCTTTTTCTTTATAATATGTGATATATACTATGTGAACTATTCAATTCAAAATGATTCGACCAAATCACTATTCGCTTCGAACATAAAATTTACCATCCGTACATCCCTAACTAACATCATTACGTTTATCCCATGAATCTACAAAGGAAATCGATAAGGCCATTCCAGAAAGACAGCTGCCATGTTGATTGAAAATTTGTTCTGGTCTAGGGTTCGAAACCAGGACCACTGCTTTTCTGGGCTGGTAGCTCTTATCACCTGAGCTAACCAAGAAGCTACCAGGTTACCTGGTTAGCTCAGTCGACTGCAGCATCAGATCGTTATGGTTTCCTGGTTGTGGGCTTCCACGGAAGTAATTTTTTCATGGGTAAAACTTCTGTACTAGTATTAATCAATCTCATGAATTTAAGCAAAGCTCACAAAGTGAACATGTGCACGTTACGACATCCTGATATCTCTTCTCGGAGCGTTAAAGAGCTCTGACCTTGGTACAGTCAAACTCAACACAACGAACACAGACAAAAATAGTTATATATCACGTGCAACACTATCATAGTTGGGTCTGACTCTATTTAAATATGTTAAGGCTGCCTGGTTCTTGCTAATTTCTAATACCAGAATGAAAGCCTAAGTCAAGATCCCACTACTGGTAGTAGTGTGCGCCTTTCTCGTTTAAGTTTGATAGCACACACAACCTTGTAACTGGGCGAAATGGCAAACACACACACTGCACCACGGTAAGAAAAAATACAGATGTTAGAATACAGGAAGTAACATTAAACAAGCAGGACAATTTATCCACAGTACGGCAGATGGGAATATACACATAGCTCAACAGTGACAAAAAACTTTAAAAAATTTCAAAATTTCCACATTTTGAGATAGCACCCGAGTGTTTACATCAAGGCATCGGCACTCACTTTGGAAACAGTTACAGTGTAACAAACAATGCAATAAGCTTTTCCGAAATTCACAACGTCATTGCATTCAGCCCAGCTGCAGACACTACTGAGAATTAACAAGTCGCGAATGCACTCACAATCACCTTGAAGTGTGAAGTCGAGAACATAAATTTAAGAAAGATTACAGGTCTTGCAAAAATGAGAGAAAACGAACCTAGCACTGCTTTCCAAAAACAAGAAACAGAAAGCACATTCAGAATGACAAGTGCAAAAATTGCCACGCTGGAGCAAGCCTGCGAAATGATATCATAAAAACGCAAATAATATCGGTTTGCCTACTTTCTACAATTATTTTTTACTTTTATCAGATGATTTATATTCAGTAAGGAATTTGTGTAATTTGCTTAAAGGCCAAAGTATTTTCACTGGATGTGAGAGTTTGTCGCCAAGTGCCGAATATGGCATAATCAGCATAACCACGGTGTCATGACACAGCTCAAATTCCAATAACATTGAATACCGATTAGGGCTAGACATGATGATGTAGCCCATGACCAATTAAACAAGATTGCGGCAGATTTTTTGTTTCGTTATTAATGATGTGCTTGCGCATGGTAGCTGCAGATCAAGCTACTGTTATGATATCATGCTTTCAAATTCTTGATACTGAGACCTAAACTGATTGTTACAACAAAGCATTACAGCAAATTAATTAGGGTGTTCAGTCGTATGTCAGTACTGGTACTTTCATAGTGTTTAAGAGGTTCGGACCTCTGTTTACTGAAAAAAGAAATTAAATATGTCACGTCAGTGATCCTTTTCGAGTAGCCAACAATGAAATTTATGCAAGTACTTTGTATGTGTACTGGCAGAAATGTGAACGCACAAGCGGTTTAGCCTTCTGCCCAAAATCCGGTATTGAATTTAGGGATTCCATCTGACGATACCGTTCCCCAGTAGCGTATCCAATAAGGCTCAGCTTGGCTAATTTTCTTGCTTTGCCTATTTTTGCCAAAAACATTTGCTTAAAAACATTGGTAATGCAACAACAATGCTTTTCACCACTTCATAACATTTAGATATTGACGTGCGTCCACACCATATGCCTGAATCGTCACTGTTCACGTGTCTGTCAAGCTCGCCAGGGCGATCACTAATGAACAATGCGGCAATGCCATGAGCCACTAAACACAATGCGCACATAAGCGGACGACGTAAGCAACGCCGAACACACAACATGTACATTTAGATGCGTAGAGATCGGCTTGCATAGGCACATCGTTGTCTTCGTGGACTTTCTCTAGCAATCTTTGCTGAAAGCAAAAAGAACAAGAATGTAAAGATGGATACTAATGTCACTTTGGCCAAGACAGTGAGGCAATGCAAGCAGTTTCAGCCATGACTAGCTTACAAGTTCTACGAAACACAATTAAGCAAGGAAGCTAGGTACTAATTGTGCAACAGCTCGGGACAATTAGATTTCATTATGCAACTTTATGCAGCCAAAACAAAAAATAAAACTCAATTTACATGAACTTGCGTCCCTGGCTTTTAGTGAAATTTACTCAGTTGAGCTGCAAAAGTAACAGCAAGCATATCGAGTTATCTCTCAGCATGACACAAGCAAAAGATTCAGGGACAGGTCTCATACAACATAGCATAAACAACTTTGATGTTTAACTCTTTCTGTACCACTGAATATTATAAAAGTTGCATCAAAATATGCCGGCATTTTATAAGAATGCGGCTTGCAGGCAGCCATGTCTTCTATGTGACTATTGAAGCAAAGTTGCATAGCTTCGTGTTCACCCTAAAAGTAGACGTGCTTGTACATCTTGCAAAAACAGCGCAAACTACACAAACCCAACTCGTGCTCTTTTCCAGCGTCACGTAGTTTGAACTGTTTTTTACAAGACAGGCAATTAATATAGGGTAGGCTCCCAAGAGCACATTATGTCCTTCAGTCTGGGAGTTATCCTCGAGAAAAGATTATATAAAACGTTATCAACCAGTATGCACAATTATGCACTGTTGATGCTACAACATGCTTAACAGTTACATAAACATTCATGCAAAAGTCATAATTTGCTCCTTGTGCAATGTGAAATGTCACAACAAACGCATCACCACTGCTTATAGTCACTGTAATTGCATGGCTGAGCAACTTGTCACCAACACCCTTCCATATAAAGGGTCTCATTCTTCATAAACTCCCGTCCATCAAACTTAATAAAATATGCATACAATGTTGCTTTGGGTACACAATTAATGTCACATCAGTGCAGACACAGCAACTCCAGCAACCTCCGACAAATAAGCGATTGACGGATGCAGGAAAACTACAGTGCAGCCCATCTATATTTAAATATGCACTGGTAATGTGACAGAAGATATTGAACCAACTGTTTATATCTGCACGAATTTGCACTATCTTCCACTGCACCGTAATTTTTCTTTGCTACTTTTTCATTACGCAGTGGCAGCGCCAAGCAACTTAAGGCAAGCACATTCGATCACTCACGAAAACGGTGCATTAGCGTCACACATTACACTGCGAGCACTTTTTTCTTAATTTCGCTCAGTGACTTCATTAAACTGTAGGTACCGTAATCGGACATTACCTACATACCGCAGAAAACAGCATTTTTTTGGCGAGTTAAACTCTGGTGTTCCTTCGCTGTAGACTTCATTTGAACGTTCTGCCATCGCGCGAAAAAACTATTTCGACGTTACCACATCGAAAATAAAGACCTGACGGGAACTTCCGGGGCTGAATTCACTGAAAGCAGCCAGCTGCTACGTGTTTCTAACGTGCCTTAACGTAACGAATGCAGAGAAGTACTTAGCGACGTTCAACATCGTTAAGCTGCATCGCTTAATACATATACAACGGGACAAGCAAGCACATCAACAGGCCACGCCAATAATCCCACAGCTGTTGCAGTCAAGACACCTCACGTTTCCAGGAATCCTACCGTGGCCCCAGCGCTCTCCTCTATACGGCTTTGTTTAATCCATATTCATGACGAGAATGCAACGAGGCACGCCGCTTACAGGTACTAATACTAAAGACGCGTCTTTGATAGCGCTCCGCTAAGAGTTTATGGTAAGTTTCAGGATTAGATCGCAGGCTGGGCTCAGTGCGACTCGCCTGTTTAACCAGAGAACTCCTTCGGTCCATTCCCAGCGCACAGAGGACTTAAATTGCGCCTGGGGAATAGAACACTTCTACCGGTGAAGCACCAGCTCGGATCCGACACTCAGATTAGGGGAAAACACTGCTTGATTTAGGATTTTTAACACTCCCAGTGAGAGCGAAACTTGGAAAACAACGCAGGCGCCATGTCGGTGATGTCTATGGAAGATGGTGATGGTGCTGGCGTCCTTTGGGCGCATCTGATCTTGCCCAGGACGTGCAGGCAGATAGCGCTTTATGGTCGGGGTAACTCTGCATAGAACTTGGCACAGTAATGTTACATCGAATTTATTGATTATGACTGCGCAACGTGCGCCAGGGAGTCAATCACGATCGAGAAATTCTATCTTTATTAGGCCCGATCGCGATCGAAACGAAAAAGTCACGAACGTTCCTGTATTGCATAAAACTCGAAGGATCCTCCCCCCCCCCCCCCTTCGAAGGCTTTTCGTGCTCAACGTGGTTTTGCAGTGCCTCCAGGATCGGCCAGCTTTGACAGTGACTTCATACGATCATGTCACGTCACGTTGTCATGACGTCATAGTGGCGTCATGATGGCATCACATATTTTGGCGACCTGCGGCGTCATAAGAAGACGTAATCATATGACTTTTTTGCATTACTTGTGTTGATGCTGACGGTTGTGTTTCACGTTTGATGAGGCATCTAAGGCTTTCGCCTTAATAAGTGACCATGACACAGAACACCTAACCAACACTGTGACATAGTCATTCAGAGCTGATCCAATCCAGCTCCTAACTCTCTCCTGTCCTTTTTCTCCTCTCTCTCTATCGTTCCCTGCCAGCTTGCTTTTCTTTACTCTTTTAGTGCGTGCTTGAATCGCAGCAAAGCATAGTTCTGCCAGGCTGCCTCAGTCCTCCATGAATATCTTTGCTTTTCCCGTTTGCTTTCAAAGATATCTAACATTGTCACGTTTTGCTGCATAAACCCATTTTCTCACTTGTCAGATAGGGTAAACGAAATGCCACGTCTATTTTTTCTTAAGCGAGACATACATATTCAGTTAGGGTGGCTATGTACCCCGCACCTCCACCAAAATGATACGAGTATATTTAGAGTATATTTAAAACAGCTACGAGACATAGCGTTGATGCGCTACAACCAGAGTAACACCATCAATCGAAGCCTGAGGCACCTCAACTTCTTCTTCGCCTAGCAGCATCCTTTCGCCTACAGCGGCACAAAGACCTATGTGACAATATGACGATTTTTTAAAGATCTGTGCACCTCATCTTTTTATTGGCCATTTTTTTTCCACAAAGTTAAAGGCATTCATTGAAGCGTATAGTTTGTCAGAAACAGTTGAAGTTCAGAGCTTAAAATTTTTGTCTATTCTTATGTGTTGTCCTCGCCACTGATACGCTGTGCCATAAGCTGTCATGACTAACCAACTATCCCACGTACCTGTTGAATTTTAATGGACAGTACAACAAGCTTATGTGATTGAATTTGCTACAGTAGAAAGCATCATGTTTGTATGGTGGGTCAACAGATTTTTCAAAAGATGGGTGAAAGTAAAATGAACAACATTTGGTACTGCATTTAAGTAGAAACCTTGGTTCCAGAGAAAAGCTTTTGCATGAGGTTCACGAGTTTGCCGGAAATTTCGGTGAAGCTTCGTCTATCGATCGTTCCCAAAAGCCACAGTGGACTATTTGGTCCGACAAAGAAGATGGAGGCCGCAATTCTGTATGCCATGTTTTATTTGCAGCAAATGACCAAGAGACCACAGTACAACAACCCAAGATGTGGCAAACCAAAAATGCCGCTTGCCTTCAGTGCAACGCCACAAGGTGGTAAAGGAAAAAAAGTGCAAACGAGAATACACAGTCGAAAACTGGTTATGACAAAATACATATCAGATAAGTTTTTGTTCAGGTTAATAAGCCTGAATAAACACATCGAATCTCGCCTGCATGTTGGACTGAATGAGCTTTCTATATTTGATAAAGTTGCTTCCGTGTGCACTGTCCTGATTACGGTTTTATGTCACTTTCGTGCAACCAAAGTTTTCTGGTGGCATCTGACCTTGATAATGGTATCGATTTATTTTCAGTGTTCCTTCGTCCACCATGAAAGGAAAAACTCTCATCCAACGAATTGTGGCACAAAGCTACAGAGATAACTCATAACGAGTTTCTATCTAGGAAACCTCTTACGGCTTTCTAGAGAAATTTATTACAGTCCGAAAAACCTCTTATGAGCTGAGAAATCTGTTAACGGGTTTCCTAGAACACCTGTTATGGGTTTTTTGAGAAAACTCATAACTGGTCTTCTCAGAAGACGGCTTCTCGCATGAGCGGATTAACCGACAACTCGAAGGGCAAACTCAATATGAAAAATCCGTTTTAATGAAGCCAGCAACGTACACAGACAGAGGTTCCCAAAAGAGAAGGCTGTCATTTCCATGACTTCGACACAAAGCTACAAAAGACAATCCATACAAGTTTCTTGAGAAACCAATTGGAGCTCCTACTCTGGGTTTCGATTCGTACTACAGCTGCGTAGATGACAATTTTTCCTTTTCATAAACCTTTCCTCCACCTTGCAGGCTTCTGCAGAATTAATCTGGCACACTTCTTGTTCAGTTGAGCCTCAGTTGTTAAAAATATCGCTCAGGGAAAAAGAAAAGGAAGACGTACCGGCTAAATTCGGAAAACCAAAAAATTTTAAAATTTCACATTTCACGAATCTCGCGGGCCACTCGATCACAATGAAACGAAAGTGCAGAACGCTGTCCCTGTGACAAGGGAACTGTAAAAGTCCCTTTTTCACAATGAAGTGCAACTTCATCATTGTCATCATCACCCTTTTCTATGTCCATTGCAGGACGAAGGCCTCTCTCAGTGATCAAAAATTTACCCTATCTTGTACTTGCCGATTCCATTCTATCGCTGAAAACATCTCAATTTCATCACTTCATCTAACTCGCTGCGGTCCTCAGCTGCATTTGTCATCCGTTGGTAACTGTTCCGTCGCTCTAACTGACCACTGGTTGTCTGTCTTACACATTACGTGGCCGCCCCAGGTCCATTTCTTTTGCTTGATGCCAACTAGAATATCCACTACCCCTAGTTAGTCCCCTGACCTGTTCTACTATCTTCTAATCTCTTATTGTTACACCTATCATTTTCCGTTCGTTTCGTGAAAGCACAAAATGCCATCCTTGTGAACAACCAAATGAATTCAAGACAATTAGGCATAGGGGACATTAACAGTTTCCCTAACCATAGTGTAGTAATCATGACGTAAATTGAAATGAATGAAAGTGGACAAAAAATTACCCTTTCCGTCGGCGGCATCCAAAGCCATCTTGTCTTTAACTGTAGTGTAGTAATTATGGCATCAATTGAAATGAATTAAAGTGGATGAAAAATCACCCTTTCCGTCGGTGGGATCCAAACCCGCAACCTTCGAATTATGCATCCGATGCTCTACCAAGTGCGCTATGACGGAAAGCGCTTCCCCGTCCACTTTGGGTATTTCTGTACGTGTAATCCCTGGGAGTACTAGCCAGCGCCACTCATAGCCAGAGGATGCCGTCTGGCAATAATTAATGTCCCCCAAGGCTTTCTATGGGCTATTTGTCTGTTGGATTCATTTGGCTGTGTCTAACAAAGAAACAAGCCCCCTGAAAAACAATTCCCTTGCTGCCATCATCCTTGCAAACAAGCAACAAGTGGGTCATGAAACGACTGAGCTCTGAGAATTCGTTTTCTTCCGTATTTTGTGAGCGTGACGTTTTTCTTTCTGACAACGTTTGTTTCTTGCTTTACGATATTTCGTTACAGAATGGTTGATAGGCGGGCTAATTGGTATAGATTCATTATGGAAACTTGATAGCGCAAACTGTGTCCCATTTGTTCACGCTGCCAACTTTCCAGAAGGATGTTTCGTTAAACCCTCGACTATCCGACCTCAATCCGCCGATTTCAATTCCTGGCGCTTGTGCCACACTTCGTGGTTCTTGAGGCCCCTCTGATGGACGAAGTTGCGCGGGCAAAGCTTGCACTGGTAGAGCCGCTTCGCATGGTTCTTTATATGGTGGTCTGCAGTCTGCTTCAGGGCGAAGGTCATCGGGCACAGGTGACACTTGACCGGCTTTTCACCCGTGTGGGTCAGCTGGTGACGTTTGACGTGCCACCACCGTGAACTCGTGTAGTGGCACAGCTCGCAGCGAAAGAACCGGTCACGCCGCAGGTCGTCCTGGCTTGAATATGACGTTCGCGTCGTCCTCATCGTTATCGTCGCTTGGCTGACGGTGTCGTTGGCTGTCAAATGAGGTTACACAGACGTGAGGGAGTGGATTGCTGCCAAAACACTTTCGACAAGATGCTTTCTGACTATTTGTACTGCAACAGTCCTTAAAGGGGTACTGACACGAAAATTTTATGTCGTAATTTTTTTTGCGTCAAATGAAAGGCCGAGCCTTCAAGAGCCTAGGAAATGTACTGTTAAGTGAGAGTGCACCATGAAAATGTCATTACAGTACGTTTTTAAAAGCTAGTTTCGCTTTCTACTGTACCCTGACGTCACAATACGCTGTGAGCCTCTCATCACGTGCTCGCGCAAGATGTCATGCCGTTTCCATGGCCGCTCCACTCCGTGGCTCTGTTGGTGACGGACAAGCCACCATTTTTAATGTTTTTGGTGAGTTACAAGCAGCCATTTTGAATGTTTTGGCACATGGCATCATCACAACTAGACATTCTGGTGCGTGAAGTCACCAGAATTGACGCTGTAGCCTGATGTCATGATAGTGTCGATGCCAGTAGGTGTGCCATGCGAAAATTAACTTTAATGTTCAAATAAAATATCTTATCAGTGTTTACTGAGCATCACACCTGTGCAGAGCCATCTCTGTACACAAGAGATTGGTATGGCAGAGTAAAGTCACCTTCTAAATTTGGTGTCAGAACCCCTTTAACACTTTGATGCCCAGCAATGACCAGCGGCACAGTGTAAGATACATACATACTCTTTATATGGGAACATTTCTCAACTTGCTTGCGAGGCGTGTTTAACCAGATAAAGTAACAACGGCATGCGTCCGTTGGTAAGGTTACGGCAGGGGATATCTATCAGTGGGACGACGCAACTTCAAGACAGAAAATGTTGTATGTACCATTGCTATAGCAACCGGCGTGTCGGCTGCAACACCAGCATTCGCCACACGTTGTGTTTTTCATCCACAGAAAACGCGTCATGCATTTCCAGCTTTAGTCGCTAGTGTGACATAGCCGTGTTCACTGACTAGGAAATTGAGATTTCCCGCGACGCGCCAGATGCTATGGTAACGCCTTTCTGTGTTGAAGTTGCGTCGTGCCGCTGATGAATATCCGCTGCCGTCGCTGGACCGACGGGGCCACAGCTGATCTGGCTGATCGCGTCTCGCGAGTGTCCTCACCTGAAGAGTATATTTATTTATTTATTCACAATACCCACAGCGCCTGGTGGCATTACAGTGGGGGGGGGTGCATACATATAATACAAACATGAAGCATATATCAGAGTAGTATATATCTTACATTGTGCTCAAGAGCAACTACTGAAACACGATCTTTCTTTCTGCCTTCTATTTCCTTATCTGTATGCACTATCTAGTATAGCAACAAAATGTCTAACCAAACGAGATGCGAAGCCATCACGTTTTGTGCCTGATACTTCGTGTAATTGGTATAACGTACAGAGCAGGTACTAACATATTATATCTTTTAAAACATACCTACACACAACCGTAAGTGGGTACAATGACAGCATTGAAAGAACTCACTCTAGGAAGCAAACAAGGTGCGGCACAGCACAAAAATCACAGAAGTATAACTCAAAACAAGAGAAAGCAGTGAGTTTGGTCCACAGTAGAAATGCTTCTGGTCCATGGCACGCCACATTTTATTAAATATATTTAAAGGTGGTGACACAAGCAATTAACAACATACACTCAAACCTCATCATAACAAAGTCACATCTGCCACAAAAATAACTTCCTTATATCTGAAAATTCGTTATAAACTTTTATTTTTAACACTGTAGCTATGACAAGACTATCCTTCATTTACTTCGTTATAACCGATAATTCGTTATATCCGTGTTCGTTATATCGAGGTTTGAGTGTACCACAAATAAGCGAACGAAGAATAGCAAATGAAAACTAATGCGTAATAGCGTCTAAAGGCGTCTAAGGAGTTGTTGCAGCAGAAGTGTCAAAAGAAAGCAAGCGTGCGTATCCGCCTGTGAAGTTATCGAAATGATAAGAAAACCAGTTTGACCTAACCAAGAAGGCTATCTCCAACTACAAATGCCAGCCTGTGGGCTGGTGACATCATTCCTTCTGCTCTTCGATCTCTACAGCGTCAAAAGTTGTCAAAATCTGTCTCCACTTTGGCACAACTAACAGTAAGAATGACTCCATCTTGGTTAGGGCAAGTTATGTTCCTAGAAAAACCTGGTTACAAAGCCTTGTGCAGAGTCAAACTGGGTAACAGACACTGCCGCTGTTTAGTTATTTTTGAATTCATACTATTAGCAGCTCTACTGTAGTTAATTGGATAGATGCCATAATAGGTGACAGCTCTCTGGAATGAAGATTATCCATTTTGCAAAAAATAAAATATAATTAATGAAATCACGCAGTAGTATGCTCAACAAATGGGTACTAGAATGTTAATGTAAAAATTTGCATGGTACATGAAAAATGAAATAACGAAGGAGCAAGGATCACAATAAAACTGAGTTTTCTTTATCTTGCTGAATGCTTTTTTAGGTTTCTATGTCACTAAATTTCACTCAGTCAGAATCTGCGCGATTCAGTTCAAGGGCGCCCCGCCATGCTGGTCTAGTGGTTATGGCACTCTGCTGCTGACCCGAAGGTCGCGGGATCGAATCCCGGCTGCTGCGGCTGCATTTTCTATGGAGGCGAAAATGTTTGATGCCTGTGTACTTAGATTTAGGTGCAGCTAAAGAACCCCAGGTGATCAAAATTTTCGAAGCCCTCCACTACGGCGCCCCTCATTATCATATCCTGGTTTCGGGACGTTAAACCCAAGATATTATATTATCAGTACAAGGGCTTCAGAATACTAGCAACAAGTGTCACAAAAATGAAAATTTTTTACGTAATACAAACAAACTCTGTTCGTGTCATAGTCTCCGATGAACTGGATGAAGAAAAACAAACACGCAATGTGAGTGTGACAAAGATGAAAGAAGTTCTCTATACAGGATAAAACTATCGGTTTCTGTCACATTCCACGATGAACTGAATGATCGAGAAAGCGTGTACACTATGCAAGTGTGGCATAAACTAAGATTTTCTACACAAGATAAAATTTTCGTTTGTGTCACATTCCACAATGAAATGAATGACAGAGGAAATATGCACACAATGCGAGTGTGATGAAACTGAGAAGTTTTCTATACAGATTAAAACTTCAGTTTGTGTCACAATAGACAACGAGATAAGTGAAAGATAAAAAGAATACACTATCCACATCATGTAAAGAGGATAGATCAGTGAGTAATGTACAGATACTAAATCAGACTGTATGCACAAATACGCTGCAACATGACTGCTCTGTTCAGGCTGTGAGAAGGTGAATAGCATTTTACATTCAATGCTGATGGCTGTGGGTGCCAACAACCATAAAAGCAAGCAAAAATATAAATTCTGGATATCTCACCTGCTAAAATCACAAAACGCTTACGTGCGCTACCATGGGGTACTCCGGAGTACATTTTAATCCCCTGGGGTTCTTTAACATGCACCTAGATCTAAGTACACTGGTGTTTTTGCATTCTGCCCCAATTCAAACACAGCCGCCAGTGCCATAAACTGAACCTGATTTCTCAGACTTAGCAGCATGTACTTATTCGTTATTGTGAATAAGTTCTAATTGTGGACATGCAAGGCTTCGCCCTACATCTGCCACATCTGTACGGGACAATCAATGTCCATACATCTGTTAATACCTGTCCATCCACATCTGTGCCATTTCACAACTGTCACATCGAAACGAGACGCCCCTGAAAATATGTTGCGCCCAAAGCATCTGACACAGTAACAGTTATATCAGGGGCGTAGCCAGAAATTTTTTTCGGAAGGGTGTTCAGCCACCCTTTATGCATATTTTTGTGTGCATGTATGTATGTATGTGTGTATGTATGTGTGTGTGTGTGTGTGTGTGTGTGTGTGTGTGTGTGTGTGTGTGTGTGTGTGTGTGTGTGTGTGTGTGTGTGTGTGTGTGTGTGTGTGTGTGTGTGTGTGTGTGTGTATATGCAAAATCGAAAATTTTTTCAGCAAGTTATACCACATCAGCCTAGTAAACACAACTTCATCCACAGTAGCGCTTATTCACTCAGGTCTTTTTAGTACCCGCCATAATGGTCTAGTGGTTATAGTGCTCGACTGCTGATCCTACGGTCGCAGGATCGAATCCCGGACACAGTGACCGCATTTCGATGAAGACGAAATGCCAGAGGCCCGCGTACTTAGATTTAGGTGCACGCTAAAGAACCCCAGGTGGTCAAAATTTCCGGCGACCTCCACTATGGCGTCCTTCATAATCATATCATGGTTTTCGGACGTAAAACCTCAACTACTATTACAGGTCCCTTTAGTAAACGACCGAAAGCATTTTTTTTTAGTTATACCCACCTTACATAGCATACAAGTCCCGCTTTGATACTATGAAGACACATAACCAGCACATACTTTGGACTTTGATATGCAGGCATGCATTGAAAACAAGCTGCCAAAGCGCGCTGCGGACCAAGATGCAGTCGAACGAGACGTCGAGAGTACGTGGAGACGCGTAGAAGTTGCTAGATCGCGGTTCGCGAGTCACGGAGCCTGCTTGAAAAATGTGTGGCACCGCTCGTGCAACTTGAGGCCTTGCAGCTTGTTGAAGCGTTTTAGGCAGAGCTTGCACTGGTAGTGCTGCATTCTGTGTTCCTCCACGTGCTTGAGCATGTCCTCCTTCTGGTCAAAGGTCATCGGGCATAAGTTGCAGGCGAACGGTTTCTCGCCTACATGGACTGCTGCCTGATGACATTTGAACTGCCATGCTTTGCTTGTTGCATAAGGGCAGAGCCCGCATTGGTACTGCAGCATCTGCGACGGCATTGGACTCGTCGGCGGCGATGGCGGTTCGCGCTTTACGGCTGCAGCTGCCGCGGCCTCACTACTGGGTTCATCAGCTGCGAAACGAGAGAACGTCATGAATAAGACAGGAGGCGATTTTTTTTCCAGCAATAATGCAACACGCTTTCTTTTTGTATGAAGCAAAGTTGGCCAAGACAAATTACAGCAGACTAGTGTTAAACGGAACCTGAAGGGACCAGGAAAACATAGTAAACTCTCCCTAAACGGAAATCTCTTAAATAGAACTGCTGCTTAAATAGAACAGCTCCTTCTAATAGAATCGGTTTTGTACTTTAATTCAGCAACCCTGTTCCTCTCTCAGTAAACGGAACACCTGTTAAACGGAACCTATTTTCCAGGTCCCTTTGGGTTCCATTTAACAAGTCTACTGTACGTTCCATTGAGCAGGATTACCATTTACTGAGAGATGAACAGTAGTGCAGAATTCAGGTATGAAACCAATCACATTAGAAACAACTGTTTCCTTTAAGCAGCAACTTTGTTTAAGAAATTTCCGTTTACGCAGAGTCTACTGCGCTTATAGTACTGAAGGAAATAACACAAACACTGCAAAATAAATGTCGTGCGACATCAGTTGTGTTAAAAAAATGGAGTAAATGGCTAAAGGAAAAACAAGCAAACAAACACACAAACAAAATCCTTGAGAAAACAAAAACATTCAAAAAAAAGAAAAGAAAGAAGGATGAAAGGTTCTAACTCAACACCCCGTAAAAACTCAAAAACTTGCTGTTCTCGAGATTTGAGAATGTGTTTCTGTATACTAACCAAGCACATGCATTGGAAACAATTGCAGGCTGTGAGAATATTACAAATTATTTATTTATTCTACAACTGAAACCAGTGGTCTATAGATGATTTTACGTAAGACGCATAGACACCACCACATTGGGCTGTTAAACAAATGTTTTCTTAGTTTTGTATATCACAACGTGAATATATATATATGGTCACGAAACGTCAAATGCACCAGCCCGACTATTCTTTCACCTATGCATCTACTGTAGCACTGTTCACTTAGTTGTTAGAGATACAAAACATCAAGGCTACAGGCAAATATGGCAGCACCGAAACACATCTGCAAACTGTTCTACAGCCAGCGTAACTGAAGGACACCGAAAAACATGTACAGACATAGAAATGAAAGAACTAAACAAACAGACAATAAACACATTGGCAGATCAGAGAGAGTAACATTACCCACGGTAGTGCCAACAACATTCCTGTCCGAATTCCAAGCGGCTTTCAATCAGCAAAAGGAGCTTCAATACATGTAAGAGCTGCAGAATACTTTATTCCAGCAAGCCACTCCAAACATTGAAGAACATATTTCTTTCGTGCAGTATAAAGCTTTGTCTTGCTCCACCTTTCACAATGAAATGCACAGCACCAAACAAAAGACAGTATATGCGTATAACAGTCACGTAAGAAACATGTTACTGAGAGTTTGCACACCTGCGCTGTGAAACACGACAACTTGGTTCAAGCGCCAAAAGTGCAGAACAATGTTTCTGACCTTTTTGCATGATTGCTAAAGCCAGCAGCTATGATGAAAACACATTTATACATACTGAACATGACAAAAAAAAAATTTATGTACAAGATCTGTATTAAATGTGAGTGAACTTCACAAATCAGTTCTGCAGAAGCCCATAAAGTTGAGGGAGATTCGTCAAAGAGAAAGAAGTGTCGATCACTAAACTGTCGCACCAAGCTATAGTCAAGTACAACTTAAGAAGTCCGGAAAGGCCCAGCCTGGATTACCAAAGCGCGGCAGCTGACTGCCTCCATGACTAAATAAAAGTCTTGCTCAAGCACTCGACAATGTTCCCTGACCGAGAGGTCACCAGTTGTCCCTCTCGTGATGTCAGTGTGGAGTGCACGCCCATAGGTACAGGCTTGTATGCATGAAGAGGGTATGCCACAGACTTCTAAAGTTGCACCCGACTACATAAAGAAACCACCCCGCCAATTTCACCCAAATGTGAGAAGCCGGCTTTGTGTGAATTAATATATCGTGAATGAATATTCTGTAAATAAGGAGTGCCAGGGATACACGACTCTCCCCGCTGAGAACTCACTTGTGTGCACATTTCACAAGAAATTTTGCATGTTGCAGTGCCCATAGCTTTGCATCACATTTGGATGCACCGTACTACAGTATACGACTGTATTGTCAAAGTGAGGTAAATCAGAAGCATGTGCCGTCTTTGGCTGTGATAGGAAAATAAAAGTGAATACCTCGGGAAGCAAAAAAAAAAAAAAAAGAAGAAAAGTGGCACGAAAGCGAAACCTCGTGTGTGCAACGTTTCACCGTTTCATTGCAGCTAGGAACGTTGAAACAGTGAGATAGCTGAACTGAATAAAATTAGAGGGAAATCATTGTTCAAATACAGAATATTTAGCAAGTTCTAAAGAAAACTAAACAAAGTTTCTGTACAGTGTGTTTGGTATGAAAGGGCTCAATTACAGTTATTTGATACATGCATATAATGCGTTCGCACTTGGACCTCCGATCAAACTGAGAAGCTTGCATACAATAAACAGTGGTTTTCAAATATCCGGTGCACAGCGACGACTGTAATATATTAAGAACATCACCGGATGCATGTATAGAGTGTTGTGTTCAATGGAGAATGCAAATGCAGTTATTAATTCAAAAGCCTGTCACCAGGCCCCATTGAAAATGCTGGTTAATCATCGGAAGTTTTAAGGTGCCCGTGCAACATCCTTCATTGTTACAGAGAATTTCTTTTCGAGCATCATCAAACAGCTTCAAGTGGCACCGACTCTACCCTTGGTATCAACGCATGATCGTTCTGCTATGGTAGCATGGGTTTATCTTATTTAGCAGTGATAGAGATTTGGCGCATACATTGATCATACTTTCATCTGGCTATAGCAACAGCGTTACAATGTTTGAAAATGACTGTGTCACGGCCAAATGTAATTAGCCGCAGCAATACTTTACAAGCCCTTTGTGCTATTCATTCAAAAGTTTATTAGTTTCTGGAAAAGTCTTGATATTTGGAACTCTCCATAATTGAGTGTTTTCAGAGGCTCCCGTCGAGTCTGTATCATCGATCAAGGAATGTAACATACATCCGAGTTTGAGCTACATCCCTTTAAGATTGCAACAGCGAAGGACAAGGGGGTCAATTGAAGCATTTGTGAGTGGAGCACTTGAAGTGTCCGTTAAAACACTCTCAATCTACATAAACACTGATCCGAAAACTGCAACAGCAAACAGCTGTTCACAAAGCCATCGGGCGATCCAGTGGATTTGAACATTCAAAGAAATGTCCCAATGTAAGCAATTGCAATGTATGAACCATGAAATGGGTTCAATTCTTTTGTATAAACATGTACACCATGGCTTACCCTGTGCTACCAGTCAAGCAAACTACATATCACAGCAAATTTCACGCAGAGCAACCAACGTGGGGACAAAATGAGAACAAAATCGACAAAAAACAGCCGCCAAGTCAATTTCAATTACCAGCATGCAGTTTCTGTATGCCAACATGGTAAGGAGACAGTAGTAGCTTGAAGACAACGTTTCTTTGAATTTCATGCCGTAAAGCTTCTGTACAAGCAGTAACGTCTACTGGATCAAAATGCAACCCACTACCTTCACGTCGAGCATTCGGATCGCGCGTAACTTGCTGAAAGCTAGCAGCACCGTAGCTCTGGAAATAACCTGCTAGTTCCTGCCACCTATAGCCTAACATGTAGTTAGCACTATGTTCATCTCCCAAACAACACTAACACTTCCTCTCGTCATGAACAAGAATTAGCGCAGCTTCCACTAGGTTGCACAAGGCTGGGCAACTGCAGAGCTGGTGGGCACCTAACTGGTCCTGGCTTGGCTAGGCTTTTACCCTCTGTCCTCTCTTTTTCCTGGCTATGCTCACTCTCTTTTTTTTTAACTCTTTTTTTGTGTCTATTTCTTGCTATCTCTTTCTCTCTTTGTCTATTCCTTCCTGTCTTTCCTTTTCTCTCTTTTTTTGCCTATCTTTCTATGTCTTTCTTTCTCTCTCTCTGTGTAGTCCTTCTCTCAATTTCAATCTTTTCTCTCTTTCTTCCCTTTCTATCTGTTTCTCTTTCTCTGTACTCGTTCTCCCCTCCTCCTCCCCTCAACTTCTCTTTCCCACCGCCTTGCTAGACTATACTATACTATACAAGGCTATGCTATACTCTACTAGCGTGCCTGGATAGCCAAGTGGTTACGATGCTGGCCTTCGGATCGTGGGTACGCAGGCTCGAATCCCACCTCGCCAAGAAATTTCTTTGCCAGGAATTTCTCTCTTTCTTTCTTCCTCTCTCTCTTTCCCTCTTTTTCTGTACTCAATCTCTTGCCCAACAGAGTTATTGCATCCCACGCAGGACAAATCGGCGCACGTGTTCTGTAGGCAAAGCAGAAGAGGAAGGAGAGGATGAAGATGAAGAAAAGGACGAAGAAAGCATGTGCCGGTTCATGATGATGATAATTTCCAATCTACGACACATGGCAAACCTTGATCATAGCAGCCCTGCTGTAAGAAACATGTAATGCGTGACCGGTTTAAGACTCAACTCGGCAAGCTCAGCTTTCACGTGTCGAACAAACTGGCCAGAAGTATTCACAGCCGCTGTTTAATGAACGATGTTTCAGGACCGGCATACTAGACACCCGAAATGTCAATCAAAGGCCAACGACAGCGAAATTTCACATTGTGCGAGGTGTAATTGCAATGACACTGAATCTGCACAGAAAGCTCGGTGCAAAAATTTTGTGCATGAAATGCAAAGACACACACCACGAACCACCAGCAGAAATTTACACTTTCCGTATCGAAGCCAGCAAAAAGGTGCTGCTGTTACAGCTTGTTTGATGTGACATAGTACCGAGAGTTAGCCTGACCATAACCAGCATGCTCGCCGACTTGTCTGGAGATGCAATATGCTGTGTTCAAACTGCAGTTTCAAAGATGTATTCGCATATTTTAAGGACAGAGAATACAACCTACACACTGCGTAATGTGCCGGGCGATTCTGGGACAGACATCGCATCCGCCTAATCACATCAGTAAATGTGCCCATTTGCTCCACGTGCTTGTTAGCACGTGTGACACAAAATGTCACAGAAAAAATCTCTTGAACACGGAGTGCCGCTGGAACCAACGTTTCGACAAGTGGACTTCTCTTCTCCAAGGCAGCAACTGTCTACCTTGTGTATGTTTGTATGTTGTTTGTGTGTGTTGTGTATGTTTTGTAGAGGGTATGAAGCATACACACGCTAAGGCAGGCAGTTACAGCCTTGAAGAAGACAAGTCCACTTGTCAAAACGTTTGCTCCAGTGACACCCACGTTCAAGGATTTTTCATCGCTTGGAGCTTCCATCTTCCACTGATCTGCCTTATTTGGATTTACACGATGTCACATACCACACGTGCGACTAAGGTCCCTTGTCACACATGGGACACACGTTACATGTGTCAGTGAGCAGTCAACTACCGGCACCTAATGGTGTCAAGAATAGGAAGGAGCCATGGTTTTCACTTGCGGCTGCAAGGCCATCGGTCGAGAGAATCATCGATGAGCTTAGCGGAAGTAAGAGGCAGTGCAATAAGTTCCAGTCGATCAATGAATCAATAGCCTATTGTTTTCACTACGAGCACGTCATCTCGATGACTGACACGTGACAATCTGAACGCTGTCAACTAAAAAGCAATTTTGTTGCTGGGTTTACAGCTTTGCCACGGTAACGTTAGCGACAAGCTTCAGCAGCTCAAGTGTGATTCTGTTGCAACTGGCCTTCTCCCGACTTGTTGACAATCCTAGCCATTTTTTGAACCCAATATGCTGCATGACCAGTTAACCACTATCTTTACAGCTCAGCTGCAAAAACATTGATGACGTCCACAACTTATTTTCAACAAGTTGCATTCAAGTGTGACTTCATCACAATTGGCTTTTAAGTCCCAGCTTGCTTGCCAACCACAATCACTTCATCACAGAAGAACTTAGGTGTACAGACAAGGACAAAAGAAAATCACACAGCACAAATGCCGACTCTCGAGTGAATGTTTGCACTGTGGCAGAACTGGCCAGCACATGGCCAGGAATGGCAGCACCACCATCCATCAGTCTGGGACATGTGCAGGCTTACGCGAAAGGTAACGGTTGAAGGATGACCCTTCATCTCAATGCAAGGTAGCCAAAGGCAGGCTTAAGCAAGCACACGCGGCGGCTGCGTTTTCGATGGAGGCGAAAATGTTTGAGGCCCGTGTAGTACGTTAGATTTAAGTGCACGTTAAAGAACCCCAGGTGGTCGAAATTTCCGGAGCCCTCCACTACAGCATCCCTCATAATCATATCGTGGTTTTGGGACGTTAAACTCCAGATATTATTATTAAGCATGCACTCCCACTATATGGATATTCGAAACTTCAACCAGAAGATGAGTTTCTTCATTCTTATGCCCGCGTATAAGTGTGCAATCATCAGACTCCGGTGCATATTTACGACAACAGTCAATGAAGAGAGTTGGGGCTCGGCATATCAAAAGCAGAAGTGCATGCGTAAGTCAGCTTTAAATTACCTTGCACAAAGTAGAAAGGTCAGGCTTAAAAAGTTATCTTTTGCGTAGGCCCGCACGAGTACCAGATTGATGGGTAGCAATGCCATTCCTGAGGGCATGCATGGAAGTTTCGTGCCTGCCCTCTTTTACACCGCAGTGCAACTTTTCTTAGTCGATAGCTGATATTTACATCATCTGTTTTCCTTCTATTGTGTCCTTGGTCTTTCATTTTGTAATGGTTTTAACAGCACTATAAGGACAATCAAAGACGAGAAGACGGCACATATGCACATGCATCTTCTCATCTTCTGTTGTCCTTGTTACAACGCAGTTGAAGCCATTACAAAATGAATGCACACCAACTAGCCCAACTTGGTGCTCTACTGTCCTTGTCTGCATGGCTAGCTTTTCTGCAATGAGTCCCAACGAACGATAGCTCACCTTGAGTCATTCCACAATCACTTCTTTCACTAACATGCTATACGACAAGTGACACAATCACAATGACCTCCAACCACGTCACGCCGCTTGCTCAAAGCCAGCACCAGCATCACAAGTCTCCAAATGTCTCGCCAGGCGTTGACTCCGTGTGAAGCGCGCCGGGCACCAGCTGCACGCAAACGGCCTTTCGCCTGTGTGCCGACGCATGTGGGTCTTGACGCTCTGCTTGGCGGTGAAACGCGCCTGGCAGATGGGGCAGTAGTAACGGCGCTCGCCGGTGTGCGTCACCTGGTGCCGCTTGATCCGATAGATGTCGGGCGCCGTGTACATGCACCGGTTGCACCGCCACACGCCCGACACCCTCGACCACGGAGGCAATGGGAGCCTCCGAACGTCCGACGTCGAGTCGTCGGACGCCTCGGCCTCGACACTCCACAAGCCTTGATCCACCGGCCAGGCCTCTGTTACCACTGGAAAAGACAAGACAAGGTCCTCTGCTCACAAAGGCCTTGCTTAGTTTTCAGGCTAGGTTTTGATTATGTGATGACTGAAAGAATTGCGAGAAAGACAGACGGACAGAGGTTAATGGGACAAAGTGCCTGTCTGTCTGTCTGTTGTAATTCTTTCAATCAGCGTATAAACAAAATTTTTAGATTAACCAACTAGCCAACGTCATTGTGCCTTACTGTCTTCAAATCTATAGCTTGTCACCTTCAAGATTCATTGAAGTGTGAAGCAGTGTGAATACCCATTGGTCTGCTAAATGCCCAGCTTCAATTATTAATTCGTAGTTTTGTGCAATCAAGATTACAAAAGGAAACTTGCACTGCGATCGTGGGATTATGAGCACTAGTATGTGGATATTAATGGATATCACAAATATTTCTGTTATAACCTAGTTGGGTTTCTTTACATCATGACAGTGTTCAGAACAAGGAAACTGCTCCCAGCACTGTGTTTCAGCATTGGAGAATAGCAGCAACAAGAACAAAAAAAAGCATATTTTAACTGTGATTACACCGACGAGTGCCGCTTTTAAAATCCTGGGAAATGCTATTGCCTCCCGCGCATCCCGTATACCATTGCGTTAAATACAATAAATATTTTAACTGAATTTCGTTATTTAGAGAACATACTGCTATCATGGCACAACTTCAAAGCGCTAAAAAACAGGGACAAACGAAAAAGAGTGGACACGACGAGCGCTAACTTGAAACTGAAATTTATTACAAGAAAGATTGGAAAAAGGTAAACCCTATTAGATGGCGCACATGCGTGCACACTTGCGCAGACTGCTCAGAAAAGCCCAAGAAAAACACCACTAAATCACTTTGGTATGATGCCAGATTTCTGCAGTAGATTAAATTCGCATTCCAACAGACTCAGTGAAGGCTGGCTGACACACCCGTCGCCTTTCTCTTTAATCAGATAGGCTTCGACTATCTCCCTTGTTAGTTTATTATCGTGTCTGAAAATTACTGAAGTGTCAGATAAACCAGGTTCGCATCCGCAATCACGGCAATGCATCGCCAGATGCGAATAGGCCGTTCCTTTGAGGGAGCTGTGGTGCTCTCTAAGCCTAACATTCAGGCATCGGCCCGACTGTCCAACATAGCACCGTCCACACGGGAAAGGAATGTGGTACACAGCCCCCTGTTTACAGGGCACAAACTGCAAGCCATGTTTCACCTTGCATCGATTACTTTTGGCACGCTCCTTAGTGCCAAGGCGTTTCTGCAAAGCAGGACATATAGCACTTAGCTTGTTCTTTGCAGAAAAAACGACATCAACGTCGTGCCGGGCGGCCACTTTCTTCAAGCGGTCTAAATCCGTGAAAATACGGAATAATCACAGAGGGCCGTTGATTGAGTGGCTCATTCGCCTGCTTACCTTTGCCTTCCAACTTGGCTAACCTGAGAGCCTTCTGGGCAGCGGAGGCAATCACTGAATTAGGATACCCCGCGCTTCGCAACTTGTGAACCTGGTTCTGAACACTCTGTTGCATGAGGTGCTCGCAGGATCTGTCAACGGCGGATCGTACACAAGACAGAGCGATGCCATTTTTGATGAGTTTAGAATGCGAGGAATTAAAATTCAGCAGACTTTTTATGGACCGGGGAAGATACATCCAGCATATGTGGGAGTCATGGAAAGAAATTTGCAAGTCAAGGTACTGAATCAAGTTATCCTGTGGCATCTCAAATGTAAAGTTCAGTCCCAGTCCTTGCTCCTTAAATAGCTTCAGGACATTCACAACACTGCCGTTGAAATTGTCGCTATTTACAAACACCAGGTAATCGTCTACGTAGCGAACAATCTTAGTGGCAAGGCCACATAGTTGCTTTTGTAAGGCCCGGCCGACGCTACCCTTTTTCGTTTGTCCCTGTTTTTTAGCGCTTTGAAGTTGTGCCATGATGTCTTACAAACTCGCCCAAGCTTCCGTGCTTCTAAATATATATTGCTATGTCTACTCGACCATTTGATGTCCAGTTTGTTAAACGAGTAAATGGTGAGAAAAGTGTAGTCTTATCTGTTAAATGACAATTGAAAACTCTGCTTCCATTGAAATACATAGATCATCTGGTATATACACATTTATCAGGTGCGTTGACATGGCATTGGCGTTTCAATTAACACTGCTATTGACTACTGCGGGAGAAAATAGAGCACTGATAAGTTCCCACAATTAAGATAACAGAGAAATATAAACTGCTGGCATCTCGCTCAAAATGAGCAGGAGAGCAGGCTTTAGGATAATTTGTTATATAAACAGTCATGTTCAAACATTTGCACAAGAAAACCAGAACAGGCATGCATTAACAAGCACCATGCCATCGGGTCGCCATAAATGCTATCTAAACAAAATCTGGCAAATTCGTGCACAAACACTGCACTAGTATCGTAACGAACCCATCGCAGGTGTGAAGGCAGCAGTGATACTTGTAAAAAAAAAAAGAAGGGGCAGGCACTGTCAGAAGTACAGTGAACGCGGCTTTTGCAATAGCAAGAACATGTCTGCATTTGAAAAATGGACGTACACAACACTGTGCCAGTTGTAAAAAAAAACCAAGCATTGCTGATGCCTACAAATCACGGTTATACTTGTTGATATAAATACTTGGACACAGTGAAAGGAAAAAAAAATAGACTAGCCCAGACAACAAAAGCGGCTGAAGTGTTGCATATCTGCACTTATGTCGCCTGGCTTCTCTTGTTCTAACATGGTTTCTAGGCATCCACACAAATATATTAAGCCATGTTGCAGCTTACGTCACAGCTCCTCTGCCACAACAGTACAATTGAAAAGCAAAGTTTTGCATTTACACACCAAAAACTTGAACTTTCAGCATATAGATACCTAGCAGAAATAGAAGGGATTAATCGCAGCATCCTTTCAACAATCAAAATGCACGCATGAACTGACACACATGATCTTACATAGACCAAACGTTCCTTAAACATCCCGCACGTCTAATGCACCATTTGCATTCGAATTGGACAGTATCTGATCGGCAATTTTTGTTCCACAGCCCTTTCTACGAAACATTCACCTTGCATGACATTCTCAGATTGTCAAATGCGCAGTGAAGCTATGGTGTCACTTTTCGGCACTACTCAGATGGTGACACGAACACCACATGATTGCTAAACAATCGTTGACCTCCCTTTCTGCCAAATATGGCAGTGCAATAACTAACAGTGCAGCAGTAACACACGGCCATGTAAGCAACATTTAACATGGCACAAAGCGTAGACACTACTGTACACAAGTCAGCTTGGAAAGAAAGCAGTAATGCTTGTGAACTCGGTTTTTCGTCAAAGCTCAGCGGTGTAGTAAGTGACAGACGGTGTGGTAGCCACAACAGCAATAATAATAATTGTTGGAGTTTTACGTCCCAAAACCACTATATGATTATGAGAGACGCCGTGGTGGAGGGCTCCGAAATTTTAACCATCTGGTGTTCTTTAACGTGCACCTAAATCTAAATACAGGGGCCTCAAGCATTTCACCTCCATTGAAATGCGGCCGCCACAGCTGGGATTCGATCCCGCGACCTTCGGGTCGGCAGTCGAGTACCATAACCACTAGACCACCGCCCGTCACTTATTCTGTCAAGCTCAGCGGTGTAGTAAGCGACAGACAGTGTGGTAGCCACAAACATCATGCAGGCAGTTGGTTAACAAAGCACAAGATGTACTTGAAGACAGGCAGCAAAGGTCAACTTGCGAAGAAAATGGTAATCTTCGGGGACCCTTCCTTGCAGTCCTTGCTGAAAGCAAAGAAGGGAGCAAAGTGAACGAATGACCACATCCAGTCAGAACGAAGGAGCTACAAGCAGTTTGCCCTAGCTTACAAGTTTTCACCCTCAGTTTTACAAAAACATCTCCTGGCGGGAAAGTCGAGAACCATCGGTCGCACAACAACCACGTAAAGCAAGGTTTTGAATACTCTACAGTCGTATGGCACCAACTCCGAAGGCATGAGAAACCACCACAAGCTATTTTGGTTGCCTCAATAGCCCTACAGTTATCGATTTAACGAAGCCATGAAAGTACAAGCTTTTGAAGCAGAAGGGTGAAAGAATGATTTCTTAAACATACAACATAGCAGAAGTGTGGTAAGCTGGGCCAGTTGATAATGGTTCATGGTGTAACAGCGCAAAAAAAAAACGGACAAGAATGCAAAAGAGGAGAATAAAGCCCAAACAGGTGCTGTTTGTGGTTTATTCTCCTGTTTTGTGTTTTCGTCCGTTTTTATTGCGATGTTGAACCATGATACAACAAAAATTGGCATCTGTGATGTTTCATCCTACTGGGCATGTTCTTATGCATGCATTATTTATTTCTTTATTTATTTACACATACTGCAGCTCTATTTAGAGCTACAGAAGTAATGGAAATGTTATATAATGCTGGTAAGAGAGCAAACAATAAAATGCAAGAAAATACTACTAATGGTGAAAAAAAATACATACACGAGAGAAAAATAATAACAATGAAGTAGTTTACATGTCAGCAAGATGATCTTTAGTTGCACCTATGAAAACTTTTGGTGGTAAGGAGCGAATGTCACTGCAGAGGGAATTTCAAAGCTCTATTATTGCACAAGGTCAAATACTGTATTTAAATGCATTAGTACGAGCAAAGAAAGGTGTTACATTCAAAGCATGAGAATTATGGGCAGAACTTTCATTCATAAATGTGATGAGGTTGCCATAAGAAAGGCCACAAGAGAAGTTAAAAATTGCATATAAAAATTTTAAAGCTTTGATTTGATATCATGAAACTAATGCATTACTTAGTTGAAGTGCTGCGAATTGGTTTTTCTAACAAAAACAAGCTATTCACACTAAGCTGTGGCAGAAAGGGCATCCAAAAGTAGTTTCTTTTGAACAAGGTTAAAATGACATCAATTCTCTTGCTTATCAACTGAATCATTTACATTTTTGCGTATTTGCACCAGGAAGATGAAAGATTGGAGCCCTCTGTGGTACATACGTACGCTGGGCCGATCTAGCATGTGTTCAGGAAATGCAGGCTGTTTTCGTGGTGCGAACCTTCGAGTATTTTTTTAACCTGTTATTTTTCTTTACTGCACCAGTAGACATGATACACAAACTCTTTTCAGAAAACGTAACATGAACCGCGCAAACGAAGAGTACAACTTGCTATCACAAGTAAGATTCTGCACAATTACATATTGTAATGGCGTAGGCATGTGCAGGGTTCTCTGATGGGGGGAGCAACGTTTTATCGCAGCGCCACCCCCCCCCCCCACACCTTTGAACGAGTCTGCAGGAAACCAAGCATCGCAATGGATTCAAAAGTGAAATCGAAGCCATGACAAGCTGCTCGCAATGGCCGGCCTTTGGTGCCCGGCTTTCCGGGGATAAAGGTGGCAAGTAAACTTTGAATGCAATATCTGGGGCCCTCGTTCGACACTATCGCTTTACAAACCAGCACTAGTAGTAAGCAGACCGACTCACAGTGTGTTGTTTTCTGCAGTCATCTCTTCTATAATGCACTACCATATAACCATCACGCAAGACTAACTAGCACGAGTCTGTTTTGCTGCTCATGAAAAACTAAAATAAACATGAGCAATTACGATGGTGAACATGATGTAATTAGGCGAAAGTACAAGATGTACACTTTGTACACTCATAAAGTACACTCTGTAGCCCTTTTCTAAGCATGGAGTAGGACCCATGTGTACAAGTTAAACCACTTCTACAAATTCAAGCCACACTGGAAATGAAACAATGCAGAAGAATAGTTACGGGGTTGCCTGCACTTTAATTTACGAATGCTCCGCATCACAAGGAACATTCCATTCCCGCATTGGCATGCATAATGAAAATGCAGAGCTCGTCGAGCACTGTTTGTGTTTACTATATTTAACGTCAATAATTGTACGTTATCATGAACAATACTGACATAGTTGTTTTCACAAGAGCAATGCAAAACGAGACAAACTGAGGCTACGTCACACTACAAGCTCAACCAAAGATGTTTGCCTGAATTTTAATGTAGCAGAAGCCACCGCAAAAACAGACACAGAAACGCCAGACATATGCAGCCTGAAATTCAAACTTTCAAATTAAATTGTGGGTAACACAGTGGGTTACACAGTAGCAGTGATGGAAGCGACTTTTGACTTTTTGGAGCACATTTCAGAGCAGAAAAAAATACTGCTTTAGAGCTGCCATAAGTGTTTTTGGAGCAGAAAAAAATGCTAGTTTAGAGCAGCTACTGGTGCTTTAGGCGCAGACGGCAAAATATGCCTTACAGCTCCGGCAATCCAAAGCACCAACAAAGCATCTCATAAATATTAATACATATTATGAAAGTCACTGCACAGAGAACAATGTAAACTGCAAGAAACAAACAATTAAAAAGTAGGTTGGTTGTCGGATGGGCCATGAAATGAGTTACATATTTCAAATACCAGTACTTGTAGCGGAAATGTGGTAAAGTGGTAAAGTTGAGTCCCACATTATAAAAGTAACTATAGTCACATATATAACTGTTGCCAAAACAGCAGTTGATAATCAGTATGAAATCAGAGCAATCTCGGTCATTTTCACATTTCACCAAAATCGCCTGCATGGCAAGTTAAAAACAGCTAAATGAGCTATATGTTTGATATACCACTTCTTGTTAAATCACACGGTTAGAAGTGCGTCTTCATTTTCTCAGTTCCATTTCGGAGCAGGTTCAGAGCAGTTACGAACAAAAATCAGACTTTGGAGCAGCATTTCTCTTTTGGAGCAATTGGAGCAGCACTTTCATCAATGCAGTAGGTATTCAGCCACAGAGCACGCTAACATTACTGAAGAACATGAACGCAGATCAAGGCATATACGAACAGGAACACCATGAAGCAAGCCACTACACTTTCACATCCCTGAAGCGCTGACTCAGGTTTTCACCAAAGCAACCTCATCTGGACATCATTTCACCAAAACTTGTTTGCAATACATGCGGAACATGGTCAGACTTGTTACACGTATGCTACACTAACACATAAACATAAGTCCACATAAGCCAGATGTATTGTTTACGAAAGCAGGAATCTAAACAACAGACAGTTGGGCTGAAATACCACTGCTATACCTTTATTATCAACTGCAAGCAAATGCAAAATTGTGAGGAGAAACAAAAGAGCACAGTTCACCTCTCCAGCTCTAAAGGCGCTAGCCGAAATACTTCCCGACTTTTTCTGCAACAAAGATAACCTACAGTGTTAAATTTAGAAAACTAAAGACGCTTGTCAGAAGTACTCTTGGACGGCATTATCAGGCGATACGACTCTATGGGAGATACTATACTTTCAGTTTCGCAGGAGTTCGCGTGTCCGAACGCCAGTCAGGTCGACAGCATTCGTAGCACAATTCCAGCATAATGAACACCTAGTGTATGCATAGTTGAGAAAATGCCACGACTGCTGTCACCGGTGGAAACGCATTCAGCCCCGCGAAACTGAAAGTATATCAGAAAGTAAAGGGCAGAGGAATGCCGCACTCGCATGTTTGCATAATAGCCATGATAAAAAAAAAGCGCAAAGCGCACAACGACGTTCACTTTCAGATGCCGTTAATACCGTACGCACGAAGTAGGCAAGTAGTATCTTCATGCGCGCTGCAAGAATCACACACACGAAAGCACGCGTTTCACACGGTTGACAGGAAAGCCATCTCGCCGAAACTATGTGTCGTCGCACAGCGAGTATCTCAACCAATGAATCAATAACAACAGCGAGCGTGCTGTCTCACGTGCAGTTCACAAGCGGTACATCGTCGAGTTGTAGCTTTATGAACGGCCAGGCAGCGGCGAATCGCCTTTTATCGGATGAATCGCACGGCTCACACACAGTGGAACGATAGCGCACCGAGTAAAGGGGAAACTTGAAGCGAGCTTTCGAAAGCGAATTGTTGGGACACTCGAAACACTCCATTCGCAGGACACAAGGTAGCAATTTGTGACACATTTCCCACATTCGCACTACCGTATTCGCACTGATAGCACTGACAAGCACAAACTCACTCAGTCGCCGTCATGACGGTGCTGTTGGTGCTGTCGATGAAAGCGGGTGATGGTGCTGATATTGGAATTACGAGTTACGAGTACACCCTGCCTCAGAGTAAACTGCGATGCACAAGCTTATATTGTTCGTCATATATCGTTCACAATGCGTACAATTTATTTATTTCCTTTCTTTCACAGTTTAGACCTTACCTGAACACTGCGGTTGAAAATCAGTTACACGTGACGTAACAGATAGGTTCTCTGCGCCCTCTGCGCTGGTACCTCAACATGGCGGCTACCGTGACTTTCTTATCTTTTTTTTTTTAATATCATTTTCAATAAGGTTGTTCTCTCTCTCTCTAAATCTCATTAGAGAGCGTCGGTACAGGTAGAGTGTACAGTCCCTAGAAAATCTAGGGACTGTACTAGAAGTATTTGTAGTACACTCTTTTAATCTTAGTCGAGGCTTCTCGTGTCCATTGGCATATCTCTGGTCACGGGGTCTTGCGGCGTGGCAAGAGTTCGGTAGGAGAGGAAGGGCTGCGCCGCGTTATAGGGAACCAGCGCTGGAGTTTCCGCGGTGTGGGCAGCGCCGCCCTGGCGGTCAAAGCGCGCATACTCCAGCCGCTCCCGCGGACGAGAGTGGCGACTGGTTGAGGCGATGCGGGCGCGTATCGCCGAATCATAACTAAAGGATGCTGGCGGTACTGTTGCGCATTCAAGAGCCGCAATACGTAGAAATGAGGGAGGACATATCCTTCTATGTTTTTCCTTCTAAAACATATGAATAGGAACGGATGCGGCGTTGCATCCCGGCTGTCAGGCGAGCACAGTATGTTCTGCTCTTGCTCTCCTGTCTAGTGGCGTCGGGCTGGTTTCTAAACCGAATTGCGCGTGTCTGCTAGATTTATTCGATCGTGGGGGCCACCAGTGGAAACCGGGGCCAACGAGCAGAATTTAATCGCTGTTTTGTCGTAAATAAAACATACATATTATGCAGCATGCGGCATATGTAACAATATTTTCATCTGACCACCACCAAGCTCCTTCTGATGCCACCGCGTGCAGTGAATACGATACGATCGGTAGGTAGTCTACATTATTTTCAAACAGTTACGCAGAAGGAAAGCTGTCTGTCTACGAGATGCGTACGGGGGCACGTTTGCCGAAGCCGCTGAACTGTTATGAGAAATACGCACGCGATGGATGCCTCCGTTGAACTTCACTTGTGCTACAGTTCTTGTCACGAACAAAGCAGCGGACTACTCGAAGCTTAGCTTTCTGGAGTCAGCCGATGCGGTAAAGCTTCTTTGTGCATTGGCTGCCGCGGCGAAGTGACATCGCAATTTATGCTTTGCTAGAAAAGGGTGAAAGGTCTTGGACTTTTACTCGCCGTTTAATTCGCCTAACGTACTGTGTTAGTTTTTTTCGCTTGCCTGTGTCTGCTTAGAATAAACGTGTTCGGTCAACATCGACGATTGCTGGCGTTTTACGTGCCAAACATGGTATGATTGTGAGGCACGCCGTAGTGTGGGAATCGGGACTAATTTTGACCGCTTAGGGTTCTTTAATGTGCACATAAATCTCAGTACGCGGGTGTTCCTTTATTTCAACCCCATCGAAATGCGGCCACCGTGGCCAGGAATCTATCCCGCGCCCTCGAGCATAACAGCGCGACACCATACATGCTATGCTAGCACGGTGGTTTGCTCAACGTCCGCGTGCATACGTACCGCAGGCTGGGCATACATACCAAGGCAGAAAAACGTTGACGCAGCTACCCCTTGCTTCTTACTTTTTTTTTTTACTGTGGTATAGTGGGCAGCTGGTATCGACGCAGCACGTACTTATCAATGAAGGCTTGTGAGCCTGCACTAGCTTGACACAAATCCCAGGACGCAAGCAGAAAATGGTGACGATGGAGTCGCCACCACGGCACAGCATTAGGCAGTTTTCGAATAGCGTATGCTAATTTATAAGTTAGCGTTAGCGTTTTCGGCCCGCTATTTCCGTCGCTTAACGGGAGCCTACAAGCGGTTAGCGTACGACGCATGCGCAGTTTCGCGATAAGCCAACGCAAAGCTTTGCGTACGCTATTCGAAAGCTCCATATTGTCTCTTCGACGCCGTATGCACAGACGTAGTCTGCTTTGCAGGGCTTCTCTCCGTTTTTCAGTGCTTTCCTGAGAAAGTAGCCTTGAGACAAAGTTATTTTTTTCTAAACAATAGTACTGGCGCAATGGCTGCTCGAGCTGTTCGCGCCAAAATGAAGCACGGGAACGGCGCACGCGCGTGCGCTCACCGCGGTACAGTGCGGCCGGTCGTCCGAGCGCGAGCGGCATGGCCTCCGAGATTAGCCGGCGGCGCGGAGGCCATGCGAGCGGCTGAGTTATGTCGCGACTCCCCGCCAGGCGCTCTTTTTCGGCGCGCCACCTATCCAGCGCTGGTCTCCCATAGTGGACTAGAATATTCTAGTACACTATAGCCACGTCAAGATGGGCGATGGCGAGGCTCGGCTGTTCGCCAGCCGCGCCAAGAGGGAACACAAAGGAACGCGAGGGTTTGGGTATATGAGATGCTTGGGGGCAGGGGCGTAGCCAGAAATTTTTTTCGGGGGGGGGTTCAACCATGCTTTATGTATGTTCGTGCGTGCGTTTGTATGTGCGCGTGTATATATACGCAAGCAAAACTGAAAAATTTTGGGGAGGGGGTTGACCCCCCCCCCCTGGCTACGTCCCTGCTTGGGGGCACCGACACTCATCTGATGGCGAGCCGTCACCGTTTCTTGCGCCGCCAGTTTGAGCAAGAGTTTATGCAGCATCTCAACCAGCTGGTACCCCAAGATGTCGACCACGGTGACGTCTATGAAAACTCCTTTTCACAGGAGAGAAAAAGCGCCGCAATGCTGGGCTGCTCGCTGGAGTGCAAAGGCTGACGCCACAGCCTCGGCAGTGCATTTTTGGGGGTCACGCCTGTCTAGTGTAGCCCAGAGAGGATCAAGGCGGTCAAGACTACAGGGCTGATCGAACCATGATGTTTCGATAGTTTCGCTGCCCCATGGAGGAAGAAAAAAAAATAAGAGGGAGCACGCCTAGCGTCCACAAGCCAACCACCTCGGACGCCGCTCACCACCTCGCTCTCCATACGCTGGTCACAATTAGCAGCACGCTCCTGTTTCATTTTTTATGGCTGGGCTTCAAAATATTCACGTGACGCTCTTTTTCCTCCATGCGCCGCGCAGCCGGAAGTAGTCACACACACACACACACACACACACACACACACACACACACACACACACACACACACACACACACACACACACACACACACACACACTAGGGTTGCCACCTTTTACCGAAAAAAAAACCGGCCCTTCGACGGGGCGGGGGGGGGGGGGGGAGGAGGAGGGTTAACGGGAGATCAAAATGTTGAACAATAGACGCTATGTCAATTCTTCGGCATGCAGTGACATTTAATGTAACATTGCTTTCATTGAGCCAAATAAACCCAATGCACAAACAAAAGCAGCACACAGTGGGCAGGAGCCATCTCTCGTACTCGGGTTGAGATCTCATCTCCACTCTTTCCGGAACGTGCATTGATGTATTTTTCGCTTTTTCAAAGGCGGAGAGTCCGTGCTCATGATGCAAGCAAAGGAAGCACGTAACTAACTACTGGTACTGATTTTCGCTATGTTCCAACGATCGGTGGCAGGAGAGGGAGGGCAATGTCCCCGTAGAGCGGTTGGTGTTTCCTGTTGTCTGCTGCATGTGCCAGGATTCGAGGAGGAGCCGCCGGCGAGGGTTCCTTTCTTTTGCCAGAATCACCGCGTCGTCGGGGCGGATATGGTGGTCAAACCTCTCGCAGTGTTCTGCTACTGCGCTCCGTTCTCGGTTCAATTGACGGATGTTATTCCTGTGCTGCCGCATTCTTTCGTGGAAGTTCTTGGTTTCCCCAATGTAGGAAGCGGGGCAGTCCGCTCACGCGATCCGGTACATGGGCGTCGGCAGGATTTTGTCTTGGGGGGTGCCAATCAGTGTTGCATCGCTGCTGAGGGAGGAGGAGCGTTGGTGTAGCTCACTGACCTCAGTGGTGTAGCTCGGCTCGGGTGTGGCTTGAGGGGGCAAGTGCTCATTTTGCGTGCACCCCCCTGCCGACGCCCATGATCCGGTACACGACACCCTGAGCTTTTTCCCCTGGTGCGCGATCTTTGGGCCGAGGGATGAAGCTGCCGATGGTGGTGGATGGCTTGTGGGAGATGTCGGCGGGCTATTGCTTCTCTGGCACCGGCGATGTAGGCGATCGACACGCGGTGTCATTGCGGTGACGCAGGTGTCACAAATAACTTGCTGTGTGTAATCTCCCAAGCAACGCTGGCCGACTGCCGACGTTTGGCTGATCACTGGCAAATAGCCGGCAGCCGACTTCACTGGCCACCAGACGTCCGAAAAGGGTCGGCCGGAGGTGCGCTGCCAGCTACGTCGGCACTAGATCGGCTGCACGATTCGCGCCACCGTCGGTGGCCGAGTGAACGCCGAGCGCGCCAAACGCTTGTCGGCACTTGGTCGGCTGCACGATTCGCACCACCGTTGGTGGCCGAGTGAACGCCGAGCGCGCCAAACGCTTGTCGGGGCGACAAGTCGGCAACACGTCGTGCCGGCCTTGGTTGCCGGCAGAGGATTCGAACAGCGTGTATTATTTTAGGGTAGCATAAAATACACTGCAGGAAGTGTAAACAACTCCTACAGTGTGATTTTTTAAACATTACAAAAATCACCTGTGACACACAACATACTTGTGGTCCTTGAGCTGATTACACCAAGTGGTAGAGATTATCTGTGCGAACAATCCAAATACATTATTGACTAAACAAAAATAATAGCGAGCCATTACATTCGTGCATGGTTTCTCCAGGCGTGCATATCTACTTTTAAAGATTTTTTCGAGACCATCATTCGCCAAGTGTGCGACAGTATTTATATACATGGGCGTTAAACTAGGCTTTTGTCGTTGTTCGATGCTTAAAACTGATTCTTACAAAAATAAACGTGACTGAAGCAACAGTGAACTTCTGCCTAAATTTTGATGGCATAAATATTAAATCGTAAGATTTCATTCCAATTATTGCAAACTCAGTGGCTACAGTTAGTCAGTTGCAGTAGGTAAGTCAGTGTAATTTTAAGGTCATTAATGAACTTTATTTAGATAGGCGATTATTTATTTTGCTTTTTCATGCAAGTAATTTCACCCGCTTGCATTAAACCAAGCTCACATAATACATTTATGTCATTTCTGAACTAAAACGGCCATTAAAAACCATTCTGTATAATCTAAAAGAAGCATCGTCTGTATACAGACAACATGAAGCATGAAAATTTTTGCGTGCTGCCCGAGCAGCGCTGCACACCCAAACAGTCTGTGGATAGAGAGACGCAGTGTTTAGTTCTAACAGCTAGTCCTTTATTATGTAATTTGCGCAATGTAATGAGTAAAAGTTCTTATCTTTCGCTGACGGATAAGTCAGGCAAGCGGAAATACCATATATGCTATGTGAAAAAAACTCATCAAAAGGCGTGGCCGCAATGTAAGATTTTAGTACCAATACACGAACAAGAAATATTCTTTCAAGTTTGTTAGAACGAACACATAGCAATGGCAATCCACTGAAGACTCGTGCTGTGAAAAATAAAACGCAGGAGGCGGAAAAGTGCGGGAAAGAAGAGGGTCAGAAGGGACCGCGCTGCTCTACAGTATAGAGCGTGGAGTGAAAAGCACATTTAAAAAAAGAAGCAAAAAAACATGCGCTACGGCGGCCTGCGCCCCGGCAGGTCCCGGTGGGGAGAGGGAAACTTCTTTTTTTCCGCTGTTCTGCGGTTTTCTTTCTCAGCGTGGAGCCGCCTCCTCTTTCGAAGAAGCCGCACATCTGCAGGCCCGCCGTCAGTGCCCAGCAGTGCTTTTTGCCGCCAAGATAAGAAAATGGGACACGTCCGAAACAGCACCGCTAAAGACTTGCGTTTGTCAAAATTTACGCGTGTACGTCTAGGTAGCAACAAATTTTCAATTAAGTTAAAGCGAATTTATCTTTTTTTTTTATTGTGCAATGTAGTTACACCTTTACCTCCCACAGATAATAAGCTCTGGCTGAAACCAGGGAACTATACAGTTACGATGGGTATATTCCCCGATATGCCTATTTGAAAAGTTTCTGTTATCCCATCACTTTGTCAGAGGTCGCCTTGTATACGTTTGTGACATTCGTTCTTTTTAGCACAGCATTTCAAATAAAAATGAACCCTTGTTTTTAATAAAAGACAAAGCAGGTACACCGTAACCTACATTATAAAGAAGTTAAAATACTGCACAATTAGGATATCACTGCCTCAAGATATGAAACAATGCCAGTCAGAAGTCGCATTGTGGTCGTTTTATACGTCTTGAAAATACTAAACAAAAAGATAAGCGAGCGAATATGATGCATGGAAATGCATGAGAAACATTCCGCTGATTTGTCTAATCTTCTTACTCATACGTATAAAAGAATCGCATATAATGGAGCATTTGCGGCGGGTAACGCGCAACGCACACTGCTGTTCTGTTGGATCAATGTTAATAAAATGTTCGCTAGTTCCGTTATTTCACAGAATAATAATTATCCATAGGAGCAACACGTGCTTAAAACTGGACGCTGTAGCTTTATATTTCTATGATTCTATGGACGCTGTAGCTTTATATTTCAAGACGCATTAGACAAATGTATAGCTAGTGCCTCGCGGTAATCTGCCGTCGACGGTGCCTCGCATGAAAAACGAAAAAAAGTAATAAAATTACATTGCTAATAGTAGACGCTTCACGTGCCGTTGACGATGTGTGTGGCTGACTGTCTGCGCAACGTGAGCGTACAGTACGTTTCTACACATATGAGAGCTTAATTATCAAGTCCCTTGCCGACGCACCACATGGGACCAGGTGCACTGCTCGACACCGTTAGATTGATTTATATATTTGTCCAGCCTTACACCGGCTGTATAGAGTGATGAGGATTTGTCAGCAGAGCTCATCAATCTAACGCCGTTGTTATCGAAAGCAGAGCAAAATAACGCGACGTGGTGAAAAGTATTCGTCGCTGATCGAGTGACAAGTTGAACACCGGTCAATTTTACTTTGAAATTCAACATTTAGGTTTCGAGCTAACAAGCGCGAGCGCGTTCGGGCAGTATGTTGAGGAATAAGTCATGTAGTGCAGCTACAAACGCGATGACGTCCTTTGGTCAAACAAGGAAAACAGCAATGACCGTCGTATAAGGGAAACTTCCAGCTAAGGAATAACATCGAGTTTTGCTCTGAACTGACTGAAGTTAAGCTATTATTCGGATGCTGACTAGACATGCGATGGCCATAATGATGAGCGCATGCGTTGACTCAATAGGGAAGTTGGAATTCGTCGGCGTTGTGAAGAATTATTCGTTTGGAGACATATTGTTAAAATATTTTTATAACCTTGAGAAATCGCAAGATTTGAACACTCTGGAGATCAATGTATTTGCCACCAGGAAGTACATAACGGATAAGAAAGTGCAATCACACGAATTTATCTTTAATGTGGCTTTACAATGGTCCATTGGGCTGCGGTATAGAATTGACTGAAATAGTTCGCAAATGGCACGTTGATTGTAACCGACCACGTATATTACACCATCTATTAGTAATAAAGGTTATTGAAAGTGAATTAATTCAATCTTTCTCCCATCGGAAAGGTTTTGGCTGCTTTATAGCGAGCCCCCCAAAATATTAATTTCGTCACACGAAACGTGCGAAATAGACATCTCGCGGACTATACAACCTTGCTGGAAAACTTCAGCTGCGTGTTTCAGGGGCGCGAAAGCTCTAACTGATTATATGAAAAGCTGAATTGCCAAGTGATCTTAAAATCTGGCGTTCATGCAGCTTATTAAATGTCCATCTGTCTAAGAATGATGTCGCATTTGCAGTTCTGCTCCAATCAATAACCCCAGCACTAAAGTTATGTTTGCTGTGCCTCAGCATTCCCGAATCCAGCCGAATATTTCTGATGTGCACGTTAAGTATTTGACTAGGAAAAGGTACAATTACGGAGTTGGTTAGGGGCGGAATTTAAATGTCGAAGTTTTTCGCCTGTTTCGCAAGAAACTTCGCAACCTTTAGCGATCGGGCCGCCGAGAATCCTCCGCCGCATTGTCATGAGTACCGATCAAGCCCTACCTCTTATGATGAAGCACTTATATGCTCAATGTACAGTGGTACGACATGAGTGCTTTTCAAGTGTACTGAGCGTTTACGGTTTCTGCTTGAAGCTCAAGAAAACGTACCGCCTTTGCATGCATTAGATGCAAAGCACTTGAGTTGAACAACAGCAATAAATGGGAACAAATGCGAGTGCCGAGCAGAAATTTAATTTTGATCGTGATACTATAGCGCGCTAGGCTCTATTAAAATATCTACGATTTTGAACTGTCCACCGAAAATTATCATCCCCGCCTCCGCCTTGTCTATGAGCTCAAGTGGAACAGTTCGGCACTTCTGGAACGCTAGCACGGTGCTCACGCTTTAGCACTGTCGTGAATATAAATATATGATTGATCTGATCGAGCCGCATGACAAAGGGAGGACATCAGATATAATGGTTACATATAGAAGTGTGCGAAGATTGAACATTTGGAATATCGAATCGAATATCGTCATACTTGATTCGGTCTTCGGGAATAGCCCATATGCGTTAATACGAATATTTCAAAATATCATCTATGCCCAAATAAACACGAAATTAGCGTAAAAATACGATAATTTCTACGGTCATAAGCTATACGTCGCTTGCAGAGCCAGAATTCGATACTCCGCACACACTGAAGAGTTTTAAAATTTCTAATGGGCGTCCGGAGGGGGGTGCAAGGGGGGGCAGCTGCCCCCCTTGGAATTTTGGATAATAATTTTCTGTGCAGTAGCAGTAAGCTACACAGCTTGATTAGCACACTCCAGTCCCGCATATCCGCGTGAAACATCATTCAGGATTACCAGCCAACTTTGCACGTTACGTACTACTATGGACTAATCTTGCCGGTCATGTCACGGCAATGAAACAAAAGCTACCTATGCTGTATGCCCCCTCCTCCTCCCCCACCCTCTGCTGATGCACCCCCCCTGGAAAAAGTTCTGCGGACACCCTTACTACTTGATGCTCAGTTTATGGTTTTCATGTTAATTTGTTTTAATGTTAGAGTACCAACGATATTTTGTGTTAACAGCGAAAACGGTTCAATTCAAATTCGATCCGCTTCTTGCACGCATTAGCGCTGCCCTAAAATGTTCAGGCATGTGCTTCAGTTGAAATTTCCCGCTCCTTTTTTTCTCACCCGAAAGAGCTGATATAAGCAACACGTGCGTTCCTCCGAAAAAAAAAAAAAGTGGTGAGATCTCTCTCCCAGAAAGAATGACAAGGCCTGAAAGGAGGAACGGTATGTGCCGGTCTCCGTTGTGTTAAGAGGGAGGCGGGGCGTGCAGCGGGGCTACCATAGCGGGGCGCCGGACCCCGCACCTCTCGCGTTTTCTTTTTTTTCTTTGTCACAGCGCTGAGGGGCGGGGGGGGGGAGCAAGCTCCATGCGTCAGTTCCCGCCAAATTGTAGCTCTTTCGAGCGAGGAGGTGCTGAAACACTGCACAGAGACGGGCAAGCACTCAGAGGCATTTCGTTTGCCTTGATCCTGGAGGCGGCCTTCTCCCATTGCTGAGGATTTGAAGCGAACTCGTAAGTGGCATTTTATTTCCTCGCTGTATCGCATGGTGAGTTTTGTCTAGCGACAAAATCTAATTTTATTTGCACAATTGATGCGTCAATCTGGTCGTCTCTTCTAGCTGGCAGATCAGAAATGTTCAGGCGAACGGCGGTTATATTTGTCCGTGGACCCAAGACTTCGTTGACGGGCAAATATGTCAGATTTTCTTGTTTTTTATTTGTGGCATCTTATTGTAAGACCGTGACATATCTTGCCGTTTTCTCTAGGGAACCCTGCAACAAGGACTGTAGTGTGAATAGCGTGCTGCGCTGCTCTCGCCAACTGAAAAGAACTCTGGTAAGATGCATGCTTGGTTACGAAAGTCTCACGCAATCGCTTTTCACATTGAATTTGGTCGCAGGTGTGCTGTAAATGCCGACTGCACAATATGTGACTGGCCCGCGGCTGCTTTGAAGGTAAGATTGTGTTCTCATTATTCTATTTATTGTACCATTTGTTTTCCAGTGACATAGCCAACAACGAAATCCATCCTCTCTCCACATATTATCTAGTCTGTGCGCTGTGGAGCTTGAAGCACTTCTCGGAATTTCAGCACACTCGCATTTATTGTAAGTGCAGTGTTTTTCTTATTTGTGCAGCGACAAAATTATTTTGTTTAGTTGTGTGAATAGAGTTTCTAGACGCGACATGTCTGTGCAACTGCAACTGGTCAAGTAAATAGTCTACCTTTCTCACAGTATTATTCATTGTTGTTTCTTTCAGTTTTTCCCGACAGAAGAAAAATGCAAGTCTAACATCTCGACGGTAAAACGTCGCATCTGCGCACAGGGCCAAGAGCACGAGAAGTGGCCGAAAGAAGGGAACCGATCCAACAGGAATGCCGTCCGTCTTTATATTTATATATGTCAGCGTTATCATGCCGTGATCACATGGACTGTACGGTTGCGTTGCACAAGGGCTGATGCAAACGCTCCGTGCGAACAATGTTGCATGGAAAATTAGTGCATCTATACAATTGCAAAATAAAGATCTAAAGAGAGAAAACTTATATTCACGTCTTTCTTTTATTGCGTGTTACGTATTAACACGTTAACAAGTGCAGACCCTTAGAGGCGTTTAATTCCGTCTTACATGTGCACTCTGCCCGTAATTAATTCAGATAGAGTTAAACGCCTCTATAAACTGCCCGTTCACATTAAATACGACACGCATCAACACACCAGAAAAACAATTGATGCGTTTTGTTAGAACACGCACGAAAAATAAGAAAAAAAAAAGCAGAGCAATACTAGCGAAAAACGTCCGCAACCGACCCACGGCCGTCGGTAAATCGACGCTTATGTAAGGTCGGGCATTAGTCAACCCGCGAGCGGCATGCACTCGGCCTCGTCGGCCACGGTGGACGGGCCTACATTGGGTGCCGACGCAGGCCCACATGAGGCCAATGTCAATCCCCGAGACCGGCCCTACATCGGGTGCCAAGGTTGGGCCAACGACAGTGCAGTTGGCCAGCGACGTCAGGCCGACATTTTGCCAAGGATAAAATGTTGCTTGGGCTAAGCATTTCAAAAATGTACAGTTCTGATTTTTTTAGCTTCGAATTGATAATGCCACAAAAATCATTAGCCAGATCATGTGCAACAGCTTTATTGTTTAGATTCTCTCTTTTTTCCCCTTTTCCCCCCTTTTTTATTCGGCGTGCCCCCCCCCCCGAAAATGTTCAATTTTGCATGTGTATATATACAAGCACACATACAAACGCACGCACGACCATATACTAAAGTATGGTTGAACCCCCCCCCCCCCCCCCCGAAAAAATTTCTGGCTACGCCCCTGCGGGCCAGGATGGCAATGAAGTAGCTCATTGCCAAGCTCGAGTACTCAGCGGCCGAGCCCCAGGACCACCAGCCACTGAAGAGGACACAGATGACGGGGTGACACGGCGTGGCATCCTAGACAAACAAAGATTAGATCGCCGCATCGGGGCTCCTCACAAGGACCTCGACAGACATCAAGCGCGGGACTGGCGCTGCCTGCAGACCAATACCTTTCCGAATCTGCATAAGCTTCACGTCATGTACCCAGAGAGATATCCCAACGCATGCCCGTGGTGCGGAGATGTCCCAACACTCACACACATAACCTAGCGCTGTCACGAGCGACCCGCTACAGTCGACACAGGACATACGCACCCAATACACACGTGGTCGCGGGAGGCGCGACTCACTGAACGGACTCTGGGAAGTCAACTGGCAACCCTAAGTCAGGCCAGCCTTGGAAGAAGGGCCCCACCCGCAATGAACCACTTTTTTTTTCTCAATAAATGTTGTCTCTCTCTCTTTCTCGGCCAGGGGCGTAGCCAAGGGGGGGGGGGGGTTCAAACCCCCCCCCCCCCCCCGAAATTTTTCAATTTTGCAGCCTCGAACCGGTGTATTTTCACCGCTTTCTCTCTCTCCACCTCGGCCGACCGCTGCCGCTGGTGTGTGCGGATTCCTGACTTTTGCACTGCGTGGTGCGTGAGAGGTCAGCGTGTTTCCATTTTTCGACGCGCTGAAACAATTGTGCTGCCGCAAATCGAAATGTCGGACGAGAACAGGTCGACAAGCTACCACTGCGCTGTGTTTGGCTGCGGCAACAGCTACGGAAGCCTGAAAGACTGGCAGCCAAGGCATACGAAGTGCGCTATGTTTTTAAATGACTTCGCTTCTCCAGGTCGCACGCCTTCCCGGACAAATAGTATATTATTATATGGGGTGTCTGCACTTATGGCCATTTCTCCAAGTCACCACACCAGCTTGTGATTGTGCTTGGGTGCTGGTACACTTTATCATCTGCATCAAAGAGAACCAATGTCAAGGCTGACGATTAATACACAAAATGTTTGGCCAAGAGTTGTTCTCATGAACCTCTCTGATTTCTATGCTACAGCACATGATTTACAATGGCTGCGCCTAGAAAATGTTCCATCTTAGTGCGTGCAATTTCGAGATTATTGAATGGGCACTTTTCAATCTACATGACAGAAAGGCCTGCATGACATGTGTTCTTTGGCGTAGGTACGCGTTTCTAACGTTTCGTCGAGAGCACGTTCTTTCTCGACTTGTCAATTTTGTGACGATAACTGGGGTAGCGTTATGACAACCGCACTTTTTTTTTCGCGCGGCAGTCTGGGTGTCGTGTATAATCGGCCCACGTTCGTTAAAGCCAGGTCGTTACCTGGAAACGTGCGCTTGTCGTAATGCTTCTGAAATACTCGCCAGAAAACAAATTGACAGTAATGTTACCAAAAACGAGCGCCCTTTCGGCGTATCGCTAGTGGCGGCGGCTCACGCCGAAGCGAACTCACGCCATGCCACGCTTCCAGATGTGCAACAGGCTTATTTTTATTTTATCATCGGCGTTGTTTCTACGCCGCACTTTGAGCTCACCCGTCGTACTTCTGTTCCTTATATCCTGTGCAACGATCAGAGGCCACAAGCTACGACGGCGACACGAATAAACACAGGCATCGGTGTTTGTGCTCCTGTCGTTCCGTGAACATTGTATTGCAACGTGCCAAGCGGAACCAAAATGGTCTGTTAGGGATTAGAGTTACGTTGAACTTGGATAATCACGGCACGGAAACCCGGGAGCCATCTTAAACACTAATCCGCGCACCTAGCGCGCAGCCAGACAACGGCCTACGTGTTCGCTCGTCTCTATTTACGTTTCTCCGATTATACTTCGACAGTTGTCCTAAGTGTTAACGCTCTTTTATAGTGATTATTCCAAGAACCTCACCCGGCCAGCTATAACAAAACATACAAAGCAATTACAAATTTACACAAGCTGCTTAAGAACTGCATTGGCATTATTCTCATCGTTGGCACTGCTGCGGGAACGTCTCGTGGGCCGCCGCTGCTTGCTGTTTCAGCCATTTTGAAGCTGAAAGCTTAGCGATTATTTATCAGCGCCTTTACACTCGAAAAGCGTTGCCCTGTTTTGCCCGTGTACCGCGAAGAACAGCAATACCTTGTGAACCGAGCGCATACGCTGCATACACCGCCGCGGAACCCCACACACCGGAAGGGCGGCGAAACGTCGCAGACGATAGACGGCGCTGCGGCGGTGGAGTGCTTTAAAAATGGCAGCCTCCTTGTGAAATTTGTGTATATAGGCACGCACACATACAAACGCACGCACGAACATACATAAAGTATGGTTGAACCCCCCCCCCCCCCCCCCGAAAAAAATTTCTGGCTACGCCCCTGCTCTCGGTCCACCTCTCCGAATGCCCTTCCTCAGCGTCCGAGGTGAGAACGCAAGGAGCGCGCTCATCTGCTAGCAGAGGAGCACGCGAGCGTCTGTGGTGAGCACTGGGATTTGCCCAATTTCTGTGGCACATACGCGCTATAGGAGTTTTGTGCTGACGTCACGAAATTTTGAGACGAACGAGAGGTGTACGGCTTCCCTGTAAAATGGTGTGAATGTCAGGCTGTTGCAAAGCTTGTAGGCAAGAAATGAATGCGAATTTTCTAGCAGTAAATTAAGCCCTAGCTCTTTACCTTCGTGCCCGCATATATATCAGACAGACGTTGTATATTCCACTGTATGTCAGCAAATAACGCAATATCGTCTGCATAAAATCGCCAGCATTAAATATGCATGTCCTCAACTTTTGTTAAGCACAGGGCACGCTTTGGCATATGATAGGGGGTGTACAGAATCATCTCTCAGCACTCCGAATGCATACCACGCACCTGTGCTGTAAGAACACGTCACCGGCAATTCCATCCTAGGAAACGAGCACCATCTCGTAGCAAGAGCTGTCAACGGGGCACAAGCCAATGGTCTCTTGGAATGGGGAGGCCACCAGCAAGACAATGCTTACCAAATACCCTAATAGAGATGTTTAATATGCCTCTCTCCGACCTCCATGGCGGTGAATTGTTTTTTTTTTCTTCTTCCAAATTCGATTTTATGCCAGCAAACTTCTTAATTGCATCATTCCATGTAAGGCGCTGCTGTCCTCGACTTCGTTTCCCTTCCAGCTTGGTATCCATTCCGTCGCTCTAACTGATTGCCGGATGTTGGTCCTACACCTTGCGTGGCCGCCCAAGGTCCATTTCTTTCGCCTCATATCATCTAGAATATCAGCCACCCCTGCTTGTTTTCTGACCGATTGCGCTGGCAGCATCTGACCCGAGAAGGACAGTTTGTCTACCATCGTTGGTACTAGGTAGTAGCGTTCGTCCTCGTCGGTGCTCTTCTTCTAGTGTGTGTTATTTCTTCGCCATATATTTATTCGTAACATGTGACCCATTGTTCTGGTAAATTAGAACAACCACTAAAGCTTTTAAAGAGTGCCGAGTACGCCACCTACTTCAGGTGGAAAGAGCGCCATGACGCTGTTCAGTGGAAGGGTGGATTTTGCTATAGATTTGCGAAAATGTTAGAGAAGCGTGTCGAATTTCAGCGGGCATCGTCATACGATATAAGAACGTGGTAGTGTGAAAACTCATCATTCTCACCAGGGGCGTAGCCAGAAATTTTTTTCGGAGGGGGGGGGGAGGGTTCAACCATAGATTATGTATGTTCGTGCGTGCTTTTGTATGTGTGCGACTGTGCGTGTATGTATACCCAAGCAAAATTGAAAAATTTCGGGGGGGGGGGATTGAACCCCCAACCCCCCCCCCCTTCTTGGCTACACGGAGATCAAAATTTGTCCGGGCCCCTAAGCCCACCCCCGCGCTGGCTACGGGCCTGGACCCAGCGGAGCGGCGGCCGCGGCGTGCATCCAGTTGAAGAGCCAAAACGTTCTGACTGCCTCGTGGCTCGCGCATCACGGGCCACGCGGCTCTCTTCTTCTTTTGAGCGGCGGCTGGCCTGACCGGCGTGGCGCTACGCAGGCAACGCAAAGGCGACTCTGCTACCTTGGGACTAGATGGCCTGCCCACCTTCCTACCGTTTGAGCCAGAGAGATTAGAGAAGAGTGGTTTCAAGGACGCCAGAGAACAAGAACTCTGAACTACGACATCGGTAAGTCAGTTGACCTATGCTCGCCATGGGAAACCTACGTCATCTGTACTCCACGGGAGCTCTGCAGGTTAAACAATGAAAGAGAACTGCGTCTTCTGGTTGTCAACTCAAGACAGATCAGAATCGGGCTCTCTTTGTTCTTCGTTCATTGACCCAGCTTGGAAAGAGTCCGCGAAATAAAAAAAAAAAAAAGAGCCGTGCGTGACTAGCGCATTCGCGCGCAGCGAACGTGCTCCTCTCAGCCGTGGTTTGAGCGAACAGAATCAGCTTCGGCCGCGACTCGCCGGCTCCGTCGTAGCGGTAGGCCGATCAGTTAACGGTGGTTCCTTGGCCCGCGCTCGCTACAACTTGCACCGTCACGCGCGCCAACTGGCTGACGCGGGCCAAGAAACCACCGCCAACTTATCGGCCTGCAACGGAGCCGGCGAGTCGCGGCCGCAGCTGATTTTGTTCGCTCAAACCACGGCTGAGAGCAGCACCTTCGCTGCGCGCGAATGCGTTAGTCACGTACGCGTTTCTTTTCTTTTATTTCACGGGCTTTCTTTGCAACTTGGAAAAAATGGTATACGTGAGGCTTTCTTTATCGCAAATAATGCAATGGGGGTTTCTGAAGACGCTCTCGAACTTTGCAAGTCGCATTTCTTGCCTAAAGTCAGTATTTAGCAATTTAGTTAAATAATCCTAATTAACAAATTAATTACAAAACAAGAAATTGTCTGTAGTGCGCAAGGTGGCTGTCAGCAATTTGCAACTGATTTCACTCGCCTGCCTCTAATATTGTATTTTAACCCTTGGCTAAAGATAGCTGGGACACCCGGCATGAGGCTAACGAAACGGCCACGTGAGCATAATGTCGTAGGCGGCTAGATAGATAGATAGATAGATAGATAGATAGATAGATAGATAGATAGATAGATAGATAGATAGATAGATAGATAGATAGATAGATAGATAGATAGATAGATAGATAGATAGATCCCAAGTCGATTTCTTCGTCTACGGCGAATAGTGAGAACGGTCAAGCTATGAATAGCAATGGCAGAAATAGGCCGGCTCCGAGCCCACGAACATTAAAACCTGAGCACGTTGCAGTGTTTCAATATGGCGCCGTTAAACAGTCACCTTTTCGTCGCACCGCCACTGAGTCCAACACACGACACTGACGTTCCGCAGGTGCTTTCGTGTAACAGGGTTTCTCTAATGATGTTCTTAATATAGGTTAACTTGGACTCACGTCAATTAAAACCTTCCTAATGCTTTTATTATCGCAGGTTGGAGGATCCCGCTTGACTCGTCTTTCGCGTCACCATGCAGATGACACTTCCCACCATGCCCATTCAGGGTAAATATCACTTACTCTTCATGTTAATAGCCGCAGTCCTGCTTTGCTACGCAATAACGCAACCGAGACGAGTGCCCGAGCTGAAGGTATTTGCATCCTCTTTTTTCAAGTCAAGAAAACACAGTGCTTTGAGGACGGCACTACCAAGGATTATGATATGGACCCCGTACCTTGGTCGATGGGACAGCGCGCTGAATGGCAAGATGATCGGCGAAGTGTTGCTGAGGAGCTGCCCAGCTAAGTGCGTCGTCACCAGAGACCGACGTCTCATAGAATATAGCGACGCCGTCGTTTTCCACGTGCGCGATCTGGACCTCGCGAACCTTCCGCCGAAGCGCACAAGTTCGCAGAAATGGGTGTTCTTCCTCACGGAATCGCCGCCACACACCTACCTTGACCTAAAGGCCCTCCCACCCGGCATGTTCAACTGGACCATGACGTACAGGAGCGACTCCGACGTTTACGTGCCGTCCGGTAGTGTTGTACCACGTGACACCAACGCTACTCGCCCCAAGAGAGACTTGAGAGCCCTATGGAAGTCCAAGAACAAAACTGCGGTGTGGGCCGTCAGCTACTGCGTCACCAGCGGTGGACGAGAACGCTACGTCGCTGAACTGAGGAAACACATGGACGTTGATGTGTACGGAGCCTGTGGCCGATACAAGTGCCCTAGATCGGTTGAGAATGAGTGTTTAGCTAAGTTCGAACAAACCTATTTCTTCATGCTCGCTTTCGAAAACTCGATATGTCCAGATTACGTAACCGAAAAGCTTTTCAACGCACTTCTACACGACATCGTGCCAGTTGTATTCGGAGGCGCAAATTACAGCCAAATGGCGCCCAATCATTCCTATATCGACGCGCTTTCGTTCGAATCTCCGAAACACCTGGCGGAGCATCTGTTAAAGCTGTCGCAGAATTACACGGAGTACGCCTCTTACTTCGCTTGGAAAGAACGTCACAATGCTGTCGGGTGGGAGGGCGCATCCTGCAGCCTTTGTAAAAAGTTGCACAGCAGTGTGGAAGTCGAACGTTCTTCGTCGTACGCCGACATAGGATCGTGGTGGCACGAAAAAAGAGGTCCTTGCCGGAAGTGGGACGAGAGAATTGTGACGACAGTACCCATCAAAACAACCGGGTAAATGCACAATAAATATTTTCATCATGAGAATTTTCGCATTTTTCACCAAGTCCAATCTGGCCTTGAATCAATCGCAAATGCTTTCGGCGCATGGTCAGTGAGGACAATACACATTTTGTACAATTTTAACACTTGCAAACGTGTCAGCTTACGTTCAGCTGGTGCCTTTCTCGGTCGGGGTTGCTTCCTGTGGCTGAATACAGTTTCCGAATCAAGAAGTCTTCAACTTCTTGATTCCGAATTTGTTGAGGATAAGTGGCTCAAACTGATATTATTCAAAGTGATGCTTTAGGCACATAAAACAAGTTTGATGGAAAAAAAAGTTCGGCAGATCCCACGTACCGTGGGAATCGATGTTATGCGAAGCATGCGCGGGATTGTGACTGTGTCGCAGTTTTACAGCGAAAGCTGTTATGAGATCATTTCACCGGCCGTTTTTGGCGCCGTAGTTGTCCGCCGCCGCCGCCGCCGCTGCCGCCGCCGCCGCCGGTGTCCGTAACCAGTATCGCTCGAAATAAGAAAAAAATTCCAGGATGGAACGAGGTTCGAACCTGGGTCCTCTGCGTGGGAGCCCAGTATTCAACCTCTGAGCCATACCGGTGCTTGAAACTGCTTTGCTAAAAGGTCCTATACAGGCTTCATGTCGGGAAGGAACCACATTAGCATATGCAATATAGCGTGGTAGAAGAGTAAAATAAGCACCAAGCGTAGCACAACGCGAATTCTGTAACCAGGCGTCACACAATGCGAATTGTGCAACGAGCAGGTTGTTGAATGCTTCCAACCCATTACAAAGGACCCTGCCATAATTCTTCATCATCAGGCACAGCATCAACAAAGTGCGCATAATGCCTTACATGGGTTTAGCAGGTACCAACGCTCTCCGTAGAATGACAAAAAATGGCAGAGTGCCTGCTGGCCTACTTCTCAAAAATTACAATTTTTATAGCGTAGTGGGTTCCTCGCAAGTGCACTTGGATTGGTTGCCAAGGAAGCCCATAAGCGCATGATACACTTCCTCTGGGTCTCAGTAAAATTACAATGATTTATAGCGTAGTGGGTTCCTCGCAAGGGCACTTGTATTGGTTGCCAAGGAAGCCCATAAGCGTATGATCCATTTCCTCGGGGTCTCAGTAAAGTTCTTCGCTCCCCCCCCCCGTCTCTTTCCCACGTCAACGTATGTTATACAGCATGACGGGAGAGGGAAATAGCGACCGGGCGTCACCCAATGCAAATTACATAACTGGTGGGCCGTTTAAAGATTCCAACCCATTACAAAGGGCTGAGCCATAATTCATCGTCATCAGTCGTCGCGTGAACAAAGTGCACATAATGCCTTACAGACGTCTAGCTGGTGCCTCGCTTCTCCGCAGAATGACGAATAATGGCTTAGTAGGTGCTTCCAAACTTCACAAAAATTGTGATTTATGGCGTAGTGGGTACCTTTCTAGTGTACTTGTATTGTAGCCCCAAGAGAGCTTAACGGGCTCTAGAAACGCCGCTCTTCCAGCTTTCGCTGTGACTGTGCTGCGGTTTTAGCGCAGGCCTGGCGTTTTTTCTCTTTTTCACATTGAGCGAAACGTTACGGAATGGCGCTAGGGAAATGCGCAAATGGTATGCGCACACATATATTTTGAAGAGTCGCACATGTAATGTTTACAGTTGCTTAACGATGCCGACAGCAACATAGGTGTTACCAACACCAAACGCAGTAAGCTGATATGTAGTGCTTATATTCTTCAATACTGGATAGCGCGAATTGGAATAGGACAATGAAGGAACACAAATGCACAGGGCAAGTGCTACTCGCAACTAAGCTTTATTCAGAAAAGTTTCTCTAGCTATATACACAGCCGAGTGGCACGCGCAGGTGCACTGCACGTACGTTACAGTCCCAGTTGCAGTTGTTAGAGTCGCGTTACAATTGTTATGCTTATACTTATCCTTTATGACGGAGAACGCACGCACGATTCACGAACCCGTGTGCATATGTGGAAGGGGTTCTTGGCAGTTCTTGAATAAGGTCATCATCACCGTGATCAGTGAGCACCGGCAGCTGGACAGGACTTGTTATCGGATCCGTTCGTGATCGCGGCTACGAACGGTCTAAGATTAGTGAAGTGCGAGGTATAGTATAGCTGGTGGAAACCGCGGATGGCTTTTACGAAGAAATGATCTATGGTGCCTAGTGTCCTGGACGTGGCACCGAGGTCTTGTGATGCCGTGATGCCCTGCCCACATCCAAGCCGTCTTTCATGCCGTCTAAGAGCCAGGCGTTCGTTTTGATAAATCAATGCTGAAGTCACCGGTAATCATGAGCGACATGGTCCTCTCAGCAGAGGTATTGTAGGAAGCGTTGACCCCAGTTTTTGCGTAATCCACGTGGTCCACGTTGTAGACCACGTGGACGAGGATGGTAGCCCAGTGTCTTCCAGGGGTGCTCTGTCTTAACTACCTTACTTTCGTTGCGTCGGCCGCTGTGGTGTAGTGGTTACGGTGCTCGGCTGCTGACTCGAATGTCGCGGGTTCGATCCCGGCTGCGGCAATCGCATTTCGATGGAGGCGAAATGCTACGGGCCCGACTGTGCGATGTCAGCGCACGTTAAGGAATACCAGATGGTTCAAATTTCCGGAGCCCTTCACTATGGCGTCTCTCATAATCGTATCGTGGTTTTGGGACGTAAAACCCCAGCAATTACTATTATTATCACTTTCCTTCCGTCTCAATGTGTATGTTCGCGGTTACTACGTTGATTGACGCTGTTATCAGCTGTGGCACATACCCGCATAACGTGAACTCTGGTATGCAGGTATGTGCCACACGTGACTGAGGGAAAGGGTTTCATGACGTACGCGACAGGTATTTTGCGTTATTCGTGTCATCGCCAATGAATCGTGTTCATCATACACTGATCCTCTGCAGTGCCAATTTTGGTATATTAGAAGTTACGGAGACGACCAGGAGAGCGCCCAGACGTAGGAGGCTAGATAGATAGATATAGAAACACCCGAAGTGTCTGCTGAGGTAATGCTTTGCATTTAATAAAACACCATAAACGTGGGAGAACGAGTTGAACACGAATGAACGTTTATTAAAATAAGCGCATGGCTGCGCTTTAATTGAAAATTTAATGCTTTGATCTACTGCATGCCAAACAGGCATCTGCTGCAACTACCGCGGCGTTTTGGAGCTTATATGCGCTAAATGTGTGAGGCGATAATTCACGGCGACACACCGGCCGATGAGCCGTGGTCCGCTGAACCACTGTCGCTCGTCGAGCCGCTCATGTTCCGAATTCCGAGTTCATGACCGTCACCCAAAAGTGGTTCCCCAAATTAGACCATATGAAGGAGGTGCTGCACGTAAATCCACGGTTTTCGATAATTCTGTGAGTTAGGTTGTTGTTTTTTGTTTGTTTGTTCTTTCGCTATCGAAGTTTTATCCCGACGCTCACTCCGTCTTCGTCCATCCATCCGCGCGTTACACTGCAAGCCTGGTAGAATGTGTGGAACACAACCTAGTGTTGCAGTGCACGGCACTCGTTCAGTCAGAGTTAATAATAATATGTCGTATTTTACGTGCCAAAACCACGATATGATTATGAGGCACGCCGTAGTGGAGGGCTCCGGAAATTTAGACCATCTGTTTTTTGTTTTTTTTAATGTGCACTGACATCGCGCAGTACACGGGCCTCTACCATTTCGCGTTCATTTATAGTTGTCAGCACCTCACAAGCGTAGTAAAGCACCAGTATGGAGTGTTCTCTGCACTAGCCCAGGACTAACACGAGGTGGTAGAACAGTGCAGTTATAATCTAGCAGCTCATAAACCACGTCACTTTGCCGTTAAGTCCCGTTGCTTCGTGCGCAAGCGGCAGGGACAGGCGATGGCGTCTTGATCGTGCGGCGCTTCACGAGGCTGCATCGCCTGATGTACTGCCGCTTCCTATATATAGCCACAAAAGTTACTTGCTCGAGCGAGCGACTGTCTCGGTGCGTGACAAATGACACAAAATTTCGCGTGACATTGAGGAAGTAGTGCACCACTTATGTCGTACGACAAAGCAAGACACCACTCAAGCAGTGGCGTTGGCATGAAATATTGAACAGCGAAGCGGTTTAGCAAATAGTGCCTTGCGAGTCGATCGCACAAAACTATCATATTAACGGGTATGTGCCACTGCGCGGTTTCCTAAGAACGAATACAGAGAGAGAGAGAGAGAGAGGAAGAAAGAGAGAAACAGACAGACAGGCGGAAAGAAATATATAAAGAGAAAAATTCTTGCCGAAAAAAAAAACCACGAGGCGGGATTCGAACCCGCGTACCCTCGATGTGAAGGCGAGCGTCCTAACCACTCGGCTATCCAGGCAGGCTAGCCGAGCGAGGCATAGCCTTGTATAGTGTAGTGTAGCAAGGTGGTGGGAAAGGGATGTGAGCGTGAGGGGGAGAGAAAGGGGGAGGGGAAAGAGTAAAGCGTAGCACAGAAAGAATGAGAGAGAAAGAAATGTAGAAACAGAAAGAGAGATAGAGAACATCAACGAAAGAGAGAGAAAAAGATAGAAAGAGGAAGCGAGCATCGCGTCGTCCGGGGACCAGATACCGCACCATCTGGCCGAGCTGCGCATGCGCAGAAGCTAAGCCACGCCCAACGATGGAGACATCGCGCGCAACCTCCACTCTATAGTGCAGAGCCCGGCTGCGTACTCCCGACGAGGAATCCGCGCATCACGAAGCTAGGCGCGTCGTTCGACGGGGAGTACGAGCTGCGACGGGTCCGTGCTTCGCTGTGCCAAGCTTTGCGCGACTTAGCGCAAACTGCCCGCAATTTTTTTTCGGGAGGGGGGAGGGGTGGCACCTCCTCGATCTGAAGTGAGGACCGGGCAGAGATATGTGGTCGAGTGTCATATTGTGCTCTGTATGCCATGGCAAAAAAACAAAAAAAGAATTCGGTGGGGGGGGGGGGGGCACGGGCCCGGTGTGCCACCCCCTGGGTACGCTACTGCACTCAAGAGTAAAAGCGCACGAACACTTACCTCAGAAAGCCGCGCCGATCTCCGTTCGAAGCTGGCTCCAGACTTGCGACGAGCTTCATTCTCATTTCCGCGCGGAATGGCGAAAAGCTTTTAACACGAAAATGTTTTATGCCGGGGTCCACCAAGACTTTCATGACGTATTTCCGTCACGGAAGTACGTCAGCAAAATGAATAAAAAAGTTCCGTTTACGGGAACCGAACCCATGACCTCCCGGTCCGCGACGATGGGTGGCGGGCGTTTAGCCCACTGAGCTACCGCCAAACACATTACGGTGGCGATATGAACGTGCCTTTTATCTTTCACACTTGCCTCTCACAGTGACCTTGGATGGATGGATGCTATGAGCGTCCCCTTCATAACGGGGCGGTGACATCTGTGCCACCAGGCTCGAAAAAACAAACAAAAAAAATCACCGCCATATCCACGAAGCGAATAATGTTACATGAGCTTGCTCGGAGATGATCGGGTAACCAGCGAATCCTCCGTACACATTCCTCTACCATCATATATAGACGTGGTAACGTTGTTATACATACATTAGCCCTCTTCGCTTCGGCCTCCCGGGCTCTCACCGCAGAGTCTTGGCAGCGAGCCCGAGTAGCTGCTGCGTTGCGAGCCCGCCGCGCTGCTGCCTTGGCTGGGGTGTTCATGCTGCGGAGCGGCAATGAAGAGTGTTCACCGAGTGAGCTCCCAGCGAAGAGAAAGGAAGCGCGCCAAACGCGAACGCCAAACGAGAGGCGCGGCCCTCGAGCAGTCACCTATCTAACTAGCGCATGCGCCGAGCGTGCTGCGCGCCGCCTTGAGCGGCGGCGCGCCATCTATTGAGCATTCTTGAAATCAACGGAGAGAGCGCAGCTGCGCTCATGGCGGGACCAATGAGGACTAGTGTACACACCGCCGATAACGGACAAGGCGCGAGCATAAGGAGCAAGCTCCTAAAAAAATTACACCATTTCCCGCTAAAGGCGACCATGAGGCGATGCGAAGCCGGAGCACTTGCACGATCGCGTTCTGTTGGCGTTCTTTGGGCATGCTACCGACCTCGCGTCGTGGAACGCAAAGAGGAACGCTACGCGCGTCTTGTCTTCCCTCTAGCCTGGCCGTTTATTCTCACAGGGCGAGCGGAGAACGCAGTCGGCAGGCGTGCGAGAGGGGGGCAGCGTAGGAGAGAGAATTGGAGGGGACGCGCATGCGCTGGTGCTCATCGCGGCGTTGCGCAGGTAGCGCAGGAGAGAATTTCGGCATGTCTAGCCCGCGTTTCAGAGGAAGAGTGGAAAGGGGGAGGGGAGAGGGAAAGGGGAGAGGGGAGGGGAGAGGGAAAGGGGAGATGGGAGAAGAGAAGAGGAGAGGAGAAGTGGAGAGGGTGAGTGGTGAGGGTATGCGCATGCGCAGTAAGGGTGGTCACGCCGCACACCGCCACCACCACCACCACCACCACCACCACCGGATTGAACTCCGCCATAAGATACTTCGCATCTAAAATCGCCAGCATTAACTACCGCCATGTCCTCAACTTTTGTTAAGCACAGGGCACGGTTTGGCATATGATAGGGGGTGTACAGAATCACCTCTCAGCACTCCGAATGCATACCACACACCTGTACTGTGAGAAACGGAACCGGCAATTCCATCCTAGGAAACGAGCACCATCTCGTATCGAGAGCTGTCGACGCGGCACAAGCCCATGGTTTCTTCGGATGGGGAGGTCACCAGCAAGACAATGCTTACCAAATACCCGATTAGAGACGTTTAATATGCCTCTCTCCGACCTCCATGGCGGTGAATTGTTTTTTTCTTTAGGGGCGAAGCTCCTTAAGGCGGCACCCGTTCGTCCCTCGTAGTCGTAGTAGTGCGTAACCAGTCGTAACGCTAGTACCAGATCTTGACCTCCAAGGTGGTGCCGGTGGGAGATTTTTCCTGTGCGTTGTTGAACAATAAAAAATTCGCAGCGTGCGCGTTAACTAAAAGCCGAATTCTTCTGTCTCTCATTCCCCATTAGCAGCCATTGGCATGTTCCTGTAGGAAACGTTAGTAGAAGTAGAAGTGTAAGTGTCAGCTAAAAGCCGACTTCTTCTGTCTCTCATTCCCATTAGCACCCATTGTTTACCTCCAAGGTAGTGCCTGGTGAGATTTCTCCTGTGCGTGATTAAACAATAAAAATTTTGTTCGAAACGCCGTTGATTGGTGAAATAGACCAACGAAAGACGCCAGATGTTTTCTAAAAGCAAAAAGAGAGAACGCCAGATGTTTCTAAAGCAAAACGAAAAGACGCCAGCTGCTTAACGAAAGACGCCAGATGTTTTCTAAAGCAATGGTTTTCTAAACAATGAAAATTCACAGCGTACATGTAAAATTAAAATGAGCTGCAAGTCGTCATAACTCATCGAACCTTTAGTATAAACGCGCCCGATCTCACGTCGGTGATGATGTACTGGGCAGAATTCACGGAAGATTCACGGTTTACCGATGAACCTCCGCAGCTTCGCCCACTCATCATCATTCACTCCGTGGATATGCTGTGATTTTTTCTTCTTCCAAATTCGATTTTATGCCAGCAAACTTCTTAATTGCATCATTCCATGTAAGGCGCATGCTGTCCTCGACATCTTTTCGCTTCCAGTTTGGTATCCATCCATTCCGTCGCTCTAACTGATTACCGGCTGTTGGTCCTACACCTTGCGTGGCCGCCCAAGGTCCATTTCTTTCGCCTCATATCAACTAGAATATCACCTACCCCTACTTGTTTTCTGACCGATCGCGCTGGCAGCATCTGACCCGAGAAGGACAGTTTGTCTACCATCGTTGGTAGTAGCGCTCGTCCTCGTCGGTGTTCTTCTTCTAGTGTGTGTTATTTCTTCGCCATATATTTATTCGTAACATGTGACCCATTGTTCTGGTAAATTAGAACAACCACTAAAGCGTTTAAAGAGTGCCGAGTACGCCACCTACTTCACGTGGAAATAGCGCCGTGACGTTGTTCAGTGGAAGGATGGATTTTGCTAGAATTGCGAAAAAGTTGGAGAAGCGTGTCCAATTTCAGCGGGCATCGTCATACGATATAGGAACGTGGTAGTGTGAAAACTCATCATTCTCACCAGGGGCGTATGGTATGGAAAAATTTTATTTAGGTCCGTCGGGGCGTGGCCAGAAATTTTTTTCGGAGGAGGGGAGGGGAAGGTTCAACCATACATTATGTATGTTCGTGCGTGCTTTTGTACGTGTGCGACTGTGCGTGTATATATACCCAAGCAAAATTTAAAAATTTCGGGGGGGGGGGGGTTGAACCCCCCCCCCCCTTGGCTACACGGAAGATTCACGGTTTACCGATGATTTCCTCCGGAGCTTCGCCCCACTCATCATCATTCACCACATGGATATGCTGTGATTTTTCAGGGGTGGCCTTCACTATTCGAGAAGAACACCCATTTTCATGATTTATTTACGGTAAACCCCCCCCCCCTCCATCAAAATTTCGGGGGGGGGGTGTCCGGGCCCCTAAGCCCAACCCCGCCCTGGCTACGGGCCTGGACCCAGCGGAGCGGCGGCCGCGGCGTGCAGCCAGTTCAAGAGCCAAAACGTTCTGACTGCCTCGTGGATCGCGCATCACGGGCCACGCGGCTCTCTTCTTTTGAGCGGCGGCTGGCCAGAACGGCGTGGCGCTACGCAGGCAACGCAAAGGCGACTCTGCTACCTTGGGACTAGATGGCCTGCCCACCTTCCTACCGTTTGAGCCAGAGAGATTAGAGAAGAGTGGTTTCAAGGACGCCAGAGAACAAGAACTCTGAACTACGCCATCGGTAAGTCAGCTGATGTATGCTCGCCATGGGAAACCTACGTCATCTGTACTCGACTGTAGCTCTGCAGGTTAAACAATGAAAGAGAACTGCGTCTTCTGGTTGTCAACTCAAGACAGATCAGAATCGGGCTCTCTTTGCTCTTTGTTCATTGACCCCGCTTGGAAAGAGCCCGAGAAAAAAAAAAAAAGAGCCGCGTGACAAGCGCATTCGCCCGCAGCGAACGTGCTCCTCTCAGCCGTGGTTTGAACGAACTAAATCAGCTTCGGCCGCGACTCGCCGGCTCCGTTGTAGCGGTAGGCCGATAAGTTAACGATGGTTTCTTGGCCAGGGCTCGCTACAACTTGCACCGTCACGCGTGCCAACTGGCTGACGCGGGCCAAGAAACCACCGCCAACTTATCGGCCTGCAACGGAGCCGGCGAGTCGCGGCCGCAGCTGATTTTGTTCGCTCAAACCACGGTTGAGAGCAGCACCTTCGCTTCGCGCGAATGCGTTAGTCACGTACGCGTTTCTTTTCTTTTATTTCACGGGCTTTCTTTGCAGCTTGGAAAGAATGGTATACGTGAGGCTTTCTTTATCGCAAATAATGCAATGGGGGTTTCTGAAGACGCTCTCGAACTTTGCAAGTCGCATTTCTTGCCTAAAGTCAGTATTTAGATATTTAGTTAAATAATCCTAATTAACAAATTAATTACAAACAAAGAAATTGTCTGTAGTGCGCAAGGTGGCTGTCAGCAATCTGTAACTGATTTCACTCGCCTGCCTCTAATATTGTATTTAACCCTTGGCTAAAGATAGCTGGGACACCCGGCATGAGGCTAACGAAACGGCCACATGAGCGCATGTCGTAGGCGGCTAGATAGATAGATAGATAGATAGATAGCTAGATAGATAGATAGATAGATAGATAGATAGATAGATAGATAGATAGATAGATAGATAGATAGATAGATAGATAGATAGATAGATAGATAGATAGATAGATAGATAGATAGATAGACTTCAAGTCAATTTCTTCGTCTACGGCGAATAGTGAGAACGGTCAAGCTATTAATAGCAATGGCAGAAATAGGCCGGCTCCGAGCCCACGAACATTAAAACCTGAGCACGTTGCAATGTTTCAGTATAGCGCCGTTAAACAATCACCTTTTCGTCGCACCGCCACTGAGTCCAACACACGACCCTGACGGTCCGCAGGTGCTTTCGTGTAACAGGGTTTCTCTAATGATGTTCTTAATATAGGTTAAAGGGGTCATGAAGCACCCCTTGGGCTTGTTGAAAAAACACATCCTGCGGAAAGCTGACACGGCTATGAACTGCTCTGCCAAATATTACAGTCGTGCGCGCCGCGTAAAGGCCACAAGCGGAGCGCGAAGTTGCCGTTTCCTCAGGCGCCCTCTTTTCAAAAGAGAGGCCGGTTCTCACTCTCGTCTGTGGACGCGGCGTCTGCCCGTTGACGTCGCGGATCTGCCTGTTTACGTCGCAAGAGACATAGCATCCTCATTGGCCGATAGCCGACGTAAATCGAGAGCGGCGTTCGGATCAGATGCGCTTCTTGCCGCGGGGTGCTGCCACTTGCCGGCGCCGCACTCCTCAGTACACGGTAGCCGCACTCGCGCAAGCGAATCACAGCGGGAGAGCGATCGCGTTTCATGACGCGCGCTGGCGTAACTTCTTTCCCCCATGCCATCCCTCCCTGTCTAGCTTCCAGTGCGCTCGTCGGCACGAGAAAAGAGAGAAAGCGCTGGGAGCGTGCGCCAAACCCCCGTAACTCCGCTGATTCTTGACGGATTCGAGAAATTTTTGCGGCAATCGATTCGGGAGGCAGTAAACTGCGATACTGAGGTCATTAGATCATTACTTTGAAAAGTGGTTCATGAGCCCTTTAACTTGGACTCACGTCAATTAAAACCTTCCTAATGCTTTTATTATCGCAGGTTGGAGGATCCCGCTTGACTTTCGCGTGACCATGCAGACGACGCTTCCCACCATGCCCATTCAGGGCAAATATCACTTACTCTTCATGTTAGTAGCCGCAGTCCTGCTTTGCTACGCAATAACGCGAACGAGACGAATGCCCGAGCTGAAGATATTTGCATCCTCTTTTTTCAAGCCAAGAAAACACAGTGCTTTGAGGACGGCACTGCGAAGGATTATGATATGGACCCCGTGCTTTGGTAAATGGGACGACGCGCTGAAGGGCAAGATGATCGGCGAAGTGTTGCTGAGGAACTGCGCAGCTAAGTGCGTCGTCACCAGAGACCGACGTCTCATAGAATATAGCGACGCCGTCGTTTTCCACGTGCGCGATCTGGACCTCGCGAACCTTCCGCCGAATCGCACAAGTTCGCAGAAATGGGTGTTCTTCTTCATGGAATCGCCGCCACACACCTACTTTAACCTTAAGGTCCTCCCGCCCGGCATGTTCAACTGGACCATGACGTACAGGAGCGACTCCGACGTTTACGTGCCGTCCGGTAGTGTTGTACCACGTGACGCCAACGCTACTCGCCCCAAGAGAGACTTGAGAGCCCTATGGAAGTCCAAGAACAAAACTGCGGTGTGGGCCGTCAGCAATTGCGTCACCAGCGGTGGACGAGAACGCTACGTCGCTGAACTGAGGAAACACATGGACGTTGATGTGTACGGAGCCTGTGGCCGATACAAGTGCCCTAAATTGGTTGAGAAGGAGTGTTTAGCTAAGTTCGAACAAACCTATTTCTTCATGCTCTCTTTCGAAAACTCGATATGTCCAGATTACGTAACCGAAAAGCTTTTCAACGCACTTCTACACGACATCGTGCCAGTTGTATTCGGAGGCGCAAATTACAGCCAAATGGCGCCCAATCGTTCCTATATTGACGCGCTTTCGTTCAAATCTCCGAAACACCTGGCGGAGCATCTGTTAAAGCTGTCGCAGAATTACACGGAGTACGCCTCTTACTTCGCTTGGAAGGAACGTCACAATGCTGTCGGGTGGGAGGGCGCATGCTGCGACCTTTGTAAAAAGTTGCACAACAGTGTGGAAGTCGAACGTTCTTCGTCGTACGCCGACATAAGATCGTGGTGGCACGAAAAAAGAGGTCCCTGCCGGAAGTGGGACGAGAGAATTGTGACGACAGTACCCATCAAAACAACCGGGTAAATGCACAATAAATATTTTCATCATGAGAATTTTCGCATTTTTCACCAAGTCCAATCTGGCCTTGAATCAATCGCAAATGCTTTCGGCGCATGGTCAGTGAGGACAATACACATTTTGTACAATTTTAACACTTGCAAACGTGTCAGCTTACGTTCAGCTGGCGGCTTTCTCGGTCGGGGTTGCTTCCTGTGGCTGAATACAGTTTCGGAATCAAGAAGTCTTCAACTTCTTGATTCCGAATTTGTTGAGGATAAGTGGCTCAAACTGATATTCTTCAAAGTGATCCTACAGACACATAAAACAAGTTTGATGGGAAAAAAAAATTCGGCAGATCCCACGTACCGTGGGAATCGATGTTATGCGAAGCTTGCGCGAGATTGTGACTGTGTCGCAGTTTTTCACATTGAGCGAAACGTTACGGAATGGCGCTAGAGAAATGCGCAAATGGTATGCGCACACATATATTTTGAAGAGTCGCACATGTAATATATAACCATTTGTTTACAGTTGCTTAACGATGCCGACAGCAGCATAGGTGTTACCAACACCAAACGCAGTAAGCTGATATGTAGTGCTTATATTCTTCAATACTGGATAGCGCGAATTGGAATAGGACAATGAAGGAACACAAATGCACAGGGCAAGTGCTACTCGCAACTAAGCTTTATTCAGAAAAGTTTCTTTAGATATATACACAGCCGAGTGGCACGCGCAGGTGCACTGCACGTACGTTACAGTCCCAGTTGCAGTTGTTAGAGTCGCGTTACAATTGTTATGTTTATACTTATCCGTTATGACGGAGAACGCACGCACGATTCACGAACCCGTGTGCATATGTGGAAGGGGTTCTTGGCAGTTCTTGAATAAGGTCATAATCACCGTGATCAGTGAGCACCGGCAGCTGGACAGGACTTGTTATCGGATCCGTTCGTGATCGCGGCTACGAACGGTCTAAGATTAGTGAAGTGCGAGGTATAGTATAGCTGGTGGAAACCGCGGATGGCTTTTTCGAAGAAATTATCTATGGTGCCTAGTGTCCTCGACGTGGCACCGAGGTCTTGTGATGCCGTGATGCCCTGCCCACATCCAAGCCGTCTTTCATGCCGTCTAAGAGCCAGGCGTTCGTTTTGATAAATCAATGCTGAAGTCACCGGTAATCATGAGCGACATGGTCCTCTCAGCAGAGGTACTGTAGGAAGCATTGACCCCAGTTTTTGCGTAATCAACGTGGTACACGTTGTAGACCACGTGGACGAGTGGATGGTAGCCCAGTGTCTTCCAGGGGTGCTCTGTCTTCAGCTACCATACTTTCCTTGCGTCGGCCGCTGCGGTGTAGTGGTTACGGTGCTCGGCTGCTGACTCGAATGTCGCGGACTCGATGCCGGCTGCGGCAATCGCACTTCGATGGAGGCGAAATGCTAGGGGCCCGTGTACTGTGCGATGTCAGTGCACGTTAAGGAATACCAGATGGTTCAAATTTCCGGAGCCCTTCACTATGGCGTCTCTCATAATCGTATTGTGGTTTTGGGACGTAAAACCCCAGCAATTACTATTATTGTCACTTTCCTTCCGTCTCAATGTGTATGTTCGCGGTTACTACGTTGATTGAGGCTGTTATCACCTGTGGCACATACCCGCATAACATGAACTCTGGTATGCAGGTATGTGCCACACGTGACTGAGGGAAAGGGTTTCATGACGTACGCGACAGGTATTTTGCGTTGTTCATGTCATCACCAGTGAATCGTGTTCGTCATACACTGATCCTCTGCAGTGCCAGTTTTGGTATATTAGAAGTTACGGAGACGACCAGGAGAGCGCCCAGACGTAGGAGGCTAGATAGATAGATATAGAAACATCCGAAGTGCCTGCTGAGGTTCGCTAAGAAATGCTTCGCATTTAATAAAACACCATAAACGTGGGAGAACGATTTGAACATGAATGAACGTTTATTAAAATAAGCGCATGGCTGCGCTTTAATTGAAAATTTAATGCTTTGATCTACTGCATGCCAAACAGGCATCTGCTGCAACTACCGCGGTGTTTTGGAGCTTATATGCGCTAAATGTGTGAGGCGATAATTCACGGCGACGCACCGGCCGATGAGCCGTGGTCCGCTGAACCACTGTCGATCGCTCGTCGAGCCGCTCATGTTCCGAATTCCGAGTTCATGACTGTCACCCAAAAGTGGTTCCCCAAATTAGACCATATGAAGGAGGTGCGGCACGTAAATCCACGGTTTTCGATAATTCTGTGAGTTAGGTTGTTTTTTGTTTGTTTGTTCTTTTGCTATGGAAGTTTCATCCCGACGCTCGCTCCGTCTTCGTCCATCCATCCGCGCGTTACAGTGCAAGCCTGGTAGAATGTGTGGAACATAACCTAGTGTTGCAGTGCACGGTACTCGTTCAGTCAGAGTTAATAATATGTGGGATTTTACGTGCCAAAACCACGATATGATTATGAGGCACACCGTAGTGGAGGGCTCCGGAAATTTAGACCATCTGTTTTTTTTTTTTTTTAACGTGCACTGACATCGCGCAGTACACAGGCCTCTTCCATTTCGCGTTCATTTATAGTTGTCAGCACCTCACAAGCGTAAAGCGCCAGTATGGAGTGTTCTCTACACTAGCCCAGGACTAATAGTTCGCTAACACGAGGTGGCAGAACAGTGCAGTTATAATCTAGCAGCTCATAAACCACGTCACTTTGCCGTTAAGTCCCGTTGCTTCGTGCGCAAGCGGCAGGGACAGGCGATGGCGTCTTGATCGTGCGGCGTGTCACGAGGCTGAATCGCCTGATGTGCTGCCGCTTCCTAGCCACAAAAGTTATTTGTTCGAGCGAGCGACTGTCTCGGTGCGTGACAAATGACACAAAATTTCGCGTGACACTGAGGAAGTAGTACATCACTTATGTCGTACGACAAAGCAAGACACCACTCAAGCAGTGGCGTTGGCATGAAATATTGAACAGCGAAGTGGTTTAGCAAATAGTGCCTTGTGAGTCGATCGCACAAAACTATCATATTAACGGGTATGTGCCACTGCGCGGTTTCCTGAGAACGAATACAGAGAGAGAGAGAGAGAGGAAGAAACAGAGAAACGGACACACAGGCAGAAAGAAATAGAGAAAGAGAAAAATTCTTGCCGAAAAAAAAAAATCCACGCGGCGGGATTCGAACCCGCGTACCCTCGATGGGGAGGCGAGCGTCCTAACCACTCGGCTATCCAGGCAGGCTAGCCGAGCAAAGCATAGCCTTGTATAGTGTAGTGTAGCAAGGTGGTGGGAAAGGGAAGTGAGCGTGAGGAGGAGAGATGTGATGGTGAGGGGGAGAGAAAGGGGGAGGGGAAGAGTAAAGCGTAGCACAGAAAGAATGAGAAAGAGAGAAAGAAATGTAGAAACAGAAAGAGAGACAGAGAACATCAACGACAGAGAAATAAGATATAAAAGAAAGAGGAAGCGAGCATCGCGTCGTCTGGCGACCAGATACCGCACCATCTGGCCGAGCTGCGCATGCGCAGTAGCTAAGCCACGCCCACCGACGAAGACATCGCGCGCAACCTCCGCTCCATAGTGCAGAGCCCGGCTGCGTACTCCCGACGAGGAAGCCGCGCATCTCGAAGCTAGGCGTGTCGGTCGATGGGTCCGCGCTTCGCTCTGCCAAGCTTTGCGCGACTTAGCGCAAACTGTCCGCAATTTTTTTTTCGGGAGGGGGGAGGGGTGGCACGTCCTCGATCTGAAGTGAGGACCGGGCAGGGATATGTGGTCGAGTGTCATATTTTGCTCTGTATGCCATGGCAAAAAACAAAAAAAGAATTCGGTGGGGGGGGGGGGGACGGGCCCGGTGTGCCGCCCCCTGGGTACGCTACTGCACTCAAGAGTAAAAGCGCCGAACACTCACCTCAGAAAGCCGCGCGGATCTCCGTTCGAAGCTGGCTCCAGACTTGCGACGAGCTTCATTCTCATTTACGCGCGGAATGGCGAAAAGCTTTTAACACGAAAATGTTTTATGCCGGGGTCCACCAAGACTTTCATGACGTATTTCCGTCACGGAAGTACGTCAGCAAAATGAATAAAAAAGTACCGAACCCATGACCTCCCGGTCCGCGACGACGGGTGGCGGGCGTTTAGCCCACTGAGCTACCGCCAAACACATTACGGAGGCGATATGAACGTGCCTTTTATCTTTCACACTTGCCTCTCACAGTGACCTTGGATGGATGGATGCTATGAGCGTCCCCTTTATAACGGGGCGGTGACATCTGTGCCACCAGGCTCGAAAAAACAAACAAAAAAAATCACCGCCATATCCACGAAGCGAATAATGTTACATGAGCTTGCTCGGAGATGATCGGGTAACCAGCGAATCCTCCGTACACATTCCTCTACCATCATATATAGACGTGGTAACGTTGTTATACATACATTAGCCCTCTTCGCTTCGGCCTCCCGGGCTCTCACCGCAGAGTCTTGGCAGCGAGCCCGAGTAGCTGCTGCGTTGCGAGCCCGCCGCGCTGCTGCCTTGGCTGGGGTGTTCATGCTGCGGAGCGGCAATGAAGAGTGTTCACCGAGTGAGCTCCCAGCGAAGAGAAAGGAAGCGCGCCAAACGCGAACGCCAAACGAGAGGCGCGGCCCTCGAGCAGTCACCTATCTAACTAGCGCATGCGCCGAGCGTGATGCGCGCCGCCTTGAGCGGCGGCGCGCCATCTATTGAGCATTCTTGAAATCAACGGAGAGAGCGCAGCTGCGCTAATGGCGGGACCAATGAGGACTAGTGTACACACCGCCGATAATGGACAAGGCGCGAGCATAAGGAGCAAGCTCCTAAAAAAATTACACCATTTCCCGCTAAAGGGGACCATGAGGCGATGCGAAGCCGGAGCACTTGCACGATCGCGTTCTGTTGGCGTTCTTTGGGCATGCTACCGACCTCGCGTCGTGGAACGCAAAGAGGAACGCTACGCGCGTCTTGTCTTCCCTCTAGCCTGGCCGTTAATTCTCACAGGGCGAGCGGAGAACGCAGTCGGCAGGCGTGCGAGAGGGGGGCAGCGTAGGAGAGAGAATTGGAGGGGACGCGCATGCGCTGGTGCTCATCGCGGCGTTGCGCAGGTAGCGCAGGAGAGAATTTCGGCATGTCTAGCCCGCGTTTCAGAGGAATAGTGGAAAGGGGGAGGGGAGAGGGAAAGTGGAGAGGGAAAGGGGAGATGGGAGAAGGGAAGTGGAGGGGAGAAGTGGAGAGGGTGAGTGGTGAGGGTATGCGCATACGCAGTAAGGGTGGTCACGCCGCACACCACCACCACCACCACCACCGGATTGAACTCCACCATAAGATACTTCGCATCTAAAATCGCCAGCATTAACTACCGCCATGTCCTCAACTTTTGTTAAAAGCACAGGGCACGGTTTGGCATATGATAGGGGGTGTACAGAATCACCTCTCAGCACTCCGAATGCATACCACACACCTGTACTGTGAGAAACGGAACCGGCAATTCCATCCTAGGAAACGAGCACCATCTCGTATCGAGAGCTGTCGACGCGGCACAAGCCCATGGTTTCTTCGAATGGGGAGGTCACCAGCAAGACAATGCTTACCAAATACCCGAATAGAGACGTTTAATATGCCTCTCTCCGACCTCCATGGCGGTGAATTGTTTTTTTTTTTAGGGGCGAAGCTCCTTAAGGCGGCACCCGTTCGTCCCTCGTAGTCGTAGTAGTGCCTAACCAGTCGTAACGCTAGTACCAGATCTTGACCTCCAAGGTGGTGCCGGTGGGAGATTTTTCCTGTGCGTTTTTGAACAATAAAAAATTCGCAGCGTGCGCGTTAACTAAAAGCCGAATTCTTCTGTCTCTCATTCCCCATTAGCAGCCATTGGCATGTTCCAGTAGGAAACGTTAGTAGAAGTGTAAGTGTTAGCTAAAAGCCGACTTCTTCTGTCTCTCATTCCCATTAGCAGCCATTGTTTACCTCCAAGGTAGTGCCTGGTGAGATTTCTCCTGTGCGTGATTAAACAACAAAAATTTTGTTCAAAACGCCGTTGATTGATGAAATAAACCAACGAAAGACGCCAGATGTTTTCTAAAAGCAAAAAGAAAGAACGCCAGATGTTTCTAAAGCAAAACGAAAAGACGCCAGCTGCTTAACGAAATACGCCAGATGTTTTCTAAAGCAATGATTTTCTAAACAATGAAAATTCACAGCGTACATGTAAAATTAAAGTGAGCTGCAAGTCGTCATAACTCATCGAACCTTTAGTATAAACGCGCCCGATCTCACGTCGGTGATGATGTACTGGGCAGAATTCACGGAAGATTCATGGTTTACCGATGAACCTCCGCAGCTTCGCCCACTCATCATCATTCACTCCGTGGATATGCTGTGATTTTTTCTTCTTCCAAATTCGATTTTATGCCAGCAAACTTCTTAATTGCATCATTCCATGTAAGGCGCATGCTGTCCTCGACATCTTTTCGCTTCCATTTTGGTATCCATGCATTCCGTCGCTCTAACTGATTACCGGCTGTTGGTCCTACACCTTGCGTGGCCGCCCAAGGTCCATTTCTTTCGCCTCATATCAACTAGAATATCACCTACCCCAACTTGTTTTCTGACCGATCGCGCTGGCAGCATCTGACCCGAGAAGGACAGTTTGTCTACCATCGTTGGTAGTAGCGCTCGTCCTCGTCGGTGTTCTTCTTCTAGTGTGTGTTATTTCTTCGCCATATATTTATTCGTAACATGTGACCCATTGTTCTGGTAAATTAGAACAACCACTAAAGCTTTTAAAGAGTGCCAAGTACGCCGCCTACTTCACGTGGAAATAGCGCCGTGACATTGTTCAGTGGAAGGATGGATTTTGCTAGATTTGCGAAAAAGTTGGAGAAGCGTGTCCAATTTCAGCGGGCATCGTCTTACGATATAGGAACGTGGTAGTGTGAAAACTCATCATTCTCACCAGGGGCGTATGGTATGGAAAAATTTTATTTAGGTCCGTCGGGGCGTGGCCAGAAATTTTTTTCGGAGGAGGAGGGGGGGGGAGGGTTCAACCATACATTATGTATGTTCGTGCGTGCTTTTGTATGTGTGCGACTGTGCGTGTATATATACCCAAGCAAAATTGAAAAATTTCGGGGGGGGGGGGGTTGAACCACCCCCCCCCCCCCCCCTGGCTACACGGAAGATTCACGGTTTACCGATGATTTCTTCCGGAGCTTCGCCCCACTCATCATCATTCACCACATGGATATGCTGTGATTTTTCAGGTGTGGCCTACTTGCTTAAGGCCTTCACTATTCGAGAAGAAACCCACATTCATGATTTATTTACGGTAAAACCCCCCCTTCATCAAAATTTCGGGGGGGGGGGGTCCGGGCCCCTAAGCCCACCCCCGCCCTGGCTACGGGCCTGGACCCAGCGGAGCGGCGGCCGCGGCGTGCAGCCAGTTGAAGAGCCAAAACGTTCTGACTACCTCGTGGCTCGCGCATCACGGGCCACGCGGCTCTCTTCTTCTTTTGAGCGGCGGCTGGCCAGAACGGCGTGGCGCTACGCAGGCAACGCAAAGGCGAAGCTGCTACCTTGGGACTAGATGGCCTGCCCACCTTCCTACCGTTTGAGCCAGAGAGATTAGAGAAGAGTGGTTTCAAGGACGCCAGAGAACAAGAACTCTGAACTACGCCATCGGTAAGTCAGCTGATGTATGCTCGCCATGGGAAACCTACGTCATCTGTACTCCATGGTAGCTCTGCAGGTTAAACAATGAAAGAGAACTGCGTCTTCTGGTTGTCAACTCAAGACAGATCAGAATCGGGCTCTCTTTGCTCTTCGTTCATTGACCCCCGCTTGGAAAGAGCCCGCAAAAAAAAAAGAAAAAAAAAAGGAGCCGCGTGACTAGCGCATTCGCGCGCAGCGAACGTGCTCCTCTCAGCCGTGGTTTGAGCGAACGAAATCAACTTCGGCCGCGACTCGCCGGCTCCGTTGTAGCGGTAGGCCGATAAGTTAACGATGGTTTCTTGGCCAGGACTCGCTACAACTTGCACCGTCACGCGTGCCAACTGGCTGACGCGGGCCAAGAAACCACCGCCAACTTATCGGCCTGCAACGGAGCCGGCGAGTCGCGGCCGCAGCTGATTTTGTTCGCTCGAACCACGGCTGAGAGCAGCACCTTCGCTGCGCGCGAATGCGTTAGTCACGTACGCGGTTCTTTTCTTTTATTTCACGGGGTTTCTTTGCAGCTTGGAAAAAATGGTATACGTGAGGCTTTCTTTATCGCAAATAATGCAATGGGGGTTTCTGAAGACGCTCTCGAACTTTGCAAGTCGCATTTCTTGCCTAAAGTCAGTACTTAGATATTTAGTTAAATAATCCTAATTAACAAATTAATTACAAATAAAGAAATTGTCTGTAGTACGCAAGGTGGCTGTCAGCAATCTGTAACTGATTTCACTCGCCTGCCTCTAATATTGTATTTAACCCTTGGGCTAAAGATAGCTGGGACACCCGGCATGAGGCTAACGAAACGGCCACATGAGCGCAATGTCGTAGGCGGCTAGATAGATAGATAGATAGATAGATAGATAGATAGATAGATAGATAGATAGATAGATAGATAGATAGATAGATAGATAGATAGATAGATAGATAGATAGATAGATTTCAAGTCAATTTCTTCGTCTACGGCGAATAGTGAGAACGGTCAAGCTACTAATAGCAATGGCAGAAATAGGCCGGCTCCGAGCCCACGAACATTTAAACCTGAGCACGTTGCAGTGTTTCAGTATAGCGCCTTTAAACAATCACCTTTTCGTCGCACCGCCACCGAGCCCAACACACGACACTGACGTTCCGCAGGTGCTTTCGTGTAACAGGGCTTCTCTAATGATGTTCTTAATATAGGTTAAAGGGGTCATGAATCACCCCTTGGGCTTGTTGAAAAAACAGATCCTGCGGAAAGCTGACACGGCTATGAACTGCTCTGACAAATATTACAGTCGTGCGCGCCGCGTAAAGGCCACAAGCGGAGCGCGAAGTTGCCGTTTCCTCAGGCGCCCTCTTTTCAAACAGAGGCCGGTTCTCACTCTCGTCGGTGGACGGGGCGTCTGCCCGTTGACGTCGCGGATCTGCCAGTTTACGTCGCAAGAGACATAGCATCCTCATTGGCCGATAGCCAACGTAAATCGAGAGCGGCGTTCGGATCAGATGCGCTTCTTGCCGCGGGATGCCGCCACTTGCCGGCGCCGCACTCCTCAGTACACGGTAGCCGCACTCGCGCAAGCGAATCACAGCGGGAGAGCGATCGCGTTTCATGACGCGCGCTGACGTAACTTCTTTCCCCCATGCCATCCCTCCCTGTCTAGCTTCCAGTGCGCTCGTCGGCACGAGAAAAGAGAGAAAGCGCTGGGAGCGTGCGCCAAACCCCCGTAACTCCGCTGATTCTTGACGGATTCGAGAAATTTTTGCGGCAATCGATTCGGGAGGCAGTAAACTGCGATACCGAGGTCGTTAGATCATTACTTGGAAAAGTGGTTCATGACCCCTTTAACTTGGACTCACGTCAATTAAAACCTTCTTAATGCTTTTATTATCGCAGGTTGGAGGATCCCGCTTGACTTTCGCGTGACCATGCAGATGACGCTTCCCACCATGCCCATTCAGGGCAAATATCACTTACTCTTCATGTTAGTAGCCGCAGTCCTGCTTTGCTACGCAATAACGCGAACGAGACGAGTGCCCGAGCTGAAGATATTTGCATCCTCTTTTTTCAAGCCAAGAAAACACAGTGCTTTGAGGACGGCACTGCGAAGGATTATGATATGGACCCCGTACTTTGGTAAATGGGACGGCGCGCTGAAGGGCAAGATGATCGGCGAAGTGTTGCTGAGGAACTGCCCAGCTAAGTGCGTCGTCACCAGAGACCGACGTCTCATAGAATATAGCGACGCCGTCGTTTTCCACGTGCGCGATCTGGACCTCGCGAACCTTCCGCCGAATCGCACAAGTTCGCAGAAATGGGTGTTCTTCTTCATGGAATCGCCGCCACACACCTACTTTAACCTTAAGGTCCTCCCGCCCGGCATGTTCAACTGGACCATGACGTACAGGAGCGACTCCGACGTTTACGTGCCGTCCGGTAGTGTTGTACCACGTGACGCCAACGCTACTCGCCCCAAGAGAGACTTGAGAGCCCTATGGAAGTCCAAGAACAAAACTGCGGTGTGGGCCGTCAGCAATTGCGTCACCAGCGGTGGACGAGAACGCTACGTCGCTGAACTGAGGAAACACATGGACGTCGATGTGTACGGACACTGTGGCCGATACAAGTGCCCTAAATCGGTTGAGAATGAGTGTTTAGCTAAGTTCGAACAAACCTATTTCTTCATGCTCGCTTTCGAAAACTCGATATGTCCAGATTACGTAACCGAAAAGCTTTTCAACGCACTTCTACACGACATCGTGCCAGTTGTATTCGGAGGAGCAAATTACAGCCAAATGGCGCCCAATCGTTCCTATATTGACGCGCTTTCGTTCGAATCTCCGAAACACCTGGCGGAGCATCTGTTAAAGCTGTCGCAGAATTACACGGAGTACGCCTCTTACTTCGCTTGGAAAGAACGTCACAATGCGGTCGGGTGGGAGGGCGCCTGCTGCGACCTTTGTAAAAAGTTGCACAACAGTGTGGAAGTCGAACGTTCTTCGTCGTACGCCGACATAAGATCGTGGTGGTACGAAAAAAGAGGTCCCTGCCGGAAGTGGGACGAGAGAATTGTGACGACAGTACCCATCAAAACAACCGGTTAAATGCACAATAAATATTTTCATCATGAGAATTTTCGCATTTTTCACCAAGTCCAATCTGGCCTTGAATCAATCGCAAATGCTTTCGGCGCATGGTCAGTGAGGACAATACACATTTTGTACAATTTTAACACTTGCAAACGTGTAAGCTTACGTTGAGCTGGTGGCTTTCTCGGCCGGGGTTGCTTCCTGTGGCTGAATACAGTTTCGGAATCAAGAAGTCTTCAACTTCTTGATTCTGAATTTGTTGAGGATAAGTGGCTCAAACTGATTTTCTTCGAAGTGATCCTATAGACACATAAAACAAGTTTGATGAAAAAAAAAATTCGGCAGATCCCACGGAAGGTGGGAATTCCCACAGGAAGGTGACTGTGTTGCAGTTTTTCACATTGAGCGAAACGTTACGGAATGGCACTAGAGAAATGCGCAAATGGTATGCGCACACATATATTTTGAAGAGTCGCACATGTAATACATAACCATTTGTTTACAGTTGCTTAACGATGCCGACAGCAACATAGGTGTTACCAACACCAAACGCAGTAAGCTGATATGTAGTGCTTATATTCTTCAATACTGGATAGCGCGAATTCGAATAGGACAATGAAGGAACACAGATGCACAGGGCAATTGCTACTCGCAACTAAGCTTTATTCAGAAAAGTTTCTCTAGATATATACACAGCCGAGTGGCACGCGCAGGCGCACTGCACGTACGTTACAGTCCCAGTTGCAGTTGTTAGAGTCGCGTTACAATTGTTATGTTTATACTTATCCGTTATGACGGAGAACGCACGCACGATTGACGAACCCGTGTGCATATGTGGAAGGGGTTCTTGGAAGTTCTTGAATAAGGTCATCATCACCGTGATCAGTGAGCACCGGCAGCTGGACAGGACTTGTTATCGGATCCGTTCGTGATCGCGGCTACGAACGGTCTAAGATTAGTGAAGTGCGAGGTATAGTAGAGCTGGTGGAAACCGCGGATGGCTTTTACGAAGAAATGATCTATGATGCCTTCTGTCGTGGACGTGGCACCGAGGTCTTTAGATGCCCTGCCCACATCCAAGCCGTCTTTCATGCCGTCTAAGAGCCAGGCGTTCGTTTTGATAAATAAATGCTGAAGTCACCGGTAATCATGAGCGACATGGTCCTCTCAGGAGATGTATTGTAGGAAGCAATGACCCCAGTTTTTGCGTAATCAACGTGGTACACGTTGTAGACCACGTGGACGAGTGGATGGTAGCCCAGTGTCTTCCAGGGGTGCTCTGTCTTCAGCTACCATACTTTCCTTGCGTCGGCCGCTGCGGTGTAGTGGTTACGGTGCTCGGCTGCTGACTCGAATGTCGCGGACTCGATGCCGGCTGCGGCAATCGCACTTCGATGGAGGCGAAATGCTAGGGGCCCGTGTACTGTGCGATGTCAGTGCACGTTAAGGAATACCAGATGGTTCAAATTTCCGGAGCCCCTTCACTATGGCGTCTCTCATAATCATATCGTGGTTTTGGGACGTAAAACCCCAAGAATTATTATTATTATCACTTTCCTTCCGTCTCAATGTGTATGTTCGCGGTTACTACGTTGACTGAGGCTGTTATCACCTGTGGCACATACCCGCATAACATGAACTTTGGTATGCGGGTATGTGCCACACGTGACTGAGGAAAAGGGTTTCATGACATACGCGACAGGTATTTTGCGTTATTCATATCATCACCAGTGAATCGTGTTCGTCATACACTGATCCTCTGCAGTGCCAATTTTGGTATATTAGAAGTTATGGAGACGACCAGGGGTCTTGATCTTGCGGCGCGTAACGAGGCTGCATCGCCTGATGTACTGCCACTTCCTATAGCCACAAAAGTTACTTGCTCGAGCGAGCGACTGTCTTGGTGCGTGACAAATGACACAAAATTTCGCGTGACATTGAGGAAGTAGTACATCACTTACGCCGTACGGCAAAGCAAGACACCACTCAAGCAGTGGCGTAGGCAGAAATATTGAACAGCGAAGCTCTTTAGCAAATCGTTCCTTGCGAGTCGATCGCAGAAAACTATCATATTAACGGGTATGTGCCACTGCGCGGTTTCCTGAGAACGAATACAGAGAGAGAGAGAGAGAGGAAGAAAGAGACAAACAGATAGACAGGCGGAAAGAAATATATAGACAAAGAGAAAAATTCTTGCCGAAAAAAAAATCCACCAGGCGGGATTCGAACCCGCGTACCCTCGATGTGAAGGCGAGCGTCCTAACCACTCGGCAATCCAGGTAGGCTAGCCGAGCAAAGCATAGCCTTATATAGTGTAGTGTAGCAAGGTGGTGGGAAAGGGAAGTGAGCGTGAGGAGGAGAGATGTGATGGTGAGGGGGAGAGAAAGGGGGAGGGGAAAGAGTAAAGCGTAGCACAGAAAGAATGAGAAAGAGAGAAAGAAATGTAGAAACCGAAAGAGAGACAGAGAACATCAACGAAAGAGAGAGAAATAAGATATAAAGAAAGAGGAAGCGAGCATCGCGTCGTCTGGCGACCAGATACCGCACCATCTGGCCGAGCTGCGCATGCGCAGTAGCTAAGCCACGCCCAACGATGGAGACATCGCGCGCAACCTCCACTCTATAGTGCAGAGCCCGGCTGCGTACTCCCGACGAGGAATCCGCGCATCACGAAGCTAGGCGCGTCGTTCGACGGGAAGTACGAGCGGCGACGGGCCCGTGCTTCGTTCTGCCAAGCTTTGCACGACTTAGCGCAAACTGCCCGCATGTTTTTTTGGGGGTGGAGGGGGGTGGGAACCTCCTCGATCTGAAGTGAGGACCGGGCAGGCAGATGTGGTCGAGTGTCATTTTGTGCTCTGTATGCCATGGCAAAAAAAAAAAAAGAAAATTCGGTGGGGGGGGGGGGGCACGGGCCCGGTGTGCCGCCCCCTGGGTACGCTACTGCACTCAAGAGTAAAAACGTACAAACACTTACCTCAGAAAGCCGCGCCGATCTCGGCTCGAAGTTTGCTCCAGACTTGCGACGAGCTTCATTCTCATTTCCGCGCGGAATGGCGAAAAGCTTTTAACACGAAAATATTTTATGCCGGGGTCCACCAAGACTTTCATGACGTATTTCCGTCACGGAAGTACGTCAGCAAAATGAATAAAAAAAGTTCCGTTAACGGGAACCGAACCCATGACCTCCGGGTCCGCGACGATGGGCGGCGGGCGTTTAGCCCACTGAGCTACCGCCAAACACATTACGGAGGCGATATGAACGTGCCTTTAATCTTTCACACTTGCCTCTCACAGTGACCTTGGATGGATGGATGCTATGAGCGTCCCCTTTATAACGGGGCGGTGACATCTGTGCCACCAGGCTCGAAAAAACACAAAAAATCACCGCCATATCCACGAAGTGAATAATGTTACATGAGCTTGCTCGGAGATGATCGGGTAACCAGCGAATGCTCCGTACACATTCCTCTACCATCATATATAGACGTGGTAACGTTGTTGTACATACATTAGCCCTCTTCGCGTCGGCCTCCCGGGCTCTCACCGCAGAGTCTTGGCAGCGAGCCCGAGTAGCTGCTGCGTTGCGAGCCCGCCGCGCTGCTGCCTTGGCTGGGGTGTTCATGCTGCGGAGCGGCGATGAAGAGTGTTCACCGAGTGAGCTCCCAGCGAAGAGAAAGGAAGCGCGCCAAACGCGAACGCCAAACGAGAGGCGCGGCCCTCGAGCAGTCACCTATCTAACTAGCGCACGCGCCGAGCGTGGTGCGCGCCGCCTTGAGCGGCGGCGCGCCATCTATTGAGCATTCTTGAAATCAACGGAGAGAGCGCAGCTGCGCTCATGGCGGGACCAATGAGAACTAGTGTACACGCCGCCGATAACGGACAAGGCGCGAGCATAAGGAGCAAGCTCCTAAAAAAATTACACCATTTCCCGCTAAAGGGGACCATGAGACGATGCGAAGCCGGAGCACTTGCACGATCGCGTTCTGCGTTCTTTGGGCATGCTACCGACCTCGCGTCGTGGAACACAAAGAGGAATGCTACGCGCGTCTTGTCTTCCCTCTAGCCTGGCCGTTAATTCTCACAGGGCGAGCGGGGAACGCAGTCGGCAGGCGTGCGAGGGGGGCAGTATAGGAGAGGAAAGAGAGGGGGAGGGGACGCGCATGCGCTGCTGCTCATCGCGGCATTGCGCAGGAGAGAATTTCGGCATGTCTAGCCCGCGTTTCAGAGGAAGAGTGGAAAGAGGGAGGGGAGAGGGGACGTGGAGAGAGGGAGGGGAGAGGGAAATGGGAGAGGGGTGAGGAGAGGGGAGATGGTGAGTGCAGTGGGTATGCGCATGCGCAGTAAGGGTGGTCACGCCGCACACCACCACCACCGGATTGAACTCCGCCATAAGATACTTCGCATCTAAAAAAACGCGCCGTTGCAACGACCATCCCATTGACAAGTAACGGCGATGCTAGAGGGAAGACACGACGCGCGTAGCGTTTCTCTTCGCATTTCACGACGCTTTGAAGGAGTGCATACCGAGCATTAGTGTTCATAATGTACTTGTTGATGCCATCTTTGCGCGGGATTCAGCATATGCGGTGTTCACGTATGTGTTAAGAACTTCAGCTACTGCAAGGGTTAAATCATGATCATGGGCGTTTGTCGTCGGTACGGAGATGTGCCACTAGGCGTCAACGTGAGTGCGATGCTATATCTGCCAAACAACAGTGGACATTGTACAAGCTCTCATATACCAATGCACTATAAAGACTAAACTACTTCTGTGACGACACGTTTCGCTTTCATGTTATACCGATTCCTACGAAGGAGGGATCAGCCATTTTTTTTTTCACTTGGGTGTCGCGGTTATGGCAGCCGAACGCTCAGCAACCCGGCATCGCGACAAAACGGGTGAGAGGCACGCGAGCACTTTGCATGCGGCGAACACACAACACAGCGGCGCTTTGGAGCTTTCAACATGGCGCCGAGAGGCGGAGAAAACAAAATACCAAGAAAAAGGACGCGCGCTACCACGTGACCGCCGCCGCCCTATCGGAGGCGTGGAGAGGAGGAAGCGGCGTAGATCAAGAGAAAGCAGTACTTTTCCGATGGTAGAGAGGCTTTAATATGGAGTAGAGTTACTGTATATGCTACCTTTGGGTAGCAGAGTTGCGCATAGATCTGGCTAGCAACCATGGCTATGTCGCGAAGACTCACTCCGTTTTTGCAGGCGACATGCCTACCGGGTCACCGGTCGACAAGTTTGGCGTGTCGAAGACCGGTGATTTACTTTAATGTGAATGACTAGTGTCAATCCAGTTCACTGCAGCGGCGCCAACGAGAAATACAAAAACTTGGCCCCAGCGTCAACTTCTCCGAAACGCATGGTTGCTAGCGGCGTTTGGAAGACAGATGCGCAAATCTGCTACCTAAAGGTAGCGTATGCAGTAACTCTAATATGGAGGACACCAGCGCGCCGCCAAGCGAGCGCCACGCGAAGCGCACGTGACACTCCGCCTGGCGCTGGCGTTACCACGGAGCCGGAGTGACCACCGAGCGCGCGCGTGACGCGAGCGTCACTGGGCGAGAGGAAGGCGCGGCGCACACAGCGGAGTGATGTCAGCCCTTCCCTACTGAGATGATGTGCTAGTGAATAGTGAAAAGTCAACTGATGAGTGAAATGAGACGGCTCTGTAGTTGATACACACTGGAAAACATTCTGCTCTTTCACTGAACTAATTCAATTAATTTTCTGTGTCCGCGTCCGTACGTTCGGGAGGCCTTGTCAGAAATCAGGAGTCTCCCGGGCAAATCGGAATCGTTGGCAGATATATGCGGTTGGCACGCCGGCAATGGGCCGGGACAGATATGCGACCGCAGGAGTGACTGTCTCACCCTAAAGAACACCAGGACATTTCTCCGCTGTCTGCTGGACCCAGGTCACACCATGAAGAACCAGCGGAAACATGTCTGCCGAATCCTCTACAAACTCTCCTTACAAGATGAAATCCTTCTCAAAGCTCTCAAATAGCAGTCGAACCTGTCTATATCGAACTATCCTTTATTTCGAACTATTTCTGAATACGCCAATGCTGTAACGTCAATTCATAAGAAAAAATTATAGGGACACATCGAACAAAAATACTCGAGCACTTCATATCATCGAACATGGGCGGATCGAAACACCTTAAGAAGTTGGCTTTCCCTCTCAAGTTTTGGCTTTTTTTAGCGGAAGGAGGCTTTCCTGCACGAATTTCGGAGAAGGAGTGGCGTGATTAGGGGTGCGCCGCGTGGAGCGACTAGAAACTACCGCAGTACAGTCGAGCGTGGAGAAAAGAACTGTTGACGCCGCCGCTGAGTACAGCATTCCAAGTACGCGGTGTACGGTATTGAAGAACAAGGCCGACATTAGGGCCAAGGCACACTTGAGGGTACGCATTTGGGCTGGTTGGTTCATGATTACGGGTGAGAAACAGGCTGAGGGTGCGCAGGCTGAGTTTTAGGGGCGAAGCTCCTTAAGGCGGCACCCGTTCGTCCCTCGTAGTCGTAGTAGTAGTCGTAGTGCGTAACCAGTCATACGCTTTGACCTCCAAGGTGGTGCCGGTAGGAGATTTTTCCTGTGCGTTGTTGAACAATAAAAAATTCGCAGCGTGCGCGTTAACTAAAAGCCGAATTCTTCTGTCTCTCATTCCCCATTAGCAGCCATTGGCATGTTCCAGTAGGAAAAGTTAGTAGAAGTAGAAGTGTAAGTGTTAGCTAAAAGCCGACTTCTTCTGTCTCTCATTCCCATTAGCAGCCATTGTTTACCTCCAAGGTAGTGCCTGGTGAGATTTCTCCTGTGCGTGATTAAACAATAAAAAATTTTGTTCAAAACGCCGTTGATTGATGAAATAAACCAACGAAAGACGCCAGATGTTTTGTAAAAGCAAAACGAAAGAACGCCAGATGTTTCTAAAGCAAAACGAAAAACGCCAGCTGCTTAACGAAAGACGCCAGATGTTTTCTAAAGCAATGGTTTTCTAAACAATGAAAATTCACAGCGTACATGTAAAATTAAAGTGAGCTGCAAGTCGTCATAACTCATCGAACCTTTAGTATAAACGCGCCCGATCTCACGTCGGTGTTGATGTACTGGGCAAAATTCACGGAAGATTCACGGTTTACCGATGAACCTCCTCAGCTTCGCCCACTCATCATCATTCACTCCGTGGATAGGCTGTAATTTTTTCTGTATTTTCATTACGTTAGTGGTGAAGTATATATATGCTGACTGAAGGAATAAAGCACATTTGGTTGTTAGTCAGCGCCGTGGTCTCGTGTCCTTTCTTGTCCCGTCTTTTTAGCGCTGTTTCTCACACTTGAGGCTTTCGGCGCCTGACGAGTACGAACAGCTGCGTATGAAGTTGTTGAGTAGCTGTTTACATCGATACCATATTTTCTCGCGTATAACCCCCCCCCCCCCATAAGTGTAAACTCACCGCGCCCCAACTGCAAACCGAAAAAGAAAAAAAAAATATCCCTCACGTATATTTGTGAAGCCGCCTTCCTTGCATTGGTGCTAAGCAGTGCAATGAAGCCAACTCACGCAACGAGGTTTTCATTGAAAAAACGGTAAATTCTTTAAACGTTTTATATCGAAATATACGATATATCGAACTAATTCCCGTCTTTTGCGATATCAATATATGCGGGTTCAACTGTATTGATCCTCCACCCCCCCCCCCCTCCCCGAAAGCTTTCTGCACCTAACGTGGTTCTGCACTGCCTCCGGGATCAGAGGCATTACAAGCTTTCTGCACCTAACGTGGTTCTGCACTGCCTCCGGGATCAGAGGCATTACAAGCTTTCTGCACCTTATGTGGTTTTGCACTGCTTCCGAGATTGGCCCACCTGTGACCAAGCGACGATGTCATGTGATGACATCGCGTGACATTCTATCATGACATCATGATGACGTGACAAAAATTGGCGATTTGTGAGGCCATAGTGACGTCAGGTGAGAGTGAGGTCATGCAACTCACTGTACGCCGTAGGCACACACACATTCATTTGAGCATCACGTGAGTTTTGATCAACCTTTATTACTTAGATTATTTTCCCTCATTCGTGTTCACGCTGTGAAAAAAATATCACAAGGTATACATTAAATTTCACGGAAGCAGCTGCTCCTCTGCTAAGATCGCGGCATCCTACTAATCAAATAACGATCTGTGAAAAAATATTACAACCCTGTAATGCCCACTGTATCATATCAGATACATTGAATGCCTCAAAAGAGGTAAGAAACCCGTCGAAGCTTCATGGAAAAGCCGTCATTGGATATTTAGCATGTTATAATGAAATTACACTGAGTTACTCTTTTAATCAAATTAATTAATTATGTTAATTAAGAGTAATCAAGTTATGTTCGAAATAAGATTTCACCCTTTTTTTTCTTAAAATGAACTATACAAGAAGAGTAAATATGGTGAGTGATTTCTCACAATTTTTCTCAAGCCAGAACGCCTTTTGGGCATTACAGGGCGAATCGTCGCGTAGCTTTTTCAAAGGATTTTAACGTTAATGACTAGCCTATGTTTGCAATAATTTATAGATCTTACCACGCGGCATCGCTTAGTCAATAGACTGTACAACTACCATTTTCCACGGACCTAATGGCGCTGGTACCTGCCCTTCTTCGGATGAAATATATGCTAGTGCTATGAGGGCCACACCACTCGAGCTCTCAACATTTCACTCTGCAGTACCCGATACACAGCCTAACTCACAAGATAATGACAGTGCAGCATCCACCCGATTTAATGCAGTTGTATATATTGCAGTGAGCAGTTGATTGTCTAGGATCTACCTCAGATGATTTCACACACGACGAAACGGTTTCACGTAAACGCGTTAGCTCATATTACGTACCTGTTTCTCGTAGGCGCAGTCATACATCCTGTCACACTCACAGGGCATCGCTACTTGTGTTCTTGCAGATGAATAAAATACTCCGATATACGATCGCGCGTGAGCAGCAAAAACGAAAAGAAAGCATAGGCACGCCAGCGGCTGAAAGGCTGAACGAGTTCACTTCCCAAATATCCCTATGCGGAATCCTAATTCACTTCGCGAAAAGCTGATCATCGCACGAAATCAGAGGAACAACTTAGTTAGCTCATTACACACCTTGTTTCTTTCCGCCCCGATATCACACAATCCAATAGGCACACAAGAGAATAAAAAAAAAAACAAAGACGAAAAGACTCCACACAGGCGGCCATTTCAAAAAGCGCGAGCCGGCCTGGGGAACTGCGGGCGTCAAGAGAGTGGTGGTCTGGCCACCACAGTCAAGCGCGCCGCGATTCAAACTTCAAGGAAAACGGACGGATTTCGGGAAATCGTGGAGTCGCATTGTCCCCGCGCATTTGATTGTTTGTTCGAAATTAGTACCTAGATGATAGAAAGAAGGCTGATGAAAGGTGTCTGTGTCGTTGAACTGGGGCCCCGGTTAAGGGGCGCGTGATAGGAGCAATGGGATCTCCGAGTGCCGGGCACGTAGACATGAAAGAATAGGCGCAGCCGTCGCGATGCGCGAGTTTGAATGGGAGTGACCGTTGGAATCGTTCGAAATTGAATGGGTTCGACGGAAGGCGTTCAGATGGTAAATACTTTGAAGCCGATCGCCACTGGGTGACCTAGAAAAGCGTTATGATTGATCTTGGACGCATTTGGAGCCATGTTGGCTGGTGTTTTGAGGTTGAACTGGTGGGGCTGATGCCTCTCGCGAAATTTACACCGATTATCGGCGAATAAAGAGAAACACAACGGGACTCGAGCGATACGTGTCGACGAGGTCGGAACGACAAACTGTCGATCACAGCTTTGTTCTTGGTCGAGAAAGAACGCTGCCGCTGCGAAGCGAGACTACGGTCCACGTAGACATGATCGACGAGTTTTCCAACGGTGCACACAACTCGCGAAGTGAGTGGGCGGGGGCTACACTTTTGTTGCGGCCAAGGCGAGTTTCTGCTGTTAATTAACCGCAGTTGGCAGTTGTAGCTATGGGACACTTACTAGCGCACTGTGGTACGTGCTACGCTTGTCGATCGCGGCTGGTGCGAAAAAAATACGCGCGGCATCGACTCTACACGACGGACACGAGCTTTAAACTAACGGTTTCTGTCGTTGGCCCGTATATGAGTTTGGATAAAGCCCTTTGTTACAGCAGTTGCGTGCCGATCCTGGCTGTTTATTTGCGCGTAAAGGTGTCGCCGGCGACACCTGAACCGTGATGAACTATTGTGTTAACCGACGCGCTTTCTGAATCGACTTGGGGGTGGCTTCGTTCAATCGGCCGAGATCTCCGCTACGGCTCGACGCCGCGAAAAACATGGCGGCCAGTGCGGACGCATACGGACGCCTTCATCCATCCATCGTACGCTTTGAAATATATCGTTCGCTCGCGCGTTTGCCTAGCTGGTAGTTCGGCCTGATGTATATGAGTGAGATGTACGATCCCGGCGCGTCATCGGTGTAACGCGCGATCGTTTCTAGCCGTTACGCGATTGAAACGCTAGCCGATACAATTATATCGATGGTCGGGTTACTCTGCCGCGGCGGCCGCCATTCTTCCTTCCTTCCTCGCTCGGAGCTCGCCGGGTTACGCCATGTTGTTTGAGTGGCGGGACCAAGCAGCGTTAGCTCAAAAGAGAGCGCGCTGGAAGCGATTATTAAAATATTGGGTTGGACTCGCCCCATCTTTTTTTTGTGTAGTTCTTTTCGAGCATCGAGAGGTTTTCGAGCGCTCGTGCGGGTGGTTTATGGCTGAATGAAATGAAATGACTCGTGGTTTGCCGGAAAGTTTGTGGGGAAGGCCAACCCTGCCTAGACGGTGGTCCGTGGGCTCTTGCGACATCTTCTACCTGCTGGACGGCGCGTTCGTGGTCGTCGGGGGCCGAGATGAGCAGCACTATCCAACACAGCTTTCCGATTCAACTTAGCTGGGATGCTTTCAGGCAGGCCCACAAAATACGCTTTCGGCGTTGTTATTGAACAAATTACACTAAGTTTATAACGCGGATGCATGTCGATCGATTCTCGTGTTTCTTTTTCTTGATGTTAATGCTTTCTCGTAGATTTCCATGTTCATTCGTGGCACACCCGTGCGTGATCAATCGTTCGCTGGCGTAAAAAAAAAAAAAAAAGAGATGCGCGGTTGCTTTTGTTCAAACTTTTCGTGGCATGACTTCACCTACGATCACGTCGCGACTGCTTGACGTTTACTGACGCCCGACGACGTGTTTCAACGCGTCCGAGTTCGAATTAACCGCGAATCTACATCATTACGGTGAGTTCATCGCGAGTGAGCCGGCTGAATAAATACGAGCTTCGCGTCAAAAGCCCGCTGAACGCAGTCGCTGCACGGTCGAGAGCCTGCTACTGTATTTTATCCGATTGTGAAACATTTTCAGCGGCCGAAGAGACGCGAGAAAAAGTCTCGGGCAGACAACTATACCGTGGAAGACACATAAAAATTGGCGGGAAACCCCGGGGAGGAGCCGGCGTTAGCGCCAAAAATCTCGGTACGTTCACGACGCGTGGGGAACTTCTAGGGCGTCGTCTTCCCCTTTTCCTCACACGCCTAGCCTTGACAGTGCAATACCCATAGTACCTAGAACAATAGGGCGTTAGGGAAAACAAGGCCCCCAGGTACCGAGGTATAAAAACGCCGCTCCTTCGGGCGGGAAATCAGAAGACCTCTGGACATGGCCACGAGAAGGCGTCAGATTGCAGGTGAGTTCTGCACCCCCCCCCCCCCCACCGAAACTCTGCGGACGTCTAGGAAGTGCGACTCACAGGGTAATCGCGCAGGTTGATGGCGGTCGAGGTCTTTAACGAGTGGTCTTGATCATCGGCTGCGGTTGCAACGGTACCAGTCCTGGAGCTTCGAGGTCTTCCGTACCGGTGGACTGGTTCACGTCGTCCTAGAGCTGCGAAGTCGTCGATGCCGCCGTGGACGTCGACTTTGCCGACGGTCTGCGCGGGTTCCGGCAGTCGTCGCGAAAGGCTGATCAAGATTTCTGACGAAGACTTTTGGACCTATATGTTCACGTCGTTTGGGACCTTGCCGCCGGCTGGTGTGGACAAGACTTCTGGGACCCGCGATCCAGCGGATACGTAACCGACGTGTGCTTCGAGTAGCGACTTCGACTCAACGAAGGTGAGTCGACTACGTTTGAGCCTCGCGGCCACGGCCGATTTTTTTTTAGATTAGCCAGCTATAGTTAAGGTTAACTGTTACTTAAATTAATTCTATATCTTCTTGGGCACTTAATGCTGGTCACTAAATTACTAGCTAGCAGAGGCGTCAGTTAATGTAGGTGGGCCGCATAATTTAATTAGCAGCCCTAAATAGCGGCTGCGTTTAGCCACGTAATATAATGGTGTAAGTTTTTAGATGTGAAACATCTTATAGCGGAGTTCAATCCGGTGGTGGTGGTGGTGGTGCGCGGCGTGACCACCCTTACTGCGCATGCGCAAGCCATCTCCATACACCTTCTCTCCCTCTCCACTTCCCATCTCCCCCTCTCCACTTCCCCTTTCTATTTTCCCTCTCCCATTTCCCCCTCCCCTCTCCACTTCCTTTCTCCCCTTTCCCTCTCCACTCCCCCTCGGAAACGCGAGCTCTACATGCCGAAACGCTGCTTCGCATCGCCTCATGGTGCCCTTTAGTGGGAGATGGTGTGATTTTTTTTTGCACAAGCTTCTGCCAAATTTAATTCAGCAGTGCCAGATTTACTCATACTGGGCGGTTTTATTCGGCTACACCGCCCTCCCCTCCTCTCATCTGGGCAAATGGAAAACCCACGCCTCTGCTAGCTATCATTTGTACGTCGTACGTATGTACCTCGTATATAAAGCAAGCTTAAAAAATTAATCAGCCATTCCACTCCGACATTTATTTATTTATTTATTTATTTATTTATTTATTTATTTATTTATTTATTTATTCGTTTATAATTCTAGAATTTAGCGTATGCTCCTTTAAAGCACTTCCAACTGGGTCATTCCACGCCAAACGTCCCAGCAACTTTGGCGACCGTCTCAAGTGTATACGAAAAATAAAATCGTGCTGATTTCTTACATTGAAAACAATAAATCGCTACAATATTTCGGAGAGAAAAAAATTTGGTAACGTAGGAGTTTTCGGTATTTCGCAGGCTTTCATGCGAGTGTTGTTTGTAAGAAAATTTATTCTAACGGTAGCAATTCTTGTTTCAATACGAAATTTCGTTTATATATTAAGCAAAAGCGTCAGTGCAAGGTGCTCGAAGCCCAATAATATATTACTGCAATTTTTTATACGCCTCCAGACATACCGCCAAAATGTTCTATGTTTGCATTTTCCCCCTTTAATATTCCGCTATGTGTGCATATCTGAGTATTAAATACTTACCCTTCGGAAGGTATATTTTGCGTTAGAAACATTTTCAGACGACTAAATTTCTAAACTTTACGACAAAAATCATTGAACTTCAGAAAATCGTCGTGTTGGTCATCATTAAGACGCAATTTACACCACGAGGTGCTCCAATTGAAAATCAGCTTTATACCTCAATGGAAAACAAATAAATAGTTCTTACATGGCAAGTTTCATCATTACAATTTTTTTTGTTTCAAGGAAGAAAATATTTTTTAAAAATTCCCCATTGACGTCTATCTTCCCATTTGGTCATACGGCAGATCCTTCATTGAAGTTCCCCATCGCCGTCGCTGAACGATCTGCATTTCTTCAGCGACGCTCGCGTTCACGGGCAGGCGCGCCCTGGTGTTCTAACCGCGCAGCGTCCCTTACTCCCTTACTTTCCGTTGCCGACCCCTTGGTATAGATGGCTATGCTATGCATGCATTGCCATCCCGATGCCATACATGAATACACTATGCTTCAACCTCTCCCTTCCTCATTTCCATTCTCCTCACCCCCACTTCTTTTTCCCAACCCCTCGCTATACATGATTTTGCCTGCATGACTCCATACCTGATTATGTTATGCTTCACCCTATCTCTTCCTCCTTTCCATACTCATCACTTCGCTCCTCATCCCCACTTCCTTTTCAGTCTCCTTGTTATATGTGGCTATGCTTTACATGGTTTTTCCTGCGTAATGTCATGCATTGATGTTTTACCCTCTCCCGTCCTCCTTCCATCCTCCTCACGCTTAAAACACTCCCTCACCCTCACTCCTCTTACCCACCCCCTTACTAAACACGCCTATGCTATACGTTACTCTGCCTGCCTAACGCCATACATGACTACGCTACGCTCTACCCTCTCTCTTCCTCCTTTCCGTTCCCTTTCCCGCCCCTTGCTATACAAGGAACTGCTTGATGTAGTTTTGTCTGGCTAACACCATACATGGCATTGCTATGCTTTACCCTCTCCCTTCCTCCTTTTCATCCACGTCACCGTCGCATCGCTCCCACTCTCCCTCACTCCTCTTTCACACAACTTGCTATAGACGGCTATCCTATAATTGGTTTTGCCTGCATGACGCCAACTTAAGTATGCTATATGCTCGACCCTCTCCCTTTCTCCTTTCCGTCCTCTCATCCTCACTTCCCTTTCCCACCCCCTTGTTATACATGGCTATTTATATGGTTTTGCATGCCTAACACCATACATAGCAACGCTATGCTTTACTCTCTCCCTTCCTCCTTTCCATTATCCTCACCCTTCCATCACACCCCTCACCCTCACTTCTCTTTCGCACCCCTTGCTATAGACGGGTATGCTATGCTTGTTTCTGGTTGCCTAACGCCATATGTGAGTACGCAATGGTTCACCCTTTCCCTTCCTCCTTTTCATTCTCCTCACCCTGACATCACTCTCCTCACATTCACTTCTATTTCCTACCTCTTCCTATACACGGCTATGCTATACATGATTCTGCCTGCAAAGTGCCATGCATAACTACGCTATGCTCTACACTATCCCTTCCTCCTTTCCGTTCTCCCCCTCACATCACTCCCCCTTAGCCTCACTTCTATTTCCTACCTCTTCCTATACACGGCTATGCTATACATGATTCTGCCTGCAAAGTGCCATGCATAACTACGCTATGCTCTACACTATCCCTTCCTCCTTTCCGTTCTCCCCCTCACATCACTCCCCCTTAGCCTCACTTCTATTTCCTACCTCTTCCTATACACGGCTATGCTATACATGATTCTGCCTGCAAAGTGCCATGCATAACTACGCTATGCTCTACACTATCCCTTCCTCCTTTCCGTTCTCCCCCTCACATCACTCCCCCTTAGCCTCACTTCTATTTCCTGCCTCTTCCTATACACGGCTGTGCTATACATGATTCTGCCTGCAAAGTGCCATGCATAACTACGCTATGCTCTACACTATCCCTTCCTCCTTTCCGTTCTCCCCCTCACATCACTCCCCCTTAGCCTCACTTCTATTTCCTACCTCTTCCTATACACGGCTATGCTATACATGATTCTGCCTGCAAAGTGCCATGCATAACTACGCTATGCTCTACACTATCCCTTCCTCCTTTCCGTTCTCCCCCTCACATCACTCCCCCTTAGCCTCACTTCTATTTCCTACCTCTTCCTATACCACGGCTGTGCTATACATGATTCTGCCTGCAAAGTGCCATGCATAACTACGCTATGCTCTACACTATCCCTTCCTCCTTTCCGTTCTCCCCCTCACATCACTCCCCCTTAGCCTCACTTCTATTTCCTACCTCTTCCTATACACGGCTGTGCTATACATGATTCTGCCTGCAAAGTGCCATGCATAACTACGCTATGCTCTACACTATCCCTTCCTCCTTTCCGTTCTCCCCCTCACATCACTCCCCCTTAGCCTCACTTCTATTTCCTACCTCTTCCTATACACGGCTGTGCTATACATGATTCTGCCTGCAAAGTGCCATGCATAACTACGCTATGCTCTACACTATCCCTTCCCTCCTTTCCGTTCTCCCCCTCACATCACTCCCCCTTAGCCTCACTTCTATTTCCTACCTCTTCCTATACACGGCTGTGCTATACATGATTCTGCCTGCAAAGTGCCATGCATAACTACGCTATGCTCTACACTATCCCTTCCTCCTTTCCGTTCTCCCCCTCACATCACTCCCCCTTAGCCTCACTTCTATTTCCTACCTCTTCCTATACACGGCTGTGCTATACATGATTCTGCCTGCAAAGTGCCATGCATAACTACGCTATGCTCTACACTATCCCTTCCTCCTTTCCGTTCTCCCCCTCACATCACTCCCCCTTAGCCTCACTTCTATTTCCTACCTCTTCCTATACACGGCTGTGCTATACATGATTCTGCCTGCAAAGTGCCATGCAAATCTACGCTATGCTCTACACTATCCCTTCCTCCTTTCCGTTCTCCCCCTCACATCACTCCCCCTTAGCCTCACTTCTATTTCCTACCTCTTCCTATACACGGCTATGCTATACATGATTCTGCCTGCAAAGTGCCATGCATAACTACGCTATGCTCTACACTATCCCTTCCTCCTTTCCGTTCTCCCCCTCACATCACTCCCCCTTAGCCTCACTTCTATTTCCTACCTCTTCCTATACACGGCTATGCTATACATGATTCTGCCTGCAAAGTGCCATGCATAACTACGCTATGCTCTACACTATCCCTTCCTCCTTTCCGTTCTCCCCCTCACATCACCCCCCCTTAGCCTCACTTCTATTTCCTACCTCTTCCTATACACGGCTATGCTATACATGATTCTGCCTGCAAAGTGCCATGCATAACTACGCTATGCTCTACACTATCCCTTCCTCCTTTCCGTTCTCCCCCTCACATCACCCCCCCTTAGCCTCACTTCTATTTCCTACCTCTTCCTATACACGGCTATGCTATACATGATTCTGCCTGCAAAGTGCCATGCATAACTACGCTATGCTCTACACTATCCCTTCCTCCTTTCCGTTCTCCCCCTCACATTTCTCCCCCTTAGCCTCACTTCTATTTCCTACCTCTTCCTATACACGGCTATGCTATACATGATTCTGCCTGCAAAGTGCCATGCATAACTACGCTATGCTCTACACTATCCCTTCCTCCTTTCCGTTCTCCCCCTCACATCACTCCCCCTTAGCCTCACTTCTATTTCCTACCTCTTCCTATACACGGCTATGCTATACATGATTCTGCCTGCAAAGTGCCATGCATAACTACGCTATGCTCTACACTATCCCTTCCTCCTTTCCGTTCTCCCCCTCACATCACTCCCCCTTAGCCTCACTTCTATTTCCTACCTCTTCCTATACACGGCTGTGCTATACATGATTCTGCCTGCAAAGTGCCATGCATAACTACGCTATGCTCTACACTATCCCTTCCTCCTTTCCGTTCTCCCCCTCACATCACTCCCCCTTAGCCTCACTTCTATTTCCTACCTCTTCCTATACACGGCTATGCTATACATGATTCTGCCTGCAAAGTGCCATGCATAACTACGCTATGCTCTACACTATCCCTTCCTCCTTTCCGTTCTCCCCCTCACATCACTCGCCCTTAGCCTCACTTCTATTTCCTACCTCTTCCTATACACGGCTGTGCTATACATGATTCTGCCTGCAAAGTGCCATGCATAACTACGCTATGCTCTACACTATCCCTTCCTCCTTTCCGTTCTCCCCCTCACATCACTCCCCCTTAGCCTCACTTCTATTTCCTACCTCTTCCTATACACGGCTGTGCTATACATGATTCTGCCTGCAAAGTGCCATGCATAACTACGCTATGCTCTACACTATCCCTTCCTCCTTTCCGTTCTCCCCCTCACATCACTCCCCCTTAGCCTCACTTCTATTTCCTACCTCTTCCTATACACGGCTGTGCTATACATGATTCTGCCTGCAAAGTGCCATGCATAACTACGCTATGCTCTACACTATCCCTTCCTCCTTTCCGTTCTCCCCCTCACATCACTCCCCCTTAGCCTCACTTCTATTTCCTACCTCTTCCTATACACGGCTATGCTATACATGATTCTGCCTGCAAAGTGCCATGCATAACTACGCTATGCTCTACACTATCCCTTCCTCCTTTCCGTTCTCCCCCTCACATCACTCGCCCTTAGCCTCACTTCTATTTCCTACCTCTTCCTATACACGGCTGTGCTATACATGATTCTGCCTGCAAAGTGCCATGCATAACTACGCTATGCTCTACACTATCCCTTCCTCCTTTCCGTTCTCCCCCTCACATCACTCCCCCTTAGCCTCACTTCTATTTCCTACCTCTTCCTATACACGGCTGTGCTATACATGATTCTGCCTGCAAAGTGCCATGCATAACTACGCTATGCTCTACACTATCCCTTCCTCCTTTCCGTTCTCCCCCCTCACATCACTCCCCCTTAGCCTCACTTCTATTTCCTACCTCTTCCTATACACGGCTATGCTATACATGATTCTGCCTGCAAAGTGCCATGCATAACTACGCTATGCTCTACACTATCCCTTCCTCCTTTCCGTTCTCCCCCTCACATCACTCCCCCTTAGCCTCACTTCTATTTCCTACCTCTTCCTATACACGGCTATGCTATACATGATTCTGCCTGCAAAGTGCCATGCATAACTACGCTATGCTCTACACTATCCCTTCCTCCTTTCCGTTCTCCCCCTCACATCACTCCCCCTTAGCCTCACTTCTATTTCCTACCTCTTCCTATACACGGCTATGCTATACATGATTCTGCCTGCAAAGTGCCATGCATAACTACGCTATGCTCTACACTATCCCTTCCTCCTTTCCGTTCTCCCCCTCACATCACTCGCCCTTAGCCTCACTTCTATTTCTACCTCTTCCTATACACGGCTATGCTATACATGATTCTGCCTGCAAAGTGCCATGCATAACTACGCTATGCTCTACACTATCCCTTCCTCCTTTCCGTTCTCCCCCTCACATCACTCCCCCTTAGCCTCACTTCTATTTCCTACCTCTTCCTATACACGGCTATGCTATACATGATTCTGCCTGCAAAGTGCCATGCATAACTACGCTATGCTCTACACTATCCCTTCCTCCTTTCCGTTCTCCCCCTCACATCACTCCCCCTTAGCCTCACTTCTATTTCCTACCTCTTCCTATACACGGCTGTGCTATACATGATTCTGCCTGCAAAGTGCCATGCATAACTACGCTATGCTCTACACTATCCCTTCCTCCTTTCCGTTCTCCCCCTCACATCACTCCCCCTTAGCCTCACTTCTATTTCCTACCTCTTCCTATACACGGCTATGCTATACATGATTCTGCCTGCAAAGTGCCATGCATAACTACGCTATGCTCTACACTATCCCTTCCTCCTTTCCGTTCTCCCCCTCACATCACTCGCCCTTAGCCTCACTTCTATTTCCTACCTCTTCCTATACACGGCTGTGCTATACATGATTCTGCCTGCAAAGTGCCATGCATAACTACGCTATGCTCTACACTATCCCTTCCTCCTTTCCGTTCTCCCCCTCACATCACTCCCCCTTAGCCTCACTTCTATTTCCTACCTCTTCCTATACACGGCTATGCTATACATGATTCTGCCTGCAAAGTGCCATGCATAACTACGCTATGCTCTACACTATCCCTTCCTCCTTTCCGTTCTCCCCCTCACATCACTCGCCCTTAGCCTCACTTCTATTTCCTACCTCTTCCTATACACGGCTATGCTATACATGATTCTGCCTGCAAAGTGCCATGCATAACTACGCTATGCTCTACACTATCCCTTCCTCCTTTCCGTTCTCCCCCTCACATCACTCCCCCTTAGCCTCACTTCTATTTCCTACCTCTTCCTATACACGGCTATGCTATACATGATTCTGCCTGCAAAGTGCCATGCATAACTACGCTATGCTCTACACTATCCCTTCCTCCTTTCCGTTCTCCCCCTCACATCACTCCCCCTTAGCCTCACTTCTATTTCCTACCTCTTCCTATACACGGCTGTGCTATACATGATTCTGCCTGCAAAGTGCCATGCATAACTACGCTATGCTCTACACCTATCCCTTCCTCCTTTCCGTTCTCCCCCTCACATCACTCCCCCTTAGCCTCACTTCTATTTCCTACCTCTTCCTATACACGGCTATGCTATACATGATTCTGCCTGCAAAGTGCCATGCATAACTACGCTATGCTCTACACTATCCCTTTCTCCTTTCCGTTCTCCCCCTCACATCACTCCCCCTTAGCCTCACTTCTATTTCCTACCTCTTCCTATACACGGCTATGCTATACATGATTCTGCCTGCAAAGTGCCATGCATAACTACGCTATGCTCTACACTATCCCTTCCTCCTTTCCGTTCTCCCCCTCACATCACTCCCCCTTAGCCTCACTTCTATTTCCTACCTCTTCCTATACATGGCTATGCTCTACATGATTCTGCCTGGAAAGTGCCATGCATAACTACGCTATGCTCTACACTATCCCTTCCTCCTTTCCGTTCTCCCCCTCACATCACTCCCCCTTAGCCTCACTTCTATTTCCTACCTCTTCCTATACACGGCTGTGCTATACATGATTCTGCCTGCAAAGTGCCATGCATAACTACGCTATGCTCTACACTATCCCTTCCTCCTTTCCGTTCTCCCCCTCACATCACTCCCCCTTAGCCTCACTTCTATTTCCTACCTCTTCCTATACACGGCTATGCTATACATGATTCTGCCTGCAAAGTGCCATGCATAACTACGCTATGCTCTACACTATCCCTTTCTCCTTTCCGTTCTCCCCCTCACATCACTCCCCCTTAGCCTCACTTCTATTTCCTACCTCTTCCTATACACGGCTGTGCTATACATGATTCTGCCTGCAAAGTGCCATGCATAACTACGCTATGCTCTACACTATCCCTTCCTCCTTTCCGTTCTCCCCCTCACATCACTCCCCTTAGCCTCACTTCTATTTCCTACCTCTTCCTATACACGGCTATGCTATACATGATTCTGCCTGCAAAGTGCCATGCATAACTACGCTATGCTCTACACTATCCCTTCCTCCTTTCCGTTCTCCCCCTCACATCACTCCCCTTAGCCTCACTTCTATTTCCTACCTCTTCCTATACACGGCTGTGCTATACATGATTCTGCCTGCAAAGTGCCATGCAAATCTACGCTATGCTCTACACTATCCCTTCCTCCTTTCCGTTCTCCCCCTCACATCACTCCCCCTTAGCCTCACTTCTATTTCCTACCTCTTCCTATACACGGCTATGCTATACATGATTCTGCCTGCAAAGTGCCATGCATAACTACGCTATGCTCTACACTATCCCTTCCTCCTTTCCGTTCTCCCCCTCACATCACTCCCCCTTAGCCTCACTTCTATTTCCTACCTCTTCCTATACACGGCTATGCTATACATGATTCTGCGTGCCAAACGCCATACATGACTTATGCTCTACCCTCTCTTTTGCCCCTTCGTTCTCCTTGCCATCAATTCTTTTTCCCACCCCTTGCTATACATGCTATGGTTTTTCCTTCCTAACACCGTGGATGGCTATGCTATGCTTTAACTTCTCCCTTCCTGCTTTCTATCCTCCTCCCCCTCACATCACTCCCCTTCAGCCTCACTTCATTTTTCCATCTCTTCCTATAGACCGTTTTCACGGAGAGGAGGAGCGTAGCCTCGAACCGGTGTATTTTCACCGCTTTCTCTCTCTCCACCTCGACCGACCGCTGCCGCTGGTGTGTGCGGATTCCCGAGTTTTGCACTGCGTGGGGCGTGAGAGGTCAGCGTGTTTCCATTTTTCGACGCGCTGAAACAATTGTGCTGCCGCAAATCGAAATGTCGGACGAGAACAGGTCGACAAGCTACCATTGCGCTGTGTTTGGCTGCGGCAACAGCTACGGAAGCCTGAAAGACTGGCAGCCAAGGCATGCGAAGTGCACTATGTTTTTAAATGACTTCGCTTCTCCAGGTCGCACGCCTTCTCCGACAAACATTATATGGGGTGTCTGCACTTATGGCCATTTCTCCAAGTCACCACACCAGCTTGTGATTGTGCTTGGGTGCTGGTACACTTTATCATCTGCATCAAAGAGAACCAATGTCAAGGCTGACGATTAATACACAAAATGTTTGGCCAAGAGTTGTTCTCATGAACCTCTCTGATTTCTATGCTACAGCACATGATTTACAATGGCTGCGGCTAGAAAATGTTTCATCTTAGTGCGTGCAATTTCGAGATTATTGAATGAGCACTTTTCAGTCTACATGACAGAAAGGCCTGCATGACATGTGTTCTTTGGCGTAGGTACGCGTTTCTAACGTTTCGTCGAGAGCACGTTCTTTCTCGACTTGTCAATTTGTGACGATAACTGGGGTAGCGTTATGACAACCGCACTTTTTTTTTCGCGCGGCAGTCTGGGTTGTCGTGTATAATCGGCCCACGTTCGTTAAAGCCAGGTCGTTACCTGGACACGTGCGCTTGTCGTAATGCTTCTGAAATACTCGCCAGAAAACAAATTGACAGTAATGTTACCAAAAACGAGCGCCCTTTCGGCGTATCGCTAGTGGCGGCGGCTCACGCCGAAGCGAACTCACGCCATGCCACGCTTCCAGATGTGCAACAGGCTTATTTTTATTTTATCATCGGCGTTGTTTCTACGCCGAACTTTGAGCTCACCAGTCGTACTTCTGTTCCTTATCCTGTGCAACGATCAGAGGCCACAAGCTACGACGGCGACACGAATAAACACAGGCATCGGTGTTTGTGCTCCTGTCGTTCCGTGAACATTGTATTGCAACGTGCCAAGCGGAACCAAAATGGTCTGTTAGGGATTAGAGTTACGTTGAACTTGAATAATCACGGCACGGAAACCCGGGAGCCATCTTAAACACTAATCCGCGCACCTAGCGCGCAGCCAGACAATGGCCTACGTGTTCGCTCGTCTCCATTTACGTTTCTCCGATTATACTTCGACAGTTGTCCTAAGTGTTAACGCTCTTTTATAGGGATTATTCCAAGAACCTCACCCGGCCAGCTATACCAAAACATACAAAGCAATTACCAATTTACACATGCTGCTTAAGAACTGCATTGGCATTATTCTCATCGTCGGCGCTGCTGCGGGAACGTCTCGTGGGCCGCCGCTGCTTGCTGTTTCAGCCATTTTGAAGCTGCAAGCTTAGCGATTATTTATCAGCGCCTTTACACTCGAAAAGCGTTGCCCTGTTTTGCCCGTGTACCGCGAAGAACAGCAATACCTTGTGAACCAAGCGCATACGCTGCATACACCGCCGCGGAACCCCACACACCGGAAGGGCGGCGAAACGTCGCAGACGATAGACGGCGCTGCGGCGGTGGAGTGCTTTAAAAATGGCAGCCTCCTTGTGAAATTTGTGTATACACGGCTATTGTATACACGATTCTGCCTGCCTAACGCATGCATGACTACGCCATGCTCTACTCTCTCCCTTCTTCCTTTCTGTTCTCCCCTCACATCACTCCCCCTCAGCCTCATTTCTTATACATGATCCCGCCTTCCTAACGCCATACACGACTATGCTATGCACCACCCTCTTCCTTCCTTCTTTCAGTTCTCCTCACCTTCAGTTATTTTCTTCACCCCCTTGCTATACCTGCTATGCTATACATGGTTTTACCTTCATAACACCATAGATAGCCATGCTATGCTTTCATTTCTCCCTTCCTCCTCTCGTTCCTTCTCACCCTCATTCACTTCTCTTTCCCGCCCCCTTGCTTTACAGGGCTATGCTTTATGTGGTTTTACCTAGCTAACACCATACATGGCTATGCAGTGCTTTACCTTCTCCCTTCCTCCTTTCCATCCTCCTCCCCCTTGCATCACACCCCACACCCTCAATTCTCTTTCACACCCCTTGCTATAGACGCCTATGTTATGCTTGTTTCTTGTTGCCTAACGCCGTACCTGAGTATGGCATGCTTCACCCTCTCCCTTCCTCCTTTCCATCCTCCTCACTTCTCTTTCACGCCACCTGCAATAGTTGAAAAGGACATACTAACACACGGACAAGCGCTTGTCCGTGTGTTGTTAAGTCCTTGTCTACGTTACGCGCTCGTAGTTCAAGTATGCAGAATGAATCACCATCTAGCCCAGTCAGTCATTTTGACTTGCAATAGAGAGCTATGCTATACTTGGTTCAGCCTGCCTAACACCATGCATGACTATGCTATGCTCCACCCTATTCTTTCCTCCTTTCCATTGTCCACACCATCCCTTCTCTTTCCCACCCCTTGCTATGCACGGCTATGCTATAGATGATTCTGCCTCCCTAATCCCATACATGACTATGCTGTGTTTCACCCTCTCCCACTCCTCACCCTCACTTCCCGTTCCCACCCCTTTGTTATACAATAAAACCTCGGTGATACGAATCTCGCGGGATCATCATAAATATTCGTATCATCCGAAATTCGTATCACCAGAAAGTATGAAAAATTAGTATGCAACGAAAGAAATCACATTTTCATTTATTGTTTTTCAGTTTTTAGACGTCAACGATTATACCTGCACTGGTAAATATACGGCCCGTGCGCGCGTGTGTAATTAATGACCCAGGTGTGTTGTGACCCGCGACAGCTAATAGCCCCTTCCAAATCTTAGTATGCATTTCCGCATGACACCGGAGTACTGCGGCGAGAGTCACTTAAGGGGTGCTTTGACGCAATAGATGAAGGCCAAAAAATTTCTGAACCGCGGTCCTATGTTATTATTTGCTTATCGCGGTGGTGCTGGGGATGTTTTCCGAGAGATTTACGGCCGTGCCCGTACAAGTGCGTCCGCAACAGTCGTGTATGCTGACTTAGTGAGGCCCAAAGATGTGAGGCTTAGCTCCTTCGCCAAGACCATCCTCGTCTTCTTGCGGTCCTCGTCCACCTTTCATAGGATGTCTGATGCACGAGGACATGGCTTGCATCAACGTGGCAGGCACGTGTAAACACAGTACAGCGACAGCAGCGCGCGTCGACGCGTTAAAAGAAAAATGGGCATGACGCCAACTGCATTTGTAATCTAAACGCGAAAGCACACGGAGGCATATTTGGGCCTCCAAGATTCGCGCACACAATCTCGGGGGCTATGCCACGTCACTGACGGTTAATTCTGACCACTGTGTAAGAAAGTAATTTTCTTACACCGCGATTCTGACGAATTGGCGGCCCGGCGCGCATGCCCGCGCTTGCGTTCCCGCGCCCACACGTGCCTGGCGCGTCTTCCGCGACAGCGCGGACAGCACCTCTTCGTACCTTCGCGGTAGCGTAAGTTCGTATCAAACGTCGCGGGGTGAAAATCGGTTCTCAACAACCGTACTCCATTACATTGCAGGCCAGTGGGTCTTGGCAGGGACCAAAGAAAAATTCGCATCACCCCGAAATTCGTAAGAGCCGTGATCGTATCACCGAGGTTTCACGTACATGGCTATTTATATTGTTTTGCCTGCCTAACACCACGCATGGCTATGCTTTGTTCTACTTACTCTCTTCCTCATTTCCATTCTCCTCACCGTCACATCACACCGCTCACCCTCACTTCTTTCACACCACTTGCTATAGACGTCTATGCTATACTTGTTTCTGGTTGCCTAACGCCGTATGTGAGTATGCAATGCTTCACCCTTTCCCTTCCTCCTTTTCATTCTCCTCACCCTCACATCACTCTTCTCGCATTCACTTCTCTTTCCCACCCATTGCTATACATGATTCTGCCTGCAAAACGCCATACATAACTACGCTATTATCTACCCACTCTCTTCCTCCTTTCCGTCCTCCTCACCTTTAATTCGTTTTTCACCGCCTTGCTATGCATGCTATGCTATGCACGGTTTTACCTTCCTAACACCATAAATCGCTGAGCTATGCTTTAACTTCTCGCTTCTTCCTTTCCGTCCTCCCCTCCTGACATCACACCCCCTCAGCCTCACTTCCTTTTTCCCACCTCTTGCTATACACGGCTATGGTATACATGATTCTGCCTGGCAGGGACGCAACAGCTGGCCAATTGCGCCAATTTGATACAATTCCTTATTTTTGCACCAAGCTGAGCACAAACCGTGAAATTGGTTAAAATTGCGCCACGCTGCGCCATTTCTCAGCATTTCTCAAATTTTCTCAGCTGCGCAAATTTGAGCAAGAAATGGAGGCCGCGTTGGTCATCTGCAGTGTGGGCATCGTCGTCCAATACAGACTCGCAGACCCTAACCCTAACCCCTCGCGAAAGAAAAAAAGAGTCAGTTTCACCGCAAGGACGAAGTAATGAATGCCATAGCAACAAATTGTAATCTTATACGAAGTGAGGCTGGCAGCAAACTCTTTTGTATCTGATCTTGCGTAACTCTAAAAAACGTTGGTGTAAGAGAATACGGCCGCTGCAGGGAAATATGCTCTTTCTGCACAGTGTCTTCGCATTGAGAGCGCAGCACGTAGCAGGATATACGAGCCGCCCGCTGATGGCTGCCGAGATAGCGCGCGCGCCAGCAATCGCGACCGCGGCCTTAGAATCAAAGTTCAAAGTTGCTACTCAAGCAACAGCCCCCCCCCCCCCCGCTCCCCTCTTGCGTCTTTTCATGCTTGTTCAATACGGGCGGGGCGTTTCCTCTATGCTTTGATGGCAGGCTTCCCGAGCGGAGTGGTGTTATCGCATGCGCCTTCCGAGCGACGGAGATGGGCTGGCTCATTTGATATCTGCTTCAGCCGCGTTCCTCGCCCCCATTTGCGCTCTTTTACCCGCGGTAGAACATACTATGCACAGGGATATGTTATCAATTTGGACTTTATACGGGAGATGACGGCAAAAACTCGTCGAGAGTGTCCATGAAGTTGATATCGCAATAGAAAAGGACAGTAGTTCTGAAATTTCCTCATGCTTGTTTTCTTGCGTGCAGAACTCTTTTTAAGCCACTTTTGCCGCAGTACGCTAGTGTCCTGCAAAAAAGCATACTGAGATTTAAAAGGGGCTATTAGTACTAGTTGTCGGGGACACAGCACATTTTGTTCCTTAATTACTTATTCGTGCACGCGCCGTGTAATTACGAGTACTAGTATGATCGCTGACGTCTAAAAAATTATTGGCAATCATTTGGAGCTGCTGTGTATGGCGTTTCTGTGGCCTCGAGAAAGAATACACAAAAGCGTATGCCAGTTTTCTTTTTTCGCTACCCCCACTTGCTCCTGCTTTACGAATCTCCCAAATTTTCAGGTTATCAGGTTAGCAGGTCCACATTAGCATTTACAGTGCCTGTCAAATTATTTGACAGGTCCTGCAAATGCTAATGTGGACTTAGTCATTGTTCGCACTGTGGGATGGCTCAACACACTGCTTTTATTGAAATAGCAGTGTTCACGTGCACTGTGCACGAATTAGCTGATGTTGAATGGTTTTTACATATTTTTGTTTTCATTTCTAAAAATAAGCCTTCTCTGTTATACTGCTCCAAATTTGAGATTTCGGGCAAAAAAATTAAGGTTTATTTTTCGTAACCTGCTCCAAATTTGGATTTTCGTGCTCCAAAAGCAACGTTTCGCTGCTCCAAAAATTGCTCCAAATCCTATTTCGGCTGTTGCATCCCTGCTAACGTCACGCTTGACGACGCTATGCTCCACCCTGTCCCTTCCTCCATTCAGTTCTCCTCACCGTCAATTCTTTTCCCCACTCCCTTGCTGTACATGCTATGCTATACATGGTTTTGCCTTCCTAATACCATAGATGGCTATGCTGTGGTTCACCCTCTTCATTCCGGCTTTCTATCCTCTTCACCCTCATATTACTCCCCTCACTTCTCTTTCCCATGCTACATATCAGGGCTCCCGCGAACCTCTCGCTTGCGGCCCGCGGCCCGAACATGATTGTCTTCGTTCCATAAATTATATATATTTTTTAATAAGTATATGTGCGTGAGCTACACAGGCATGACAGGTCTAAAGCATTGTTTTCGTCACCATGTGTTGATACAGAATCGTGAAACAAATCTGTATTTCAGAATGGGCGTCCAGGTTCAAGTCATATTGGAGTTCGGTGTCGACATGTTGGAATCCTGGCACCAAATCTCCTGCAGAAATGACCCGAATATGAATTATGTGAAATGTCTGTTTTTAAAATGGCAACGTTCGCATTGCGTGACTGCGGCCCACTGGCTGAGTTGAGTTTGAGACCCCTGCTATACACGATTTTGCCTGACTAACGCCATGCATGACTACGCTGTTTTGCCCTCTCCGTTCCTCCTTTCCCTCCTCATCACCTTCACTTTTATTTCCCACCCCTTGGTATACGCGGCTATATGCTTTACATGGTTTTGCCTACCTTACGCCATAGATGTCTATGCTATGCACTGTTTCGCGTGCATGACGCCAAGCGGCGACGTAAGATGACAGCATACGATGACAGCATGCTCACTTCCCTCTCCCTTTCTCCTTTCCCTCTTTACCCTCACATCGCTTTTCCTCAACCTCATTTCCCCTTCCCGCCCTCTCGCTATACATAGCTATATGTTATACATGGTTTCCTGAGTTACGCCAAGCGACATGAGACGACGACAGCATATACGACAGCCCGGGCCCCTTAAGTAAACTTAAAAATGAAAAATTTCAACTTTTTTGCAAGATTTCTGGTAGTTGAATGTGGCAGCGAAATTTCAGTAACAATATTGAGCTTCGAACACCTTACACAAATGCCTTTGCTGATCATGTAAACGAAATTCGGTATTGAAACGAGAAACAATACTCTCAGGATAAATTTTCTGGCAAATAACGCTCAGACGACATTCTGTGAAATTCGAAAGGCTCTCACGTGACCGAGGAATTTCTTTCTCTCCGAGATATTGTTGTAATTCACTGCTTTCAATGCGAGAAATCGGCACGACCTTTGTCGAATACGTTTGAGATGGTAACCGAAATGTCTGGGACGTTGGGCTTGGAATGACATATACCTCGATTTGCGTGGGCCGGAAGGGCAGCGCGTCGATTATTTATTTATTTAACCGGTACAGTCGAACCAACTTATCACCATACTCAACTACCACGAGAATTTCGTTATAATGTATAATTATTATAAAGGGGTTGCATGAAAGTGCTTTAAACTGCTTTGCAAGACCCTATAGAAACGTCATGTCGATGCAGCGCCAATTTTGGTTACAGTGTTGGCTATCCGCTTTTATAACAATGTGATAAGTAGTGGGTACAGGTTGTTTCGACAATTTGCTCTAAAATCCTCAAAAATAAGGAAAATGAGAAATTTTCACGCTGCCTTCATAATTACATTTTTCTGTGGTGGCAGGCATCTTAAGGTGAGTAGAGGCACCAATTACAACACTGATTGAGGAAATCAAGTTAATTAACTTTCAGGAGCGGAGCTCCTTATAGCATCACATGGTCGGTCGTCGCTCCATGCGGCGTGTCCCTGCCGTCGCGTCTCCCGTATCATTCAATAGATGGCGCTGTCCCATAGAGATGCATGCAAACTGCAGTTGGGTGACGATATACTAGATGGCGCTGTCCCATAGAGATAGAAAAAATAAAATAAAAGATAAAAAATAATTAAAAAATATATAAAATATTAAAAAAGAATAAAAAAGAAGGAAAAAAGAAAAAAAAGAAAAATAATCAAAGCGGCGAATCGCTTCGATTACTGCAGGGCGAAACCACTGAACATTTCACGGTGTAACCATGATTGCTTCAGGAGCTTCGCCCAAGCTATTCATAATTCACCCGTGGATATGCTGTAATCTTTTAAATTAGTGCTAACAGGCGATCGGGTGAAATGAGAAAGTTGCGACCCTGCCTGCGAAGAACCTGTTGCCGCTTTCAGATTTCACAAAAGCAGCCGCTGTCATTTGAAATCTGAATTGCATAATGAAATCTGACAAATTTCGCCGGCGAAACCGGAACCGAAACTCGGAAGAGCGCAACTACCGTACTTTTCCGAGACGTCCAGAATGAGCGAGCGTACCAACCATGGATCGACGTCGCTTCGCGCTTGTGCAGGTTTCGTTTGACGTTAGAGAACGTATGGCGCCCATGCAGAATAACTAACACCAATACAATCGCCGTCGTGAACAGTGACGTCATTCTGGTCGTCTGCTAGTTGCGCTCATCGGAGCTTCGGTTTCGGTTTCACGGGTGAGTTTGTTTGAATTTCATCAGTCCGCAATAATTACCAGAGTCCGATTTTTCAAAATCTCAAAGCGGCAATGGCCTCCTCGCGGGAAGGACCGCAATTTTCCCATTTGACCCAACCGCCTGTCTCCGCTAAATAAAAAGTTGATTAGTTTTATTTATTACCGCTACAATGCTGTGTCTGGTCATCTTAAGATGTTTCCCACCAGAGAAAAAGTAATTAAGAAGTAACTCGGAACAGGAGCGCAAAAAATTACACAGACGACGACAGAGCAAGACGGGACACTGTTTGCTACTGTTCCGAGTTATGCACTACCAACTAGCCCACTAGTCTGTCTTTTTAATTATGAAGGCAGCAAGCAAATATTCCATTTACCTTATTTTTGATGATTTTCGGACACATTTCTCGAACACCCTGTATGCACTCCTGCGGCTCCGCAAGATATAGTCACGCGTTGCTCGAATACGCCGACAACCGCTGCTTGAAAATACGAAGATCATCGCACCGTAACGTGTACTTCGTTGCGACGAAAGTGACGTCTGTGCTGTAATGTTAGGGACAATGCTGCGGCAGGCCACTAGTGACCCTTTGCGCGCTAGTGTAGTCGACGTGCCTGGTGACCCCGCGATATGCGCACAACTACTCGCTTTACGCAACGACGTTGATCCGCCCCGTAACGCTTGGCACAAGTCCAGAAAAATCGTGCAGCTTGCACCAAGTCGCTCAAGGCTGGGTCACAGCAGAACTGGTGGGCACCCAGCTGGTCCTGGCTTGGCTTGGCTTTTACCCTCTCACCTTTCTCTTTCCCACCCTTTGCTATACTGTACATGGATATTCGCGCTCTTTTTTTTATCCTGTGTCTGTGTCTTTCTATCTCTTGCTCTCTCTGTATGTCCATTTTTTGTATGTGTTCTCTTTCTTTATATCTAATTCGTTTTTTCTATCTCTCCCTCGCTCTGTTCATTTTCCCCTCTTCCATTCCCTCACTTCGCTTTCCCACCCCCTAGCATCGCCTAGCCTAGCCTATGCGAGGCTAGGCTAGGCGGTGCTAGCGTGGCTGGATAGCCGAGTGGTTACGACGCTCGCCTTCGTATCGTGGGTACGCGGGTTCGAATCTCGCGTCGCCAAGAATTTTCTTTTTGCCAAGAGATCTCTCGCCTATCACAGCCACTGCATGCCGGCCACGCTGGACAAATCGGCGCGCGTCTCCTGGGAGCGAAGCAGATGATGAGGAAGAGAGTGCGTGCCGGTTCATGACGATGATAATTCTATATCTACGACACACGGCCAATCTCGAGCAAAACAGCTCTGCTGTAAGAATCCGGCATAGGCTGCTGCTCTCCGACTGCTTCGCATGAAATCGATTCCCAAAATGCATGGGATCTGCCAGAATTTTCGACATAAGCCACGTATTATGCGAAACGATTTCTTGCGAAGCAATCAGCTAGTAGCAGCCTATGCCCAATAGTAGCAGCCTATGCCTGCCGGTTCATGATGATGATAATTCTTTATATCTACAACACGGCAAATCTCGAGCATAACAGCTCTGCTGTAAGAATTCGGCATAGGCTGCTACTAGCTGATTGCTTCGCAAGAAATCGTTTCGCACAATACGTGGCTTATGTCGAAAATTCTGGCAGATCCCATGCATTTTGGGAATCGATTTCATGCGAAGCAGTCGGAGAGCAGCAGCCTATGCCGGATTCTTACAGCAGAGCTGTTTTGCTCGAGATTGGCCGTGTGTCGTAGATATAGAATTATCATCGTCATGAACCGGCACGCACTCTCTTCCTCATCATCTGCTTCGCTCCCAGGAGACGCGCGCCGATTTGTCCAGCGTGGCCGGCATGCAGTGGCTGTGATAGGCGAGAGAAGGAGAGGGAGGGTAAAGAAGGAGAGGGAGGGTAAAGCATAGCATAGCCATGTGCAGTACAGTATAGCATAGCAAGGGGTGGAAAAGGGAAGTGAGGGTGAGGTGGAGGATAGATAGCCGTGTTGAGCACAGTATAGCAAAGGGGTGGGAAAGCGAGAGGGATGATGGTGGAAAGGAGGAGGGGAGGGTACAGCATAGCCGTGTATAGTATAATATAACAAGGGGTGGAAAGGGAAATCGGTTTCAGGATAGATGTGAGGGTGAGGAGGAAGAAAATGAGGGGGAGGGTAGAGCATACGGTAGCCGTACATAGTAAAGTATAGCGAGGGGGCGGAAAATGGAAGTGAGGGCGAGGAGGGATGTGATTGTGACAAGGGTCATTCCACGCCAAATGATCCAGCGTTTTTCCGACCATCACAAATATGGCTGAAAAAATTTCCATGTTTTTCTTGAAGTTCGAAACTCGTTCTGTGGTTCTGGGATATGGGGTTGCTTTATAGACAGTACCATGTTTGACGTCTGCATCCCAGGTCTGTGGGCATGGACTGAAGACTGCCGTTGTGAGTGCTTCATGCCGCTTGAGTTACGTCGGCGAAAAGCTGGTGGAGATACAAAATTACAAAAAAAAATATTTCTCAAGTTAACGAAATACCTTTTTGTAACTTTGCCTATGTTCAGCTAATACATAGAGCTTTCAAATGAAGTATGGTGCATATTTTTAGTCCGACCACCAAGGCACGTTTTTTGACGCTGAATACACAGCTTTTCTCAAAAGAAAGTGAAATTTGCAATTTTTTTCAGACGATCTGCTAGACCTTCAGCGACTAAATTATTTTTCTTTTGTAGTATGTCGAACCGGCCACCAGTACATAATTCATTTCTACCCTTTGAGTTTGCCTTGTTCCTGTAAAAAAATATCAAACTTTGCAACTTTATTCAATTTTCCTCGTGCGAAAAGCCCTCGAGGAATCAATATACAGAAATAAGTCATTATTTTTACAGTTACGTCACTTCATTAGCTTGCCGGAAATACCATTTTATCAAGTGCATCCCATAAACGTCCTTTGAAAAAAAATTGTTGTTTGATGCCCTTTAGCTCAGTCGGCGCAAAACTACACTCACAAATAGGCGGGAAAATTTTTGGCAGCAGAAATAAACGAGCAGAACGAGTTTCGAACTTCAAGAAAAACGGAAATTTTTTCAGCCATATTTGTGATGGTCGGAAAAACGCTGGATGATTTGGCGTGGAATGATTCTTGTCACAATCACATCCCTCCTCGCCCTCACTTCCATTTTCCGCCCCCTCGCTATACTTTACTATGTACGGTTACCGTATGCTCTACCCTCCCCCTCATTTTCTTCCTCCTCACCCTCACATCTATCCTGAAACCGATTTCCCTTTCCATCCCTTGCTATATTATACTATACACGGCTATTCTGTACCCTCCCCTCCTCCTTTCCACCATCATCCCTCTCGCTTTCCCACCCCTTTGCTATACTGTGCTCAACACGGCTATCTATCCTCCACCTCACCCTCACTTCCCTTTTCCACCCCTTGCTATGCTATACTGTACTGCACATGGCTATGCTATGCTTTACCCTCCCTCTCCTTCTTTCCTTCATCCTCACCCTTACAACACTTCTCCTTACCCTCATTTTCCTTCCCCACCCCTTGCTATATTGTACTACACTTGGCTATCCTATGCATTACCCTCCCCTCCTCCTTTCCCTCCTCACAGCACTCCTTCTCCTCACATCCCTTTCCCACCACTTGCTATATTGTACTACATATGACTATGCCAAGCTCTACCCTCCCTCTCCTTTCCCTTCTTATCCTTACATCACTCCTCCTCACCCTCCCTTCCCTTTTTCAACCCTTGCTATACAGCAGTACATATGGCTATGCTATGCTCTGCCCTCCGCCTCCTTTACCACCTCACCCTCCCTCCTCTTTGCCACCCTCTGCTGTACTGTACTGCACGTGACAATGCTATGCTTGACCTTCCCCTCCTCCTCACCTTGACACCTCTCCTTACCCTCACATCCTTTTCCCATACTTTGCTATAGCATACTACACATGGCTATGCTACCCATGACCCTCACCCCACTCCTTACCCCACATCTCTTTCCCACCCCTTGCTATCAGTACTACACATGACTATGTTATGCTTCACCCTCTTCTCCTTTCCTTCCTCTTCACCCTCAATCTCTCTTCCTTACCCTCGCTCGCCATTTCCGCCCCTGCTATAGCATAGTGCCACGTGGGCTTTTTCTTCTGTTTTCTTGTCACCGACACGTTACACGTGTAAACACACGCTTGTACGCGCCTCGCCAGAATGTCAAACATTCCTGGTTATTAGATTGTTCTAATAAGCTTGAGCGCGCAACGCGAACAGTGCAGTTGATTCTGGCACTAACGGACCACGAGCGATAAGGCTGAAATGATGGCGCATGTGTAAATGCTAACGTACCTTCCCGCTCACCAGATTATTCGCCGAGCGACATCTGTGTGGGCCGATAGCGTTGGATTCTGAATGGCAGTCTTTTTTCTGGGCACAAGTTCGCCCAATAAACAATTTGATCCTTAACGGCTGCGATTGCTTTCTTCACCGTCACAACCCCGCGACATCAGGCCGAGGTGCACTTCCTTCGTGATCCGGACACCCCCGCGAAGCGCTGACCCAAGCCCAAGCCTCGGAAAAGACGACGCTAAAGACAACCCGGATCATCGAATTAGCCGCAGGCAGAAGGGACTACAGCCAGAGTGTGGGCTTTTTCCCGAAAACACCAGGCAGCCCAAGACCGTGACATCGACCAACGCCTCCTCTAGAAAGATGCCTGCCGCGCGTGAGCCAAAAATCTCCTGCCTTACCCTTTCCCTCCTTCACCGTTTCTAATGAGGGCAGTAGCTGGCGATCCTTGCGGTGGCCGCTTGCAACACACATTTGCGCATGCGCAAATTACCCCCCTCGGCGTCACACCACGCCAGCCCCATCGAAAACCATAGGGGATAACGTGGCGCCATCTCTCGACAAGCGACCACAACTGAAGGCAGGACGGCTACAATGGGACAGCCAGCGACTCCGCAGGCATCTTTCTAGAGGAGGCGTTGCATCGACCGCAAAGATGATGACAGCCCCTATGCCACCTGCGACGGTCGTTATGCGTCATCCCAGAGAGCTGCCCACTTTCCGGGGACCACCATGTGAGGATCCGGAAATCTGGCTAGCGGCCTACGATCGGGTCGACGCGTTCAACAAATGGGACTGTGACGAGAATCTTCACCACGTCTATTTCGCCCTTGAAGATGGCGCAAGCTAGGACCTGGTTCCAGAACCGACACAACGTGGGACCGCATTTCATGGCACCTTTACGAACGTCATTCGAAAACAAAGGGCCGAAACCCTTGTTGGAGACCCGTTTACAGCTCCCGAAAAGAGAATACCAGGATGCACACTGAAGAAAAGACTCGCTAATTTCACCACGCCGACCCCACCACGTAAGAAAAAAATAAAGGCTCGCTTCCTGATGCGGGGAACGAGGGAGAAACTTTTCGCCGGACTTGTGCGCAGCCCGCCTAAGACGGCCTCGAAATTTATTTCGGAGGCCACGGCAATCGAAAAGGTACTTCAAGTGCGTACTAGGCAGTAAAACTGCCGCGTTCTCAGGACGACCTACGGAAACTCTCAAGCATTTTAACCCGACGACCTGAGCGAGTCCATTAGAGCGACCGTGCGGGGGGAGCTGCGGAAATTGTTGCCATCCTCGCAGCCTCAAGTGGACTCGATTGCTGACGTCGTACGCCGCCAGCAATCACTGGGAGCACCTCAACCGGAGCAACCTGAGACACAAACGAACAGCTACGCCGCGCCTTCCACCGCAGTGCTCCTTCTTCACGCCCACGTCAGGACGCTCCACCGCCGCAATTCCGTGGCCAGCCACCGCCGTCATACGGCCCGCCTGTCGGTCATCGCTACGCTTCGAGGAAAACCAACATCTGGCGCGCCCCCGACCACCGTCCGCTCTGTTAGCACTGCGGCGAAGACAGCCACGCCTACCGCCGCTGCCACTACCACGAGATGGGCCTGCGTGGATTTGCCATCAAAGCGCCACGCCCACTACGAGGTGAACAATCACGTGACATCACCGACTACCTCGCAGTAGCGCAGTGGACCAACCGACGACCCTCCCGATTGCCGTCCCCAGGCCGCTACGTCTCTCCCCAACGCCGACAATACACTGGCCCAACTCGGGGCCGGTCGCCTATTCCGTATTCAGAAAACTAAAGGCGGCAACCGATGGAGGTACGGTTGCTATTCTTCGCAACAGCGAAGATACGCCGCCTATGACGACGCTGCCACGAAATCATAAGAACAATCTGCGAGCGCAACGTCGCTCTGAAGACGAACCGTCGTCGCCGGAAGACCTGACAACGCCGCATAGCACCAGTGGAACGATCCGTCGCCCCTCCGTGATCTGACGCCGCGACCTAATCGTAACGCAAGACGACGAACTACATACATCGATGTGCTTATCGACGGAGTTGAAGAAAGTTGAGACCGCCTGGGCAGGTCCCGAAATCCGGACAGCTGGAGGTCACCTAATGATGATGATTAGTGGTGTTTTGTGGCGCAAGGGTCATGGGTGGCCAAAGAGCGCCATGTCTTGGAGGTCACCTATAGTAAGGCCGCTGGGAATCTGCACAGCAAGAGTTACCATTAACGACGGGATTTATTCCGAGAGCTTCGCAGACCTACAGCGTTGCTCGAGAGATGTCATCCTTCGTATGGACTTCTTAAGACTTCTGGTGCAGTCATTGACCCGTGATCCCAGTCGATAACACTATCCATAGAAGAAGCACTACCGCCGCACACGCCGCCAGGAAAGCGCGCGTTGAATGTGCTGGAAGACCAAGTGACCATTCCCCCTTGCTCCATCGTCATTTCCATCGGCACACAAAACAGGCAGACCTGAAATGCGTCGTTGAAGGCGACCAGCACCTGTTGATCAACCGCTATATTTTTGCGTCGCAAGAGGAGTAGCCGAACGGCGTGGAGGGAAAGCAACGGGGACGCTCACAAATTTCAGCAACGAGTACAAGCACGTGCACAAAGGCAAGGCGGTCGCCTACATCGCAGAAATCGTGGAATCCAGTAATGCGTTCGCCCTCACCGATGTTATCGAACCTGCTCCTACGGACCAAGCTCCTCAACCAGCTTTTGACGTCAATCCGAGCCTTCCGAATCATAAGCAAGAACAGCTCAAAACCCTGCTCCTGCAATAGAGGGACCTCCTGTCGTCGTCGTCGTCGTCAAGAATTCGATGGACCGCAGTATCAAAACATCGCCTCATAACAGAAAAAAGTGCCAGACCAATCCGTCAAAGCTCATAAAGACTTTCGACGCGAGAACGCAAGGCCGCGTAAAGGAACAAGTCGACGAAATGCTACGCGGCGACATCATCCAGCCGTCCAAGAGTCCGTTGGCGTCTCCCGTGGTGTTAGTGAAGAAGGACGGAAGCCTGCGTTTCTGCTTCGATTATCGCCGCCTGAACAAAATCACGAAGAATGACGTGTACCCTATCCCACGGACAGACAGCGCCCTGGATCGACTCCACAACGCGAAGTATTTTTCGTCGATGGACCTCAAGACCGGCTATTGGCAAATCGAAATAGACGAGAGACACCGAGAGAAAGGCTGCCTTTATAACACCAGACGGCCTCTTCGAGTTCAAGGACATGCTCTTTAAAAGAGCCTTTGCTCGGCAGCTGCGACTTTCAAACGCGTTATAGGTACAGTACTGGCAGGCTTGAAGTGGCAGACTTACCTCGTGAACTTGGGCGACGTCGTTGTGTTTGCCTCAGCATTCGACGAGCACCTCTGGCGACTTCAAGCTGTACTTCATGCAATCAAAATCCCCGGCCTCAACCTGAAGCCAGAAAAGTGCCGCTTCGCGTACGAGGAGCTCTTGTTCTTGGCCCACGTGATTAGCAAGTCTGGAGTTCGCCCAGACCCGCGGAAAACAGCTGCCAACGCTACCTTCCCGCCACCCACGGACAAAAACGCCGTACGCGTACAAGCTAGTCTAAAGAAGGAGCCTGGCAACGACACTTTACGCCATGGTGCCATATGCCACCGACGAAGACAACCTCCCGCTTATTGGCAACGCGCTTGATACGCAGGCGGACGCCTGCGTTGTCGATAAATTTGTGGTGGTTCTTGGGCCTTCAGATACGAACAGCCAACTCAAGGACAAGAAAAAACATTTGTGCACGTCACAAAATAACAATTACACACACTTCCCTGGCCAACAACACAATAGTTCTTCCTAAAAGTCCTAAACGTTACTGTCTTTCAACCATGCACACGCGAGCTCTCGGCGCGTCCTCACAGTCGGACGTCACTCACGGTACGGTCTAAGGGCAACGACGTAGTCGGGAAAGGTGCACGAGCACGGTGTACGAGGCCGCACGAGCAGACCAGGCACTGCTCGCTCAGGAATGCGAAGGCCCACGCTCCACCCGACGTAGTACCAGAGTCTTTCAATGCTCTGGTAGTACCAAGGTCACGCCCTCAGCATTTGGTTGTGCCGGACTCGAATCTGCAACAGGCTCAGCTGCTCGCCTTGGGCCGCAGGCTCGTCCACCACAGGAACAGCCCCACAGGCCCGGTCTGGAGCACCCACTCGTCTCAGCCACACGCCAAGCTCGTCCCGGCTGGTCTGGTGGCACCAGCTCGGTCCGTTTGGTCCCTCAGGCGGAGCGTAAGCTGGCCGCCGTCTTGTTCAGCCCGTGGACGTTTGGTTGCTTCCTTGCTTGTTCCTTGTGTTGGCTCTTACCCACTACGGGGGATCGGCCATCAAACCAGCGGTTAATTTTTATTTTAGCTAAAGAATGAGGAATAAATCAATTCCCTAAAGAATAAAGGAAAATTTAAGAATGACTTGTCGATATGGAATAAGGAGCAGAATAATACAACGATATGAGAAACAATGAACGAATGAAAGGAATTCTGGAGTACCAAATTTTGTCCGAAGCTCACGCGCTTCACGTTCATCTCCCTCTCTCGCGCACTCCTTCATCTTCTTCAGCTCCGTTTTCTGTTTCGGTTGCGGGTAACCGTCTCTTACCACAACAATCTAACAACATCAGAACTAACAACATTGTCAATACATTCTAACATCAGAACTAAAAGAGGTAGCAATTTGTCATTACAATGTGCCGAGTGTTGTTGCGCCCCAAACTTCCACCAGACGCGCATTGTGCGCCGCTACCGAGATAACCGCGCCCGCGAGATATATGAAGGCTTTCCCGTCCACGTTGCAGATCATTCATGTATCAGCTTCCGATCTATCACACTAGCAAAGAGATTATCTCCGCACTTGAGTGTTTTCACGTTGTTCGACAAATCAGGGCATCTGCGCATGAGTTAGAAAAGTCTCCTCCCCCTCTGTATTTCGTCTTTCCAGAATGCGCGTATATTTCTGCAGGAAAAATAAACGCATCTGCTGGTAGTCAGCGCTGCTCCTTTTACTCTACAAGAAAAAAATCGAGTCTATCGCGAGTATTTCTGCCACACGACAATCGTAATCCGGCTTGCCCACGTTTCCTTTCTTGAAAACCCGGCTCTGGACACTTTCCTATCTAGAATGCTATGTCACGCTGATAACGCGCGCGCCGTTCGTGCCTGGGAAGTGCCGGGACCGCGGTGATAACGCGAGGAAAGCACGCGAGGTGGATGACGCTAAAGGCTCTGATATACTCCAGCGTAACGTCGAAGAGCGCGCGCGCGCGTCACGGCGACGTTGCGTCTGCTGACCGCCGACGCGGCCGACGGCTTCTGGCGCGCTCGGCTCCGAATACAGTGAAACCTCGATGATACGATCACAGCTCATACGAATTTCGGGGTGATACGAATTTTTCGTTGGTCCCGGCCAAGGCCCATTGGCCTGCAATGTAATGGAGTACGGTTGTTGCGAACCACTTTTCACCCAGCGACGTTTGATACGAACGTACGCTACCGCCCAGGTACGAAGAGGTGCTGTTCGCGCTGTCGTGGAAGACGCGCCAAGCACGTGCGAGCGCGGGAACGCAAGCGTGGGCATGCGCGCTGCACAGCCAAATCGTCAGAATCGCGGTGAAAGAAAAACACTTTTCTTACGGTCAGAATAAACCTTCAGAGACGCATCACGGCCTCCGAGATTGTGTGCGCGAATCTTTGAGGCTCTATGTGTCTCCGTGTGCCTTCATGTTTGATTACAGAGGACATTAGCACCATGCTTTTCTTTCTAACGCGTCGACGCGGGCTGCTGTCGTTGTACTGTGTTTGCACGTGCCTGCTTCGTGCATCAGACATTCTATGAAAGGTGGACGAGGACCGAAAGAAGGTGAGGACGGTCTTGGCGAAGGAGTCGGGCGTCACAACGTCAACATGCGCCACCGTTGAGGTCGCACTTGTGCGGGAACGGCCTTAAATCTCCCCAAAAACATCCCGAACACCTCAGCGATAACAAAATCATAACGCAGGACCATGGTTCTGCCGTTTTGTGGCCTTGATCCATCGCGTCAAAGCACTTCTTTCGTTACTTTCGCTGCGGTAATCCGGTGTCATGCAAAAAAGCATAGTAAAATTTGGAAGGTGCTACTGCTGTCGCGGGTCACAACGGACAGGGTTCATTAATTAAATACACACGTACGGGCCGTATATTTACGAGTGCTGGTATAATTGCCGACATCTAAAAACTTAACTAACAATCATTCACGGTTCTTGCTGACGTTGCTGCGGCCCTGAAAAACAATAAATGAAAATGTACGCCAGCTTTCTTTTGTCGCATTTTCCACGCTTTCTGGTGATACGAATTTCGGATGATACGAATATTTTTGGTAGTCCCGTGAGATTCGTATCACCGAGGTTTCACTGTAGATCCTGCTGTATTTAGCGCCGGACTCGCATGTACAGGAACCTGCTTCGCGGCCTGTTTCGTCGGTTCCCGACAAGTGGCGCGGCGCGTTCTTTGCTTTACTGCGCATGCGCTCCTCGAGATGCGATCGCACCGGCGCGTTGGAGTCGGCTCGACTGTAGTGGAGACCGATTTGCGCCTGGCGTAGCGTCGCCGGCTAGGCGTGACGAAACGCAACGTCCTCGCTCGCGCTCACGTCGGAAGTCGGAGTATAACAGAGCCTTTATTGTTGTGTGGCAGAAATAGTCCCCAAATACTCGATTTTTTCTTAGAGTGTAGATCTTTCGTGTCTTGGTGGTATTGCGCTGTTTTCTGCTATGAAAAAGTTTGATCCTTACCGGATGCGATTGCTTTCTTCATCGTCACAACCACGTCACAATATACATGGCTATGCTATGCTTTACGCTCACTTCTCCTTTCCCTCCTCATCACCCTCACATCACTCCTCCTCTCCCCACTTCCCTTTCCACACCTTGGTATTTTATACTATACACGCTGGTGCCATGCTGTACCCTCTCCCTCCTCCTTTTCATTCTGCTCACCCTCATTTGCTATACTATACTAAACACGGCTATAACATGCGCTACTCTCCCCTCCTCCTCTCCTTGCTCTTCACACCACTCCTCCTTGCCCTCACTGCCCTTTCCCGCCCCTTGATGTACTGTACTACACATGGCTATGCTAGGCTTATCCTTCCCTCCTCCTTCTCGCCCTCACAACCCTTTCCCACCACTCTATATACTGTATTACACATTGCTACGGTATGCTTTGCCCTCCCCCTTCTTTTTACAGCGAAAGCTGTTTTCAGATCACGACGGCAGTGGGGTAGTTGTCCGCCGCCGTCCCCGCCGGTGTTCGTAACCACTATCGCGCGAAATAAGAAAGAAATGAAATAAAAAAAAATTCTAGAAACGTCCGCCGCTCTTACTGACTATCATCACCAACCAAACATTGGCACCTCTGACAGCCATATAGGTCGGCAAAGTCACTCATGAGTCGACTCACGCAGACTCACTGAGACTCATATGGAACCGTGTGTCTGAGTCTGAGTGAGTCCGGGCAAGTGATATTTTGGTGAGCTTGAGTCCGAGTGAGTTCGGCTGAGGCAAGTTTTAGTGAGTCTGAGTCCGAGTGAGCCATAAGCACAAAATATATTTCTTGAGTGAGTCTGAATGAGCTCCCAATTTTTTGCCGACCTATGGGGATAACTACTCAACTTCAGCATTACTATCAGCCTTATGACGGCTCACGTTGATACTCACTCTTACAGATACTTCAACGCACTAGCGTTCATACGCCAGCTCAATATTTCTTGATCAGAGGCGTGCCTCTGATCAATAACGCATTTCAGTAACACATTTCGGTGGAATCAATAACACGTTTTGGTGGAATGTCCGATAAAACGAAGGTACAACGATAACTATTAACAGACTAACCCTTATCCAAAAGCGCGAATTCTTTTTCATGCAAAGCCACCGTAGGCTGGCTCACGCATTCATCGTCCAATTTTCTAATATAATACGCCTCAGTGATTTCCCGTGTTAGTTTGTCTCTATGGCGTTCCAACACACTCCCGGCCTGAAATTGAGGCTGGCAGCCACAACTTTTGTAGTGCATCACAAGGTCATTGTTATGTTCGCCTAACCTCTTATTTATACAACGTCCAGTCTCTCCTATGTAATTGTGCCCGCACGTTAAAGGAAGCCTGTACACCACGTCCACGGAGCATTCTCTTAACTAGCATTATTTAACCAACTAACCCAAATAGCCGTTCTTTTTGAGTCGTGCTAATATATGTAATATAGCGTCGTAGAAGAGTAAAATAACAACCAGGCGTCACGCAGTGCGAATTGCGCAACGAGTGGGTCGCTTAATTCTTCCAACCTATTATAAAAGGCTCAGCCATAATTTTTCATCGCCATCAGCCACAGCACAAACATAGTGCACATAATGACTTACAAATGTGTAGCGGGTACCTCGCTTATTCGCGGAATGACGAATAATGGTATAGTGGGTGTTTCCCTACTTCACGAAAGTTGCGGTGGTTTATGGCGTAGAGGGCATCTTGCATGTGCACTTGTATTGGTGGCCCCAAGAGTCTACAACGGGGTCTTGAAAGGCCACTCTTCCAGCTTTCGCTGTGACAGTGGGGCTCTTCGATTTTCCACTTCTGGCTACCCGCGGGCTGCCAGAGCCAGCCAGAGCGCGCTCGTTTTTCTCGGGTTGCTCCGACCCCCCCCGCGGTGCACTTCCGGTTGGCGTTCGTTTTTCTCGGGTTGGACGGTTCTGGCGACCCGCGGGGAGCCCGAGGGTCGCCAGAACCTTCCAGGACAATTTAGTCGTGGAAGCTCTCTAGAAGGTTTCGGGCTAGCAGACGCCGAAAAGAGACGATACGCGCTCGCCGCCATCTTTGTGAGGACTCGACGGATTGCAATGCGGGCGCTTGCGGACTACACCTTTGCTTGTCCTTTCGCTCGGGCCGCTCGGCGCCGTTCCGCCGTGCGAGATGGCGCGATTACGAGTGGCGGCGAGCACTTGGAGCTAATGTTTATTGCTTTTCTTATGTGTCCCGTGAAGTTTCCTTCCGGAACAACGCGGGGAACTGTCGCGTTCTAACCATTCTAACTGCGTCGTGCACATGTCCCAAAAGTTATGTACACGTTCGTACGAACGCATGGAGACCCCTTTCGAGTTTATTTTTTCGTAGTAGTATTCGATTGTGGTGTCGTGTGTGCTTTATGTGCATTTAGCTGAGACGATTGTGATCGAACTACCTATTTCGCTCCGTCGTATGTTTGCGTGCGTGAACCCCGTCAGAACTTATTTCAGCTAGGTCTTCGATGTTGATAAAATGCACTGATCGAATAAAAGCGATCGCGACATTGTTTTTTGTGTGATCCTCGTTGGTCGCGAACGGCGTGCGAGCGTACTTCGATCTACGGGCCAGTATATGAGGTATGGTATTATGTTATGCTACGACGCGTCGATGTGAAAAAACGAAGATGAATTCAGAAATGTATACATCCTTTTGTTGCTTATTTCATCGTCGGCTTTGTCTTTTTCCACCTCTTAGTAATAATTACATGCAGTATGTACGCGGTTATCACCTAGTAGCTCAAATAAAAGCTGAGCTAGTACATAAGATTTTTGCAGTGCCACTTAGGACTGGAAAAGAGGCTCAGGCAACATCTACCAAAACGAGTCGAAGACGCGTCACACAGAAGTTTATCTTAGATATAACGCGCACTCGTGGTACCCATACCGCCGCATGTCTCAAGTTATGACAAAACGCAAGCTGGTCAACGCGTGTGTGCGACGTAGTACGCGATAGATCCTCGAGCTCTTTTGGGGACACGATCACTTTCGCGAGATTTTCGCGTCGTGTTGTGCAGCGACTGTTACACGTACTAAGCAGACGTGAACTGGTTAAGCCGTTAGCGGCGCGGTAGCTCACCTTGCATCGCTTTCGTGGCGCCGTGCGCCAGCTGGCTGTTCTGTTCGCGGACGGGGCGAGTTGCGCGCGATTTTGCGAACGTACGTAATCGTATCCCAAATCCGTATGCTCGAGAATATCACTTCAGCTCTTCAGCAAACCTAGCCACATATTTTCAAGCGGGCAATGCAGAAAAACCAACGCGCACGCGGCGCAAAGTTTCGTTTGCCGCCACGGCGGTAGCGTTTGTTTACGTTTACGCTGGCTGTCCCAGCGTTCGATTTTGTAATCTTGGGGCACCTTCGGGTTGTCTCGGGCTTCCCACACATGTGACCAAGACGCTGCTTCCTGTCCCGACCGGAACTTGCTGGCTGACCCTCTGGCTATCTCTGGCTGCCAGAGAACTGCCAGAAGTCCGAAAATCGAAGAGCCCCTGTGCTGCATGTTCTACGCAGGACTGGCGATTTTCTTCCTCACACTCGCATCTCTCTCATTCATCCGCACTGCCGTTTCCACCACATGCTATATTTTATTAGACAACATGTCTATGCTATGGGTTACCCTCCCCCTTCTCACCCCCACACCCTTCCTGGTTGCCCTCACTCCCCATTAGAACCCTTTTGCTATGCTGTGCTAAACATGGCTATGCTATCTTTTACTCTCCCCTGCTCCTTTCCTTCGTCCTCATTCTGACATCAACCTTTCTCACCCTCACTTCCAATTTCAAACACCTTGCTATACTGTATACACGGCTACATTTATACCACGGTGTAAGAATATACTCAGGTGATGACGCTCTTCCCCCAACGCATGGGAAACCGCAATCCACGCGCGTCCAGATAATGTTCGGGTTCTTATCAGATGACTTGCAGTTTCATCGGCGCCGTCTTGGAGAGCGCTACGAAAAGCGGGGCAGTCGTCTCCATAGCAGCGCGCATGCTGCTGATAACGTGCATTTTTCTGTGCAATTTTGTTGGATAATGTGCATCCGCCAAGCGGCGTCGAGGGGCGAAATTGAGAGAGCAACAGGAGAGGGCGCGGCGGCGATGACACAGCACTACCGTGATTCGGCTACTCGCGGGCGCTCTCCGCCTCAAGCCATTAGATGGCGCACCGCTCAACGGACCGACGACCGAGCATTTTCTGGCCGCTTAGGCGCGCGCATTGTCAACACCTGAATATTCTTACACCGTGGTTTATACCTTCCCTTCCTCATCGCGCTCACTTCACTTTCCCTCCTATTAAAAGTACTGTACTATGCACGGCTATGCTATGCTTTACCCTCCCTCTCCTCCTTTCACCATCACCCTCACTTACCTTTCACACCTCTTGCTTTACTGCACTACACATGACTATATTACGCTTTACCCTCCACCTCGTCCTTTCCTTCCTCCTATCTCACATCTACCTCGACCTCACTTCACGTTTCCATCCCCTTGCTCTAGTACAGGGGCCGGCAACCTTTTGAGGCGAAGGGCCGAGTTGCATGAGGCCGACACGGCGGGGGCCGCACGACAAATGGGAAGGGGGGAGGGGGCTTTGCAGGCAAGAGAAAATATTCGGCCAATTGAGAATAATGATGTACAAAACGAACAAAAAAATTATGTTTATTTTCTGCTCCCATTTCACAAGGTCGCGACTTTTAAAAATAGCTTACAAGCAAAATAAAAACAAAACTGTTTGAATGCGAATTTTGTTGCTGAACATTTTTAGCCTACTCGCAGACATCTACATCAATGTCGCTAACTGACAGACGCAGAAAGTTGCGGAGGTGTTTATCGGTTAGCCGGGAGGTATTCGTGGGTTAGTTATGGGGGCGGGGGGGGGGGGGGGGGAGTTGGTTCTGACGTTGTGCCGGGGGCTATAATACTGCCCTGCGGGCCGCATATTGCCGACCCCTGCCCTAGTACATTGCCGCGTGCGCTTCTTTTTCTATTTTCATCTAACCGAACCGTTACATGTGTAGCCATCGCCTTGTGCGCGCCGCACCGGAATGTCGAACACTCCCGATGATTTTGGATACTTCTGATAAGCTTGACCGCGAAACGCGAGGAATACAGTTTATTCTGGAACTAATGGAACATCCAGCGATAACGCTGGCATCTTCGATGCTGTACAAGTGCCGACACGCCATACCACTGACCAAAATATTCCCCGACCGACGTCTGTGTGCGCCGATATCTTCGCACTCTGAGTGTCATTGTTTTTCTGGGCACAAGCTTGCAGCTAGAGCTACGAACCTCTGCCTGCCGTGTTGCTGAAGCGCAGTGTGGTAGTGTATGCATGAGCACAGGCGTAGGTTACCCTATTACCCGGGAGCGCACACAGTTCCATTTCCCCCCTTAATTGACGACGCTTTGCAGAAGTGCATGTCTAGTACCGGTGCTTATTACGTTCTTGTTGATGTCATCTGCGTGGCATTCACGATACGCTGTGCCCAGGTATATGTTAACAACTTAAGCTACCACAACGGTTAAATCATGATCATGGGCGTTAGTCGTCGCGATGGAGAGAGAGATAAACTTTATTTACAAAAAAGTCACAGTTTCGCCGCAAGGGCGAAGCAATGAATGCGATAGCAAGGAACTAATGCTATACGAAGTGAGGCTCGCCAATGGATACTCTCAGTTTGAACAGCGCTTCTGTTGCAAAGGCGGCCGAAGCAGCGAAGGAAACTAGCGTGCTTCAAGTGTCGAGCTGGGACACTTGATAGTTCGCGCTCATCTTCTGTTCGTTTAGCGGCGTCCCTGAGCTCGAGTGACATTCGTACGCGCCGTAACATGAGCGCGGACATCACGGTGAAAGCGTGAAACATTCCTCTACCCCTCGCCACGAGAAAACCGCGCGAGCAGACAGCGGAAGGGCAAGCTTCTCCCATGCGCAAATATAAGAAGAAGCGAGCGAGCTCGCCGACGACTTTTAAATGCGGCCGTCGGGCTCCTAGCGCCACCTCGCTGGTAATGAAGAAACGCTTATTATCGCCTGCTGTCTCCGAGTCCGTCCAGCGCTAAATGGTGTGTATATAACGCTCGCCGTTAGCTACGTGGAGGATCTGCGTTTCGTGGCGTAGTGGATAGCGCCGCTCGCTGTGGAGCAAGAGGTCCCTGGTTCGATTCCGCGCTTCGGAAGCATTTTTCTGAGTTATTTTTCTGTGGGGCCTTTATATATATATACATACTTATACATATACGGTGCATGACGGCGGCGACGGCGACGGCAAAATCCAGCAGAGACTGTCCATATAATTGCTATCGCAATAATAAAAAATTCTTTTGGGGGGAGCCCTAGTCGAGGGCCCCACTGGCCTTGGCCGCCCGTTCAACCTGGTCGATCAGCGCTTGCTGATCGGCCAGGTCTGAGCTGGACAGTCGCGCCTCCCACTGCTCCAACGTGTGTGTTGGTATCTAGCCTGTGTGTGTCAGGTGTGGGGGGTGTTTAGAGCAGCCCCAGGTAATGTGATAGAGTGTAGGGCTTCCTCCGCACCAGGGGCAGGAACTTCGATAGCACGTAGGGAACATGGCGTGTAATCTTTTTAAGTGGGGATAAACCCCAGTTTGAATTTTTCTCCAATTTATTGCCTCCTCTCCTGTTAGGCGTTTGTCGGGAGGGGCGTATACTTGTCGGGTAAAACGCTGATGGGCAAGCAGGTCTTTTGCGATTGTGGGGTTGTAGAGAGAGAGAGAGAGAACAACTTTATTGGTTCGATCCGGCAAAACAGGGGAGGGGATAGGGATGGAGACTCTTGCGTGCCCGCTTGCCCTACGGAGGCGGGGGCCGTACTACAAGCCCGAAGGCGGTGTTGTAGGAGATGTGCCACTATGCGTCAACGTGGGTGCATCCACGTCGAATGGTGCTGCAGCTGCCAAACACCAATAAATATTATACAAGCTGTCACATATCACTACACAATAAGCCCTACTTCTGTGAAGACACGTTTCACTTTCGTGTGATGCAGATTCCTATGACGGAGGGATCAGTCATGTTTTCTAACACGAAAGTGTTTTATGCCGGGGTCCACCAGGACTTTCATGACGTATTTCCGTCACGGAATAACGTCAGCAAAATGAACGCCATCAGATGGCAATAAAAGAAACTATAAGAAAAAGTTCCGTTCACGGGAATCGAACCCATGACCTTTCGGTCCGCGACGATGACTGGCGGGCGTTTAGCCCACTGAGCTATCGCCAAACTCGTTACGGAGGCTACACGAACGTGTCTTTTATCTTTCACAATTTCCTCTCGCAGTGCCCTTAGATTGATGGATGGATGCTATGAGCGTCCCCTTTATAACGGCGCGGTGACATCTGTACCACCATGCTCGAAGAAAAAAACGCGCCGTACATATACGACCGTCACATTCGGCGTGTTTCTAATACAAGTATAATACAAGTTGAATTTCGTCAATGCTATAACAAACACACCGTGAGGTGGCAGCTTTACCCAAGCCTCGCTCGTAGCATCCATCCATATCGAAAAATAGCTCTCCGACGCTCGCCTGGCGTTCCCTGCTCGCCCCAACCTCCTTGGCTCGCCCTGTGATAAGTAACGGCCAGGCTAGAGGGCAGGGGCGTAGCCAGAAATTTTTTTCGGGGGGGGGGGGGGGGTTCAACCATACTTCATGTATGTTCGTGCGTGCGTTTGTATGGGGGGGGTTGTGTTGAACCCCCCCCCACCCCCCCCCCCTGGCTACGCCCCTGCTAGAGGGAAGACACGACGCACGTAGCGTTCCTCTTCGCATTCCATGACGCTATGAAGGAGTGCATATCGAGTATCAGTGTTTATTATGTGCTTGTTGATGCCATCTTTCCGCGGGATTCACTATATGCGGTGTCCACGTATATGTTAAGAACTTCAGCTACCGCAAGTGTTAAATCATGATCATGGGTGTTAGTCGTCGGTACGGAGATGTGCGACAACGCGAGTGCGTCCACATCAAGTGGTGCTATATCTGCCAAACAGTAGACATTGTACAAGCTCTTATATACCAATGCGCTATAAGCAATAAACTACTTCTGTGACAAAATGTTTCACTTTCGTGCTATACCGATTCCTATGACGGAGGGATCAGCCATATTTTTTTTTATTACGCTCTCACCGTTAACTACTACAGCTATCACAAGGGTTTGTTTAATCATCGATCATGGATGTTAGTCATCGGGATAAAGATGTACCACCAAGCGTCAGCGTGGGTGCATCCACGTTAAACGGTGCTATAGTTGCCATACACCAATAGACATTGTTCAAACCCTGTTATACCAATGTACAGTAAACATTCAACTACTTCTGTAAGGACACGTTTTAAGGCAACAGCCTAATCCGTCCGTGCCCTGGAACGGTGCCAGCTGTGGCCTCTCCCCTTCACACTCCCTCAGCAATCACGTGATGGCACAGCGGCGCATACAAACAGTTGCACGTTGCTCCTTCCAACGCGTACAACGCGGCGGCGGAGTCAAGCTGCGGCGTCCATCGGGGGCGCCGCCGCCGCGTGCAGTCGAGTTAGTCGGATGCAAGATTTTTAGGAGCTTGCTCTCCACACTGACCTCCATTAAAAAGGCTGGACGGGGCATCCCCGCTCTGCGAGGCAGGGGCTTGTGAAGCCACCGGAAGGTCCTCTGTTTGTCCCGGAAGCTGGCGTCTTCTGTCCGTCTCAGTCGCGCAATTCAAATATTCTCGGGTGGCAGCTGTTGTTATGATCGTTTTTATTTTTTATTTTTTCAAACTCTGCGATTACGCCTAACTTTAGACGCCGACAAACGCTACACGAAAGATGACAGACGCCGTGCCGACACCGTCCGAATACGGCGGAGTGCTGCAACGTACAAAATGCGTAAAAAGTAATGCATCTTTGAGGTACTCACGCGTGAAATGTCTTCCTTGACGACTTTTCCGGTCGATTCGTACAGTTTACTGCGCTACAGGCAGGTATTTCTTTAAAAAAAAACAGAAAAGCTCTCTTCCGGGACAAAAACGGCGGCTTCCGGTGGCCTCACGCCCGCGTGCTCGATGCGCCACCCAGCTCCTCTTAGTGGAGATGAGTGGCTCGCCAAGCTTCTTATGCTCGCGCCTTGTCCGTCGGCGGCATGTACACTAGTTCTCATTGATCCCGCCAAAAGTTGATAGTCGCAGCTGCGCTCTCTCCGGTGATTTCAAAAATACTCACTAGATGGCGCGTCGCTGCTCAAGGCGGTAGAGTCACTGGAAAAATCTCAGAGTATCGCATCTGTTTTCCGCGCGCCGCCGCCGACGCGATTGGCTTACTCGCATCACGTGACCTTTCGCCGCCATATCCCTTCCAAGCGCTTTGGGTGCAGGCGCGTTCAATGCAAAGCGTGGCCGGACATTTAGCGGTACCACGGTCCCCAAAGTACTTCGTCGCTTTTTTAAACGCGTCATGCAAACATTTTTTTCAGGGGGCAGGGGGGCACCTCCTTGATCTGAAGTGGGGGCCTGGCAGGCAGATGTGATCGAGTGTCATTTCGTGCAATGTATGCCACGGGAAAAAAATTTCGGGAGAGGGGGGGGGGGGAGGGGGCACGGGCGCGGTGTGCCACCCCCTGGCTACGCCACTGCATGCAGATGCCAGAAGAGAGTAGCTCACCATCAATCGAACGTTACTGGTGAGCTACTCTGGGAATCTCGTTTGCCGTGTGGGGAAAATTAATGTCAAAGAGCGCCGTTCTACGTGGCTGCATATTTGGCCTGAACGAATTCGCCCCCCCCCCCTCGAATAACACTCCTTCCTGCAGTGAACTACACTAACTTTGCTGGAAAAGACCTTATGCGACAGAATACTTCACCTTTTCGGTTCGCTATGGTCAGCGATATTGAAAACTGCATACCTCTCTATTTGCTCGGCTGTTTCTATCTCAATCTGTTGAACAGATTACGCAGGCTGTGCGAGTTATAAGCGTGCCACGCACGAGAGCGAAATCGAAGATTTATTAAAATAATAACTGTTTACTGGTATACCTTGAAGGCAATTGTGGCATGATAATTTGGCATTGCACAAAACAGAAGCATGGAAGTCTGTTGATAAACTTGGTATAAGACAATGTTATCAAGCGTATTTTTAAATTTGTTGCCAAAAAAATGCTGCTAATGCTGCATTGCGCCGAGCGTACCCTTAAAATACTGCGTAGTTGGTGAGAAATGGTCACAGCAAAAAAAAAAAAAAAAGCAGATCCCACGCATTGAGGGAGTCGATTTTATGCGAGCCCTAGGTCTATATACATACTGTGTTGCAGTAGCATGCGCTTTAAAAATTCCGGGATGTGCTTTTTCTGATCAAAAGAACATAAAGAACCGTGCCGAGGAAGTTTTGATAAGAGTGCATTATGAAAAAAAAGTGCAGCAGTGCAGAAACCCAACCCGAGCTGTTTACGCGCTGGCAACGCCAAAAAAATAACTGTTTGTCGGAACACAGCAAAATATTTGTGAATTCACTGCAACGTTGGGAATATTAAGGAGACAAGAAATTGGAAATGAAACAATTAAGTAGTGATGTCAATCATTTTTGATGGCCTATTTTCTACGTATCGCAAGATAAGATGCATCTTACCTACCGCACGCCGATTCGCTCGTCCCGTGCGTTCGGCTGCTGGCGTTCCGAATCAAGAAGTCGCGCACAACTTCCAATTACCTTACACACACAACTTCTATTACACATATCAACCAGTTGAACAGCAAGCACGGTGCGCAAGCAAGCTATGCGTCAGCGATCAGTCGAAGGACGCAATGTTGAATGTTCTCGATGCTGTTCGATAACGTTCACGAGTGCAGTGAACCTGAACACCGACTGCAAAGCTAGCGCAAACAGTCAAGATTCACCAAATGTCGAAGTAAATGGCATCTCGCACGATGTCACTGCGCTAATGCAACTATGTTTACAGCTCCGGACCTAGCGAACACGCCCGGGCGTGACACGCAAAGAGACCGATGAAGCCATGAAGAGAGTTCGCGAGCACATGGCAACATTCGCCGTACGTTTCATTAGTTACACCGCTAACCGCGCAGTCAATCCATACCTGTCGATGACTCGAAATCACTTCTAATATCCTCTTGAAGAAACACATATACATAATGCCGTTCTGCCGAGCGTAACACGGCACTGAGGCTAAAAGATTGGTCACTTCTCAACACACGCTAGCAACGCACCGGACGGTCTGGAAGGGACATGGCCGCCGCCACCCAATGTTGCCCGCGTGCAGCCTACCTTTGCGGTACTCTGATTTTCCAGTGACTCTACAAGGCGGCGCACACCACCGTCGGCGCGTGCGCTAGTTAAATAGGTGACCTTGACGGCCGCGCCTCTCGTTTGGCGCTCGCGTTTGGCGCGCTTCCTTTCTCTTCCCGAAGCTCACTCAGTGAACACTCATCGTTGCCGCTCCGCTGCATGTACACCCCAGCCAAGGCAGCAGCGCGGCGGGCTCGCAACGCAGCTGTAGCTCGGGCTCGCCGCCATGACCCTGCGGTGAGAGCCCGGGAGGCCGAAGCGAAGAGGTCTCGCCGTCAAACAAACCCGGAGCTGCGGGCCAGCGAAGCAGAAGAGAAGCGGGCGCGCCGTCAAGCGGACCCTGCGGGGAGAGGTCGCGAAGCAGTAGCAGCACGGAAGCGGCGGCAAGAGAACCCCGAAGAAGTGCGGGCGCGTCAAAAGCGGTCGCTATACCCGAGGTTGGCGGCGCCGACGCACGCTTCAAGCGCGATTTCCTCGACCACACGTTCGGCCACAGCTGTACAACGTTGTCACGTCTATATATTGAGTTGAGTTGAATAAACTTTATTTGCCCAACGGTTGATATTGTGCCCGGGGCTAGGCTGCCCGGGATCCACCAGTCGAGGAACATCTTTCGAGGTCCTCGGCGACGGCCCTGGCCCGCTGGACGGCCGGTAGAGGAATGTGTGCGGAGGATTCGAGGGTTACCTGATCATCTCCGAGCAAGCTCCTGTAATACAGTGAAACCTCGGTGATACGATCACAGCTCATACGAATATCGGGGTGATACGAATTTTTCGTTGGTCCCGGCCAAGGCCCATTTGTCTGCACTGTAATGGAATACGGCTGTTGCGAACTGATTTTCACCCAGCGACGTTTGATACGAACGTACGCTACCGCCCAGGTACGAAGAGGTGGTGTCCGCGCTGTCGCAGAAGACGCGCCAAGCACGTGCGAGCGCGGAAACGCAAGCGTGGGCATGCGCGCCGCACCGCCGAATCGTCAGAATCACGATGTAAGGAAAACATTTTTCTTACGGTCAGAATAAACCTTCAGAGACGCGTCACGGCCTCCGACATTGTGTGCGCGAATCTTTGAGGCTCTTATGTGCCTCCGTGTGCCTTCGCGTTTAGATTACAGAGGATATTAGCGCCATGCTTTTTTTCCTAACGCGTCGACGCGGGCTACTGTCGTTGTACTGTGTTTACACGTGCCTGCCTCGTGCATCAGACGTCCTATGAAAAGTGGTAGAGGACAGAAAGAAGGCGAGGACGGTCTTGGCGAAGGAGTCAGGCCTCACAATGTCAACATGCGCGACCGTTGAGGGCGCACTGGTGCGGGCACGGCCGTAAATTGCCCAAAAAAACATCCCCAAGACCTCCGCGATAACAAAATCATAACACAGGGCAGTGGTTCTGTAATTTTGGGGCCTTGAGCTATCGCGTCAAAGCACTTCTTTCCTTATTTTCGCTGCAGTACTCCGGTGTCATGCAAGAAAATATACTAAAATTTGGAAGGAGCTACTGCTGTCGCGGGTCACAACGCACCTGGTTCATTAATTAAATACGCGCGTACAGGCCCGTGAGTGAGTGAGTGAGTGAGTGAGTGAAGAAACTTTATTTCCCTTTTTAAGAAAGGGGAGGAGCCGGAGGGGAGAGAGGGAGGTCTGTGATCCAGTCCCAGTAAGCGTCCGTCACCACTTCGTGTGGCATAACGTCAGACTACCAGTCGTGGTAGGCCTCCGCTATCTCCTCAGCCCACCTCAGGACTCTGTCCTGGAGAGTGGGATCGGAGCTGCGCAGGGCAGTCTCCCACAGCTCCTCACTACTAATTAATGGCTTGAGAGTGCAGGCGGGAGATTTCGTGGGACACTGCCACATGATATGCGAGAGATCAAACAAGATACAGGCCCGTATATTTACGAGTGCTGATATGATTGCCGACATCTAAAAACTTAATTGACAATCATTCATCATTCTTCCTGACGTTGCTGCGGCCGTGAAAAACAATAAATGAAAATGTACGCCAGCTTTCTTTTGTCGCATGCTAATTTTTCATGCTTTCTGCTGATACGAATTTCGGATGATACGAATATTTTTGGTGGTCCCGTGAGATTCGTATCACCGAGGTTTCACTGTATCATTCACTTCGTGGATATAGCAGTGGATAAGGCGTGGAATGGCCACACGCCTTCGCCGAACACACTTTGGAATTTACAGTGTGCTTCAATTTTTTACTTTCGTGTTATACCGATTCCTATGACGGAAGGCTCAACCATGTTTTTTTACTATGATCGCGTACCAACACGCTCATGGTCATGCGCTTTTAAAGGTCAAACTCTCTTTGGGCGAAGTGGTGTCCAGAAAAAGAATGACACTCTGAGTTCAACCCTATCGGCGCACACAGACGTCAGTCGGCGAATAATCTGGTCAGCGGTCTGGTGCGTCGGCATTCATACACGTGGCATCGAATATTCTAGCCTTATCTCCGGTGCTCGTTAGTTCCAGAATAAACTGTACTATTCGCGTTGCGCGCTGGAGCCTATCAGAACAATCTAAAGTAATCGGGGATGTTCGAAATTTCTTTGCTATCTTGTACTGCACAAGGCTATGCTATTTTTTACTCTACCCCTCCTCTTTTTCTTCCTCCGCACCGTCACATTTCTTCGCCCTTACCTCCCTTTCCCACCTGCTTGCCTTACTGTGCTATTCGTGGCTATGCTACGCCCTACCCTTACTCTCCTCCTTTCTTTTCACCATCCCACCACTTCTCTTTAGCCTCACTTCTACTTCCCACGCCTTGCTGCACTGTATTGCACACAGCTATGTTCTGCCCTCGCCTCCTCCTTTCCTTCCTCCCTTTATTTTCTCTACCTTTCTCTCCCTCACACCATTTCTCATCCTCACTGGCCTCCCCCACCCCTGGCTATATTGTACTTCACATGACTATGCTGTGCTCACCCTCCCCCTCTTTTTAACACTGACACCACTTCTCCCCCTCAAATCTCTTTCCCACCACTTGCTTTATTGTACTACACACGGCTACGTCCTGCGCTACGCTCCCCTACTCTCCCCCTCTTCACACTACCACTCACCCTCACTTCCCTTTCCCACACTTCACTATGCGGTACTACGCATGGCTAGGCTACGATTTAACCTCCCCCTCGTTCTTCCTCACCTCACTCCATGCTTAACCTCCATCCGTTTCTCACCCCATTGCTGTACTTTACTACACGTGACTATTCTGATTCACCCTGCCCCTCCTCTTTTAGATGCGAAGTATCTTAAGGCGGAGCTCAATCCGGTGGTGGTGGTGTGCGGCGTGACCACCCTTACTGCGCATGCACATACCCTCTCCACACACCTCCTCTCCACTTCCCATCCCCACTCACCCTCTCCCCTTCCCCTCTCCCCCCCCTTTCCACTCTTCCTGTGAAACGCGGGCTAGGCATGCCGAAATTCTCTCCTGCGCAACGCCGCGATGAGCTCGAGCGCATGCGCGTCCCCTCCCCTTCTCTCTCCACTCCTACGCTGCCCCCCTCTCGCCCGCCTGTCGACCGCGTTCCCCGCTCGCCCCTGTGAGAATTAACGGCCAGGCTGGATGGAAGATATAACGCGCGTAGCGTCCCTCTTCGCGTTCCACGACGCGAGGTCGGTAGCATGCCCAACGAACGCCAACGGAACGCGATCGAGCAAGTGCTCTGGCTTCGCATCGCCTCATGGTCCCCTTTAGCGGGAGATGGTGTAATTTTTTCCTTCCTTCTCAACCTAAAATCTCTCTTACTCACCCTCATTTCCCATTTTAACCTTCTTGCTGTACCATACACACGGCTATGCTCTTTTACCTTCCCCTCCTTTTTTTCATCACCCTTAGATCTGTCCTCACCATCACTGTGCATTACTGTACTATACACGGGTATGCAAATCTCTGCCCTCCTTTCTCTCCTCTTTACCCTTAAACCACTCCTCCTCATCCTCGCTTCTCTTTCGCACCCCTTGCTACACTATACTACGCTTGGCTATGCTATACATGACTGCTATCCAAGGTTTTGCCTGCGTGACGCTGTACATGGCTCACTTTCCTTTCCCACTCCTTTCTATACTATCTTATCCATGACTATGCTATGCTTTACCTTCTCTACCTCCCCCTTTTATACCTCCTAACCCTCACTTCCTTTTCCTACCCCCTTGCTATACAATACATGGCTATAGCCTTTGCTTTACCCTCTCACCCTCCTCCTTTTCCTCCTTCTAGCCCTTGAATAACCCCTCCTCATCCTCACTTCAATTTTCCAACGCATTGCGACGTTCTACAAGGCTATGCTATGCTTTACCCTCTCACCCCTCCTTTCCCTCCTCACCCACAAGTAGCTGTGATCTTTACTTCATTTTCCCTCCTCCTTGCTATACTAAACAAGGCTATGCTATTCTTTACCCTTTCCCCTCCTCCTTTTTATTCTTGTCCCCCTCCCATCACTCCCCACCCTTACTTCCCTTTCCTACCCCCTGCTATACTGTACTATACATGGCTATGCTATGCTTCCACTTCTCTGCACAGCGGCGCCGAGTTTTGAATGGTTGCCGGCTCTCTCACTCTCCTCCTTTTCCTCATTTTCGCCCTCGAATAACTCCTCCTCATGCTCACTTCAATTTCCCTACGCATTGCTACGTTCTACAAGGCTATGCTGTGCTTTACCCTCTCACCCCCTCCTTTCCCTCCTCACCCTCAAGTAGCCGTCATTTTTACTTCATCTTCCCACCTCCTTGCTATACTATACAACGCTATGCTATTCTTTACCCTCTCCCATCATCCTTTTCATTTTTGTCACTTTCCCATCGCCCCCCACCTTATTTCCTTTCATACCCCTTGCTATACTGTACTATACATGACTATAATATACTTCCACTTCTTTGCACGGCTGCGCCGAGTTTTGAGTGGTTACCGGCCACGGCTGGAACTAAAGGCTAAACAGCTCTGCTGTTGAAAGTGCATGGTCGCAACCCTGCATTTGAACCCATAACGGGACAGGCACGACTGAGCGAAGGTATTGATCATGGCCAGCTTTGCGAAGAACAGCAGGTTATTGCGTTTCTCGGCAGCCGTCGCATAACTCGCATTAACATTAAAGTGAGCGGAGGATTGTAGATAAGCGAACGCGCTCGATGGGCGCGACCATAGAGTTTCTCACGATAATACCAAGAGGGAAATCTGGCGCCACCGTCTATGCGAATTTCTTAAGGAGCGCCGTTGCCGCGGTGGGAATGACGGTATATGTGTCTGCGAGGCTTGTGTTGGCTGTTGTTGAGTGAGGCTTCGGCTGAAAAGCGGATGCGGCTGCGCAAATAAAGCCTCTCTAAAACAAAACGTTTTTAAATGGATCTCACTCACGCGTATTATATTCTAGAATAAAAGTCCACCCACCTGTACGGCTAGCCAAACAACGAAAGAAAGAAACAGACGACGAGCAGTCGCAGACAGAACGCTGGCTTTGTCGTCTGCCTTCCGGTTCAGCGGGCGTTCGTTATTTTTTATAGTTCGTAAAATTGTACATCAACGCATAAGTTTCCAAAGCTTAATAAAACTCGTTTCTGTGCAATGATAAAAAAGAAGTAGCTTACTACATGCTCCTTCAGTACGAAATAAACCATTTTGACGCAAGGAACGCGTTGAAGCCAGGCGCGTCTTCGAAGTGTCGCGGCTATTCGTAAACGATACCAATCCGAGCTAAGTTCGAAGCTCACATATACCGTCATTCCCATGCATACAACAGCTCACTAGCGCCAGATTTCCCTCTAGGTAATTGTGAGATGGCATCTTCATGAAATCGCCCCGGTGCGCCCCGGTGCGCACCGGGGCGATTTCATGAAGATGACAAAACTCTATGGGCGCGACGACGGGGAGAAGCCACGTGGTGGCATGCGGTAGTTTCTGCACGCTCCACGCGGCGGCCTCCTAATCACAGCACTCGTTTTCCAAAAGGCATGCCGGAAAGCCCCCTTCCACGAGAAAAAGCCAAGTTCGTGGCTCGTTTCGCGCCGCCCGATGTTCGATGTACGAAGTGTTCCGGCTAGGTTTGTTCGATGTAGCCGTAGATTTTAACACGAAAGTGTTTTATGCCGGGGTCCACCACGGCTCCACTGACGCATTTCCGTCACGGATGTGACGTTCTAAAATATAAAGACTGACATATGGCAAAGAAAAATCTGGAAGGAAAAGTTCCGTCACTGGGAGTCGAACTTACGACCCCTCGATCCCCAGCGCGCAGCGCGAAACGACTCCGCCACAGACGGCAAGTTCTTCGATATGCTAACGGCGCGCTATTTATCTACACCATTTGCCGGTGGCTGTACTCAGAGGTCGCGGTACATCAGCGTGTTTTCGTTATCACTAGCGAGATGGCGCGAAGGGCTCGAACGGCGTAGAGTCACTAGAAGAATTTCAGAGTATCGCATCTGTTTTCCGCGCGCCGCCGCCGACGCGATTGGCTTACTCGCATCACGTGACCTCTCGCCGCCATATCCCTTCCAAGCGCTTTGGGTGCAGGCGCGTTGAATGCACAGCGCGGCCGGACATTTAGCAGTACCACGGTCCCTAGAAGTACTTTGTCGCTTTTACAGCGAAAGCCGTTATGAGATCATTTCTCCGGCCGTTTTTAGCGCCGTAGTTGTCCGCCGCCGCCGCCGCCGCCGGTGTCCGTAACCAGTATCGCTCGAAATAAGAAAAAAAAACTAAATAAGAAAAAAATTCCAGGATGGAACGAGGTTCGAACCTGGGCCCTCTGCGTTGGAGCTCAGTATTCAACCTCTGAGCCATGCCGGTGCTTGAAAGTGCTTTGCAAAAAGGTCCTATACAGGCTTCATGTCGGGAAGGAACCACATTAGCATATGCAATATAGCGTGGTAGAAGATTAAAATAAGCACCAAGCGTCGCACAACGCGAATTCTGTAACCAGGCGTCAAACAATTGCGAATTGCGCAACGAGCAGGTTGTTGAATGCTTCCAACCCATTACAAAAGGGCTCTGCCATAATTCTTCATCGTCATCAGGCGCAGAATCAACAAAGTGCGCACAATCCCTAACATGCGTTTAGCAGGTACCAACGCTCTCTGTAGAATGACGAAAAATGGCACAGTGCCTGCTGCCCTACTTCTAAAAAATTACAATTATTTATAGCGTAGTGGGTTCCTCGCAAGTGCACTTGTATTGGTTGCCAAGGAAGCCCATAAGCGCATGATCCACTTCCTCGGGGTCTCAATAAAGTTCTTCGCCCCCCCCCCCCGTCGCTCTTCCACGTCAACGTATACAGCATGACGGGAGAGGGAAATAGCGACCGGGCGTCACCCAATGCAAATTACATAACTGGTGGGCCGTTTAAAGATTCCAACCCATTACAAAGGGCTGAGCCATAATTCTTCATCGTCATCAGTCGTCACGTCAACAAAGTGCACATAATGCCTTACAGACGTGTAGCTGGTGCCTCGCTTCTCCATAGAATGACGAATAATGGCTTAGTGGGTGCTTCCCAACTTCACAAAAATTTTGATTTGTGGCGTAGTGGGTACCTTTCTAGTGTACTTGTATTGTAGCCCCAAGAGAGCTTAACGGGCTCTAGAAACGCCGCTCTTCCAGCTTTCGCTGTGACTGTGCTGCGGTTTCAGCGCAGGCCTGGCGTTTTTTTTAAACGCGTCATGCAGATGCCAGAGAGTAGCTCACCGGTAACTGAACATTGCTGGTGAGCTACTTCGGGAATTTCGTATATTTTTGCATCCCATGTGGGAAACATTAACGTCAAAGAACGTCGTTGTACGTGGCTGCATAGTTGGCCGCGGAATGAATTCGCCCCTCTCGAAGAACACTCCTTTCTGCAGTGAACTACACAAAACTTTGCTGCTGGAAAAGCTCTCATGCAACAGGACACTTCAGCTTTTCGGTTCGCTATGTTCAGCAATATTGAAAACTACATACCTTTCTATTTGCTCGGCTGTTCATATCTCGATCTGTTGAAGAGATTGTGCATGCATTTCGAGTTATAAGCGTGTCACGCACGAGAGCGAAATCGAAGACCTATTAAAATAATAACTGTTTACTGTATACCTTGAAGGCAATTGTCGCATGAGCATTTGCCACTGCGCAAAACTGAAGCGTGGAACTCTGTTGATAAACTTGGTATAAGGCAATGTTATTAAGCGTATTTTATTTAAAAAAAAAAGATATGTTGCTAATGCTGCATTGCGCCGAGCGTACCCTTACAATACTGTTTAGTGAGTTAGAAATAGTCACAGCAAAAAAAAAAAAAAGAAAGGCTTATCCTCCCACGCCTTGAGGGAATCGATTTCATGCGAGCCCTAGATCTATACATACTGTGTTGCAGTAGCATGCGCGTTAAAAATTTTCGGGATGTGCTATTTCTGATCAAAATAACATAAAGCACTGCGCCGAGAAAGTTTTAACAAGAGTGCATTACGAAAAAAAAAAGTTGAAATTAAAAGCAGTGCAGAAACCGAACCCCAGCTGTTTACGCGCTGGCAACGCAAAGAAAAAAAAAAAGAGAAAAACTTTGTCGGAACACAGCAAAATATTTGCAAATGCACTGCAACGTTGGGAATATTAAGGAGACAAAAAAATAGGAAATGAAACACCCGAGAAGTGATGTCAATCATTTTTGATGGCCTATTTTCTACGTATCTGTTAGGAAATGACAACGTATTCGCAAAATAAGACGCACCTTACCTACCGCACGCCGATTCGCCCGTGCATTCGGCTGCTGGCGTTCCGAACCGAGACAAATACTTCACGCACAACTACCACTTACCGTACACACACCACTTCTATTACAGATAACACCCAGCTGAACAGCAAGCATGGTGCGCAAGTAAGGTATGAATCAGCTATCAGTCGAAGGACGCAATGCTGAATGTTCTCGATGTTCGATAATGTTCTCGAATGCGCTATGAAGTGAACCTGAACACCGACTGCAAAGCTAGCGCAAACAGTCAACATTCACCAAGTGTCGAGGTAAAGGGCATCTCGTATGGTCATTACGCTAATGCAACTATACAGCTCCGGACCTTGCAAACACATCCGGCCGTGAAACGAAAAGAGACCGATGAAGCCACGAAGAGAGTTCGCGAGCACATGGAAACATTCGCCGCACGTTTCATTAGCTACACCGCTTACCGCGCAGTCGATTCATGACTGTCGATGACTCGAAATCACTTCTGATATCCTTTTGAAGAAACACACACACATATTGCGATTACGCCAAGCGTAACACGGCATCGAGGCGAAAATATCGGTCACTTCTCAGCACACGCTACCAACGCGCCGGACGGTCCGGAAGGGAAATGGCCGCCGCCGCCCAATGTTGCCCGCGTGCAGCCTACCTTTGCGGTACTCTGAAATTTTCCAGTGATTCTAGAACCACTAGAACGGCGCGCGTCGCCCCAGGCGTTGAGATGACCCTACAGGGCGTGGTCGCTCCTGCGCGCGCCCTTATCTTGTACGTCTTGCGCTGTCACCGCAAGTTTGCGCTGAAGTTCGAGAGACCACGAAGGTCACTTCGCTCACTCCAGCGGCCGCTTTTGCGAAAGGAGTGCGCTGCTCACAAAAAATAAGTTACAAGTGTGACAGTTCGCGCTCATCCTGTGTATACTTGTGCGTTCGGTTCGTGCGTCCTCCATTGTATTTGACCAGCGTGCTTTAACTGTCGAGCTGTGACAGTTGTTAGTTCGCGCTCATCCTGTGTATGTTCGTTCCGTGCGTCCTTTCTGCTTGAGCAGCCTGTTGCAAATTTCGAGCTGCTTGCCATTATCGCGTGACATTACAACTGTGTGCCCTCAGTACGCAACCGAAAGACAATCACTTCAGTGCGTCGTAGACCGTCTGGACTCCCGACCTTTTTCGGAGGAGAAGCTTTTGGGTGCTTGGGAGCATGCAGACCAGGCCCAACGAAGTTTAAAGTGCCTATTGAGATTTCTAAGTGATGCAGGTTTAGATGCTCGTCTTTAGAGCATGTGCGGCATAAAGACTTTTGCGCGTGCCCTGTCCCCGTGCAAAACAGTGTGTACAGTGACTCATTTGCCATACCATCGTCGCCTATCATCACACCTCCCTCTTTCTCTTTCTTTCCCCTTTCCCCTTACCCCCGTGAGGAGTAGCAGGCTAGAACCCGCTTTCCAGGCCGACCTCTCCTCCTTCTTCTCATTAAAAGCATCTTCTTCTTCTACAACTTGTTGCTATAGCATACATTCCTTCGCCCTCGGGGCGAAACAATCCACAACAAACGCTCAACTACGTCTGTGAAGACACGTATTACTTTCGTGTTATACCGATTCCTAAGACAGAGGGATCAACCATGTTTTTTTCTAGGCATTGACGTTAAAGCATTGTTATGTTTGGGAATAGTTGAATGTAAAGGATAGTTCGATATAGTCTGCTTCGACTGCAATACATTTCAATACACAGTTAGCATGAATGTTTGTGTCACAACGATACGTCGAATTTCTCTTCCCCTAATGAACTTAGTGCGATTGACGATGTTAGAGAAATGATTGCAATGAAAAAATTATTGTGCGAAGATTGGTCAGGGAATTAATTTTTTTTCAGCGACCTCTAATTTTATCTGAATTACAATAATGTTATTCGAAATCTTTGCAGGGGGATCTACGGGACTGCACATCAAGCCATGGACTCGCTCGAGAAGAAGCGGCACTCTTGTACCGACTGTTCATACACCCAGGCTTGGTCATTAAAGACTGGACCATTGGCTTCCCCGACCCTGTACCTTCTGCAGGGATATCGGCGACATTGAGCATTATATTTGGCTTTGCCCGCCATTCTAAGAGAAGATGGACTTAGGCACCGGACTGCAAAACCGGACCTTTGAAGACATATTAAGGTGAAAGCCTTAGACGCCTCATCAAACGCGAAAGTTGACCGTCGGCGTCCAGCGTGCGTCGGAAGCGTCAACACGAGTGACGCAAAAAATCATCACGTGATAACGTCATCTCACGTCATATATTGCCAAAATTTGTGACGTCATCATAACATCGCCGTGAAGCCACTATGACGTGACGTCACCACATGGCATCGTCGCTCGGTCAAAGGCGGGCCGATCACGGAGGCAAGGCCACGTTAGGTGCAAAAAGCTTTCGGATGGTGGCGACCGAGGATCAGTACATCGACTGAGAAGATGGCTTTCGCTTTGGAGTCGCCTCAGGCGTATGCATCGGGACCCTGCGAGTTTCATCCCAAAGGGCCAACGACAATCAGGAGGAAAGTGCAACGATTGCTCATTGCCTTGCTGCGTGACACAGGGCTGTTTAAGACCTGCTGGCACACCCCCATTTATCCAAAGATGCCCAGACGGAAGAATTGCCCGCTACGTACACCAGGATAACCTCGCTGGCTGCAACAACACCACCACCACCAAGGTTTATGTGCGCGCATCGAGTTGATCTTCACGACGGCAGCCAAGTTTGTGTGTGCGCGCGCCTCGTGCTGTGCTTCGCGTCGACGACCAAGTGGTGTTTCTGTGTGCATCGGGTTGATCTCCACGACGGCAGCCAAGTTGTGTGTGTGTGTGTGTGTGTGTGTGTGTGTGTGTGTGTGTGTGTGTGTGCGTGCGCTGCATGTTGTGCTTCACCGCGGCAGCCAAGCTGTGTGTGCGGGCTCCAGGTCGTGCTTCGCCACTTGCAGCCAGGCTGTGTGTGCGGGCTCCAGGTCGTGCTTTGCCACTAGCAGCCAAGCTGTGTGTGCGGGCTCCAGGTCGTGCTTTGCCACTTGCAGCCAAGCTGTGTGTGCGGGCTCCAGGTCGTGCTTCGCCACTTGCAGCCAAGCTGTGTGTGCGGGCTCCAGGTCGCGCTTTGCCACTAGCAGCCAAGCTGTGTGTGCGGGCTCCAGGTCGTGCTTTGCCACTTGCAGCCAAGCTGTGTGTGCGGGCTCCAGGTCGTGCTTCGCCACTTGCAGCCAAGCTGTGTGTGCGGGCTCCAGGTCGTGCTTCGCCACTTGCAGCCAAGCTCTGTGTGCGGGCTCCAGGTCGTGCTTTGCCACTAGCAGCCAAGCTGTGTGTGCGGGCTCCAGGTCGTGCTTTGCCACTTGCAGCCAAGCTGTGTGTGCGGGCTCCAGGTCGTGCTTTGCCACTAGCAGCCAAGCTGTGTGTGCGGGCTCCAGGTCGTGCTTTGCCACTTGCAGCCAAGCTGTGTGTGCGGGCTCCAGGTCGTGCTTTGCCACTTGCAGCCCAGCTGTGTGTGCGGGCTCCAGGTCGTGCTTCGCCACTGCAGCCAAGCTGCGTGTGTGTGTGCTGCAGCCAAGCTGCGTGTGTGTTTGCTGCAGCCAAGCTGCGTGTGTGTTTGCTGCAGCAATGCTGCGTGTGTGTGTGTGTGTGTGTGTGTGTGTGTGCTGCAGCCAAGCTGCGTGTGTGTGTGGGCTGCAGCCAAGCTGCGTGTGTGTGTGTGCTGCAGCCAAGCTGCATGTGTGTTTGCTGCAGCCAAGCTGCGTGTGTGTGTGTGTGTGCTGCAGCCAAGCTGCGTGTGTGTGTGTGTGTGTGTGTGTGTGTGCTGAAGCCAAGCTGCGTGTGTGTGTGTGTGCTGCAGCCAAGCTGCGTGTGTGTGTGTTGCAGCCAAGTGTGTGTGCGTGTGCATGGTGTTGTGCTTCGGGTCGACGGCCAAGTGTGCGTGTGCGTCGTGTTGTGCTTCGAGTCGACGGCCAAGTGTGTGGCGTGTGCGGTGTTGTGCTTCGAGTCGACGGCAAGTGTGTGGCGTCGTGTGTGCTTCAAGTCGACGGCCAAGTGTGTGTGCGCGTGTGCGTCGTGCTGTGCTTCGTCACGGCCAAGTGTGTGCGCGTGTGCGTCGGTTGTGCTTCGAGTCGACGGCCAAGTGTGTGTGCGTGTGCGTCGTGTTGTGCTTCGGGTCGACGGCCAAGTGTGTGTGCGCGTGTGCGTCGTGTTGTGCTTCGAGTCGACGGCCAAGTGTGTGTGCGCGTGTGCGTCGTGCTGTGCTTCGAGTCGACGGCCAAGTGTGTGTGCGCGTGTGCGTCGTGTTGTGCTTCGAATCGACGGCCAAGTGTGTGTGCGCGTGTGCGTCGTGTTGTGCTTCGAGTCGACGGCCAAGTGTGTGTGCGCGTGTGCGTCGTGTTGTGCTTCGAGTCGACGGCCAAGTGTGTGTGCGCGTGTGCGTCGTGTTGTGCTTCGAGTCGACGGCCAAGTGTGTGTGCGCGTGTGCGTCGTGTTGTGCTTCGAGTCGACGGCCAAGTGTGTGTGCGCGTGTGCGTCGTGCTGTGCTTCGAGTCGACGGCCAAGTGTGTGTGCGCGTGTGCGTCGTGTTGTGCTTCGAGTCGACGGCCAAGTGTGTGTGCGCGTGTGCGTCGTGTTGTGCTTCGAGTCGACGGCCAAGTGTGTGTGCGCGTGTGCGTCGTGTTGTGCTTCGAGTCGACGGCCAAGTGTGTGTGCGCGTGTGCGTCGTGTTGTGCTTCGAGTCGACGGCCAAGTGTGTGTGCGCGTGTGCGTCGTGTTGTGCTTCGAGTCGACGGCCAAGTGTGTGTGCGCGTGTGCGTCGTGTTGTGCTTCGAGTCGACGGCCAAGTGTGTGTGCGCGTGTGCGTCGTGCTTGTGCTTCGAGTCGACGGCCAAGTGTGTGTGCGCGTGTGCGTCGTGTTGTGCTTCGAGTCGACGGCCAAGTGTGTGTGCGCGTGTGCGTCGTGTTGTGCTTCGAGTCGACGGCCAAGTGTGTGTGCGCGTGTGCGTCGTGTTGTGCTTCGAGTCGACGGCCAAGTGTGTGTGCGCGTGTGCGTCGTGTTGTGCTTCGAGTCGACGGCCAAGTGTGTGTGCGCGTGTGCGTCGTGTTGTGCTTCGAGTCGACGGCCAAGTGTGTGTGCGCGTGTGCGTCGTGTTGTGCTTCGAGTCGACGGCCAAGTGTGTGTGCGCGTGTGCGTCGTGTTGTGCTTCGAGTCGACGGCCAAGTGTGTGTGCGCGTGTGCGTCGTGTTGTGCTTCGAGTCGACGGCCAAGTGTGTGTGCGCGTGTGCGTCGTGTTGTGCTTCGAGTCGACGGCCAAGTGTGTGTGCGCGTGTGCGTCGTGTTGTGCTTCGAGTCGACGGCCAAGTGTGTGTGCGCGTGTGCGTCGTGTTGTGCTTCGAGTCGACGGCCAAGTGTGTGTGCGCGTGTGCGTCGTGTTGTGCTTCGAGTCGACGGCCAAGTGTGTGTGCGCGTGTGCGTCGTGTTGTGCTTCGAGTCGACGGCCAAGTGTGTGTGCGCGTGTGCGTCGTGTTGTGCTTCGAGTCGACGGCCAAGTGTGTGTGCGCGTGTGCGTCGTGTTGTGCTTCGAGTCGACGGCCAAGTGTGTGTGCGCGTGTGCGTCGTGCTGTGCTTCGAGTCGACGGCCAAGTGTGTGTGCGCGTGTGCGTCGTGTTGTGCTTCGAGTCGACGGCCAAGTGTGTGTGCGCGTGTGCGTCGTGTTGTGCTTCGAGTCGACGGCCAAGTGTGTGTGCGCGTGTGCGTCGTGTTGTGCTTCGAGTCGACGGCCAAGTGTGTGTGCGCGTGTGCGTCGTGCTGTGCTTCGAGTCGACGGCCAAGTGTGTGTGCGCGTGTGCGTCGTGTTGTGCTTCGAATCGACGGCCAAGTGTGTGTGCGCGTGTGCGTCGTGCTGTGCTTCGAGTCGACGGCCAAGTGTGTGTGCGCGTGTGCGTCGTGTTGTGCTTCGAGTCGACGGCCAAGTGTGTGTGCGCGTGTGCGTCGTGTTGTGCTTCGAGTCGACGGCCAAGTGTGTGTGCGTCGTGTTGTGCTTCAAGTCGACGGCCAAGTGTGTGTGCGCGTGTGCGTCGTGCTGTGCTTCGAGTCAACGGCCAAGTGTGTGTGCGCGTGTGCGTCGTGTTGTGCTTCGAGTCGACGGCCAAGTGTGTGTGCGTCGTGCTGTGCTTCGAGCCGACGGCCAAGTGTGTGTGCGTCGTGCTGTGCTTCGTGTCTGTTTTGTTACGACTTATTTCAGTGGCCGATGAAACACTGGGCTTTTGTTAACGGGGATTAACTGAGTTTAATAAGCGTTGGGGTACAAGAATAGGTGTGGCTACATGGAGGTAAGAATGTAGCGTGGAGTACAGAGGCAGGGAGCGGCCCGCCGGAGGGCCAGACGAAACTTGATACTTCGTGAGCTCGGAGTTCATAGAGGAGGAGGAAGCGGAGAATCTCCAAGGAACGTGCGGCTTGCGTAAGACATTGCACGCGATGGTTGGGCCATCTCTGGATCCTTCTTGTAACATCCTTCCTTTTTTGGAGTCGATCCTTCAACCTACGATGAAATCCTCGAGCCTCTTTGGAAGCTGTGTGGTTCTTCGAGGTCCGGCTGGACTGGCAGAAGTTTGCATCTGCTTCAGTTGATCTGTCGCTCTAGTTGGCTGGTTGACTTCAGTGCGTTGTTCCGGGGAAGTGCTTGCCCTGATGAATACTCGGTTCCCTCTCAGGACGCTGTCTTCCGTCTGAACTTCTTACGACCTGTCGTCAATTCTCTTGATTATGATGCCTTTGACCCATGGTCCAGTTTTCGTCGGTCGAACTGTGACATTCTGACCTTCTGTTGGGCGTGATTTTTTGCCTCTTCTGCTTTCTTCTTTCACTCACATCGACTGTTTCGGTTTGCAGTAGCTCTGAAGCTGTTGGTACAGTCGTTCTAGTGCGGCGACTCATAAGCAGTTGCGCTGGACTAGCATTCAGCTCTTGCAGTGGCGTTTCTGTAATCAAGAAATGCCATTTGTGGGTGGGTCTGAGTGGCTTTCATCTGCTTTTTTAGGAGCATTTTCGCTGTCTTGACGGCTGATTCAGCCATTCCATTGGAACGCGGGTATCCTGGGCTTGATGTTTTGTGTTCAAGGTTCCAGCTCTTCGTGAAGTTTTGGAATTCTTCGCTGGTGAATTGCGGTCCATTGTCGCTTATCAGGATTCTCGGTATCCCGTACCTTGCCAAGTGAGTCTTTAGTTTCTGTACCACTTGGTTTGAGGTTATTGATCTGAGTTGGCCCACTTCCCAAAAGTTGCTGTAGTAATCGACTGCAACCAAGAAATTCTTCCCTTGGAATTCGAAGATGTCGCATCCGACTCGTTCCCTTGGATAGCTTGGTTCTGGATGGAGCAATTGAGTTTCTATTTGCTAAGCGTGTGTGTGCTTTTGGCATATTTCACACCTCATGATGAAGTCTTTCAATTCTGCATTCATTCCTGGCCAGAAGACGAATTCACGAGTGCGTCGGAGACAGCTCTCAATTCCAAGATGCGATGAGTGGAGTTTTACTTTGATTTCACCTCGCAAAGACATTGGGACGATTAGGCGCAAGCCCTTGAAGATCAGGTCGTCCTCAAATGTGAGCTCATCTCTGTACGTGAAGTATACGCGCATGTCTTTGGGTAGTCCACGTTTGTCCTGTGGCCAGCCTGACAGGATGATTGACGTTAGTCATTGCAGGGAGTCATCACTCTCAGTCGCTACTCTAATCTTTTCCAAGATTTCCTTTCTCACAGGGAGGTATGGTATGACATTGATGTTTTCGAGTTCCTGTTCTTTGCTTTCGTTGGGAAGGAAGGCCCGAGATATCGTGTCAGCCAAGATTAATTCCTTTCCTGGTCTGTGTTCGATCTTGATGTTGTATCTTTCCGTCTGAAGGATCATGCCTTGCAGTCGTCTTGGAACTTGATCCAATCGTCTCTCCAGGATTGCTTGCAGTGGTTTATAATCGCTGATTATGTTCGTTTCTTTACCGAATGTGTACTGATGAAACTTGTTTAAGGCGAAGACGATGGCCAGCGTTTCCTTTTCTATTTGTGCATATCGAACTTCCATCGGTGTAAGTGCTCGGCTGACGAAGGAGCCTGGCTGTCCATCCTGAAGAAGAGCTGCTCCGAGTCCAAGATCGCTCGCATCACATTGGATTTCTAGCTGTTTTCGTGGATCGAAGTAGGCCAGAACAGGAGCTCTTGTCACGGACTCCTTGGCCTTTTCGAATGCTTCTTCTTGCAGTTTCCCCCAGTGCCATGGTGCATCTTTGACAGTGAGTTTCCTCAAAGGCTCCAATACACGCGAAATTTCGGGCAGGAATCTGGAGAGGTAATTCATCATACCGCAGAAGCGTTGTACTCCCTGGACATCAGTTGGCTTTGGCATCTGCTGAATTGCCTTGACCGTATTTGGATGAACTTTGAGTCCTTCATTGGTCAGTACGTGTCCTAGGAAGACGACTGATGTATTTCGAAGCTGTGTTTTGTCCTTGTTCAGACGGATTCCAACTTGTCGGCATCTCTGAAGTAGGCTTTCTAACTTCCTGTCGTGGTCCGCTTGAGCATCTTTTTCATTCTCGCCCACTCCGAAGACAAGAATGTCATCTGCGATGCAGAGAACACCGGGAAGTCCCTCAAGTGCCACTTGAAGTCTCTTTTGGAATATTTCGCTGCTTACCGCGAGTCCAAGGTAACGACCTTTCCGAGTTTGGAAAGTAGTCAGCAAGCTTGATTCCTCACCGAGAGGACATTGCCTGTACCCCTCTCGCAAGTGCAGTTTTGAGAAAATTTTGGCTTTAGCAAGATCGGGTAAAACATCATCAAGAATGGGCGATGTGTGACGTTCTCGCTCGAGAGCCTCGTTGAGCGCTTGGGGATCGATGCATATTCGCATTTGTCCATTTTTCTTGGTTGCGACAACCATTCTGCTGACCCATTGCGTTGGCCCTGTTACGCTTTTGATGACACCTCTTTTTTCCAGGCCTGTCAACGTGTCTTCGACTTGCGGTTGAATGCTGACAGGCACTCTGCAACTCGTTATTGCTTTCGGAAGCGTATCTGGCTTAGTGACCAAATGAACAGTTCCCGGGAGTGTTCCTAGAGTGTTTCCAAAGACGTCAGGGTATTTTTCTACTACCTGACGGTTGAACTGCTCTTCGGGAATTTCATCTATTCCGGCCACGAGGTTATAGTCTACAGTTATCAGACCCATTTTCTCAGCTGTTGTTCTTCCAATCAGAGGAGTGAGGTCTTCTTTAACCACTATAAACTCTACAGAATGTCGCTGTCCGCTGTGGTGACTGAGTTTTGCCCCAGCAGCGCACTTTGCTTCCGTTCCATGTTCGCAATGTCTTCGCAATGTCGTTGTGCACGGTTCTATTTGCTATGCGTTGACGTGTTTAGCTGGGATGACGTCTAAAGCTGCTCCGCTATCCGCTTGAAATTTTACCGACTTTTCATTCACTCTGAGGAACGTGTGGATGGAGCTTGGTTGGCTGCGTTGAATTGCCAAGATGGTTTCGTCTTCGCTATCTACTGCCAGGCCCGCAACTACTTTGCTGCTTTTGCAAACTGCTGCGAAGTGATTTTGTTTCTTGCACTTGCTGCATGTTTGCTTCCAAGCTGGGCATGCCTCTTTTGCGTTCATGGCTGCCACCGCAGTACCTGCACTTTGGTACAGTAGATTTCTGTGGCATTCCTTTAGCAAACTTTGAGGTTTTGGCGTTGGTGCGATGGAAGAATTTCTTTACTGCGTGCACAGAATCGCTGCTGATTGAAGTACCCTCTTTAAATGCTTGCATTTGAATTCCTGTTGCTTCATGGGCTCGACACACCTTTTCAAACTTCTCTAGCGTTGGATCTTCTAATTTGAGGATGTCTGCACGAGCCTTTTCGTCGCAGATGCCACACACGATCTGGTCGCGGATCGTTTTTTCTCGTTCGTTTCCAAATCCACAGTCGCGCGCTTTGAGCTTCAAATCAGTTACGTAGCTGTCGAACTGTTCTTCAACCCGCTGCATGCGAGTTCTGAAGACGTATCGCGAGTACAGTTCGTTGTGCTTCGGTAAGAAGTGCGCGTCGAGAAGGCTGATGACATGAGCATAGTTTAATTCTGGGTTTGGTCTTTCTGCAGTTGATTCCCCGAAGTCCAAAGTGTTTTATATATCAAGCAGTGAAGAGCCTCCGACGGTCAAAAGAAGTGCTACTTGCCGGTCGGATGGTGATCTAGCTGTGTACAACGTGAAGGTACAACGTGAAGCTCTGCTTTAAGGCTCGCCATTGTTCTGCAGCGTTGCCCCTGGAGTTGAATTTTGCGGGTGCTGGAATCTTCTCCATGGCTCATGCGCTGACTTAAAACTAGTTAACTTCTGACACCATGTTTTGTTATGACTTGTTTCAGTGGCCGATGAAACACTGGGCTTTTGTTAACGGGAATTAACTGAGTTTAATAAGCGTTGGGGTACAAGAATAGGTGTGGCTACATGGAGGTAGGAATGTAGAGCGGAGTGTTCATAGGCGGGGGGCGGCCCGCCGGAGGGCCAGACGAAACTTGATACTTCGTGAGCTCGGAGTTCATAGAGGGGGAGGAGGAAATAAACAGAGAGGGAGCAAGCGGAGAATCTCGAAGGAGCGTGCGGCTTGCGTAAGACACTGCACGCGATGGTTGCGCCTTCTCTGGATCCTTCTTGTAACAGTGTCAACGGCCAAAAGTGTGTGCGTCGTGCTGTGCTTCGCGTCGACGACCAAGCGGTGTTTGTGCGTGCATCGAGCTGATCTTCACAACGGGAGCCAAGTTGTGTGCTGCTACCGTTTTTCACGCAGCAGCAGCAGCAGCAAACCTCGAGACTCCTGTACGCCTTCCCTGTGGTGACACTTCCTCCGGGCCTTCTGGAACGGCTCCAGCTACTGCATCGGGAGTTCACTTGGTGTGTCCTCGGCCAGCCGCGGTCCCCGCAAGTTGCAGCCACCCTGGCAGAGGCGGGTGCCTTGGCCCCTCTGCCTGCTCCTACTGCAACGCGGACTCCTGATCGTCTAGCCCCTTCATTGCCCGACTGGAAAGTCGACCAACCTCTCGGATGGGTGAGCTGCTCCGGGTTACAGAGTAGCATGCCAGCGGTTATATACTGACGCCGGCAAAGATCTCTGTTTTTCCAATAAAGAGTCTCTCTCTCTCTGTAGGACCGTTGCCTCCCGCCATACCCCCACCACCGACGACGGATAAGGCGCTGGCTGTGACTACCCACCTGGGACGACTCTCCAAGCGTCGCTCAGCTACCTGCGTTCACCGGCAGGCGGCTGCCTCAAAGTTAGAGCTGGCGTGAATGCTCATTGTCTACGTCGACAGCTCAGTCCTCCCAGCCACAGGCACAGCCGCCTTAGTCATGCCAACACTTGGTGCGACGGCGTCCTGTCGTCTCCCCTTTGCGGTCTGCTCTATCGCCGCAGAGACAGCCCGTATTCATCTGGCCGTGGATCTCCTGGCGGCAGAACCCCCCAAGGTGCCCCGTGGCTGCCGCATGCAAACGCGAGAGTGATGCTGCTGACCGTGGCGAAACAGCTACTGGCAGGCTGCGGCGACCATCTGCTCGTCACCAAGCTCCACGCCCTACTTGCCAGTGGCATCAACGTATCCCTGCATCGGGTCCCATCTCGGGTGAAAATGCAAGGACACGAAGAGGCAGAGACATTGGCGAAATGGCTAAAAGAAGCGCGGCGCACCACCGCACCTGTATGCCATACTGCGGTCACCTGCTATGTTGCCACCCTGACGAACACGTAGCCAGGATGGAACCACTGACCCGGGCTGCCTGACCGGGGTCTCACCAGGAGGGAGCGGTCCCTCCTCCTGCGTCAACGCATCAGCTCTTCCTGGCCTGCGGCTCGGTGTCATCGACTTCGCAGAGCCTCGTCACCTGCGTGTACTGCGTGCGGGGCATACGAAACGCACGAGCACCGGTTGTGAGCACCTCCGAAATCACTTTAAGCCAACCTAAACGACTCCACATCAAGGAAAGGGCTTGCTCGAGAAGAAGTGACACCCTTTACCGCATCATAAACGACTCCGCATACACCCGGGCTTGGTGATTCAAAATTGGACGATTCGCGTCGCCGCTCGGTGCATTCGGCGGTGACATAGGTGACATCGAGAACTACATTTGAGTTGGCCCGCAGTTCGACAGGGAAAGAGAAGCGACGGTCCGAAGCTTGCAACAACGTTGACATAGGCACCGGACATTTGAAGACGTTGTTTTCTCCCAGGAGCCCGCGGCTATCGAGACAAGAGTACAACGATTGCTCATTGGTTTCCCGAGTGACACAGTGTTGTTTAACACCTGGCGACATACCCAAACTAATCGAGGTATGTCTACGCTGAAGAATCGGCCACCACGCATGTCAGGCTATCCCATCTGCCTGCAACACCATCACCACCAAGCTTGGGTCTGTGCCTCGTCCTTTGCTTCGTCTCCACGGCCAAGTGTGTGTGCGCGTGTGCTTCGAGTCGACGGCCAAGTGTGTGTGCGCGTGTGCTGCGAGTCGGCGGCCAAGTGTGTGTGCGCGTGTGCATCGAGTCGGCGGCCAAGTGTGTGTGCGCGTGTGCTTCGAGTCGGCGGCCAAGTGTGTGTGCGCGTGTGCTTCGAGTCGGCGGCCAAGTGTGTGTGCGCGTGTGCTTCGAGTCGACGGCCAAGTGTGTGTGCGCGTGTGCTTCGAGTCGGCGGCCCAGTGTGTGTGCGCGTGTGCTTCGAATCGACGGCCAAGTGTGTGTGCGCGTGTGCTGCGAGTCGACGGCCAAGTGTGTGTGCGCGTGTGCTTCGAGTCGGCGTCCAAGTGTGTGTGCGTCGTGCTGTGCTTCGCGTCGACGACCAAGCGTTGTTTGTGCGTGCATCGAGCTGATCTTCACAACGGGAGCCAAGTTGTGTGCTGCTACCGTTTTTCACGCAGCAGCAGCAGCAAACCTCGAGGCTGCTGTACGCCTTCCCTGTGGTGACACTTCCTCCGCGCCTTCTGGAACGGCTCCAGCTTCTCATCGGGAGTTCACTTGGTGTGTCCTCGGCCAGCCGCGGTCCTCGCAAGTTGCAGCCACCCTGGCAGAGGCGGGTGCCTTGGCCCCTCTGCCTGCTCCTACTGCAACGCGGACTCCTGATCGTCTAGCCCCTTCATTGCCCGACTGGAAAGTCGACCAACCTCTCGGATGGGTGAGCTGCTCCGGGTTACAGAGTAGCATGCCAGCGGTTATATACTGACGCCGGCAAAAATCTCTGTTTTCCCAATAAAGAGTCTCTCTCTCTCTCTCTGTAGGACCATTGCCTCCGGCCATACCCCCACCACCGACGACGGATAAGGCGCTGGCTGTGACTACCCACCTGGGACGACTCTTCAAGCGTCGCTCAGCTACCTGCGTTCACCGGCAGGCGGCTGCCTCCATGTTAGAGCTGGCGTGAATGCTGATTGTCTACGTCGACAGCTCAGTCCTCCCAGCCACAGGCACAGCCCCCTTAGTCATGCCAACACTTGGTGCGACGGCGTCCTGTCGTCTCCCCTTTGCGGCCTGCTCTATCGCCGCAGAGACAGCCCGTATTCATCTGGCCGTGGATCTCCTGGCGGCAGAACCCTCAAGGTGCCCCGTGGCTGCCGCATGCAAACGCGAGAGTCATGCTGCTGACCGTGGCGAAACAGCTACTGGCAGGTTGCGGCGACCATCTGCTCGTCACCAAGCTTCACGCCCTACTTGCCAGTGGAATCAACGTATCCCTGCATCGGGTCCCATCTCGGGTGAAAATGCAAGGACACGAAGAGGCAGAGACATTGGCGAAATGGCTGAAAGAAGCGCGGCCTGTCTGCCATACTGCGGTCACCTGCTATGTTGCCACCCTGACGAACACGTAGCCAGGATGGAACCACTGACCCGGGCTGCCTGACCGGGGTCTCACCAGGAGTGAGCGGTCCCTCCTCCTGCGTCAACGCATCAGCTCCTCCTGGCCTGCTGCTCGGTGTCATCGACTTCGCAGAGCCTCGGCACCTGCGTGTACTGCGTGCGGGGCATACGAAACGCACGAGCACCGGTTGTGCGCACCTCCGAAATCACTTTATGGTGACCTAAACGACTCCACATCAAGCAAAGGGCTTGCTCGAGAAGAAGTGACACCCTTTACCGCATCATAAACGACTCCGCATACACCCGGGCTTGGTGATTCAAGATTGGACGATTCGCGTCGCCGCTCGGTGCACTCGGCGGTGACATAGGTGACATCGAGAACTACATTTGAGTTGGCCCGCAGTTCGACAGGGAAAGAGAAGCGACGGTCCGAAGCTTGCAACAACGTTGACATAGGCACCGGACATTTGAAGACGTTGTTTTCCCCCAGGAGCCCGCGGCTATCGAGACAAGAGTACAACGATTGCTCATTGGTTTCCCGAGTGACACAGGGTTGTTTAACACCTAGTGACATACCCAAACTAATCGAGATATGTCTACGCTGAAGAACCGGCCGCCATGCATGTCAGGCTAACCCATCTGGCTGCAACACCATCACCACCAAGTTTGGGTCTGTGCCTCGTCCTTTGCTTCGTCTCCACGGCCAAGTGTGTGTGCGCGTGTGCGTCGTGCTGTGCTTCGAGTCGAAGGCCAAGTGTGTGTGCGCGTGTGCTTCGAGTCGGCGGCCAAGTGTGTGTGCGCGTGTGTTTCGAGTCGGCGGCCAAGTGTGTGTGCGCGTGTGCTTCGAGTCGGCGGCCAAGTGTGTGTGCGCGTGTGCTTCGAGTCGGCGGCCAAGTGTGTGTGCGCGTGTGCTTGGAATCGGCGGCCAAGTGTGTGTGTGCGTGTGCTTCGAGTCGGCGGCCAAGTGTGTGTGCGCGTGTGCTTCGAGTCGGCGGCCAAGTGTGTGTGCGCGTGTGCTTCCAGTCGACGGCCAAGTGTGTGTGCGCGTGTGCTTCGAGTCGGCGGCCAAGTGTGTGTGCGCGTGTGCTTCGTGTCGGCGGCCAAGTGTGTGTGCTTCGAGTCGACGGCCAAGTGTGTGTGCGCGTGTGCTTCGAGTCGACGGCCAAGTGTGTGCGCGTGTGCTTCGAGTCTACGGCCAAGTGTGTGTGCGCGTGTGCTTCGAGTCGGCGGCCAAGTGTGTGTGCACGTGTGCTTCGAGTCGGCGGCCAAGTGTGTGCGCGTGTGCTTCGAGTCTACGGCCAAGTGTGTGTGCGCGTGTGCTTCGAGTCGGCGGCCAAGTGTGTGTGCACGTGTGCTTCGAGTTGGCGGCCAAGTGTGTGCGCGTGTGCTTCGAGTCGACGGCCAAGTGTGTGTGCGCGTGTGCTTCGAGTCGACGACCAAGGTATGTGCGCGCGTGTGCTTCGTGCTGTGCTTCGAATCGACGGCCAAGGTGTGTGTGCGCGTGTGCTGTGCTTCGAGACGACGACCAAGGTCGTGTGCGCGTGTGCTTCACGTCGACGACCAAGTTGTGTGTGTGTGTGTGTTATGTTGCTATCACCCCCTGTAAATTCATTTTCACCTCATGGTGCCTATGCGTCGTAGCGTACTTATCCTCGCCGCCGAGCGAGAGATGGCGCTGTGGTGGCTTGGCGGGGAGCGAAGTTACGCGGGCGCTAGAGGAAGAGCTCTTTCTCTTAAAGGGTTTTGGCGTGGTCGGCGACGGACGGCTCTCGGGGAGGTCCGTGGGTGCGATACCGCGGCTCGTTCCCGCGGACTTCCGGGGCGAGTCGAACGTCGGCGACGCGGCATTCCCGGCACATTGTATGTGTTATGGTTGTGTGTGTGTGTGTGTGTGTGTGTGTGTGTGTGTGTGTGTGTGTGTGTGTGTGTGTGTGTGTGTGTTGGCGTTTGTTCGGGTATTTGGCATGTTACTTCACATGTGTTAGATTAGGCTGGTGAGCTCACCGTTATGTAAATCTTTTCATAAATGCACATATGTGTAGGGCACGATGGTGTCAACGCTGTCTGTTCTGAGTTTGGCGCTTTTTAGACCCCACCGTGTTCGAGTTGTGCTTCGTGTTGATGACCAAGTTGTGTGTGTGTGAGCGCATCGAGTTGTGCTTCGTGTCGACGACCAAGTTGTGTGTGCGCGTTTGCATCGAGTTGTGCTTCCCGTCGACAGCCAAGTTGTGTGTGCCTCGTGCCGTCCTTCGCAGGTGACATCGGTGACCTTGAGCGTTTCACTTGACTTTGGCCGCCGTTCGACAGGAAATGAGAACACTTGAACAACACTTCGGCGCTGGCCGCGTTCTGCCGTGAGATCGCAGACTTCGAGGCCACCTCCCATGAGGGCATGTTTGCAGGTCTTCTCAAGACTGCATGTGCTGCGAAAATGCGTACCCTACCAAAGTTCCATTTTCTTTCTTTTGAGTTGTCAATAAAGATGACGTCAATTTGGAAGAAATGCTGTTTTTGAGTCTGTGTGGGCCAGAGGCGGCCTGTGCAAATGTCTATTGGAGCATGGAGGAGAATCGGGCAAAAGGGACCTGGCGTTAAACCGTGGCCTCCGCGAATAGCGCCGGCAGCCTGCCGTTGCTACGGCGCGCTGCCCGAGCTGATCACTGAGGCCACGGTTGTAGCGGCGTTTTCTTCTCCGCACTGCCGTGCGGCGGCGTGCGCATCTGTGGATGTAAGTTGAAAGAAAATTTCCGCTCACCTTTTACCTGGCTCCGGATACTTGAGTCGAAAGTGTTTGGCTAACATTTACCGGTGAAGCGACGCTGACATTTATTAAGATGACAGTTAAGTTGAATGTGCCCTTTTGGATACTGAGTACCATGATTGTCTGTCCGTAGTGAGCAGCAGCCTGCGGCCCAGCGGCACTCTGGTTTCTTGCGCAGTGCTTTCGCTTCGCCTACCGACTTCTGGTTTAGGTAAAAAATTCAGACAGTTCCACGCCGTGAAAACCGTCAGTCAGTGAGGCTGCAAGCGCGCTAGCGTATGTGATTGGCTAGTGAGATCACGTGCATCATCATTCTCGTTTCGAGCATCATCATCATTTCGAACATCATCATCATGAGCGCCCCTAGCGGTGACGCGGGAAACCAGACACACGCAGACTGGGCTTAGACCAGCTCCGCTCTGAAAAATATACGAAGAATAACATCATGTAAAAAAAAGCCTGGCTGTAGCTGAGGTTAGTGATAGGTATGATATCGGAGCATAAGTTTGGTTTGAAGTAGTTTCAAATATAACCGACTTAGTGTCGGAAACAATTCGAAGGAAAAAAGGGGCAGTTACGCACTAATGGTGCCAAGCCGGAGGAAAGAGGACCTGGTGGCGTTGCCCTCCTCCTCTCTCCCCTCCTCACCCTCAGATTCCTTTCCCACAACACTATGCTACGCTTTACCTTCTAAACTCCTCCTTTCCCTTCTCCTCACTTCTCTTTCCGACACTTTGCTATGCTATACTATACAAGGCTATGCTTGTCCTCTTGCGTCTTTATCTTTCTATCTCTTTCTCTCTCTCTTTCTGTACTCATTCTCTTACAGGTCAAATTCATTGCATCCCACGACATACAAATCGGTGTACGTGTTATGGGCATAGGCGTGCGCAGGGTTCCCCATCAGGGGGGGAGGCGAAGGTTCATCGCTGCGCCCCCCCCCACCCTACTAAGTCAATGTGTGGGGCAGATTTTGCGCCCCCTCTCTTAGGGGATTAGGGGGGGCGGCCGCCCCCCCCCCCCTGCCCCCCTGTGCGCACGCCTATGGTTATGAGAGCGAAGCAGAAGATGAACAAGGGGACGAAGAGGACGGGGAGAGCGTGTGTGAGTTCATGATGATGATAGTTATGCTACGCCACGCGACGTAACGAAAAGCTGAACAGCTCCGTGTCAACAACACGGGGGCTGCCGTTTTCTCAGCAGGAACCCTGTATACAGACGGAGAAGACTGAAGAGTCGGAGGGAGACGGACGCTCCCCTGAAGACGCAGACGCCATTTGGCTCTTGAGGTACACGTAATTGGCGCGAATTTCTCATGCGTGCAGTAACGCAATAGGTAAAACAGATATAAATATCTCACCGGTGTGTGCGGCGTCGCGTCTCGAAGCTTGCGCTTCCTGTAGAAAATGAAGTAGCTTTTTTACGGCTGAGCTGGTAGGGTTTTCGTTACGCCGTTACGCGTTCGCATAAACTATCATAATCATGGATGGCCTCTACTTTTCTAGCGCGTGCAACGCAATAACTCGGCCGGCGCGCGCCCTTTTCGTCCTTTTCTTGATCTTCTGCTGCACTCCCCGAACGTGTGCGCCCGGCGAGCGTTCTTCCACTTTGCCGGTTTGCCGGTGTGGGACGCAATAACTGGGATGGGCGAGAGAACGAGTTTAGAGAGAGAAAGAAAGAAATATTCTGGGCGAAAAAATTTCTTGAGGCGGGATTTCAACCCGCGTTCCCACGATCCGAAGGCGAGCATCGTAAGCACTCGGTTATCCAGGCACGCTACCAGAGCAAAACACAGCCTTGTATAGTATAGTATAGTATAGTATAGTATAGTATAGTATAGTATAGTATAGTATAGTATAGCATAGTATAGTATAGTAAGGGGATGGAAAAGATAAGTGAGGGTGGGGAGGACAGATGTGAGGGTGAAGAAGAGGAAAAGGAGGGGCGAGAGTAACGCGCTGCATGTAAAGAGAAAAGATAAATATAGAGATAAAGAAAGGGAAGAACAGATAGAAAGATGGATATAGACAGAAAGAGATAGGAAGAAAGAGAAAGAGAAGCATGTACATAGAGAGTGAGTGAAAACCTTATTGAACATGTTCGGTGGTATTGGGTGGAGTGGGGCCGCAAGCACCCCGGCCTAGGTGACGGCCTCGAGTCCATGGACGCGGGCGGCTTTCTCGGCGTGCCGGTCGGCCCACAGTTGATCGACAAGGTCGTGGCTGAGCAGAGCGCGTCTCGTGGATGTGTCGACCGGTTCTAGTCTTTGCCAGACGTTCGTACGGGGCGATGTTCCGTGCTTCGATTTTATCGTCAAGGGTACTGTGTAACCCGAACTCGAGAAATTTTTCCGTGCTAGTATTGATCGGTAATCCGATTGCGCGTTTGTATGCCTTTCGAATGAGATGGTCTAGTATGGTTCCGATTGTGCCGCCTGCCATTTGAGCTAGGAGGCGACGTACGTTATGCGGTTCATAACGAAGGCATCTATCAGGTGTGTGGTATAGAGGATATTCATAATGCTTGGTGCTCCGGTAACACTGGCCGCTTCCGCCATTTTTTTGTTGGGTACCGTCGCGGAATCGTCTGCTAGCGGCTCCATAAGGAGAGGCCACGGAGAGGTTGAGCAGCAGTCGTTGGCGGAGCTTTCGAGCCAAGAAATTGCGGCCGTTTTTTTTTTTACGTCACCCAGAGCCGAATGGTCAGAGGATCTCACTGTGCTGCCACAAATGGACGAGAACGCAATATCGGAGTTCTGCGCGGTTAGAAAACTCATCCGGACAGCAGCTGCAAGAGGCGCGACACTTCGCAAAGCCGAACTGGCCGAATTAACTGCTGTTCTCTAGTGGCGTGCGCTTCCGATATGAGGTAGGCAATCAAGAAAAGTGTTCGTCGCAGAGTAGATGTGACTGTCAAACTTAATAAGGTAACCTTGCACTGCAATACATCTCCATTGTATTTCTTACAGTTGCGAATATAATACACGCGTCGTAAACACGTACTCGTCGGATATCGGCACCACGTTGTTTCTGCGGGAGCTGTGCAACGCTATGCTGCTTTCCTCGGCTCATTTTTTTTAAAACCACGGGTATCTCTACACCCTGCGCAATAGCTTGTGTCATGGCTTTTTCGAAATAAAGAAGTCATGACCATGTGCATGAGCGGTGCGCCGCAAACCAAACAAAAATACTGATCGCGCGTTCCAACAGTATATGAAGATAGTGACCCGAGTAATGCTCTTTTACTGCACACAGGTTCTTTTTTGTGGTCGTAATCTATCACGCGGATTTAACACTGTCGTTTTGGTTTTTTTAACGCTATACGTGTGCGTTCATTGACCTATCTTTTTAAAATATTGCTCTGTTTGCTTTCGCATCACAGGGCGGCATTACATTACGGTGCGCTATTTGTGCACAGCATACGACGGCCCGCGATCAGCGGAAAGATGTGTGTAGGGAGCCTTCATGTGTGCCCTAGATGTGTGATGTGCTCCGTAGATGTGGATGTGCTCCCTACCCAGGTGAAAATATGTAACTGGGAATCCAACTGGTTTCAACTGGTTCCACTTCAACTGGTTGAAGGAACACATTTCCAGTTGGTAACTGGGACCAGTTGGGAATGCATTCCCAGTTGGCGACTGGGACCAGTTGGGAATACATTCCCAGTTGGAAATGCTTTCCCAGTTGTGAACAGGTCCCATTCCCCGTTGGTGCCCAAATGGGCATGCTTGTACTCCAGCTAGCTCAAACAATCTTCAACGTGCAAATAATGTTCATTCTGAGCACATCAAACACTCCAATGGAACACTTGACACTCCATGTTAAGTGTAGAAGATGATCATGATTTATTGCTATTACACAAAAAATTACACAGCTCTAGGCATTCCCTGCTGTGGCTGGTTTGGACCAGCACTGTGTTGCACATTCAGTGCAAAGATATCCTCCGCTCGGCTTTCATGCAGTGCTGTATTTTCTCAACCAATATACTGGTGAAGTTTCGGGCTGCGCAGCTGATGAATCTGTGCCATTCACCCGTGACCAATGAAACAGCGTTGCTGCAAAATAAGAGGTAACATGTTTCATGCATGTCTCAGAACAGTCATATAAATTTATAGATATACACAGCACACCTGCCTTCTAACAATTCACACGACAAACAGTGTCTACAGAGATCATGCGCTGCATCTATTCCGAATTTTTAGAAGTCGAGTTTATATATCAGCAGCAAAAAATAATAAAAAACACCATTATTTTCACTCGAATTCATATGCATACACATGCAACAGGTTCAGGAATATTCATTTAGAGTGCAAATACGGGCCCTTAGCGCTTTCTTTGAAAGTCGCGGACAGAGTTACGAGTACACCTCATAGTTATTTAGCACGCCGTTGAAAGCACAAGTATTGCACGGCACTCGTTTTCTGTGATGCTCCCAAACAAATGGCAGCAAGTTTGCGAGCACTCCGCACAAACCCATAAACAAACTTACATAGAGCAGTATAGAAAGCATTTGTTTACAATGCAACGTTCCATCGTCTCAACACTCAAAGCACTCTGCCTGCATTATATCTACATCTTCTCTAGGATACTGAACAACTAGCACTCGAAGCATAAATGGTATAATTACCTTCAAACGGCTGCATCGCTGACAATTGGCAGGCAGCATTCCGCACACAATGGGTCCATATATCCGTCTTGTCACAGGCGTAAACACTTGTCCGGCGTTCGCCTGAAGTCAAAGTCTTCCAGAGATGAAGCTGCCGAACACTAATTCGACAAAGTCTAATTTACGCACGCCATGACTGCACGTTCCTTTTGAAAAACAGCACAACTAAGCAGCGCGATCACGGACCACCGAGCGCTCGGTAGCTAGCCCTCGTCCCATGTGGTGTACGAAACTAGCATCGCTGTTTTTCTAAATTTTATGTCTTTGTTATCCTGTTTCTTTCTTCCATTAAATATTGCCGAATTGGCACGAAATAATTCATTTCAGTTTATTTTATATGTAATCTTTATGCTTGATTACTTTACTGCTTCGTTCAATGTTTGAGCCTATGAGATACGGGACTAATGTGACGGCAGTCGATGTAGAGAGGCTGCGTTTGTGCAACGGTTTGTGGGTTTGTGTCGGCAGGATGTCAGCAGTCTGTGGCAGTCTCAGCTGTGGTAGCTCTCGGCACTGGCACTACTCCATTTTTCGTTCTCGTACGGAAGTAACCGCTGTGCTGCACACAAGACTATTAAGCATGGCATGCTCCCAGCGAGACGACGGCAATATTAACACCCCAACGTCAATTGGGCCGCCTCGGTTGCGCGTATTGTCACCGTGATGGACGTAAAAAGATTGACAACAGCTTTTTAATGTTAGTTGAATGTACTGATGCTAAAACAAGCGTACGCTTGTGTGCACTGTGTTGCGCATTTGCGCAACGGAATAATCCACGATAATACGATTTTGAAAAATACATATATATCAGGTGAGGTAAGACTGTATATATTAATGTAATGGGGTCTAAACAACACGAAGAGGATGACGTCTAAACAAGAAAAGATAATTCATTCGCAAACCATGAGATGCTATATTCTTATTCTCTCATTGTCCTAGGAATATTACTAGGCCAGTGATGGTACCCTTCTGCGAATAGGACACAAAAAGCTCTTAGATAAAACCCATTCGCTCAAGTGCAGCAATGCTGCGTATGCGTTCGAGTTCAATTATCTTTCTTCTTTCACTTTGAAGAACCGTACAACCAGGACAACTGGTCGCACTTCCAGTTAGGGCGCAACTGGGACCACTTGCTTCCAATTTAACTGGTTATGGTTTCCAACTGGGATCAGCTTCTTCCAGTTCAACTGGTCATGGTTCCCGTTGGTGGCCAGTTGAGCTGTAACTGGAACCAGCTGCTAACTGGGACCAGTTGCAACTGGAATCAACTGGGACCAGTTGAGTTGTAACTGGGACCAGCTGCTAACTGGGACCTGTTGCAACTGGAATCAACTGGGACCAGTTGTTTCCCAACTGGAACCATTTGATCCCAGTTGATACCAGTTGAAACCAGTTGGATTCCCAGTTACTCATTTTCACCTGGGTAGATGTGTGATGTAAACAGCTCCATCTACTGTACGGCTCTGTAACTCTTAGCTCCGTGTTCGCAGCGGGCGCTGACCGAAGAAAACAAAAGAAAAATGAAAGCAGAGGGAGATAAGGGGTTGTAATGCTAAGGGCAGACGCGGCATGCGGACTATGTACTTCGGCGCGCACTGCCTTGCGAAGCTTGCGCAGATGCCTGTTGGGATATTTACGCCAATCGAGTCTCGTGTGGTGGCACTGATTTTCTGCGGACGTGCGCAGCGGCGTCTGTGGCACTGCTTACACACTTTATATACGCAATAATAGTATTAATTGGTGGGGTTTAACGTCCCAAAACCACGATATGATTATGAGAGACGCCGTAGTGGAGGGCTGAGGAAATTTCGACCGCCTGGGGTTCTTCAATGTGCACCTCGTCTATATACGGCGATCATTGCTTTCGTCAATCTGCAACACCGACAAGAAGTAGAGACAAGAAATAGAGAGAAAAGAAAAGAAAGAGTTGAAGAGAGAAAGAGAAAAAAATTACAGCATATCCATGGGTGAATGATGAAGAGCTTAGGCGAAGCTCCTGAAGCAATCATGGTTGCACCATGAAATGTTCAGTGGTTTCGCCCAGCAGTAATCAAAGCGATACGCCGCTTTGATTACTGCACGCCATCTAGCGTGCAGGGTGCCGCAGCTTTTTTTTTCTTTTTTTTCTTTTTTTTTGCACACATATTGCACACATCTCTATGGGACAGCGCCATCTAGTATATCGTCACCCAACTGCAGTTTGCATGCATCGATGGGACAGCGCCATCTATTGAATGATACACCGTGACCCGTGACACTCTGCTTATGCACGAACAAAAGAACGAAAACACTTGACATTTGTTTACATTTTTTCTTCCTGTGGCACTTAAACTGCCTGCCCTGTGTTAAAAGGGAATAGGAACACTTACTTACTTACTTACTTACTTACTTAGACGCGACAGCGGGGGAAGGAAGGAAAATAACTTTATTACGTCCTGCAGAACGCGACTGGAACGCCGGATGGAGCGACAACCGACCAGGTAATGCTATAAGGAGCTTCGCCCCTAAAATAAAGGAAAACAAAGAAGGCCACCCACTGCAGCGCTTCCTTCGAGCTCGCTTGGCACCACTAGTACGAAGCTGCTCTAATTTTTTTTTACAAATTTCGATCTGGGAAACGCAGACGCAACTGTGGTACTACATCGATCGTGATCGGTAGCTCTATTTTTTCGATTCCTCTTTCTTTCTACCGCTTTCTTTCTCTCTCTCTTTCTCTATATATTTTTATCTCGAGATATGAACGAACACATAAAAAAGAGAGAGAGGAAAAAAGATCTTTTTTCCTCTCTCTCTTTTTCATGTGTTCGTTCTCATTCGAGACTAGCACATGCTGAACATGGTAGTGGGGCTTGCCACAATCCCAGTGACGCATACCCACCTGAGGAGTTTTGCACGACGGAGCACAAGTTACCGATAACTTAAGCAGCGTCACTGTGAAGAGAATGAGGAGAGCGCGTGCCGGTCAATGATGATGATAGTTTCTTACGACGGAGCACAAGTTACCGTCAGCCTAAGCAGCTTCGCCATTAGCATTCATTTTTATTGAGATAGCAATTATATAAACACTTTGACTCTTTGAGTCACATGATCTGGCAGTGCCCTGCGTTAGAGGATTTTAAAAGAGAAAAAGACTGGACGACGGCAATCACAGACCCCACACGAAACGTCCAGCTTCAGGCTGTTCAGAGGGCCCGTGAAAGAGCGGAGAGGCATGGCCTCTCTGTTCCGACATGGGACGAGCCGACGGCTGGGTGGGGACCTACCTAGTTGGCCCGCTGCCTTGCCTCTCAGGACCACAATAAAGTTACTTGTCTGTCTGTCTGTCTGTCTGTCTGTCTGTCTGTCTGTCTGTCTGTCTGTCTGTCTGTCTGTCTGTCTGTCTGGTTTTCGCCGTCGCCGTTGGCGCCGCAGTGATGTTCCGTAAATGTTGTAGGAGAAGGCCGCCCCTCTGTCGTCGCAGCCTGCATTACAGGGTGGCCGGGCCTGCCACTGCCAGCAGCGTCCAACAGCGCGTCCAGCTCGAACACTAACCACGGCACGCGCCACGACCACACGCCGACTTCAGCGCCGCGCCTCCTCTTCCGTTTCAACGACGTCCCTCTGGCTGCCTTCCCAAACGGCGCACCCCAACCACCCCCACTCCTCCTCCACAACTCTCCGCAAAGGCTCTGCGGGGACTTATTCTATGTCCACCTGCTGGGCGTTATTAATTGCAGGTACTGGAGCCTAGCTGAATATATGCCCAAGATAGATGTAGTAATGACACCAGACTCGTGGCCGCATAACAAATGTAGCAGTCGAGAGTATGGGACATGGGCGGTTCAAATCCATGAGTGCTCGCGGTGTTCCTTGTATGTACACGTATCGTGTAGCGTACATATATTGCGTATGTTATACGTGTCTTGTACGCACTATGCATATGTGGTCCACTAATTCTCATGGATCCGACGTGGATGGTATTGTGAGTCCCAGGTTGACTACGCCAGCGCGCTCTAGATATAGGTGGCGTTGACTAAGCTCGCGGATGAGCATCAGGTCAGGGGCAGAGTGTACACTTGGCAGAAGCGCGGCTGATCGGGCGTCGTCCGATACGCACTGGCACGTTCGTTCACACGGTCTGCGGTTGCTGAAGGATAAGTTGTGGCGAGGAGAGGTTAGGGGTAACTTAGGTTTGAGGATGTGGCAGAGGGAGGCACCGCACAATCCATTTTAAGAGGATTTTAGTTTAGAAATTTTAGTTTTTGCTAGGCAGCCTTCATGTGCGCGCCTCCGTGCCTCAGGCACGGAGGCGCGGGCCGTTGGAACCGCTGGTGGGTCGCACAGCAGACGCCTCATTCGCGCGTGCGATTTGCCGCCTGTGCGCGTCCCAGATAATTACTCTTGCGGCGATAGTGCGCGCAAAGGAGCTGAACTTTGTAATAGTGGACATGTGTCCAATGTCACAGCTGTGTGGGACGACATGTATGTCACCATACGCGCCAAGTGTTTCCCACAGACAAGTGTCAACAAGCTTCCCTACGAAGTGGAGCTCATCATAAGTGCACATGAAGGCTCCCTAGTTTTTGGGTGCTTGCGAATGTGAGTTCGGAAAAATTATACGTAAAGTGAGTGTGTTTTCAATTCATTTATTTCCCAGAATCAAACAACCGGACATACACGGCACTCCGACTAAGCTTACCAGCTGAGATGCCAAGTTCCTGACCCCTTATGGTATCGGGGACGGTCACTATCCAATTAATGTAGTATACTGAGTAACTTGGGGAGCATCTCCAATTAGTTCCGATAAGTTCGAATGAAGCGGCCTAGTGGAAGACGTCTCGACACGGACTCTTTCGACGCCCGCCGTCACGCTTCGCGCTGGTCGTGCCTGAAGGAACAGCGGAGCCGGACGGCCTTCTAGCATACCAGCCAAGCATGGCCTACAGATAGCCCGTTAAACCTGAATATAGCCATATGAGCACAAAAAGGAGCAGTCAAGCCTGGAAAAGTTAAGTTGATGCTCTCTACTGCTCTCTCTTTTTCATTCTTGCTTTCTCTATTTATTTCCCCTTCTTCTTTTCGTTCTTTCGCGCATAGCAACGCAAGCATATGGTTCTCATAAATGCTTGCTCTCCTAGCACCTGCTCAGCCGCATATGCAACTTTTGTGATGATGATGATGGTGATGATGATTTGAGGGTGAGCCCTTTGTGTCGGTGTGGCAAGACTAATTTGCCCCTAGCCAGAAAATCTTAAAATAAAAAAAACTATAATATAATACAACACTTCACAGGCGCGCACACACACAATCGGCCGTAACAGTTCGTCGCTAGTCTGCACGCCTTCAATTTTCGACCACGTGAACCCCTACTGCTGCGTCGCGCGCTACCACTGCACCAGCCTTGCACCAGCACCAGAAACAAGAAGTACTAAGTTGCTGGAATGCTATTTCAACGAACCACGTCGACTTTATATTTGCATTTAAGTCCTCTGACCGCGATCATCCGACGTACAGCGTTATACCGTTCGCTTAGGAGCGTTGGTATATGGTACGCAAACTCGCATTAAAAATCGCAATGGCAGAACGCCGACCTGCTGCCCACGATAACGGCCGAAAGCTCAGCAACGTTTGGTTCATGATAGCTGTGTTTTTCTTAGATGCGAAGCAGCTTATGGCGGGGGCTTTGTCCGCCCCTCCTTCCAGCGTCCGGCGGCGTCCAACCCCCCCCCCCCCCCCCCCCCCCTCTGCGCATGCGCGCTCCCTCTTCCGCTCTGTCCTCTCCTACGATCCCCCCCCCTCTCCTCTGGGAATCGACTTCTCTACGGACCGGCGCGCACGACAGGTGGTGCGTAAAGTCACTGGAACGGGAAAAGTACCACGACCGTCCTGCCCGCCGCCATACTTGGTCCAGCGCGGCCGAAGCTGCGGCGGCGCGCTGTTGATTTCACGCGGAGTAACGCATGTTTTACGCATTGCGTGCGCTTTTGCAGCCCCGTATGAAGCTTACCGTTGTTCTCTACCCGATTAGGAAAGAAATGGTGTCAGTTTTCACTTGCCTACACGCGCACGCACGCGTACTAACGCGGTAAAGAAATGCGAACTGCGCGGCATTTACGCGCTCGGCTGTCGGCATTTATTAAATGCGAAGCATTTCTTAGCGAACTTCTGCGAGTTTGAACGTAGTTTCTATCTATCTATCTATCTTTCTATCTATCTATCTATCTATCTATCTATCTATCTATCTATCTATCTATCTATCTATCTATCTATCTATCTATCTATCTATCTATCTATCTATCCGCTCACCAGGACCGTAACAAAGGGGGGGGGGGGTTGAGGGGGTTCTGACACCCCCCCCCCCCGCGACATTTGTTCATGCTTTAACTTTTTGGGTGATACTAAAATACTTGCACGCATTCACGGCGACCACCAGTTGCCAAAGTTAGCCCTTCTACACACAAACACCCCCCGAAAAAAATTCCTGGGTACAGCCCTGCCGCCCACGACTAAGGGTTCTTTTGGTGTCGCATAACATGAGTGTATGACGAATATAAACTACAAGTGGTAACATGAAAATAATGACATGTACGCCGTGTACGGCATGATTTGCATGCCACGCTCATGGTGCGCTCGCGCCCGCTTCGCTAGCTTGATACACACCAAAATTGATATGGCGTGACAAGAGTGTATGAAGAACATAAGTTACTGGTCATAACTACGAATGATATGGCAGGCATACCACGTAAAACGTGATTTACATGACATGGTCTCGGGGCGCTCGCGGTCGCTTAATAAAATGCACATATACCAAACTTGATATGACGAAAGTTATTCACAGGTGGTAACATGAAAATCATGACTTGCATGTCATGTACAGCATCACTTACTTGGCATGTTCATGGTGCGCTCGCGACCGGTTCAGTAGCTTGATATACACCAAAATTGGTATAGCGCGAGGTGACTGTATGACGAACATGAACGACAGGTGATAGCGTGAAATTCATGACATGCATGACATGTACGGCATGGTTTACATCAGGGCCGTACCCAGGAATTTTTTTCGGGGGGTGTTTGTATGTACATTGGCTAATTTTGGCAACTGGTGGTCGCTGTAAAGGCGTGAAAGTATTTTAGTATCACCCGAAAAGTTAAAGCATGAAAAAATTTCGGGGGGTGTCAGAACCTCCTCAACTCCCCCTTAGTTACGGCCCTGGTTTACATTACCCTGTCTTTGTGCGCTTCCGGCCGTTTTGTTAACTGGATGTATACCAAATTTGGTAGGGCATGACGTGGGTGTGTGACGAACGTAGATTACAGGCCATACGTTGTATATACCAGATTCTACATGCATGCATGCATGACAAACATGCGATATATAGTGAACTATATAGATGTCATGACATGAATGACTTCATCTGCCTCAAAGACGAACAAGGCGATATATGCAACTCAATGCTGGCTGCTTCGCATTAGATTGATTCCCACAATGCGTGGGATCTGCCGGATTGACACAAAAGGCGCAATTATACATGGCTTGTTCACACTGTCAGGAAAACTGGACAACTTGATACGGAAAAAGACACACCCATTCGTCCAGTTCCCGGCAGCGCGAACAAGCCATGTATTGCACCAACTAGCCCCCATAGCAGCGTACAGTCCCGCAATACCGATTTTGGTGCATATCAAGCCAGCGAACCGGCCGCGAGTGCACCATGAGCATGGCATGCAAATGATGCCTTACGTGGCATGCGTGCCATTATTTTCATGGTACACACTGTTATTTATGTTCGTCATACAGTCACGTCATGCAATTCAATCTGTAGCAGTCAGTTTTCATGCCGCGCTGATCGTTATATGTGAGCCCAAATGCGTCAATTTTAAGCCAAACATAATTAGGAGCTGCCCGGCAATGTCGTTGTGCATGAACTTTCTGCGGCAACCACGCGGAACAAGCTGCACTAGCGCAGCGGAGACGCACACATTCCCCGATGCAACTTTTGTGAATTCTGAATGAAACGCTTGCCTCACAAAGGCAGCTATCGGTCGTGGGAACAAATTTTTCGCGCCGTATTCTGTGCATGAAGCCACAAAGCCCGTCGCTTGGCATCCTTTTTCCCGCTGAGAATAGCAAAGAGGGCTTTGCCCGTTTCCCGCCGGTTGCTGCACCCAAAAGCGCAGCGCACAAGCCTTCTTCGATGCCTCGACAGGCTTGCGGTGAAGTGTCAAAACGATACGGTATATGTCGTAATGTTCCTGCACGCTTTTGTGAGGCTATAAAAACAATCGCCCTTCAAAGCGCCGTGCGTCGGCGGCCGGGAGACACTAGCGAGGCGAGCGAGCTAGACCATTTATGTGGCGAAGCCGTCGAAAGGGCGCGGCGGCGAAGAGAAAATGAACGCGGTACTTTTCCCGTTCCAGTGATTTTAGTGGTGCGACAGCTGCATACTCCGCTGGGGGAGCCACGGTAGTTCCGCGGTGTGAAAACGACGGAGCGCGCGCGCCTCATTCTCTCTCCTGTGCAGCGCCGCGATGAGAGCTCGGGCCGCTGCCGCGAGACGGGAGCGGCGACGTGGTGTTCCCGAACTTCGGGCTCGCGAAGCCGAAAGGAAACGTGAGCGGCGGCAAGCGGACCTGAACTCCGGGCTCGGGAAGCCCAATCAAAACGTCAATGTCCAGCAGCGGATCTCGAGGCGGCGCGGCAATGCGAAGCCGAATCGAAACGTCAACGTCGAGCGGTGGATCCTCCCCGAACTTCGGGCTCGCGAAGCCGAAAGGAAACGTGAGCGGCGGCAAGCGGACCTGAACTCCGGGCTCGGGAAGCCCAATCAAAACGTCAATGTCCAGCAGCGGATCTCGAGGCGGCGCGGCAATGCGAAGCCGAATCGAAACGTCAACGTCGAGCGGTGGATCCTCCCCGAACTTCGGGCTCGCGAAGCCGAAAGGAAACGTGAGCGGCGGCAAGCGGACCTGAACTCCGGGCTCGGGAAGCCCAATCAAAACGTCAATGTCCAGCAGCGGATCTCGAGGCGGCGCGGCAATGCGAAGCCGAATCGAAACGTCAACGTCGAGCGGTGGATCCTCCCCGAACTTCGGGCTCGCGAAGCCGAAAGGAAACGTGAGCGGCGGCAAGCGGACCTGAACTCCGGGCTCGGGAAGCCCAATCAAAACGTCAATGTCCAGCAGCGGATCTCGAGGCGGCGCGGCAATGCGAAGCCGAATCGAAACGTCAACGTCGAGCGGTGGATCCTCCCCGAACTTTGGGCTCGCGAAGCCGAAAGGAAACGTGAACGGCGGCAAGTGGACCCTTAACTCCGGGCTAAAAAAATTACACCATCTCCCGCTCAAGCTAACCATCTCCCCGCTGCTTCGCATCCACACATGGTTCCCTTTAGCGGGAGATGGGGTAATTCTTTTTTTCGCAACACAGTTATGGTCGAGTACTGAGTGTCCTGTGTTTGTAATCGACGCACCGGCGCATTTGATTAGCAGTCCAATATAGACGTATTTTTGTTTCCTTCCTTATTCTGCATATTTCTAGCTGTTGTCATTTCCGTAATGCACTATGTCATCGTACAGAATTTTACTGATGTGCAACACCTATTTGTGAGTCCATCATACATTATCTTATTTGTTCGCACTTGTACCCTTTAAAGGGACACTAAAGGCAAATATTAAGTCGACGTTGATTGCTGAAATAGCGATCCAGAAACCTCGTAGCGTTGCTTTTGTGCCAAGGAAGTGCTTATTTTGAAATAAAATCACGTTTTTAGTGGTCCGCATCGCGTTAGCGCGCTTCAAATCTCCCGCCTGAAAATACGACTCTCATACGTCACTGCTGCCGTGCCCAACGTTGCCCGCTTTTACTGCGCGGCCGCCGACACTAGTAGCAGCCGAGCGGAAGTAGCGGGACCCACAGTAGCAACAACGGCGCTGCGGCAAAGACTTGCTCGGATGGGCACATTGAAAGCCGTCACCAAGTTGCGGTTGGTCTCGTAATCCTCAGTACGAAAGTGCAGCGAGCACACACGCAGACTGTTCAGCACACTGGCGCAATGGCATGACACTAAGCCACTTCGAGCGTAAGCGTTCATTCCGCCGCACCCAGTGAAAAGACACACCGGTTTCCTTGCTGCAGCACTGGCGTTGTGCACCATTCGGGCATCCGGCAATATGACACGCATGCGGCATTTTGTCGAACTTTCTGTCAGAGCGACTTTCACGAGCGCGCAAAACACGCACGGCAGTACGCGATCCCGAAACTACCACTGAGACGGGCGAGGCACAGCTCGGCGAAAACGGAACCTTTGAACCACGCGCGCCGTTCCCCATCGCAACGCCACGGAGGTTTTGTTTTCCATGAATCAAGCGGAAACGAACAAACAGCATTTTATTACGTCTTTTGATGCTCGGAATGTTCTTTTTTTACTGCTGCTAGTTTGATTACTAGTGATTTATTGTAGGCCGACTTCCCTACGTCATCGGGATCACTTCGAAAATGTCCCACTCGTGGCGCTCATCATGTGATACATTTAGCTTAATTTCTCGGTAAGTAGGGCACTGCTGTTGATAATATTGCCGTTTTAGAAGTTGTCATACATTGGGATTTCACTCTGACATAAATTGTTATTTGCCTTTAGTGTCCCTTTAAGCTTATCTGCATCGTTAAATCTGCATTCGTCTACATTGTATAACTTCAGTTGACATACATATCGGCGATTAAATTTTTCTTGCGTGCGGAAGTGCTGAACTAAATGCATGCGTCTATGTACGTGGAAGGGGGAAGCTTACCTTAGGGAAATTTTTTAATGAAGTGCATCTTTCCGTTGTTCATAATGTGCGTCAGATGATTAAACAGATCATGTTTGTAATTGTGAAGGCTCACTTTAATAAATAAACATTGTTAGTGTAAATCGTTCTGATTTATGTGTGAATGTTTTTGTTTGAAGACGGGAAATGACGTCTTTATTGATGTGACGCTATAAATACACTAGAAATACAAGCCTTTTGCTCAAATAAGGTAATATTTAAAAAAAAAACAGTCATAAGCAACGGTAGAGGAAACAGCCATTTCAAAGCAGCTAAGTATAGCAAGCATGCATATATTTTATTGAGCAGTCTTAGTCAAATTATAGAGACATCCAGGGAGTGCTACCTTTCACATCGTGACCTAAACCGTATACTACAGGGCTGGGCAGTATTGAAGATACATGTATCTTAGATACTATCTTAGATACTCCTTGGGTATCTTGTATCTGCATCGCGATACGTCTCGCAAGACGAGTATCTGTATCTGTATTTCCGATACATTCAATAATGTATCGTGTATCTTAAGATGCAAGATACTGCTATAGAAACAACACCGAGCGAAACAATTAACGGTGGCTGAAATACGCCTCTCAAGCTGATACTACTGCTACTAAGCTGCTTGAATAAAACAAACGACAGTGACATTCTTTTATATATCTGCCAGAGTTCTCCAGCGAGGGCAGGCGATGAGGTCAGCACGTCCCTATAGGTGGAGCACAGTCAGATGGTAGCGCTCGCGCGACCTCGACAAACACAAGCCCGCGAACGTCTACGAGTATAGTCGAACTTCGCTTTCTCGCAATTTTAAATGCGAAGCATTTCTTAGCGAACTTCTGCGACTTTGAGCGTATCTATCTATCTATCTATCTATCTATCTATCTATCTATCTATCTATCTATCTATCTATCTATCTATCTATCTATCTATCTATCTATCTATCTATCTATCTATCTATCTATCTATCTATCTATCTATCTATCTATCTATCTATCTATCTATCTATCTAGCCGCCTACGACTTTGTGCCCGCCTGGTCGCTTGGTTAATCGAATGTACACAATAATTGGTATAGCGTAACATGACTTTATGACGAACATAAATGACGAGTCACAACATGAAAATCATGACACGCATGTCATGTACAGCATTATTTACATGCCACGCTCATGGTGCGCTGGCGGCTGTTTCGCTAGCTTGATATACACCAAAATTGGTATCTTGCGACGTGACTGTGTGACGAACATAAATGACACGAGTTAACACGAAAACCATGACACGCATGTCATGTACAGCATGACTTACGTGCCACGCTCATGGGAGCTGGCGGCCGTTTCGCTAGCTTGATCTACCCCGGAATTGGTATTGCGCGACGTGAGTGTGTGACGAACATAAAAACACGAGTTAACATGAAAATCATGACACGCATGTCATGTACAGCATGACTTACGTGCCACGCTCATGGGGCGCTGGCGGCCGTTTCGCTAGCTTGATATACACCGAAATTGGTATCTTCCGACGGGACTGTGTGACGAATATAAATAACAGGAGTTAACATGAAAATCATGACACGCATGTCATGTACAGCATGACTTACGTGCCACGCTCATGGTGCGCTGGTGGCCGTTTCGCTAGCTTTATATAAACCAAAATTGGTATCTTGCGACGTGACTGTAACGAGCATAAATAACACACGAGTTAACATGAAAATCGTGACACGCATGTCATGTACAGCATGACTTACGTGCCACGCTCATGGGGCGCTGGCGGCCGTTTCGCTAGCTTGATTTATCCCGAAATTGGTATTGTGTGACGTGACTGTGTGGCGAACATAAAAACACGAGTTAACATGAAAATCATGACACGCATGTCATGTACAGCATGACTTACGTGCCACGCTCATGGTGCGCTGGCGGCCATTTTTTTTCTTTCTTTTTACTTGCGTCAGTACCATGGCACTTGCACGTAAACACTGTACTGTTCTACGTACTCTAACCCGTACGGCACCTTTCGCGAAAATTCCGATGCGCCTATAGTGTCGTTATCGAAGTCTCCCTTGCGTGGTGCTTCGTTACGAAGTCTGAAGAATGCAAGAATGGGGTTTCTCTGCGTCTCGTGGCTTTCACACGACCGCGATTTAAAAGATCTCGTGGATGTAAGTTTGACTTACATACGATGAGATTGACTTAAATACAAATGAGATTCTAAAAACTTTCGCTCCACCGGTGCTTGTGCTAGATGCCGTAGAACAAGCACTTACGTAACATAAGATATCTTGGCGTACTGTATCTTTGTTCTTCCTGCTCAATTATTCAAGCGGTTGTTTTGATCATAATTTGATTGTCCGCATGAGTGCAATTTTCTTTTTGTCCTCCGTTTGCATCCCGTTTAAAGAAAGCCCGCGAAACATGACCACGTGATTGCCCTCGTGCGCTGCCGTACTGCAGCGCTCTCAAACTCGCTTCGAGTGAAACAACCGGCGCGTGGACCATGGCGAAATGACCGGCCGCGGCTTTGTGCATCGGCTTCACAGTGCGTCAACATTTCTGACGACCGCACACGGCAAAGAAACGCCGTCGTCCTCGATATGCTGACAGTTCGCGCGCCGGTTGTTATGCTGGAAGCGATCTGATATTTCGTGCGCTTTCTTTTAAAATCGGAAAAAAAATCACCACGCAGCATGTACGTCGCCACCAAAATTGGACCGGTCTTTTTCGAATGCCCTCTACAATGTGATGGCCCCCACTTGGTTCTAAATGAATATTAAAAATCACTTTTTGACCTCAGTTAATCATGATTGACCTCAGTTAATCAACCAATTAAGCGCAATAGTATAAAGCATATTATAAGGAGCGCCACATGACGGTAAACCATACTCCATTGGTTTCATTCAGTCGCGGTTAAAGCGACACTAAAGAGAAACAATGAATCGGTTTAGATTGATTAAATGTTATTTCAGAACTATAATGTTGTTAATTTCACCATCGTATGTGCATTATTAAAGGAGAAAATGAAGTTCAGAGTTCCATTTTTAAATATCGCGCCATAATCTCCACGCGTGACGATTTCAAAGTGCACTTATCGTATTTTGGCGCCATTGGCTCAACAAAATTTCCTCAAACTTGGTATGTTAACTCTATCGCCCCCTCAGAGAACAGTGTATTTCATTTTTACCGTTTAGGAACTACGAAGGCTCTAGTAGGCGCCGTCAAAATATGTGACGTCACGGCGAATGGTGCGGAAACTTCAACGTGGCTTCGCCACCCACATTTTCTTTTTGCGCGATTTCTCGCTTACTAAGCGTCTTCTAGCAGCAAGCGTGATGTTTTTGGTATGGTGAAAGAGTAGTTTACTAATACGAGAAAAATATTTTGCTTTTTTGTGTCCCTTTAACCACTTTTTTAGATATTTGATTCTGCAGTTACGTGAAACAACCTGTAAACGTATTCACTATGATTGATACCTTGCTATTTGACTAAGATATATTGGTTTTCTTTTTTGAGGTCACCGTAAAATTCTTCGCTGCTGGAAATCACGAGATAGTCGGAGCCATAAGTGGCAATAGCAGTGGTATCCTGCGATGCTTTGTGCCACTACAATACGCCTGAGACAATTACCGACGGCACTAGTTCTCTCGGATAAGAAATTTCAAAAGATTGCACGTTAGTGAATATGTTGCTAACGAATGTTTTACACCAGCAGATAAGTACAATATAAAAATCATTGCAGTTATAAGCCCATGATGCGTCACGAAAAAATATCGCTACCAGCGTTGTTGCAGCATTTAGGGTTATCCGGTATTGCGAAAATGGTAATACGCTTACGGACAAGGTAGAACTGCACAGCGGTATTTGCGCCATCGTGCGGAGCCTTCTTATTGACGTTCTCGTATTCAGATGGCAACCCGCTAGCTGGTCGGCATCTAGAGAAGCGGCACCCATTGGTTACAAAAGTGTCAAACAAGAACCATTGACAGCGCAGCGTATAAAGAAGTCTCATGTGAAGCTGAGTTGTTTCGGAATGAAACTAATATATCTTGAACAAGTAAGACAGAAATCTGGGGACACAGAGAGATATTTTCTCAAAATTAAACAAAGTTGGTCGCAGTTCAGAAAATTCCGATTAAAGATTTTTGTCCTCCCCCCCCCCCCCCCCCCCCCCCCGCTCCTCTGTGCGCCCGTATATGGTTACATCGTTACCATCCAGATACGCGTGCACGCTCCTATCCGATAGCACTGCTTCACGCGATGGATAGATGGATGGATGGATGGTGGATGGATGGATGGATGGATGGATGGATGGATGGATGGATGGATGGATGGATGAATGGATGGATTGAAAATTCCGATGTGCGCGACTGAGCGCGCAGCGGGCCGCTCCCATGTTGAGACAGTCGAGCCAATCCCAACCGCTGCATCGTGGGCCCTCTGGACAACCCATAGTTTATCCCCGTTATCGGGGCTCTTGGAGCGCAAGAAAACATTGATAATGCGTACTGCCGCTGTCACTTGTCCCGTTAATCGGGTTGGCAATCGCCGGGAAGATTCCAAGGGCGGACGTATCGGCCCCCCGAAACGCACCACAAAAGCGCGGACAATTTAGAGTTGGTCCTTTTAGTGCGCCAGCGAACGCCGGTTGTGGTCCAAAACCGAGTCAGAGCCAAGAGTTGATAACACAAACAAAATGTATTCTCAGTTAAGGCAGTACATCACATAAACATGCACACTCGGCTGGTACCAGTTACAACTTCACTAACACAACGGGAACTAAACTAACAGATCACGCGCTACAAATGCAATCTCATGCATTACACCCTATTCAAGAACAGGTAAAGTCCTGAATATTCAACAACGTGTCCAGTCCACAATTCTTGGACGTAACTTGAATGCTTCTCTTCCAGGAAACACGAAATTAAAATCCAACGCTGATCGTCGTTGCTCCCTTCCGTCGTCGGCCCCGAATGTCTCGCTTCCAGGAAACACTCCCGTAACTTTTCACTGGTCACACGGTGTCATCATCCGATTCTTCGAGATCGACGATCGACTGACCGCACAACATCATAAAACACGTCTTCTTTGGCCGGCAGAACCACACTCAACATAACTTCACCATCTCCGGACCGACTGACTGCTCGCTGGTCGTCGGTGTACGCTTATATTCCTTCTACCCCGGGTTCGAGAAGCGTCGGGAGTGTTCTCCCGACGCTTCTGGAGCTAGGGAAAGGGCGAGATTTTCTCGTCGGTTCCGCTCGCGATGGCTTGACTCGGCGTCGCGTCATGCTTTCCTTATAGATGGTTCCAGGCTTTGCCGGACATTTGATCTGGCTGTCTGCGGCTGTTTCGAGTGGGTGAGGAGGAGCATCGGCGCGCCGGCGTCTTTTAATACTTTTTTTTTCGTTGCGCGCGCTTGTTGAGCGGACGGCTGGCGCCGCGGTTTCCCGCTGTCATCTGAAAGCCAGTGAAAGAGGCCGCGCGCGCGCTTTATTGACGCGCTCGTTCGTGACAGCCGCCAAGAATATGCTAAGAGAGAGAGATAAACTTTATTTACAATAAAAAATTCTTTTGGGGGGAACCCTAGTCGAGGGCCCCACTGGCCTTGGCCGCCCGTTCAACCTGGTCGATCAGCGCTTGCTGATCGGCCAGGTCTGAGCTGGACAGTCGCGCCTCCCACTGCTCCAACGTGTGTGTTGGTATCGTGCCTGTGTGTGTCAGGTGTGGGGGGTGTTTAGAGCAGCCCCAGGTAATGTGGTAGAGTGTAGGGCTTCCTCCGCACCAGGGGCAGGAACTTCGATAGCACGTAGGGAACATGGCGTGTAATCTCTTTAAGTGGGGATAAACCCCAGTTTGAATTTTTCTCCAATTTATTGCCTCCTCTCCTGTTAGGCGTTTGTCGGGAGGGGCGTATACTTGTCGGGTAAAACGCTGATGGGCAAGCAGGTCTTTTGCGATTGTGGGGTTGTAGGTGTCAGAAGGCGCGGGGGTTCGTAAATCTGCTGAGGGGGCCAGAGCCTGTGCTCGGAAAGTTAATGCACGAGCCGCGGCATCCGCCCTCTCATTTCCCTCCAACCCTGCGTGAGCCGGGCACCAGAAGATTGTATGGTCGTTATGGACGCGATGCTTTATTAAACCACGGCATCCACTGGGAATTCTGCCTCGTAATAAGAGACGACAGGCTGCCTGAGAGTCCGTGACGATGGTGCTGTCATGTCCTTTACGTTCAGCGGTATGTATGGCCAGCGCGATGGCCCTGGTTTCCGCCTCCGCCACTGAGGAGTCTCTGAACGAGAGCGCATTTACTATTTCACCATGTTTGTCAATCACCACCGCGACAAAGTTTTGATGGTCATGACGTTTCTTTAGAGGAAGTGGTTGCCTGTAGGAAGCGACGTCCACATAGTAGACGTCTTCCCTGTTCAGGCGGCGCAGGAGTGCGCGGAGCCACGCTGTGCGAGCCCTACGTCTCCCCTTATGGCGCTCTGGGTGCATGTTCCTCGGCAATGGGGCCACGTATAAGTGGTCCCTGTCCGATGGATCAAGCTCCTCGAGCTCCTTGCCCACATGCTGCGGGTAGGGTGGAATTCCAACCCTCTTTAATATGTCTCTGCCCGCTACGGTCTGGCTGAGTCTCTCTCGTTGTGTTATCATAGTCGCCGCAGCGAGTTCACTGTAAGTATTGTGGATGCCTAGCGCCAGTAATTTCTCTGTTGATGTGCTTTGGGGAAGACTGAGTGCCGTTTTGTAAGCTGTTCTAATTATTGAATCCACCTGTGATTCTTCAGTTTTGTTTAATGAATAATAAGGAAGGCTATAGGTGACTCTGCTAATTATTAAGGCTTGCACCAGCGTGATGGTGTCTGTCTCTTTCATTCCTTGTTTATGATAGGTATAATTCGACGAATCATTTTCGCTACATTGTTGGTAGTGGTTCGTAGAGCCCGTATCGTATGGGTGGCCCGCCCATTCTGCTGTAACCAGAAGCCCAGTATCCTAAGTTTGGGTACTACCTCCTGTATGCGGTGACCGTCAACGAAAAGCTCCACGAGTTCTTGTGTTTTTTTGTTGCCACTGCGTGGTGGCAGTATACGAATGAATTCGGACTTTTCGGGTGCGCATTGCAGACCACTTTGCCGAGCGAAGGTAGACACAGCGTCAGCGGCCTGTTGCAGTGTCCATTCTTTGTTTCCGAGCGATCCTTTAGAGGTCCATAGCGTAATATCGTCTGCATATACGGTGTAGCCGAGGTCTGGTATTTGATCTAGGCGTCTGCAGAGATCTAACATTGCTAAGTTGAAAAGTAAAGGGGATAGTATTGCGCCTTGAGGGGTTCCTTTACTGGGCATCTCAAAATTTTCTGATCGAATGCTACCTAGGCCTATTGTTGCGGTCCTTCCTGTGAGGAAGTTGTAGATGTAGGTGAAGACTCGTTTACCACAATTTATATCCTCCAGACCTCGCAATATGGCCTCGTGAGACACATTGTCAAATGCGCCTTTCAGATCTAACGCCAGAATTAGATTTTCATTTCCGGGTGCTACGTTGTTAAGTACTTCGTCCCTCAGCAACAAAAAGGCATCTTGAGTGGATAGACCTTCTCGAAAACCTATCATTGTGCGGGGGAAAAGGTTGTGTTTTTCTATGTAGGTTTGTAGTCTGCGTTGGATGACTCGTTCGAACAATTTGCCCAGACAGGACGTCAGAGCTATAGGGCGAAGGCTGCTTAGTGACGGGGTTTTACCTGGTTTGGGGATTAGGATGATGTGTGCTTCTTTCCATTCTTTGGGCATTTCTCCCGTTTCCCAATATTGAGAGTTAAACATCTCCGTCAGACCGTCAAGAGTAGAGCCATCTAAGTTTCGCAGTATACTATTGGTTATTTTGTCTGGGCCTGGAGCTGTGTTTTTTCGCGCCGATCTAGCTGCGGCGAATACTTCAGCCTTTGTGATTGGGGCATCTAGTTCATGGTTTGGTTGACCCTGATAGTTCCTAGGACTTGTGCACTGGCGGAGACCAGGGGTCGTACTAGCGTATGTGTCCTTAAGTGTCTGAATGAGTTCTTGTTCTGAGCCTTCAAATGAATCTATTATCTTCCTTACCCGGTGCTCATTTTCCGTCTTGGTTTGTTCTGGGTTAAGAATACTTCTTAGTATCGTCCAGGTTTTTGAGGTGCTTAATGTATTCCGCAAAGAACTGCAAAACTGAACCCAGTTATCTTGCTCCAGCTTTCTTGCATATTCGTTAGACTCCTGTGCTAGGGCTGAGAGCCGCTGCTGCAACTTTTTGTTTAACTTCTGGCGTTTCCAGCGTTTTGCTAATTTTCGCCTATCGTCCCATAACCTTAATAGGTGGCGATCTACCACAGGGTATTCCATTGTGCGAGTAATTTCTTTAGAGGTGCTTTTATGAGCCTCTTTAATCTTTGCTACCCATTCTGTTATGCTTGTGGGTGCGTCATTTGAGTTGAGGGATCGTTGATGTTTACGGAATTTATCCCAATCTGTTAAGATTATTTTGCCCAATTCCTTGCGGATTTTCGGTGAGTTTAAGGCCGTGCAGATGATGTCGTGATCACTGCCCAGATTTTCACCAAGGTTTGTCCAAGTTGCATGTTGTGCATTGCTGGTTAGAGAGAGGTCAGGAGCCGTGTCTCTGCTGACACTATTGCCAGTTCGTGTAGGGGTATCTGGATGGTTTAAGATAGAAAGGTTTAGGTCTTCTATAGTGCGTTCAACCAGTTTTCCTTTGGGGGAGTCAGTGGCATAACCCCACGAAATTGCGGGCGCATTGAAGTCGCCCACCACCACAAGTGTATCCCTGGCGCCCGCCACACGTTTGGCTGCCGTTAAAATTGCTGGAATGTCAGAGCCTTTGCTCTTTGGCGAACTATATATATTAAGGATCCAAGTTCTGGTTTTCGCTTTTTTGTTCGGTAGGACGCCAATTAGAAGAAAATTAGTGTCGAGTTCTGGTACGCCTATAGATTTTTGAATCGCCGTGACCTGCCTGTGCACCAGCGTCTGTACTTTGGTGTTTTGGGGCTCCCCCAAGACGTAATAGTTGCGTAGTTTAGCGGGTTGTGTACCCACCTCTTGTAAGCAAATTACGTCTGGAGGGGTTATAGAGTTTTGAATGAAGTTGTGGAGTGCTGCCGCTTTGTTTCGAAACGAGCGGCAGTTCCATTGCCAAATGTCAATGTTTTGGGCCGGTGTATTTTGCTTGCTAAGGAATGTCCTGCTAGCCATGTTTCCTACAAGTGATTTATTTCTTTAACTCTGCTGGCAGATCGGTGCCAGAGGTTTGCGATTCATCATTGTCTATACGGCTAGCTTTTGCGCCTTTCAGTTTTAGCGTGGTTCCGGTTCTCTTGTTGAGTTGTCGCTGCATGGAGCCCAAAGCTTCCTCGGTGTAGCGCCTCTGAGTTTCTAGTTCGCTGCGTAGTTTTTCCTGTCGTTCATTGAATTGTTCGGCGAAATGGCGGAAATGTTCAAAGAAAATGTCTTTAATATCGTTCGCGGTCAGGTTATTTCCTATGGATGGGTTGTCGAGCGTTGGTATTGCGACTTCCATAGCTTCTGCAGCAACTTGCTTTTGTTGCTGGGTTAAGAGCGGTGCTGTTTTAGATGGTTCAAGATGTTCTAATTGATTGATTTTGTTAGTTAGTTTGAGTTCTAGTTCCCTTATTCTGCGAAGGGAGTCCTGTCGTTCGGTCTGCAGTTGTTTTTGGAGTTTCTGAAGTTCCTTTTTTAACGAATTGTTCTCCTGTTCAAGCTGTGATAGATTTTTGTGTTTCGGAGCAGCGGAAGAAGCGATATCTGCCCACCTCACCTCATGACTGGGCGGAGGGTTCTGGTGATCAGCCGTCTTCCTAGAGGCTTTCTTGGTTTTCTTTTTCTTCATTTTCTTAGCTGTCGGTGCTGAACTGGTTGAGGAGGTGTCGTCTTCGGTAGTGGTGAATTCGTTGCCTGCCGACTGGGAGCGAGATAGAGAGCGGGGCTGACGCTTTGTGGCCTCAAGTTCATTTCCAGATGAGTCAAAGTCCTTATCAGAGCTGAACCATTTCCGTCGTCCGGCGGCACCTGTGTGTTTTTGCGCAGATCGCGGCACGTGTCGTCGAATTGGCTTGAGCTTCTTTTTGCAGTGAGTGTCGCCAGTTAGGTGTGCCTCCCCGCACAAGGCGCACTGTAACTCACAGGTGTGGTCTTGTTCCGGGTTTTCTGTCCCACATCTTTCGCACGCAGGGTTCTCTGGATGAGGGCAAACGTCGGAGCGGTGACCTAGCCTGTTGCAGACTTTGCAGACTTGCTTGGTTGGTTTGTACGGGTAGCATGGTTCTTCGCCTCCGTAGTAGTTCACGTATCGAGGAACGAAGTCTCCATCGAATGTGATAACTGCAGTCTTTGTTTGTCCCAGCATTCTGGCATGCAGAATTTTAACTCCTTGAGTTCGTACTCTGAGATGAGCCAGGAGTTCTTCTGAAGTGGTACCTCTGTCTACTCCATGTATGACGCCTTTGCTCACGCCTTCTGGTGCAGCCACGTAGGCGTTGACCTCGTGCATCTGTCCTTGGAGGTTTATTTTATCCAGCTTTCGTATTGCATCAGCAGCCTGCTCACTTGGCGTGCTAACTATAATAATGTTGGATCCGTGGCGAAGTCTAGTCAAGATGTCTCCATCTTTGCATTTGTGGGGATCTCCACATGCAGCGACTATTGACCGTGCAATATCATGGTTGTTATAGTTGCTAACGAGTAGGCCTTTCTTGGGTCTAATAATTACTTTGATGTCACTCTTAGGTAGTGGCGGCAATTTCCGTCGGATGGGAGGCTTGCCTGAATTTCTAGCGCGAAAGCCTTGCGAAGCTTCTTCCTTATTGCATAAAGGTTTGTTGGCGTTCTTCTCTTGACAGCTGGCTTGGTGCAGGCTGACACTTTCCTTGTTGAGCTGTTTTTTACTGCGTTTCCGCATCACTATGTTCCAGTTGCCGTCGTTGTCTTGCGCCGCTTTGTGCGCAAGCGGCGTCTCGTGGCGTTGAGTCGTAAAATCCACTTGAGTTTCTTGAACATCCATTGAGGGTTCATCGCTGGCACCAGCGGAGGGAACAAGGTGATTTTCGGGACCACTAGAAGGTCCTGGAAGCGAAGTTGAACTCATTGCTGTCGCCAGAATCGTCGACAACGCCTAGGCTTGACGCTGGCTATGCATTCCCTATGGCGGGACGCATGGCGCGTCTGGCTTGGCGAGGCCGCCGCCGCCGCCGCCGCCGCGTCGATACTTCAAGAAGCCGTTGAGAAATGGAAAATGCACTCACGGTCTTGGCGATGGTATCGGCGCAATCCTCTCGTCGTGTTCTTTCGAGTGAGATGAGTCACATTGGTCTCTGGTGATGTTTGCGGAAAGAAAGTGAGGTTGTCTGCAGAGCCGAGACGCGCACGTCTTCAGTCACCGAGCGCACGAGCGTTTCCCCAGAATATGCTAAAGAAATTGATGGGCTCCGAGCAGTTTGATGGGCTCCATTCTTTGCAGGCTGAATACCCCGGCCGCTGAGGCATGTTAGTGCAAGTGCTCGAAGTGGTGGAACTGCTAATGGTTCTGTGATGCCAAAAGCGCAGCCGTGTTTATAAGAGCGACTATCGCCTTTCTACAAGCCTTTCGAGTTGCCACTGAGCGATCTTTACTCCTCATCAACAGATCCTCCTGATGAGACGGATAATACCAGAGACTGAAGATGCATCTGCTATGTCCTCCACCGATGAGACGTCCACACCAGTGACGACAGTAACCCTCTTCCACAGGGCAGGGTAGCAGGTGAGAGCGAGCGATGGCATAGGCTGACATCTTTGCGGCGTTTCCGCAGCTCCCCCCCCCCCTTCCACCCATCTTTTTTTTTTATCTGACTGAGCGTTAGTGGCGAACGTTGCTTTGCCGGCTTCGCGGCCGTGCACACTACATGGCCGCTCAGGTAGCGTTCCATCGCGGCCGCAAGTCTCGTAATGCCGTGTGCGAGACCAGACGATGCCACACTGCGTGCGTCACACCTACGGACTAAGATGTAAAGGAGCGCCGACTCCTTTCCAGTTGACCTTCTTTCCGCAAACGCCATTCGTTATCACTCCACCTTCGAGCGAGCCTCTCGCTCTCTCGACGAGGCGCAGCCCTTTCCCCCGAGCCTCACTCTCGCCCCTCCGGTCGCGCGATCTGCGTGACGCCTACTGCGGTGACGTCACAGGGTAGACTAAGACAACTTCGCTGTAAAAATCGGATGTCACTACTGTTTGAGCATAAACTTGTGCGGTTTATAGGCGGCAATACGCCAACGTCAACGAGGTTTGGAAGGTGTCTGCACGCACGTAACAATAAAAACGATTGCACAAGCTGACTTCGCGGCATTGTGAGCCTTTATGTGAGCCTTTTGCGACCTCCCCTAATAACCTAAGAGGGGGTCGCAAAATCTGCCCGGTACGTTGACCCTTCTAGTCACCTAAGAGGGGGGGGGGGGGGGGCGCAAAATCTGCCCCATACATTGACTTAGTAGGGTGGAGGGGGCGCTGCGATGAACCTTCACCCCCCCCCCCCCCTGATGGGAAACCCTGCGCACGCCTATGCTCCGTACATTCAGCGAAGCTGAAACGTGCTACCACGTTTTTTATCACTGGGTTAATCCCGAAGGTTTATTAAAGCTTTTTCTCAATTACTGGTTACGTCTGTCTAAAAATCTTAATTGGTGTTTGCCGTCGCCTACTTCAATTTCAGTGGACCAGCGGCGAGTAGTGGGATTTGCCCAATTTCTGTGGCATTTACTCGTTCTAGCTTTTGTAACACAATTTCGCACACACCGAAGTTTTTACGACGGTTTAAACAGCTTAGCTGTTAGAAACATCTGCAGAAATAATTGCTAGTGGATGTCAAGGACCAGAATCTGCTTTTACAGTAACAGCTCTATTCCTCACGCTAAAAACCAAGAAAACGATCTTGCGTATGCTTTTGACCTTGAGGTTCAGCCAACGTAATTTATTCCTCCTCGCATGTGCGTCATCATAGCAACGGACATGCGCAGTGTCAGTTCTCTCCCGCGCACCCCTCTCTGTCGGTCGGCGAGAGCCAGCGGACGCGCGCGCCTCGAGAATTCAACTGCAAGCTAGCCCTGTCGGCATAGGCGCGCACAGGGTTCCCCTTCGGGGGGGGGGGGGGGGGGGGGGGGGGGGGCGAAGGTTCGTCTCAGCGCCCCCCTCACAATTATGTCAATGTGTGGGACTGACTTTGCACTCCCCCTCTTAGCCCCCCCCCCCCCCCCCGCGCTATTTCATGGCTGCGCTAAAAACACGAACAGAAGAGACGTTTGCGCCCGTCGTGTGTACGTCTCTTCTGTTTGTGTTTTTAGCGCAGCCATGAATCAAGTTACAAGTTTGAGACCAGTCACGTCTGTGTAGCTCATGAAGATACTTAGAAAATTAAAAAAAATCATGGCTGATCCTTTCGTCATAGGAATCGGTATAACATGCAAGTGAAACCATGTAGTAGCTATAAAGTTGTGAACATATATTTGGACACAGCGAATCGTGAATCCCGCGTAAAGATGACATCAATAAGCTCATAATCAACACTGGTACCCGATATGCATTTCTTCAAAACGTTGTCAATTAAGCAGAGAAACAGCACGGTGTGCGCTTTCTAGTAATGGGTGACCGACGCCTGTGCTCATGCACACACTACCACAGTGCGAATCCGCAACGCGGGAGGCAGAGGTCCGTAGCTTGAGCCGCAAACGCGTGCGTCCCGATGGCCTCTGTCTCGCTCCACCAATTGGCACGACACTCGCCCGTCGAAATCGTGTCCTTTCCGCAATCAAAGCAGTCGGCGGCGGAGAAATGCCGTTGGTGCATGTGGAAGCTGCAGTACTCCGATGAGCCGGCACACGCTAACACGAAGCGAAAGGCAAAGAACGTAACTGCGTCTATAGGGTGCCTCGGCGACGCCACGCGGCCAGTGTCACTCACTTGTATCGAGACGCTTTAACCATGACCTCCGATATCACGCGTAATCAGAGTAAGCGCTAGTAAATGTCGATCTTGATGCGTTACTTCTTTTCACCTCTCACAGACGGCGGCACCGCCCCACCTACCTACACCGCCAGCAGAGAGCACATTGCGAGAATGTGTGAAAGATATAAAGCGCGTTCGCAAAGTGAGCGTCGGGCGCTTACCGTCGCGGCCGCAAGGTCGTAGATTCGATTCCCAGCAGCGGATATTTGTCTTAATTTTTTCTTTCTCACCCGTTGGCGTCCATTTTATCAAAGTCATATCCGTAACGGATGGACCCCGGCATAAAACACCTTCGTGTTAAAAAAAAAAAAAAAAACGTGGGCAAAGACAGTCATGCGCGGCCTGGGCTGCGTGTTTGAGACCCCCGACCTAAAGGATAGACCAAACCCGAGCCTCAAGACTCGTTCTTTCCATGGTGAGCGCAAAAATGTGAAACTAGTTTTCTTGCTATGTCCGCACAGAATTGATATCGTCATAGGCGTGCGCAGGGTTGCCCATCAGGGGGGGGGGGGCAAAGGTTCATCGCAGCGCCCCCCCCGCATCCTACTAAGTCATTGTATGGGGCAGATTTTGCGCCCCCCCTCTTAGGTGATTAGGGGGGGGGGGCGCACGCCTATAGATATCGTTCATAAAAAAATACATGATTTTATCGAGATAACGCGACATTGCTGAGCATATAGCAAGTGAATGTGGTTTCAGGCAGGAGACGCGTCATAGTTGCCTTGAATTCCGTTGATGCTTTGGTTGTATTCAAGAGTTCCACATTGCACAAACTCCTGTGTTAACCCAACATAGGTGCTACAACTTACTCAGCTGGAGCAAGCAAAATAAAAAAGAATAAAGTTTTTGTCGAAAGATTTAATGCCACTTCGCGAGTGCCTGTAAGGTTTTAGTTTCTGGCCACCCGTCACACAGCTAGTGCTCTAAAGCTGTGTATCACCATCTGTCCCAGCCTCGTGCGTTTAAAGCCACAAGACTTCCAACGAGATCCCATGTGGCGAAGATTTTAATTGCTGGAGTGGAAATTATGCCTCAGGAGTAAAGCCATGGCAGCAGTGACTGCCATCTTAGTAGGGGGCAGGCTAAGTGTTTGATATGGCAAATTTATCCAGACTGATACCGATGTTCAAGTTTTGCAAAAGAAACCACAAATTCTAGGCAAACTTTATTGTTCAGTTCATCAATATACTGATCTCGATATTTTACTTTCATCAGGAACAACAATCTTATTATCCAGTGAAGAGATGCTTCTACTCCGGCATTTTTTTAGAACCTCCTTGCGTGAGGCAGACAAATGCAAGGTCTGGTCATGATCACTTTAGCTTCTAAACTTTTGACAAGTGCACGTGGCCACACCATTGAGGCAATTTATTTTCCCATTTTAAACAAAATGTGGTCTGCTCTGTGGTTCAGGCAAGCAACAAAAGACGTAAAGGGAATCGAGAAGTTTTCCTTGATACAAACTGAAGTTGATGCGCGTGAATGGTAATGAGGTTTTGCAAAATAAACAGCACCATATAAGCACAAAACAGACACGCTGACTCATCGTGCAACATAATAAGACAAGTGGAAAATATCTCAAGAGTGCATTGCAGGTCCTCTGGACAAGATGATGCGATAGTAGTAAATGTTGCTTATTGTACCTAGGATTTAGTTCAGGAACCTAGGTCACTCACCAACATAGTCCCTCACCAATATAGTCTGCTGGATATAGCTCCAAACACTTTGCCGTCTCGCCGAAAGTACACCGAAACTACAAACTCTGGCAGTCAAATCTAAGTGTTGTGCTACACCTTAAGTCCTCTGACAGTCTCGGCACAAAACACTTTTTTTGGCCCAGGAAGCTACTCGAGTTAACTTCTCAGCACTACATTCCCATTTCTAAAGCCATGCCAAGCCATCTGAAGACGTTCGAGTACACAATCACTTGCACAACAGATAGGCACTTGAGAGCGAACATTACCTAAGTGCCTAGCTTATGGCGCATCTGTCCTTGCAACTCGCAGTACAAACATTCAGATTCAAGCGTTAGGGCACGGCAGAAGAAGTTGATGCACGTGAATGGTAATGAGGTTCTGCAAAATAAACAGCACCATATAAGCACAAAACAGACACGCTGACTCATCGTGCAACATAATAAGACAAGTGGAAAATATCTCAACAGTGCATTGCAGGTCGTCTGGACAAGATGATGCGATAGTAGTAAATGTTGCTTATTGTACCTAGGATTTAGTTCAGGAACCTAGGTCACTCACCAACATAGTCCCTCACCAATATAGTCTGCTGGATATAGCTCCAAACACTTTGCCGTCTCGCCGAAAGTACACCGAAACTACAAACTCTGGCAGTCAAATCTAAGTGTTGTGCTACACCTTAAGTCCTCTGACAGTCTCGGCACAAAACACTTTTTTTGGCCCAGGAAGCTACTCGAGTTAACTTCTCAGCACTACATTCCCATTTCTAAAGCCATGCCAAGCCATCTGAAGACGTTCAGGTACACAATCACTTCCACAACAGATAGGCACTTGAGAGCGAACATTACCTAAGTGCCTAGCTTATGACGCATCTGTCCTTGCAACTCGCAGTACAAACATTCAGATTCAAGCGTTAGGGCACGGCAGAAGAAGTTGATGCGCGTGAATGGTAATGAGGTTCTGCAAAATAAACAGCACCATATAAGCACAAAACAGACACGCTGACTCATCGTGCAACATAATAAGACAAGTGGAAAATATCTCAACAGTGCATTGCAGGTCCTCTGGACAAGATGATGCGATAGTAGTAAATGTTGCTTATTGTACCTAGGATTTAGTTCAGGAACCTAGGTCACTCACCAACATAGTCCCTCACCAATATAGTCTGCTGGATATAGCTCCAAACACTTTGCCGTCTCGCCGAAAGTACACCGAAACTACAAACTCTGGCAGTCAAATCTAAGTGTTGTGCTACACCTTAAGTCCTCTGACAGTCTCAGCACAAAACACTTTTTTTGGCCTAGGAAGCTACTCGAGTTAACTTCTCAGCACTACATTCCCATTTCTAAAGCCATGCCAAGCCATCTGAAGACGTTCGGGTACACAATCACTTGCACAACGGATAGGCACTTGAGAGTGAACATTACCTAAGTGCCTAGCTTATGACGCATCTGTCCTTGCCACTCACAGTACAAACATTCAGATTCAAGCGTTAGGGCACCGCAGACAGTGTACTGAAAAAGAGATGCTAGCAGACTAAGCGTGGTTGTGCACAAAAGTATTTTGGTGCAAATGCCGTAGACACAGTGCTGCTCTCCCAGATGTGCGAAGGAATCGATAAAGCTGCAAGCTCCATCACGGACATCACGGCCGTCACAGCAAGATCTATCAATACAAGCATGTGCATCTTCGCCAAAACAGAACACTAATCAGTTTCATCAAGGTTGAAAAATATGTGAAACAACTCGTGCTGCAAGTACAAACACTAGCGCATTCGTTACAAGACATATTTCCTCTGAAAAAGCAAAACAATATAGTAATAGCAAAGACAGACAGCAGTGAGAAATGCTACACTCGCTGGTGCTGCTTTACGGTCAACTCACATCACCCCGAGAATGTACTCTGCAACTCGACGCGGAGCACAAATCCAGAACAAGCCATCAGAAGTACACAAAGTCAAGAGTTTCTCGCAATCTTTGCTGACTAGTGGCTAGCAGCTGGAAGAGATGGCCGACGGCTAGACAAAGAAAAATCATGCACTGTAAATCCCACAAAACTGGAGCCATTCCGTTAAAAGGAAAACAGAATGAAGGAGTGGAGAAGGAACGGGCAGGTGGCAGTACGAAATAAGCCACACTTTTGTCTTTGTCGCGTTCTCACACTGAAATCTGGAAAGAAAGAGAAAAACTGCACACTTCCCTCACCCGTACGAAGTGCTTGTCACACTATACACATTCTTCTTACTGCTTTACACTAAACTGTAGTCAAACTTTCTCGGCATTTCTTGTCCTTCACATGTACACACACACACACACAGGCACACACGCACTACACCTTTCCCAGTCCAAGAGCACTTTCTTTTGCATCTTCTGCACCTCCTCCATCCGTTTCTCAAGAAAAGTGAAGGATTCGGTCGGTCGGTCGATGCGCCCCACACGATGCCACCGGTGGCTGCAGCCGCGCAGCACTGGCGACGGGCAAGGCACGTAAACCGCGCAGCTCTCTCGATTTTGACGGCGGCATAGATCTTGCAGAGGAAGTACGTGGCGTGGAAACCGATGGTTCCCGTCAGAAGCCAGAAAGTCAGCACCATGATGCACGTGTAGCCGAAGTACAGAAGAGTCGGAATGAACTCGGTGATCACGAGCTGCAAGAGAGGCAACGGAGGGATTCACTTCTCGTGGAAAGTATGAAACCAGCATTACTCAATACTTCCAATCACGTGAGTCACAGTGAATATCTCTCTAATCGCTTCTTAAAGGGGCCCTGCAACACTTCTTCAACTGGTCAGAAAACGCTGCAGACCAGTAGTCGAGGCTCCTGAGAACACGCGAGCCAAACAATATAGCGCAGCACGTGGCCTGAAATTTACAATTAATTCTCAGTCAGCTAGATATCGTTCCCTCTTTTTTTGACAAATGCTGCCATATACCCAAATGACCGTGCCATACACCCAAATTCACTGCCTTTGGCTGATTTGAGCATCGTGAGCTGCGTAGTGACTGTGGCCACCACATGCCCGAGCGCGCGCGCGTGATCCCACTGAAATTAAGCCATGCATTCGAAGAAAACAAAAGAAAAAATTGGCCGCGTATCTGCGTGCTTCGCTGCAAATGCCGTCGAAAGACGATAGACGAGCGCTCCGCTAGAGTTACTGTATATGTTACTGTATATGCTAATGGGTACTCATCTTGAAAGGTGGCCCCGTAAGGTTCTGCAAAGACCCCTGGGCACACCTTAACCCACCACAGCCTTGGTGAAATAGTTGAACATCCGCCTCTGCTGTGGGAGGCAGAGAATTGCTGCCGCCGGGTGCCTACCGGTAAAATAGGGACAAGCGCACTTCCGGCCTGGTGCTCAGCAGAACGAAGTTCAATGTCGCTTGGGAGGGCACCCACCCTGTGGGAAATTGGCGGCATGGGACCGCCAGACCTAAAAATAATGTCACCCTCTTTTTTTTTTTTTTTTTAGGTAGCAGAGTTGCGCATAGGTCTGGCTAGCAACCACAGCTATGCGGCGAAGACGCACTCCGTTTTTGCAGGCGATGTGCCTACCGGGTCACCGATCGGCAAGTCTGGCGTGTCAAAGACCGGTGATTAACTTTACTGTGAATGTCTAGTGTCAATACAGTTCGCTGCAGCGGCGCGATTGAGAAATAGAAGAACTGATCCGAGCGTCAGCTTCTCCGCAACACTTGGTTGCTAGCGGCGTTGCTAGCTTCGTGCACGAAGCTGCTGACCCGGATGTGGTTGCCGATGTTGAAAGCGACAAAGAGCAAGACAGGCACTTTGTTAACGTCATGCCAGCTTATGTGCCCCAGTGCGATTACTTCGCAATAGACAACGATGTTGCCATTGCCGGCAGAGTGACAGACAGCGACATTGTTGCCGAGGTCTTGGATGGCGAAGGGGAATCGGCTGACGAGGACCCAAGCAATCAAGACGAACGTACACGCCACACAATGACAGAGGCTGCGCATGTGTTGGCGCTTTTGGAGGATATCTGCATGGTTTCCTCGGACAGTGTGCGCGGACGGAGCCATCTTCAACTTCGCAAAACTGTGATTTCCTCGTACAATGTCTCCGCGAAGCAAACCGTGATCACAGACTTCTTTAATAAATAAAAGTCTGGTGGTGGTGGAAACATTTTTCAAGTGTCTTCATCATACTCGTGATACAGTTAACGTCCGATTTTTCGGACTCCCTAGGGACCGCAAAATCGTCCGAAAAAACGAATTCATGCTTTTTTTATTCCGCTCAAGCGGTCAAGTCGCCACAGCCACGTCCAAAGTAGTTTTAATGCCTCCCAGTACAATTATCATGCATTTTGGTGTGCGCCCAGGCTCTCGCAAATACATTCGGTACCTGCCGCGAACCCGCTTAACTTCGTGCCATCCGCCACTTGCAAGGTTGCATCTCGTGATGAGCGCCACTGATACCAGCAAAGCGCGGGATAGATTACGGCTCTCTCGCATGGAGCGTTTGGAAACGATGACGCGGAACACAAAGACTGTGGCGGAAGAGTGGACGACTCGTCCGGCTTTCCCCAATGCGTGTGCGCATGTAAACGATGCTTACACACATCGCCGAATCTCCGCCGATACGCAGCATTTGCTGCCGTGTGAAACCAATCGTTTCTAGTTGTGTGCAGCACATTGCCAACTAAGCTGACGCCGTCACTGTACTGTTTCTCTATCGTACGCACGCATTTACCAGGAAAGGGTTCGTGATGCGCACTTTGTTCCTGACCGCACACGAGCGCGGCAATGGCGAGCTAGTTTCGTCCGTGAAGGCAATGTGTCTGTGCGGCGCACTTAGCGGTCTTGCACAAAGAGGCACTATCAATGTCAGCGCGGCGCGTTTGGGTTCTCGCCTATTAAATACGTGCAGTATGCACGCAACTACGCAGGCCACATGCACTACCGAGCAGTTAACTGAAGATGCTTATCGTAAGGGTTGTCAGCGATTAAGCCGTACTGGCGCGTTTGCCAGCTGCCGCCATCACGCCCTCCGTGCATTTCCGCTGCTTATCCGTAAATACGCCGCACGACGCCGTGATAGCGGCCCCTTTGAATTTCTGGTCTGCTTCACCCCTTAACGCTTTGGCATTGTGGCAAAGCTGAGTATAGGACTCTGCTACTGTCGTAAACAGATCGACTCACGAAAGCGCTGGTTCGAACCTACGAGATGATAGACGCGGCAGAGGTGGGGGCTTATAATGCCTTTCGGACTGCAATTTGGGCAGAAAGTCCGAAAAATCGGACGCGGAAGACTTTCAGCGTCCGAAATTTTGGACGTTCTATTACATTGACGTCTATGGGGCTGGTGACGGTGCCGCGAAAGTGTCCGAACTTTCGAGCATGTCCGGAAAATCGGGCGTCCAAAAAATCGGCAGTTGACTGTCATTCGAACCCTCGGTGGACATTCTCTCTGGTTCCATGAAATCCGAATTAACGGGGTTTTACTGTACAGGCACTGGGCAAGCTTGTCATCACAAGTAATATTTGCTGTGGGCACACACCTCCGAGGTACATATGACACATGAGAGGCTTCAGTCATTTCACAAGCCAGTTCAGAAACTAATGGCTTGGACGGGAAGAAATGGTGCGAATGGGTGTGACAAGTGAGGCTCACCAGAGGACTGGGTTCGTGTACCAGACCTGCTCGGGCACCTGCCGGAGGATCTGGTTAGTGCGCACGGGGTGCTCGTAGGGCTTCTTGCGGTACCCGAGGAAGTACCCAAGGAACACCAGTGGCACCGAGATGCCGAACCTGAGGCACAGCAACGCTACCATGGTGGCAAAAGGAACCTGCACCGTAACCACAGATTAGAAAATTCATTAAAAAATTATGCGCAGCTTCAACTGACTTATGTCGCGAAGGCTGACTAAACCGTGCAGCTAGTGCCATCAGCACACCTTTCCTCTTCTCTCACGTACTACCTGTCCTCGAGCACACGCCACCATTGGTCGACTCCTTTCACCGGCACAGCCAATCGCACTCCTGCTCTCTTCTCCTCGCCACACCCCCTGCTTCACTTCCGCCATAGCTTCACCTCTGCTCTCTCCCACTCAGCCCAGCTTCACCCTCCCCACGTTGCTACCCTTTCCCTACCAGGCTCAACTCGCAACACAGGGCCTCGCTCTCACCCACTTAGCTTTACATATGCTCTCCCTCTCGTCAGCTCAAACCTCGACATAAGGAACACGGATATAACGAATTATCGGTTATAACGAAGTAAACGAAGAATAGTCTTGTCAGAGATACAGTGTTACAAATAAACGTTTATAATGAATTTTCAGATATAACGAAGTTATTTTCATGGCAGATGTCACTTTGTTATAATGAGGTTTGGGTGTATTGCAGCTGGGCTAGAAAGCACGGACGACGAATCCCCAGATATTTACCTCAGCTTTAACTTCGCTGTTAATAAAACCACAGCTAACTAAAAGCGGCGGTGAACTTCACAAGGGGTATAACTGTCATACTGTCATTTAAGGAATGAGGCCAGGGTATAGCAGGGCACTGAAAATATCATTACACTGTTGTAAGAGTGGAGAGCAAACAATGCCAAGTGTATTCAATGTTACCAGAAATTACTAGAGGAGCAAAAAAATCAGCAGTTGTTCCATGTACGAATACAACCAATGAGCGAAGCTCCTTAGAAATGGGACGCAGACGACTATGCACCTGATCTTGCTGCTGGCTTTCATGAAGGCGGTAGGGTGGGGAGCGGGTGGGGAGAGCATCTGCTGCGCTCTGTGGCGGGAGCGACAGAGAGTAAGTGTGCGGCGTGCGCAGCGCAGGGAGAGGGAGACAGGTGGGAGAGGGGTAGAAGCGGTGATGCGCCGGGTTTGGAGACCGTCTGCTACTACCTTCGACAAAGCGCCCGTAGTGCGCTAGAATGATGGTTGTCATTTCACAATCCACGATAAAGGTGGTGAAAGTGAAGACGACCATTATAACCAGTTGTGCACAGAGCTTACTTTTAACCTCGAATTTCTGGTGCGCTAGAACCAAACCGCTCAAGGCCTAAGCATTTCCTCTTAAATCACTGGCCACTGCAACCTAAAGCGATGCTTTGATGGTGCGGGCCTAAGGCGCTTTGCTCCTAATAAAACACATGGACTAAGAAGAAGACGAGACAAGCGCACAAGTTTCTGCTATCTTGTCAAGTAGCAACTCCCCAGAGAGTAAGCGTTGTCAACAATAACGCAGTACTAGTGTAACTCAGTTGCACACCTGTGTAAGCCTTTTTATTGCCATAACGGCTTCTTAATAGAGTTCTTCTTCAAAACTAATTAATATTGTACAGTAAGTTCAGTCTTCATTATAGCTTTTATGATAGTTCTTAAATCCCACTTTACATCACTGGAGGTTTTCTCACAAGTTCAGCTAGAAAAATTATGTTTTCTTTATTCTGATTGAAAAGTGGTCTAAAAAAATCCCAGTTTACTTCCTATGAAATCATACACATTAATAACTTACATTATGGGCCTCTAAACACGAAAACGATGACATTACAAAGCTCGCCGAGTGGTGAACTCTACATTACTTTTCGATCTGGTGCGTCAGCTAACACTTCCACGTGCCTACTTCAATACGACAGCTTAGAAAAACAGCCTCAGCTAGCATAAAAGCAAGTCACTAACCTAAAGAAAGAAAAATTGTCATAGAAACCTGTAAATCAAGCACTAGAGGCCAACGCAAGACACACAAGAGCCTCAGCGAAAATTCAGAAATCAAACACCTCTCCTGACGAGTGCTTCCCCCAGTGAAGAAATTGAGCAAAAATCACGTTCCAAACACTATGCCTGGATACAGGGCTGTCTGCGTGAAAGGAAAAAGGTTGCATAAATATTGTGCAAGTTGAGAGTGACTTAAAACGAAACAAGCCATATCAACAGGTTTAAAGCCAGCTGAAGGCAAAATAGGCATATGAAATGGGAATTGACATTACTGTCGGTAGTGGTCCCGTTCTCTCTGAATAAAAATGTTAATTTTTTAAAATTAAATGTGCATAAGGAAAGGCTGGTGCCTATGTGTGGTGCTTGATACTCATTTACTCAGTGAATGCCTGAGTGGTCTGGCACCTGGTGTCATGACTCATGGTGTCACGTTTGTTTAGAAATGCAGTAAGGCGACACCGCTACCTCGCTTGATGTGAAACCCAAACAGTACTTTGTGAAAATGCATTAACTGAGTACATTGAAACCTCGATATAACGAACACAGATGTTAATGAAATATGGGTTATAACGAAGTAAATGAAGAACAGTCTGGCAATACATACAGTGTTAGGAATGTACGTCTATAACGAATTTTCGGATATAACGAAGTTATTTTCGTGTAAGATGTAACTTCGTTAAAATGAGCTTTGAGTGTAATGCCAATAAAAAAAAATTGATTTCTGTAGCTTTGCGAGGCAAAACAACAACCTGATTATAATTATGAGGGACTCTGAATTAGATTCAATCACTTTGACTTTAAAACACGCACCTAAATCCGAGCACAAGGCCGTTTTCGCACTTTGCCTCCATTAAAATGCAGCGACCGAAGCCAGAATTCAAAGTTTACGACGACAATAGAACATTGACACAGAGGGGCACTGCCTCTTGCACGTGCTCCACGGGACATAACGATAGTTGATATCAAACTACTACGACATCTATAAAATTGCACACTATATGACAATAATAGAATGCAATTACATTGATTACTGCAATGCAATTATCCCAATAATTGCATTATGTATGCTCCAAATGGTTAATATGAACACAGGAACATGTACAGTGGCGGCCAAAAGTTTGCAGGCCTTGCTGCCACTGGAATACATGGCATAGCGGCCTGGGTAATTTTTACTTCCCCCGCCCCTGTACATACAGTGGCAGCAGTAGGCCTAACTTTCCTTTGAAGGTTTCAATTAATGCAAAGTTCATGCTCAATGACAAATGCGCCCGGACACCGCGGCTTTTTAACGGCTGTGGTTGACTGCAGATGAGAAAAATGATACCTTGCCAATAACAACACTTTTGGTACAGTCCTTCCAAAACAAGCAGCAACACAGAGAAGAAGCAAAATGTCGTACCAGGAAGGCTGCTTTCCTCCACAAGGTCTTGTACAAGCGGGCCGAGAAGTAGCCGGCAAACAAACTGTCGGGCAGAAAGTCACAAGTTATGGAATAGTAGGACAGTCAACTTGTGCTTCGTAAGATAGCATAACACAACCAAAGTTCAATGAATGAATGGATGAATCTATCTTATTTCTGTCAAGAAGAGCAAGAGAATAATAACAAAGTTTCCAAGCTACAGCATGATTGAACCTTGCGACATACAAAACGAATGAGTGGAGCAGGACACTGCCAGACTTTGCAGGTGCATGTACAGGGTTGTCCACACTAAATGCTACATAGCTTATCCTGGCGTTCGACGTTTGAGTTTATTGGTGACATAAGCATTAGTTACAAAATACTTGTATACAGATGAGGGTCCCAGAGTATAAATACTGAAAACGGGACCCTAAGTTAAAAACTACATCAGAAGGGGATTTTAAAAATTAGCAGAATATTAGCCGGTGGTAAACCAGCGATAACTGTTAAAATAGGAGATGAAATAACAGGAAACCAATAACATAGAATGCAAAATGCTAAATACAATATAGAAAGCAAAAAATACAATATAGAAAGCGATAATATTAATAATAATATACAGGGCAAAAAATAGAAACAGGTAAGAACAGTTGAAATACAAGGTAAAGTGACAGGAAGACGACAAAATAAAAAGCCAAATGCGAAATGCAATATACAAAGGAATGCAATGCAATGTCAAATACAATACAATGCAAAAATAAACACGAAATGAGAGTAAAAAAAGGCACAAAAATAAAATAAAATTTAAGAAATAAAAATGAAAAGAAATGAAAACTTATAGAAAAAAAAATGCAAATAAAAGGAATGGGGCAAGTCCAACAAAAATACATACATTAACTAAGGTGAGCAATCAGCAGTTAAAAGGAAAGATTTTATTGATGCTTTGAAATGTGAAAATGAGGGTACAGTTTTAAATTCAATAGGTAAACTATTCCAAAGTTGCACGCGATCAGCCAGCCAGAGTCTGAAAAATCGAACGACACTCCGAGGGGCATCTGAATTTTCAGTTGCAAGTTTAGTTACTACAACGGGACGAGTGGCAGTGCCGCGAAAGTGTCCAAATAAAAGGGCATTTCCAAACTTTCAGAGTCCGAATAAACGGTCGGTGACTGTATTCGTAGGCTGGTTCCATCATTGATTAAAAAATTCGTTGAATTAAAACTGCACGCGAGGTTTGGATTTCATGAGATAAATGGTAAGACACAGCCTATTAGTTCGTGTTCCTAGCATCCACATAGACCCATCCTCCCAAACTCACCCCATGAAGACATAGAGGAAGATGGCAGCCGTCATGAGGGCTCCCCGAGAGGCTGGAGACAGCATCCCCAGCACGGCGAAGACTGGAAATAAAAGAGAAAGACGGCAATGGACAAAAGGACAAGCCATGTTTATATTTCTGGGATAAACTGCTCACAAAGCTCCCACGGTGTTAAGCTGGGCCAACCGCTTTGAACCACAGCCTCCTTTAGCATACACAGCATGTCATTTGCAATGCTTAGCGAAATGGGAAGCAGGGCAGGTCATGATTTATCACCACTCACCGATTGTGATAAACATCAAGAAGAAGACCTGAATCCCTCTGCCAACCACGGCAACGAAGAGCTTGGGGTACTGCGAAGGACGGAACACATCACCGTGGACCAGTTTCCAGCCAGTCTCCTCCATCGCGTCTTCCTGTGCAAAACAAAGAAACTAAAGAAGTCGGTCAAATTCACGTACTGAAAAGACATTGAGGGCCCATTCCAGTCCTGGCAAGTAGTGACAACAGTCATGCTAAGAAGATGGCTTCGAGTGCGAGACATCTGTGATCTGACGCCATTTTGTGTTGATGAGACAAAGCTAAAAAAAAAGCGTTATCACTGTACTTCGACACTTTTCGTTTGCAGTTTTTTTTTTTCACCTTTGAAGTTTAGGTTTCACCGCCTTTGTCTTTCCTATATTTATCAGAATTTCTATCCTTCACACGTGGTGAGCACCGAAATACGGAATTCAGTCGCCACTGTGCTACGTATGAATGAAAAGCATGCAAGCACTCACCGACTCTTCATCCTTATTGTAGCGTGCAATGTCCCTACGAAGTGTCGGAACAATGACCATGGTCAGCATGCCTGAAGCAAAAGAGAAATAGAAACAAGTGTGTCTACAATCGGAACAACTAGTGAGCCCCGTTCAACACACAGTAAAGAACTCTGGCACTAGTGTCTACAAAATAAGTGTCAAGCGTGCCCGTTAAACCAGCATGAGCAATGGTGAATAGCAAAGCAGAATCCCGACAATCCGAAATCTCATCATTTGAATTGATGGATAATTCAAACTGAACAGCTGGCACTGACAATGTCTTCTGTACTTGATTAGGGATGAACACTAGTTAATTTGAACTCCAAGAACCACTCAATGGTTATTTCAAATGAGATCTCTCACTCCTGCCAGTTAGACAGATTTGCCTCTCGCTTCTATGTTTCTCTGAAAAATTTTAGATGGTAATGCAACTGCCACCACTATGTGCATGAGAAGACTGCACACATGAAATGACCAGCTGTCACAGCTTGCCGAGCTTCTGCACCTGTTATAGATTACCATGCACGAAAAATCCTGCACTAGTGCGAGGTACCACGCAGGAGTCTCTGCACTATGTTCAAAGGAGCTCTCTTTAGCATGAACTCCTTCTTAATTGAAAGAAATTTCCGGTCCCACTACCAGAATGCATATTAACAAGGTTCCACTCCATACAGATTTGGTGAAAATTTGTCCCAACTTTGACATTGTGAACCGGCTGTTTCCCAAACAAAATATTGCACAGATGGTAATTGCTTTGTCAATTAAATCAATGGAAGACCATTTCAATCTGAGTGAATAACCGATTATATGTCAAATTCCTTTGAAGTCGACATTTTAAAGGTGTCATAACACAGTACCCAGGAATTTGTGGTTTTCAGTGAAAAATAAAATAGAGGGTTTATTGTGCCTATACATATGTGAAAGAGGGACTGTAAAAGAATATTTCAGTGCAAAATAAGCCCTAGCAGTCACCGGCTATAAACCATACCCACCACGGCATGTGTGACGTCATGTGCTACATGGAGTCGAACCGTTGCCTTCCATCAAAGTTTCACCTGTTGCAAATCATTCAATTTTCAATGCCGAGCTGAACAAATATGGCATAGCTCGATTGCACGTGCAGCTGAGCGCGAAACAAAATCGTTCGGCGGAATGCAGACGCTTGCACACCAAGCAGCTTGTTACGTCAAGGCTCGCAAGTGTGCCAGCATTACCCGAATCTCACGTTATAAAAAATTACACCATCTCCCGCTAAAGGGGACCATGAGTAGATGCGAAGCCGGAGCACTTGCACGATCACGTTTCGTTGGCGTTCGTTGGGCGTGCTACCGAGCTCGCGTCGTGGAACGCTAAGAGCGACGCTACGCGCGTCGTATCTTCCATCTAGCCTGGCCGTTAATTCTCACAGGGCGAGCTGGGAACGCAGTCGACAGGCGGGCGAGAGGGGGGCAGCGTAGGAGAGGAGAGAAAAGGGAAGGGGACGCGCATGCGCTCGAGCTCATCGCGGCATTGCGCAGGAGAGAATTTCGGCATGTCTAGCCCGCGTTTCAGAGGAAGAGTGGAAAGGGGTATGGGAGAGGGGAGGGGAGAGGGAAAGTGGAGAGGTGAAGGGGAGAGGGTGAGTGGAGAGGGTATGCGCATGCGCAGTAAGGGTGGTCATGCCGCACTCCACCACTGGATTGAGCTCCGCCTTAAGATACTTCGCATCTAAAATATTCAGTTATAAACTAAGTGCCCGAACAAATGCACTAAAATTTCGCGAGTTTGTTTGTGAACGCATGAGGATTAACCCACATAGCACAGATCGTGTTAAAAAATTGGGTGTCATGGCCCCTTTAACACAACAGGATCTGGACTCCTCACCCGAGAGGAAGAAGACAACGGCGACCGAGTTGACGATGGAGAACCAGTGGACCTGGACGTTGGTCACAGCCAGGTAGGTGTCCCATCGGGAGGCCCACCTGATGCTGCTCTGTTTCCACTCCACCTCGTAGCTGAAGTACAGGTCCGTGATGCCGTTCTCGTTCACCTCCTGCTTCTTGGCCTGGCTCGGGTCAAACTCGCAGAAGCCACCCTTCAAGAACTTCATCGACTCCTTGTGCACGCTGTGTGTAACAAGAGGCCGCGAGACAGCCTTGAAAACCCCTACAGCCAAACCTCGTTACGACAAAGTTGCATTCGGCACGAAGATACCTTTGTTACATACATCATTTCTTAGAAGCACGCGTGCTGATGGTCAACAGATATCAATAAACGAGCGCATGAATTATATCCTGCATATTTTGTAAGCAATTACACGAAAAACTAAACTGTAGGGGTGTGCGAATATTCGAAATTTTCAAATATTTTTCGAATAGTGTTTGCCATTCGATTTGATTCGCACTGGAATTTTACTATTCGAACTTCCCAAAAACAACTACAGTCAACATCCGATTGAAAGTGACCACTTATGATTTTTAATATGCTTCACCTCATTACATTCTCGTATAGCGGCAAAGCTGCCTTTCAAGCTCCGTTACGGTCGAATTTGGCCAAGACACAACGTCCGATTGGAAGTGGTCCCTAGATTTTTAATATGCTTCACCTCATCACACTCCGGTATTGCGGAAAGGCTGCTTTTCAAGCTCCGTTACGGTCGAACTTAAAGACGCAGTCAACGTCCGATTGGAAGTGGTCCCTAGAGTTTCAATATGCCTCACCTCATCACACCCCGGTATTACGGCAAAGCTGCCTTTCAAGCCCTGCTACGGTCGCAAATGTACTCACTCAAGAAAACGCCGGTTCCAACATGGAGATGAAAGATGTGGCAGAGGTGGGGGCTCAATTAATGCTGTTTTGGACCTGAAATTCTGGCAGGAAGTCCGAAAAATCAGGCGCGGAAGCTTTTTAGCATCCAAAATTTCAGGTGTTCTTATATATCGACGTCTACGAGGCAGATTTGGAACTCTGGACTTGAAGGGAACACACCTTGTCCGCCACATCATTTGGGCTTCCACAGAAGTTGAAAGAGGAGGAGAGGCTGAGAAAATGACATCTTTGCCTAGCACGTGTAAAGTGTTGTTGGCAACACTTTGGTTGCAACAAATCATGTACATAAATAGAATTTGGCATCTACATTGCCTCATTCTTCATAAGACAACTATGAAACACCACCCTGCCAGTGCTTCATCAAACTAGCGAAAAGAAACACTTTCATGTTGTTATCTCATAAGAATATGCTTAGGAATCCTCTTTTTTTTTCCTTGCAATTTCGCTTCGAAGTATTTGAAAAACATCCTAGAAATATTCGAAAAATATTCTATTCGATTCGCACTCACACTTCAATATTCGAGTTCGCTTCGCACCCACAATTTGTTATTCGCACAGCTCTACTAAACTGATATCGCCAAGAAGTGAGCCCCCTGCTATTACACTGAAATATACATAATCGCAGACTAAAACACGAGGATTCAGGGCTATGTAATGCTCGCACTTTTGTTTCCAGCGTCTACAGTTCGTGTCATACCAGCATAATTTTGACTCCAAGACTTACATCAGAGCCAATGTTCTTATCGGCCAGATTTGCAGCGTCACGACGCGTTTATCATGAGCACTTGCTCGTAGCAGTTGTTATACTTAAAGAAAGAAAATTGTGTGTTTAAATCCGTGAGTACTGTACAATGTAGCATGCATAAATAGTTTATGTTGTTCTCCCGTCGATCAGGCACGAATGAGTGATAGCTGCGTTCGCCACTATCATTGTCACTATCACTGTTGACGTGATTGATGTATATTTATGGGTAGTTTTGGTAATTATGGTATATAGTTATTTTTTTTTTGCTTAGGACACTAGAGCGTCTTTTTAAACTGGCTCCCTATCTGCAGACACAAAGTAATCAATTATGGGCCAAAATCTAGACATATTTCAAAATAGGTGACGATTTACCTAAATGGGCCACTTAAAGGGACACTAAAGGCAAATATTAAGTCGACGTTGATTGTTGAAATAGCGGTCCAGAAACCTCGTAGCGCTGCTTTTGTGCCAAGGAAGTGCTTATTTTGAAATAAAATCACGTTTTTAGTGGTCCGCATCGCGTTAGCGCGCTTCAAATCTCCCGCCTGAAAATACGACTCTCATACGTCACAGCTGCCGTGCCCAACGTTGCCCGCTTTTACTGCGCGGCCGCCGACACTAGTAGCAGCCGAGCGGAAGTAGCGGGACCCACAGTAGCAACAACGGCGCTGCGGCAAAGACTTGCTCGGATGGGCACATTCAAAGCCGTCACCAAGTTGCGGTTGGTCTCGTAATCCTCAGTACGAAAGTGCAGCGAGCACACACGCAGAGGTTTTGACTGTTTAGCACACTGGCGCAATGGCATGACACTAAGCCACTTCGAGCGTAAGGGTTCATTCCGCGGCACCCAGTGAAAAGACACACCGGTTTCCTTGCTGCAGCACTGGCGTTGTGCACCATTCGGGCATCCGGCAATATCACACGCCTGCGGCATTTTGTCGAACTTTCTGTCAGAGCGACTTTCACGAGCGCGCAAAACACACACGGCAGTACGCGATCCCGAAACTACCACTAAGACGGGCGAGGCACAGTTCGGCGAAAACGGAACCTTTGAACCACGCGCGCCGTTCCCCATGGCAACGCCACGGAGGTTTTGTTTTCCATGAATCAAGCGGAAACGAACAAACAGCATTTTATTACGTCTTTTGATGCTCGGAATGTTCTTTTTTTACTGCTGCTAGTTCGATTACTAGTGATTTATTGTAGGCCGACTTCCCTACGTCATCGGGATCACTTCGAAAATGTCGCACTCGTGGCGCTCATCATGTGATACATTTAGCTCAATTTCTCGGTAAGTAGGGCACTGCTGTTGATAATATTGCCGTTTTAGAAGTTGTCATACATTGGGCTTTCACTCTGACATAAATTGTTATTTGCCTTTAGTGTCCCTTTAAGCATAACTTCTTTACTATTGGTAAGTTACACTTCTGCAATACGAAAAGCACCACTCAGGCATTCACCTAAAGCGACTAGAAGGTGAAAGGGACCTAGTTTTCACTCAGAAAAACAGAGAACATGGCAAAAAGACGCATACTGCTCAAAAACTAGTAGCATATGCTCAATTGAAAACGTGACTTTCTGGACAGACATTTCAGATTCACTTGCAGGTAGCGCTGTCGGCTATGGTTTGAAATGCGTGTCACTTCTGCGTCATAGGGCAATCATACGACTCCACACAGGGTATTGGCTCTTCAATTTTTCCAATTTTTATCATTAGGCATAACCTTAAGTTCTGCTTTCCTCAGTACCATCCTGCTCTTCCTGTCTCAATCAAGAACCAGAGATGCCAGCACTCCCATGCAATGGCTCAAACAGCCGTCAAGACGGCAAAAATGCAGCTCAAAGAAGCAAATGAAAGCCATTCAGACACACAAATGCATTTCTTGACTACAGAAACACTCCTCTGCAAAAACTGAATGCCTGCCCAGAGCAACTGTTAATGAGTCCCCATACCAGAAAGGACTGTAGCAACAGCTCGAGAGCTACTACAAACCGAAACGGTAAATGTGAACGAGCCAAAAAAGCAGAAGAGGCAAAAAATCACACGCTACCACGACAGACAAGCTAAGATTTACCGAGCCTAAAAGAAGGCCAGGATGTCGCAGTTCAACCAACGAAACCTGGAGCGTGGGTCAGAGGCACCACAACCAAGAGAACAGACAACAGTCGTATAAGTTCAGATGGAAGACAGCATCCTTAGAAGAAACTGAGGATTCATAAGGCAGTGATGCTACCGAGGACTTCTGATTTGGAGCAATTTTTGGAGCAGCAAAATTTCCGTTTTGGAGCACTTTGGAGCAGCAAAATTTTCATCTTGGAGCACTTTGGAGCACCAAAATTTCCGTTTTGGAGCACTTCGGAGCAGCAAAGTTTTCATCTTGGAGCACTTTAGAGCAGATAATTTTGCATTAACATTCAAGCACCTGAGTATTATTATGGGGCTCTTATGAAGGCTAGAAATATTTCGATTCATTGCAAATCTCATGGAAAAAATCATCTCAGAAGCATAGGCGTGCGCACAGGGGGGAGGGGGGGGGCGCCCCTCCTCCTAATCACCTAAGAGGGGGGGCGCAAAATCTGCCCCGTACATTGACCCTTCTAGTCACCTAAGAGGGGGGGGGGGCACCAAATCTGCCCCATACATTGACATAGTGGGGTGGGGGGGGGCGCTGCGATGAACCTTCGCCCCCCCTGATGGGGAACCCTGCGCACGCCTATGCTCGGGAGAACTCCATATTTCACTCGCTAACGAAAAAATAAGGGCTCATGCAGTTGAGTGTTCTGGATTAACCTCTTCGGCGATTATTTTCGACACTAGCAAATAAACAAAATATCGGATCAAGATAATTGCACTTTACGAAATAACACTCTAAATACATCTATGTGGTTATCAGCAGACATGGTAGAGAAACGCCGTGATGTACAGCAGTGCCTCAATGCCAAAGAGCCACACTGTCCCTGATGCATTCCCCTAAGACAACCCCAAGGCGAAAGCCAGGTTCTTTTTCTTCTCGATCGATGGGTTGATCCTCCCCCTCTCTCTCTGCAAGCTTTCTGCACCTCAGCTGGTTTTGCGCTAGCTCCATGATCAGCGCACCGATCACGGAAGCAGTGTAAAGTGACGATGTCATGTGATGGCGTAATCACGTGACATGACGATATATTACGCCATGATGACGTCACAAGTTTTGACGATTTATAACGCAATGATGACGCCATCACATGATGATTATTTTTAGCATCAATCGACTGACGCCGCCGACGGTCAATTTTCGTGTTTGATAAAGCATCTAAGGCTTTCGCATTAATATTGCGTCTTGAACGTTAACAGCCTGGCCCTACATACCAAACTGTCCTCCACCATGTCACCTGTGTGCCATGCGCGAAACAGCTTCACTTATCATCCAATTCAAGAGCGAAATGGCTCCTCAACTTTTTAAAAATTTTTATTGCGATAGCAATTATACGGACACTCTCGGCGGATTTTTGCCGTCGCCGTTGCCGTAATTTTCCGTATAAAGTCCAAATTAATAACATCACCACGCGCATTCTAGCCGCGGGTAAAAGCTCGCGAGCGCTGGCGACGAACGCGACTGAAGCGGAGATTAAACTAGCCGGCCGTCAGTCTCCGTCGCACGGACACCGCATGAGATAACATCTTCCCGCGTGCGGGCCTGCCGTCGATTGCTCATCAAACAGAGAGGAAACGCCCCGCCCGTCTTTCGTAAGGAGCATGGCGGGACGCCAGGGGAGCGGAAGGGGGGGGGGGGGGCATCGTTCGAAGGGCGTAGTCGCTTGCGCGCTCGCTATCTCGAGGCATCAGGAGACGACTCGTAAACTTGCTGTGCTCTCAACGCTTACTTCGCGTTTAGAGAACTCAGAGCAAGAAAACGCTTCGGTTCCTGGAGCGGCCATATTCCCTTAAACCAGCGTTTTGTTGAGTTACGCGAGATCGGATCCAAAAGAGTTAGCTGCTAGCCTTACTTCGTTTAACAATACAATTTTTTGGTATCGCATTCACATGCTTCGCTCTTAAGCGAAAATGAGTTTTTTTAACCGTTAGCTATTGACCCCCGAAAGGGCGGACGTGTAACATGGCGTAGCCGCTTCACTGTGGGCCGTCAGCGACGGGCTCCCTACTGACAGCTGCGCATTTGCGGCTGCTCCGACCAGGAGATATGATTTTACTAATGAGGTGAAATTTTTAAAAAAGCAAGCAAAAATTCGAATTGGAACCCTAGCACGTGAGCTCGGAAGAGCAGGGCCTTTTAGGGGATATTTACCGCAGAGTGATTACAAACTCGGACGTGCTGGCGGAAAGAATTACGAAAAAGCTGTTCTGGATGAAGATCCATGGATAAAGTATATCTGAGGAAAAGTGTCAACGCGTTTCAACCGTTCGCGTGCTCTTCCATAAACGCTAAGCAATTAAAATTCGATATTCTCCCATATATCCACTGCGAGCGTTCCCAGATTTCATTCCGCGATGTCCGGAAACAGAAGTGACAGGCATTTTAGCGGCACGCATGTAGTTATTACTGAACATTGCTTTCCTTACGTGCCGTGCGACGCTTGAAACGAGCTATCAGCAGCGTTTCTGGAACAGACGACGTCCGCCGATGAATCGCCGTCGCACTTTCTCGCTACCAATAGGCCTAGACGTCGAGCCTCTGCGGAGAGCACGTTTTGCTGTCGAGCCGACTTACAGAACAGAAGCTGCGTCGGCACCGTGCATGGCATCGTGGCTTACTCGGAACGCACGCGCGAGCGCTATTTATTCAGCGGAATAATTCTTGGTCCATGAATTATTCATTGGCAGCCCCAAGATCGAGCTGCACATGTTCTGACGCGCCGGCGGTGCGATTGCCGGTGATAGACGCCCCCAAGCCCGAGACTTTGGCGCAGTTTGGCGCAAATTTCGTCGATATTATCAGGATGGCGCAGTAAATACAATTTGGCGCACTTTGGCGCAGTTGGCGCAGGAGTGGAATCACTGATAAGGCCAAACCTTTTCTCTGAAAAACACACTGAAGTCAATCAGCCAACTAGAGCGACAGCTTAACCGAAGCTGATTCAAACTTCTTCCGGACCTCACAGAACTATAAAGCTTCCAAAAAAGGCTCCAAAATTTCTTTGTAGGTTTGATGACAGACTCCAATAAAGGAAGGATGTTAAAGGAAGGAAGGAGTCGGTTTAGGGAAGCTTGGCAGTTTTGTAGGTGAACCCGTCTGTGGCAGCGATGTTGATGTTTGCCACTGCGTACCACGGCATGATGGTGGATGTCCGAACATTGTCGTTCAGTTTCGTTCGCGTACGAAACGAGATGGGTTCATTGAGAAGGCGCGGAAAAAGCGCATATCTGCCACTGATCTGGGTCACTCTGGTCACACTTCCGTTTTCATAAATGAGCACCTATGCCCAGCACTAAAGAAGCTCCTCGGACAGGCTGTAGCACGAAAGAAAGAAAAGCAGTGGAAGTATCTGTGGACATGGGAGGGCAAACATTTTGCGCGGAAAAGTGACGCCTCCCTCACGTGTTCTACACATATCTGTTGTTCAAGACCTTGAAAAAATGGAGTTATCTCACTTGTGAATCTCACTTCCTTACCGCGGCCCTTAAACATGGCCAATAGACTATTCACACCTGGTGACGTTAGCAAAGTACTTTCTTTGAAGAAAAATAAATGCACATCCTTCTTGCATTTGAACACGCAGTCGGCACGCAATAAGGACGATCATCTGAGCAAGCTGCTGTCCTCTTTTGGTTTTGAATTTGACATCGTAATGTTGTGTGAAACGTGATATCGCAACGACGAAGTACTACAAATACCTGGTTACGTTCCCCATTATATGAATCGACGCAATAAAAAAGGCAGCGGTGTTCTATTGCTAACTAACAGTAACTTGCATTGCGAGGTGTTGAAAGATTTTACTCAAACTACTTCCGACTTTGAAATTTGACTGTTCATCATGGTCGTTGCATATTTTCCGTAGTATATCGCCCACCTGGAGGAAACGCGGTCAATTTTCTTGATTACATTGATAGTCAATTGTCCTGGGTTAATGATAACGATTACAGCCTAGTTATGGGTAGCGATATAAATATTAACATGTTGCGTGACAGCTCACTTCGCAAACGCACATTACGTGTGCTTGAATCAAATGCACCCACTTGTATTCAAGGTAACTGCGAAAGCTTACTAGACATTTTCATCACAAATAGTGATGCCCAAGGCATTGAATCGGGCGTCATCACGGCTCAGATCAGTGACCACTTGCCCATATTATTGCAAATTCATCTGTGTTGCCCTCGCATCCTTCCATAGATCAGCACTTCACATTTCAAGATATTAACCCATTCACGCTTGATAAATTCCACAACAAAATGTCGCGGATAAGCTGGCAAGACGTGTACCGAAAGGGACTGCGACAAAGCATATGAATTATTTTTATCCGCTTTTAAGGTTGCTTATGCAAAAATCATTGAAACATAAAACAAAAAAAAGGCAGAAAAGCAAGAAAACCATAGATATATGACAGTGCATTGAAACTGATAAAACAAAAAGATTCTCTTTTCAAACACTTCTTAATTAAGCACAAGAGACCCTGCAGACTTAGCAGTGTTTAAACAATTCCGGAATAAAGTTAATGGGTTTCTAAGGGCAGCAAAAACACGGTACTTCGAGAAACTATTCCTTGCCGAAATGATAATGAGAACCGATGTCACCTGGAAAAAGCTAAATAGCTTACTGCATGCAAATCAATGGCCAGATAACCTAGAGGAATTAACAGTAAATATTGAGCTCCTATCAGGCATGGCGTTGGCTGACGCTTTTAATAACTATTTTGCTCCTATGATCCCTGTTGCATGAAATATTTAAAACCGAAAATTGTTGAAAGTCATTTCTAAACCCAACTGACACTCAAAGAGATACACAGCATGTTTCGCAGTATTCGAAATACTAGTAAAAGCTGCAATATCGATGACCTGCAGATTCGCCCAGCAAAGCATGTACTAGATCTCATCAGTCCTGTTTTAGAGCATTTGTACAATCTTTCGTTGGCGAACGGCGTGTTTCCAAGGCGCATGCAAATCGCAAAGCTAACGGCACTTTTCAAATCTGGTGACAGAAACAAATTCTCCAACTATAGGCCAATATCAATCCTGCCTATTTTTTCTAAATGTCTTTAAAAGTTGACAAATATAAGGATAACCTCATTATGTAACAAACTCAAAGTGCTTACAGATTTCCAATTTGGATTTAGAAAAGGTCGCTCAACAGAATTAGCATTATTGACTCAAAAAGAAATTCTGCGAGGCTTTGAAGAAAATTAGGTTACTCTTGGCATATTCATCAATTTTTCAAAGGCCTTCGATACCATTAATCACAACATCTTACTAACAAAACTTGCCAATTACGGCTTTAGGGGAACATTTCTGAATTTAATCAGACGTTATTTGCAGTATAGGTATCAAACGGTTGCTATCAGCAACCACTATTCGAAAAATTTACCGATACATGCTGGGGTTCCCCAAGGAAGCATACTAGGACCACTATTGTTTAACATTTATATAAATGATTTAATTATTATCAGTACCATGGTGCTGTTTGTTATTGATGCCAACGACACTAGTTTATTTATGGCTGCTAGAAACGCTGTAGAACTACTCAGTACTTCCAATGATACACTAGAACAAATAAATAAGTGGAGCTCATTAAACTCCGTAACTATTAATGCTGCCAAAACAAAAGGCGTGCTTTTTCAGCCAAAGAACAAAAAACAGATCATCCATGAACATCTTCAAATAGGAACTTTCGTGATAGAGACAGTACCTTCAGTCAAAAGTTTAGGTGTCATTTTTCAGGAAAACATTATTGCCAACAAACTTGCTCGAGTTACAGGAATACTAATAAAATTACGTCTCCTGTTACCATTAAGGGTGAAGCTAATAATTTATAATTCTCTTTTTCTATCCCCTATTAATTATTGTCATCTCGTATGGGGCAACACAACCAGCTCAAACATCAACATTCTATTCCTCTTGCAAAAGAAAGCCGTTCGTACGATTTCGAATGCTCCATTCGATGAACATACTGATCCCATTTTCGACAAGTTAGGTGTCATGCCAATAAAGTCACTGTACCATACAATTTTGCAAAAACGGTTTTTAACAGAAAGAAAAAATAGCTTGAGTTTTCTAGAGCATCTGTCAAGGCTCAGATTAAGTTCGAGCACGTTCGGTACATGTCACAGAGAAACCTGGTACGTTCCACATTCTAGAACAAATTATGGAAACCAACTGCTGTATCATGCCTTGCCATCTTTACTTGACTCTCTTCATTAATTGCCATATATAATCCTTTTTTCTCTATACCTGCACCTGTTCATGCATTGTATTGTTTTGTTTTTCCTGCTTGTTGTCAGAAAAAGGGACACAGACCTAGTCAAGCCATTATGTGGCTTTTCGTCTGCGTGCCTGTTATCTGTACTGTGTATAGATGCGAAATAAAAGTTCGGAAGGATTCAGAGATGGTGAAACTATCCTGTACAGTGTTTCCCGCAAGCCTCGCGCTCCGTCGAAACTCTCTGCTTTCTCCTTCTCCACTGATTTCCTCCTTCTCTATGAACTTCCATCTGATGCCCCCCCCCCCCCACCCCTGCCTCTATAACACTTTTATCACCCACTACAATATGACATAACAAAACACTGTCTTCCTGTTGTCTCGTGTTCACTTAGTGCGCTTTAGTTTCTGAAGAACAAAAATGTAATTGCATTCAGAGAAGTTTAAATGCTAACAACCACACAGTTCGAGCAAATGCATTAAACCTTTTCAGAACTCACCCTACAGCGTTGACAAGCTTGTCAGTGGTTGCCTTGAGCTGCGGCATCACACCAAACTCCACAGGTCTTGTCAGCCACTCACATGAAGCACACTTACACTGGCATACAACAACACAGCAACACACAACACAGCAACACAGCAATACAGCACAGCAACACACCATATCCTTCCCACTAATGGTGCCGACCCTGCAGTCAATATGGATGACATTACAGTTCTTGCAGTTCGGGGTGACGGCGATGTCGTGGTGCAGTTCATTAAAGGCGCAGCACTTAGTGACCGCTTTAACACTGCTGACATCTCTGGTGGTTGGGTCATATGTGGCAGCATATATTGACATCACGATGAAATGAGGGCCATAAACAACCTGCTATCATCTCTATTGCTCTTTTTAACACTTAACAAAACAGAGAATTGTACAAGGTCAATAAGGCGAATGGCCAATTTCACGCTCTACTTCGATGATGACGCTGCATCTTTGCTCAGAACACGTTTTAGAGGTGTCTTCTCTGACGCTCTTTTGTATACAACAGCGAGCAGGTCTTTATGCAGATCCTCACTATTTTCCAAGTCAGCAAATGTGTAGATGGCCCTAGTGCTACTGCTGACGAAGGTCCACCTGTTCAAATACAGATTCAAAACTCCACAACCACTTTCTCCTTGCGACGGACTGATTGTATTTTTAGACGTTATGAAAGCTACCAGGTAATAATGTAATACGCTGTTGCCAGCCTCCTGGAAACGCACCACCAGAAACTCGCTTGGCTTTACAGCTGTCCTTCTAGCCAACCTGTCTAGCTTTAAAAACATAAAATAAGGCGAGTGGGTCAATGCCTTGCTGTATTCAAAGGGACCTTTGCAATAGTTACTGCACTTCTGATCAGATGATAGGTCATTGATATTCGAGACTGAGAGGTAGATATCGTCAAACAATTGCTGCACTGTGGCTGCATTTGAAGTATCCGGTATGGGCAAAGGGAGTATAATGGCGGCCTTAGAAAGTGCAGCTGCATAGAAGCAAGACCTGCATCTAGAGACAAAGGTGTCACAGTAGGCTACTGTTTGCGTTACAAAGGACATGTTGTTATTGCTGTACGAGTACCAGTCTTTCAACCCTTCCTGTGCTGCGAAAGATCTGGCATATCTCGGCCTCGCTGCCAATGAGTAGAGGCACAGTGTCACAGTCTTTCTAAAGATATGTTGGTACCAGCCTTTGGTAGTTCTCGTTCCTGCATGTACCAGGCCGAGAATCTCATCCAGGATCTGAACAGGGTCTCGGGGCTCTTGGTCACGTAATCGTACAGACACAACCTGTGGTAAGTACTTTGCAAGGAGAGATGCAAGCGTATTAAAATATTGCTGTTGTGTAGCCACGGAATCACAATCTGCTGTGCATATGCAATCTAGAAGGTCTTGATAGGGTGCAGCTTGAAGAACAGCAGCGTTTTCTGTCCGCCATTCCTGTATCATGTCACAAAGGAATGGCATGCGCGCCAGTAAAAAGCCTACCGTTGACAAGAATGACGTAGGACCTTGACCCCACTCTTGTTCCATATCTTTAGCTGTCAATTCCGGTAGGTCCTAATTCAAACTTCAGCTTCCAGAAAGGCTCAAGGATTTTTGTGCAGATTGAAGGACCGACTAAAATAAAGAAAGGATGTTACGCGAATTCAGAGATGGTGCAGTGTTTCATGCGACCCTCACACTCCGTCAGAACTCGACGCTTGCTCCTCCTCCAGTGATTTCCTCCTCCTCTACAAACTTGCATGGGATGGTGCATAAAGTTTTGTAGTGCACCCATCACCCACAACAATATGGCATAACATAACACTCTTCCTCTTGTTTAGTGTTCATTTAGTGCACTATGGTTTCTGAAGAGCAAAAATGCAATTGCATTCAGATAAGTTTACATGCTAACAACCAAACAGTTGGAGAAAATGCGTTAGACCTTTCTAGAACTCATCCTACCGTGCTGACAAGCTTTCCAGTGGTTCCGTTGAACAGTGGCACCAGACCATTCTGCAAAAGACTTGTCAGCAATGCATTTTGGCCTTCCCATGAATGTTGCCAAACATGTAGTAGCCGTCACAGTTTTACCGTTTAGTCTTGTCACAACATAACCAACAAAATGCTGCCCTATCACAGTCAAACTGTCACATTAAAAAAAAAAAAGAAAGCAGTGCGAACACTCAGTTATCACCACACGCAAATCACTATTAGGTCTACAAGTGAAAATGAAATCCTTCACAGTGCACATTCACAGCCCACATGTACCAGTGCACTGGTGCCTGCATCGAGTGACGAGTGAGGACGTGACCAGTGCGCTTCTTTCAGGCCGGGTGTCTGTGGCGGAGTGTCTGCAACTTGACGCTGTGGAGGTGGCCTGTACGTTTCTGCCTGCGGCCAGGTGCATGTAGTTAGTGATGATCGTAGAGGTGGCTAGTAGACTTCTGTCTGTAGGGGCAGTCCAAGCGTTGCAGCAACTACCACAGGGTTACAGGGTTTCTCTGTGGACAGAATGAGCAAAAAAGTGCAAAGGTCATAATGGCAGGCGCACGTGTCACAATGACAAAATGGCAAGATGGGTGAGACGATGTACATTCCCGGTTAGGTGAACGGAAACGAAACGGACAGCGATGACCGAAGAATGCAGAACAAGCACTTAACCCATTGGCTTCCGTGGCCGGTGATCCGCCGTGCATAACGGCCGAGGCCAAAAGCGCTTTGACGGGCAAACTACTCGCTGCGCCGGCCGCTTAGAAAATTGTTGTTTTTCGCTATGTTTTAGTGAAAAATTAGTGTTTGACATTTGCTTGATATGTTATCCGCTAGATGGTTATAGTTGTCCACTGTTGGAGCTGCTCGTGTGCATGTTTTTTTTTTTTAATGACGAAGGGTTCGCGTTCCCTTCTTATACGAAACGTGGTGTTGCACGAAATAAACGTGGTTCGACGGAAGAATTAATTTTTAAACTTATGCTTGACAGTGACGCTAACGTGACATCTGTTATGATGACAATGTTCTGTTAGACGAGGGGCACTACCAAAATGATGAAAATGGTAGTGATGAAGAGGAGAAGGTGTGTTCACGGCACGCTGAACACACATTCTGAACACAAAACAGCTGCTGCAGTCGCTTTACACAGAAGAGATGATGCAGTGAAGCATTGTGAACAGAATAAAGGAAGATTTAATCTTCTGTGACGTCTTTTGCAGACTTCATTGTGATTTATATATATCGACTCATGCCGCCTGCAGGCGTGAAGCTCTTACCATGGAATACCAGGCAGGAGTGACCGCGGAGGGCACGGGCGCCAAAGGGTTAAGTGTAGATATATGCATATTAGCCCCCACATGCATGCACCTCTGTTCATCGATCCATGTAACAGTTCTATTGAGAACCTTTCAGTTACTAGCAAGACCTTCTTCAGTGTCCTTTAATCTACCTCCCTTCCCGCTTTCCTAACTACGAGATGCCAGGTACTAACGTCGTGTAACACCCGCTGCAGTTGCTGGGCAGCTGTGACACCACACGACTGAGAGCAGGACTGTGGGTTCTGTCCTGTCCAGGGTGGCTTCATTATTACGGCAGTGAAACACACTAACACTAGGTACCGCGCTTTAAAGGTGCACGCTAATGAACCACAGGTGGCCAAAATTGATCCATAGCGGAATCTACTATGCCCTTCATGACAACATAGTTTTGGCAGTTTATACCCCAGCTTTCAGTTCCCCTTATAAAGGAACATAACAGGATGTTTTAGAGCAATGGCTATACTGTCTCAATGTGCCCCTATTTCAGCATGTATTGCCTGCTGGAACGCAAAACAGACCGTGCAAAAGGGAAATTTCCAGGTCAACATTTGACCTGAGCTCTCGAGTGCTGGTTGAGGCAAGTAACTGACGTAACGTGCAGCCAACGCTCCCTTGAGACGCACACGATAAAGTGGCCCCTTTCTGCACCCACTCGCTACGTAAAATGCCGGACGAATAAATTAATGCGTCTAATATGCCACCACACGGCAGAAAACACCGATTGGAGGCTCCACGTGCCTAACGTTAAAACAACACGTACCTCCAGGCCGCTAGCTCTCACCAGTGGTTGTCCAGCCAGTTTAGGATTTGGATAAATTTTTGGAGCAAGAAAAAGTCCGTTTTGAAGCAGATTCGGAGCAGGGAGAACTGTGTTTTGGAGCAGGTTTGGAGCACACAAAAAGGAATTTAGGATCACTTAGAGCAGAACATGCCTAAATTTTCAAGGACTATTCTTATTTGTGTGCGTACTGAAAATGCTGCTGCGTTTTAAACAAGCAGAAAAGGCCAACATCCAGAGACCAGCCATTAATCAAGGTCTTAGCATGAAAGAGTGTCACATTCTGGCTTCACTGCACTGCACAAGATGTGTGTTGCGTGAAACATTAGTGACAAGGCAAGCATGCGCATACGGTTTCTACGAATGACAGATGTAATAAGGTCATTACAAAAAGAAAAAAAATCCTAACCAGAAAACCAGCAGTCAAACAAAGAAAGAAGGCTAAGAAAACTCGTTGCAAATAAAAACATACTGTTTGAAATTGCCTACGTAGATAGTGAATTCAATAATCGCCACACCTCATTATGGATGATGTTCCATTGTACTCAATAATTTTTAGAGGCGTGAGCACCGAACAGCATTCTCCTTTCACTTTCAAGGACTTTGGGTAGAGCACTTACTTCCGGTTTTCCAAATATTCAGAAAAAGTCTTCTAAAATAAAACTGATACGATGTAAACTGGTATGAACGGGGCGGGGTCAGTGATCAATCCAGGCATAAAGGGGAGGGATGCTCTTCTTCAAGGCTGCCTTGAAGAAGACAAGTCCGCTTGTCGAAACGTTGGCTTTAGCGACACCCCGTATTCACGAATTTTCACCTTAATATGCTGTCAGGGTATGATTGGTGGATATGAGTCCCCGTGCTACTCACAGGGTTGGGCAATAACTATGGCTTCCCGCGAACAGGCCAGATGGCAGAGAACAACCGACTGGTTAGGTGGGAGGAGTGCCGCCGGTTTTCTTCTTTGTGTGTGCGTGTGTGTGTGTGGGAGGGGGGGGGGGAAGAAAATGGGGTGAACAGCCGAACACATTCCGCCCTCCCGCGCAATCACCACCCCTTGGATCTGCCATGTCATGGGTCCTAAGATTGGGTCGGAGAAGGATGTTTTAGAGTTCAGGAAGTACTGAGGACTAATGCGAGTACATTTAATATACAGTTTTGCTTTGCAGTTTAGATTTAACAAAGCCACCGCACGACTAGTTAGGTAGTGTGTGAAGAGCGAGAAATCCCCGCGGCCGCGCCGCTCAATGCTCGTCAACGTGCCATTTGCGAACAAACTGTGGCCTGGGAGGGAATCAGTTGGGAAGATTTGCAAGCTGGGGCGCCTTTTTTGACCTTTTTTGTCGATTGACGACAACATTGATTATTCGAACGGCGTTTACGACATGTGAGAGCACTTGTTCTTTATTTGTAGCCGACTGCGTGGCTCAGTTCCTACGTATGCTGGCTTGCCACCGCATTACGTCCGTTCTGCAATCAAGACGTGCGACCAGCGCTTGGACATGCGCGAGGAGCAGTTGCACCGCATCATGCGAGACGCGCTCAACGTGGACATTTAGGCTGCGCTTTACGGTCGGCATACCGAAGGACGTCCGCAGCGCGATTAAGAAGCACATACTTTTATTGCGAAAAATATCAAACAAACTTTGGCACGGCTGAATCTTCCTTTGCGTGAGGATGCCGTTTACGGCTGCCGATAGCTGTGGCCGCTTTGCCGCGGCGGCTGCATTACGGTACGCGAAGTGACCCGCGAACGAAAAAAAAAAAAAAAAAATGTTTTCTACGTGTTATTGCAAGTTCCCCAACAAATAACAGTGACTATCGACGGCATGCTAAACTTTCAACAATGGAGACACATGCGGTGGGGCTGAGACTTTGGTTAGGCTGAATATAATAACACAAAGCGCATCGCTAGAATAGACCAAGTAGAGGATATCGGCGGCAATATGGAAAAGCTCTAGTAGTGTTTGTTGCGACCAAGAATATTATTGGGCCATAAACGGTCTGATTCTGGGAAAAAAGGTGGAATAGTGAACTTTGGTGCAGTTGTCGCAAGCTGTACTCGAATGTGCGCAGCAAGGCGCAGGAATAAGAAATTGTAGCATAACGGCGCAAGTGGCGCAGTTGGACCACCACTGCTCTCACGCACTGTGAAAGTAGACTTCACACGAAGCAGGCGGTGTGCAAGAGAAGCAAGTAAAGATATTCTTGTCACGACGTGTCATTCATGCTCCTCACAAACTCATGTCGTGCTATGCAAATTGTGGCATATATGAAGCCAACTACACGACCACGAGAGCACAGACACGTAGGCGACTAGATCTGACCGTCGCGTCATGATTTTCATGTTGTGCCCCGTCATTTATGTTGTTCATACATGGAGTGGGCGGCAAACCCTAGGGGCATCAAGTTTCAGCTTTTCTTAACCATCTGTACTGAGTGCTTGGCCGGTGGTTGAGCATATTCCGGTTCGTGATGACAATAATTTTCTATCTACTACACACTCAAACATTCGCCAGAACTGCTCTGTTGTAAAAAAAATATCCAAGAGCAGCTGCACACTTCGCCAGGTACACCCGGAACTACTTGACAAGCCACAAGTCAAGCTGAGCTGGCACCTATATTTCCCATTTTTCACCCATAGGTATTCAATGGCCAGTGTTCAAACAAAGAAAAAAAAATGATGCAGACATTTAAGCAGGGTCACGTTCCGAAATCTTGCACAAGGTGAGTAAAGGGATTTCAAGAGCTTGAATTTTCGTTACTTACAACCACACAAAGAAAAAGAGGAGGCCAAAGGAAGCGTAGTGGAAGCCGACTTATATTCAACCAAGAAAGCAGAGGTGAACAGAACAGAAACGGAGATTAGAAGAAACATGATTTGCCACAGATCGAAACAAACCTGCTCCACATTACTTGTTTGGTACATTGCCATATAAATTAATCTACTCTTCAGTCGTGGCTGCCCAGTATCTCGAGAGAGTTAACGTACAAGATTGGTCAGTTACCACCTCGCACAAAGATCACGCGCCCCGTGACGCCCACTGGCAAAAAGAGTGCTCAACACTCGCCGCCTTGGCTATGAGTGGCTCTGGCTAGTACTCCCTGGGATTAAACGTACAGAAGTACCCAACGAAGTGGACGGGGAAGCCCTTTCCGTCACGGCTCAGTCGGTAGAGCAACAGAAGTGTTATTCGAAGGTTGTGGGCTCAGATGCCACCAACAGAAAGGGTGCACCCTCGTCTAGTTTAATTAATTTTAGATCATAATTACTTCACTACACTTAAATACACAAATTATTGTCCCCTATGCTATCGTTAGACTAACTGTCAGTTGGATTCATTTGGTTGAGACCAGAGAATGTTAGTGGAGCTCATGGCCAAGACGGCACGCTGCTTTTAGCTGCAGGCATCGCATCATGCGCATAACGTGGCTGTGGGAGATAGAAAACAGGTTTCCATAAAACCCTCACGCTATGCATCTCACGACGTCAAGCTCTGCCAAATGCAAGACCCTCAATATGCTGTGAGGACGATGAGGAAGAGGATCTGAAAAGAGGGCCAGTATGCTACTTACTTTGTTCTTTTGTCATCAAAACACACCGGCACAAGTCAAACCTAGCCATCTCACAGTGAGGTGCGCAAGAGGTAATAAATATGATTGTCAATGCAATTTTTTAGAAACAATGGACATTGAACTCACTCTCGGAGATATATAAGTGACATAGCCAGGCTTTGATTATTTCACACCAGTGTTTTTCTATATGTATGTTGGCGAGGACGCTCGATAGTAAGCTTGGCACCTGATCTTTCGAATAAATCTTTGTTGAAACAGCGCTCACGAGACGACGACGAAATAAAAGAAGGCACAGGACAGGCGCTGCTCAAGCTTCCATTCTTATGCAGTTTATTTCGAATAAATGTTTGACTGATGAATGACTGACAGATTAAATGTTCACTGAACAGAAGGTCAGAGGCCCATCCAAAAAACAAAAGAGGGGTGTTTTAGGGTCAAAGGTTCAAGCTATTGCAAAAAAAGGAGGGGGGTTTAGGACCAAAGGTTCCAGCTAACCTAGAGCCCAGCCTCTACAGCACGTGCACGATGAGCGTCTTGTAGAACTTCTTTGATCGAGCTCTAACTGTGGGCAGCGTTTATCCAGGCATTGTAGTTCGTGAACGGTGGGTCCGTGGTACGTCTCGTGGTACATCTGGGCTGACCAACGGGTGTCGCAGTCTCAGAACAGACAAGCGAGCCAGATTCGTATTCTAGGCAGCTGGGGACTGCCGACGCCCGACCCCTATTAAGAAGTGGGACAACAACTACATCGAAGCTCCATGGTTGATTGGGGCAGTCCCACCATTGTTTCAGGCCAACTGCCATCAGCACGAAACTGGACGTCGGCAGATATGGGAGTATCTGACCGGCCGTTATGATGCTCTCTGGCAGTCAGTTCGGGTCGAACAGAATGCCGGCATGCAGAGAGCCTTCTACGGAGCTACATACATTGCAGTGACGAGGGTAGTACTGGTCGCATGCATCTAGTGCAATTGAGAGGGAAAAAGGCGCAAATGCCCGGTTCTTGATCTCTACACACGCAACCTCGGGGCCCTCTCATTGCCAGCAATGCCCTCCTGCTCGAACAAAAAGTGCAAACGACAAGGATACAAGAAAGAACAGGAAGGCTGGATGAGCGCTACCCTTGCCTTTTGCGCTACTAGCTAGAGTATGAATTCCTACAAATTGGCCCAACTATCAATTCTTACGCGCTCATAGCCTGGTATCCAGTGAGAGTCATCCCTATGTCGACGCTTTGAGCCATGCGACAGGCTCCCCTCCACAATCTACCCTGACGCTACACCATGCTCTGGTGTACGAGTCGCAGAAATCAGCCAACAAGCTTGCGTTGAACATTGGACAATTTCACGTCAAGTTGGAGATTTTGACTTGTTCCATTTCCATTGCCTGAACACAAGCGCAAAGCCATTCCATTAACATATATACCAACCAATGGTAAGGAGAAAAGAAAAAAAGAAACGGTGGCCGATATGTGTATGCCAAGTTCCGCCGCAATACAGAGCATCGATCGGATACCAGGAAAATATTTAAGATTGTTCGCGCAATATCAATGAAAGCCTTTAAGTAAACAAGACTGAGAACCACTATTTAAAACTGAATGCATTGAACCTGAACACGAGCACTGCAAACGTAAGTACAGAACATTTTTCCGAAAGAATAGGATTGATCATAAGAGTTTGCAGGTGAACACCTACAGAGTGAATACAAACAGCCAGAAAAGGAATTAACACCTTCTTTAAATGAAATCCCCATCCTGCAATGACGCGGCTGTATTCTGCACTGTAGCAATTACGAACAGAAAGAGAAAAGTGAGTGAGAACAGGCGTGCCTTTGTAGTTGACGAAAGTGCTGCCCGATCCACGGCTATGAAGCTCCTGCCTGAACTCGTCACTGCTCAGGTGCAGCACACCTTGGAACTTCGGGCCCAGCCAAGCAGTGACATCATGGTGGATGCATCCTTGCCACACATTAGGAAGGCCGTGTAGTCCACGGCGACCATGGACCTCTTGTGGCATTTAAATGCAGCAGTCCACAGCGACGAGCAGCTCCTCGACTCTAGACCACTCCCAGACTTCCACGATGGTGGCAGGCTCAGACTTCCTACCCGGTGCCCTTCCGGCTCGGGAAGCCATAGATCTTGGACTCCTCGGCTCTAGCCACCCTAGAAGCCTGCAAGATGCGCACGTTTGTTGTGCACATGGAGTAGAAAATGTGAAACAAGATTAAGGTCTGTCACCACTCTTTAAAACAACTTCGTTTTTCCCAAAAGAAGGGAATTTTTACTTTTGACATCGTAAGAACGTACATGCATACAGAATTGTGGTGCAGAAACAATTATGCCTATATATCTGGCTCTGTTCAAACTGAACTCTTCTCACTTCCACAAAACACGATTTTCAGTTCTTTTTCGCAAGTAAAAAATGTCATAACTTTCTAATAAATCAATATACTTTACAACGAAACTCTCCATGTTTCTTTCTTAGACATTAACATATGCAATGAAATAGGATGATTAAAAACTAAGTCTGAATAGGATTTTAATTGAAATGCTACCTTTACAAGGGACACAATTCTTTATTCTGGTTCATCACGAGCAGAGGTAAAAAATATTTTGAAGTGGAGCACAACTATGATGTGAGGAGGTGAGCTTCGCACCCTCGCTACCTGTGCGTTTTTAAGTGTAGTCCATGGTGATGAGCGGCTCCATGACAGCGAAACTTCAAGAGAAGCTCCTCGACAGCAAAACTCAGTGACGAGCAGCTACAGCCGAACTCCTGTACTTATGCTGGAGGATCACATGTTGCACATGCATGAAGGAAAGAAGACTGCTTTTAAGGGCTCGTTTTTCTTTGTTAGACACAATATTAATGAGAACTAACAGACAATAATGCCAAGGAAAGTATAGGAGATGTTATATGTAATAATTGGGATATAAATGGGAAGAAAATAAACTGGACGAAAAGATAACTTGCCGCAGGCAGGGACCGAACCTGCGACCTTCGAATAACGCGTCCGATTCTCTACCACTGTGCTACGGCGGCAGTCATCCCCCCCGTCCATTTTATAGGGTATATATGTGCATTTAAACCTAGGAGTTTTAGTCAGCGCCAATCGCAGCCATGGTGGTGAGTGTGGAACACTCTTTTTCTGCCTTTTTGGTGTCACGCAGCACGTGATCTTTTTACGAGCTGGCAGCTGACCAATAATCCCTCGCATACTACCTAAAGGCATCAAGCCTGCCAGAATGAGACCCTTGCTATGAATGAAGGAAAGAAGATGGCTTTTAAGGGCTCATTTTTCTTTGTTAGACACAATATTAATGAGACAATAAAACCAAAAATAGTATAGGAGATGTTATTTGTAATAATTGGGATATAAATGGAAAGAAAGTAAAGTGGACAAAAAGATAACTTGCCGCCGACAGGGACCGAACCTGCGACCTTCGAATAATGCAACAGAGTTCTGCAACACCAAACGGAACCCTGCCCCTTTGCCTACGTAGCGCACTCAGTGTCATACTTCATCGCCCCATCTTGGAGCGCGGCGCCCGCAAGAAGATGAGTACACAACGTTAAATTGATTCTTTTATTTTTATTAATATGCAGCTCGTACAGTAACACACAAATTCGATAAGATACTATTTAGCTGAGCGTCGCTTAATTACTTAGCCCCGCGCAGATGTAGCGTCCCAACAGTGCAATGGCACTGCGTACATTTCCATTTCGCGTTTTTGACGAGCGCGTCTTGCCGAGACGCGGTCAGCTTGAAAGCGTATCCCCGGAGTCGGGGCTCTCCCGGTTTGGCGCGAAACCGGATCTGACGTTCCCATAGGGAGGTACTCCCTGCCCCTAGACAGGTACTGTTGTAGCTAGGGAAAGATCCGGCGATTCCTCGGCCTTGTCCCCAGCCTTTACTTGCCTATGTTCTACTCGGTACCCTCACCGCAGTCGCCGGCCTTGTTTGAGTTATGCCTTCTTTGCGCGGTGTGCTGATAGGCGACAGCCAGGTTAAATTCATGTGCAGGAGTCGCCTTCACTTGAAAACATCCGTCGAGACCTGCACATTTAGTTTTGGTGGTTCTGACGCTGTGCGAATGGCTGAGGCCGTCTCTGCGATGCACTTTCAGCGCGTAGACTGTCGTTTTGTAGTACGTTGGTGGTAACGACGTTTGCAGTAGTGCCAACGCGGACCCTCAAGATATATGCGACAATATAGGGGTACGTATTCTGAAATTGTGAGATGCTTGGCATCAGTCACTGAAGGTTGTATTTTCTTTATATTTTAGAAGTTAGTTCTGCAACTGCAGCACGATGTGGCCCCCGTGGTGTATACGTCTTCAAAGTGCTGCCACGTTGCTCCAGCTCTGAAGACGCCGATGCGGAGCGCCAGATCAAGAAAACGCGCTTGCTGAACCGCAAGCTGACGGCTACGCTGAAACGCCTGCCGTGTGTTCGAATCTTGAACGCCGAGGTAAGTTTACGCCGACATACTGGTGCGCGCCGCTGAGGGAAATGCCGTACCGTCGTGGTCGGCACGCAGATTTTTTAAAGAACTTTTTAGCCGCGCTAGTTGCTCATTGCTTGCGGTAAAGTGATGCGGTAGAGGTCTTGCGGGTTAAAATACTGACATGCCGACCACGACGATATGGCATATCCGTATTGCTGCACGGTAAACCTGCACTGCCAACAGACTCGATTAAAGCGGTATGTAGATGCGTACCGTCCGCACCGCATTCTAACGAATTTTAAAACTTAGTTGTAAGTGCTCCTAGCAATTTTCTCCCGTGTATATGCGTTCATCTGAAATACCTGACTGTTGTTATTGACAAGGCGTTCACACGATGTTGAGATACAGGGAAAATACTGAAATGAAGGTGACAATGCACGTTAAGCACGTGCACACCTTTTACGTGCACACCTTTTAGTGATCTTGCATGTGGCCATTATACACAGTGGAAAACAAGGCCTTGAAATTTAATGCCCTTTCTTTAAGACGGTGACATACATGGACAGTGAGGATGCTTATTTAGATTTAGCAGAGTGAGGCAACGTGGTGCCATTTTTAGTAGAGGCATTTGAGAATACATGGCTTGCATGTGCCGTCACATGAGCTGGCTCGTATGTTAGAGACAATTTTGATAAAGCATTCCAATGTCCGTGGAATGGTTCATCAACAATGGCAGTGGTAGTGACACAAGCATCCTAGCCTTTCTCACGGAAGGCCACTAATAGAGTAAGACAGTGTTTTCAAGGCATGGGAAAAGAAATGTTTGACTGAAACATCAGTATGTGGTGATCAGAAAACCGCCAGTGTCCGCATCTTCTCAGTGACAACCAACTCACTATGACGTTGTTAGGTAACTTTTGTTACCCTTGAATAAATGAAAGCCCACAAGTCACTGCTATCTCGATCTGTTTCAGTGGACGAATGAAAACCTGTCGACTAAATGGGTTCATGTATGTGAGGTACCTTTTGAAAAGGCAACAATTAAAATTAACGTTTCAGAACCACTATGGGCCCCTTGTTCACAATAAATAATGCGAAGAGGGTGATTATTTATGGCCTAGGTGCCAGTGCTGGTGTATATCCTGGGTAGGTCAACACATGTACAGCTAAAGTAAGTTGCACACATACCACATTTGAGATCAGATGTATAAAGATTTTCTTCATTGCGATTAGAGCAGTGGTGTCCAAATTAATCGCTTGGTTAGTAATGAATAATTATCCACCAGTGTTTGAGCATGTCTTGCCTTTCTCAAGGCATTTTTTATGGTGTTTTGTTGTTTGTTTGAACTTTTCGTTCCACTAATGTAGGATGTGTCACAGTTCACGCATTTTGTGGGTAACCTCCTGGAAACTATTTGTCTAAGGAGAACTTTGATTCTTTGGGAGGACAAACGGGAACAGCAAAAGTATGTGGGCATCCCATGGTGCAGGGAATAAGCGAGTCACTTGCAAGATTTTTTTACACTAATTGTGTGAGAATTTCCCAGATGCCAAAAAACTAGGTAACATGACAGCTCACACACGTTAAAGACCTCTTGGAGCAATAAAAGTTACCAGGGGTAATCTACAAAATTCCACGGATGAACTTTGATACGACATATCAGTGAGACTAGAAACCTCAAACGAAGTTCATCGTCAACAAACAGTGCAGCAGTGTACAATAGACAAAGAAGGGAACGGTTGTCTTTGTTCCCTTCTTTGTCTGTTGTCCACTCCTACCCTTTTTGTTGAAGATGGATTAGCAACTAGCCCAATCTCAAAGCTTGCCTCAGACGAAGGATTCAACACCAATAGTCACACTCGTTCGGAGCTTTGGCAATTTTAGAGCCCTGTAAAAGCCTTTTATTCATCAATAGAGAGCCATTGGGTGTTTCCCAATATGCCTTACAAGTTTGCCATTGAAAGTTCTGTCTACGTTAATGCAACAGCTTAAACATAATAATTCTAAGTTAGAAACACAGACAACTAACTGGCTAGAACGTGCTATCATATCCTAGTGGAAATGGAAGGACCGTAAATTATAGTGATAGAATCTAGCACACTTGCAGTTTCAACAGGATTTGCATTTTTAAAATGTGTTTCAATGTTGCAAAAACCGGTTTGTTGTGCAGCCTGGTGGACAGGCCTTCATACTGTGCAAAGGAGCCATTCGTATTGCTGTACAGCTTCTGTTCTTTACATGCACCATAATTCGTGCTTGATATTACAATCTATATTATTAGGCATCCCCACTTTATTCTATGCTATTTATAAGGCAAAAGGAGTGATTGCTGAGAGGCGGCTTTGCCATCACTGTGACTAAGGGAACTGGCAACCTGTGTCAAGCCGTGGTGCTTATGCGCAGTACGTATACATGCTGAGTGCACAAACACGAACCACAGCAACAGGGGCTTTATAAGCACAATGTTGCTTTCTTATAGATAAGGCCTTGCTCGTTTGCTGGCGTATTATTGCTATTGTGCTAAACTACCACTGTTTACAATGTGTTGTGTGTATGACTGAATTGGTGCGTAAAATTGTGATAAAAATTTCGAGCCATTCCATTTTGTGAAGGCAGGTTACCAGTGAAGCTGTCTAGCACATAACACACAAATATGAACAAATGTATGAACTCGTTTCTTGTTATGATTGGTGGTAAATGTGATGAAAGGTACACACACACACATTTGTTGTCTTGATCGGTGGCTCATTATTTTTTGGTCATGGTGATGACGATGGCCTTATTGTTGCTATGATGCGCAATGATCAGCTTGGTTACAACCTTGCACATGTTCTTAGCCAGAGTCTCATCTATGCCTGTCTGGTGGTGAGGTTTGTACAAATTGTGTCGCACAGGAAGCCAAAGCATTCTAACACAAATTGCATAACTACGGTGGTTTGTTTTTGTGTTTTATATTTTTTCAAATTAGAGGGTAAAAATTGGGTGCTATTTTTCAAGCTGATAATTTGAGAGAACTCACATTTTTCGTGGAACCATCATTGAACTGCATGTTTTTGGGGGGGTTTAGTTTAGAAATGCTACATGAAATACATTTACACAAATTGATAAGTCAAAAGGTAAAGAGCCTTGATAACATCTAGGAAAAGACACATTTAATTCACAAAAAGCTGATCACCGATTTTTTACGCGTCCTTGTTAACGTACATTGCCATTTGCATGTGCAGCATGTTGGTCTTCATTCGAGAGCTGTCTCACCTTTGGATGTACAGAGGCATCCACTTCCACCTTGAGCACCGCACCGTGCAGCCAACGCTCCGCGGAGCGTCTCTCGCGGGCGGCTGGGGCACGCAAGCGCAGTGACAACTGTAGGTGGTGCCTTCGCCGCGTCGTCTGCTAAAGCGCAGTGGCTCCGCCTAATCGCGCTTGCTCTTCGATGAAGGTAACTTAATCTCATGGAAATCGAGAAGCGCAGCGACTGCGCCTCGTTCCGCACTGCTTTTTTACCTACTGTTTTCTTTTTCTGCATGCGATCCTAAAAGTAATAAACCTTGGCCCGTGCATGAGTAAGATCGCCAAGCCGGGCTGGCACTCCCGCAACTAAGCTACTCAGATGCTTTGTGCCGTACAGTTAGAATATTCCCGCTACTCACACGGTTGTTTTCATCAGCTGAAAGTTTGGTGACACAAAGTCGACAATAAAAAAATATAAGTTTGCGCTGTGAATTGAAGGCTCACGGAAAACTTTTTGCTTCGTGCTAAAGTTTTGAGCCAAGAAATATATAAAGCGATACGCGGTGCTTTGGGTCACCTAGCAATAAAAAGGGAGTCAAGCTTTATTCAGCGCCTGCTTACAGAAGTAATCATTTGTCAGCGGCGCTTCTTTGGTGAACTGATCGCGTGATATGACTTCAGCTGAAAACTCTATTAGAATGCTTCATTTTTCTGCATGAATGGCACGAATAAGCATGGTTGCAAATGAGTAGCAAATTAGGGCGGCGTATTGGCGAGTTAAATTCGCTAGCGCATGAAGGCAGCAGTGCTGATAACACCTGAATGTAATGTAACTTCTCTGAAATTGGCAAATTGCTCACATCCTTTTGTTTTCAGGCGAGTAACAATCCAAACTTTCGCACATTTAAAGCTGTTATGTCAGACCTTACCATGCATTTATCGCCAATTTTGCGGCGCCTAGCTTTGAAGCTGATCAAAAACATTTGCGTGAGCAGCGGGAACATTCTGGCTACTGGGCTCAAAGGAGCTGAGTTGCTTAGTTGTAGGAGTTCAAGCGCGGCTGTGAAAGTTTACTCATGCACGGACCGAGGTTTACTGGTTGTGAGATCGCATCCAGAAATGAAAGAAAACACTAGCAGCAAAAGCTAGACGGAACAAGGTGCAGTCGCTTCGCTTCTTCTGAACCGTGCTGGATGCTGGATTTGCATGCGCATAGCAAGAGCGAAGTTAGCTTCACCGCAAAGCAAGTACAATTCGGCAGACCTGCTGCGCTTTAGCAGACGACGCGACGAAGGCTCCGCCTAGAGCTGTCACTGCGCATACGCGCTAGTTACCCAAGCAACCAAGAGAGGCGCTCCGCGGAGTGCTGGCCGCACGGTGCGGTGTTCAAGGTGGAAGTGGACGACTCTGTACCTCAGCTGAAAGAACCCTCTCAACATCACAGCTTTCATTAGCTATAGTCGGGTACAACTTTAGAAGGCAGCGGCATTTTCCCCTCAAATGCGGATGCATACGAGCCTCCACCAATAGGCGCGCACTTCAGGTGACGTCATGAGCCGGACGGCCGGTGACCCCGCCGACGGAGAACATGCCTAACATGCCTAGCGGGACTATTTCTTTAGTCGCGGAGGCAATTGGCTGCTGCGCTTCGGTCATCTGGGCGGGGCCTCTCCTGTCTTCTAAAGTTGTACCCGACTATAGGCACAGCAATGTCATTGCAGCATTTGCTGGCCTCGGGTAGTGAGCAGCAGAGTCATGCCAATATTCAGTGAGTTCAGCAGCTGGTTAGTGTGGATTGCTTCCAGCAAGTACTGGTTGCACTTGTGAAGTGAATTCATGTTTTTAGTCTCTAAAATGAAGGTAGGTCAGTTGTTATGAAATGACTGTCTCAGCAGACAAGAGTCTCTTGCAATGGATTCAATACTGCTTGCAATTTCCATAATGTTAGGTGGTTTTCACCTTTGTTTGAGACGTTCCGTTTAACAGTGCAGTACCATTCTGTGGAGAGTTTTGTGCAAAACTCCACGCAACATCTTTTCACTAATGTGGTGCTGCTGTTGGGTTACGTAGACAAAACTGGTTTTACCAGTCATTGTTGAAAGCTCGCCGACCATCTGCGGATGATGGAGGATTTTAGCAAGTTTTGAAGGCGTCCGGACGGTTGCTTGCATCTGTGTGCGAGAGCAGACAATGCAGCACTGCATGTGTCACAACTTTGTGGGTGCACTTGTTCTTGCTTCCTACACGGTGATGTCGGTGTCCAACTTGTCGCCCAGAAACCGAAACCGAAAGTCGTTCATACAAATAAGGCGATGTGAAATAGTTTCGAGAGAATACATGAATTTGGGAGTGTGTCTCATGCTTCCTAGATCAATAAGAAATGTTAGCAACAAAGAATGCACAAGCCACAAATTTGATGGCACCACCCCTTTAAGTGGTTGTGTGTGAACTTGACGTCAATTTGGACACTTTGGTGGCTTTGTAACTCCTATCTAACAAAAATAATGCAACATGTTTTTAGAGATTAAGTTAGAGCACGTGCTTGGCTTTAATTCTGGGGAGTTTAAAGAAAATTGAAGATGGCCTTTTTTTTAAACTGAATGTCGAAGTATTTTATTTTTAGAGACGTTTCTTACCATATGCATTTATGGTTTGCATCTGACATCATCCTCGGCAATCATACTTAGCACAATGGTTAACCTAATGCGTGGCAAATCTCTGGAAAATTTGGGAAATTTCGAGTATTATAGACGCGGAGTCAAAAAATCTGAAATTAGAGCATTATTGAGCAATGGGTGCCGTATTTGCAACTTCTTTTGCATAAGTTATGGGCAACGGAACTGCAACATAACATTTCATAAATGCACGTTACTCACAGTAAGCCAAGAAAAATTGACTCGCAGCTGCAATAATTTCTTTGTAGGATCTTGTCAAAATCGTATTTTCGGGAAATTCGCGAAAAGCAGTTCTGCTGAGTGAAGACTTCCGTCCAAATTTTTTTTACTTAGGCAAATTTTTTTTTTTCGCAAAACTAACATTGGTTTCGTGGCCATGGGGACTCATACAGCAAAATATTTTTCTTTTTCAGCGATATTAAAGGGGTCCACAGACATGCACCGATGTTATCTGAATACACTCTATCTGCTACAAAGTAGTAATCTTCATGTTTGCTCATGGAATCTTTATGAAATCGGAAAAATGTGGAACTAGCTGTACATTTGGTAATTTGCCCTACCTGCACGCTGTGGCACATAGGCTATACATAGGCGCCCCACTGATGCTTTTTTTAGTGTGAGCAATGGGGCCATAGTGGTCCCAAAGCATCAATTTTACGTACTTTTAAAAAATTTGAGGCGCGTTCTAATATGTTAATCTGGTACCTTCCCCATCTGACAAGTTTTTATCAGACTTTTGACTATGTAGTGAAGTGTACATCACAGGCTTGCTGTGTCAAAATTCTTCTATTATCCGCACCAGGCTCTCTCCTCTAACACTGTTGTCTTTCACATATGAACATTAGATGCTTGCACGTGTTCTCCATGTATGGCAGGCTGAAATATTCATATTTATTTTCGTTGGCTGCTGCTTCCTTGCGTTAGTGTCAAAGCAGTTGGGGCATTATACAAATGTGCAGGCAACCATTAATTGAATCTGAAATGCATGTGCCGTATTTACTCGAATCTAAGCTGATGTTTTTTTATAAAAAACAATGTGCGAAAGTGGGGGGTTGGCTTAGATTCGAGTACCAAGATTAAGTTTTTTTTTTTCTGGCCTTGCGAATTTCGAGTGTCGGCCTAGGTTCGAGTAAGTACGGTACATATTCTAGTACTGTCTCTATAGCTTCAGTGGTGGTTGGTGAGCTTTCAGTAGTGATTCATCGCAATGGTGGATGCAGGGTGTCGGAACGAAATGTTTTTCGTTTCGGTTTTAGTTTCGTTCCACCGAAAAAAGTTCCGTTTCTGTTCCGGAACTAAAGAAAATAATGTTTTGTAACGGTTCTTATTTTTATGCGAAAATTTGAAGGTAAAGTAACGATAAAAACATAGGATTTGTGGTAAACTTGCGCTCCTCTTAAGAACGTGGGACAGGTAAAACACGTTCTTCCCGCATTCTTCAGAGGAGCGCAAGTAACTGTACGACGAATTGCTACAGACTAGCGCGAGCTATGTGGGGTGTCGTGGCTGTGGCTGGCCCAGAAACCTGTCAGGGAGGAGACCAAGACAAACCAGCAACCATCTTTACTCCGCCGAGTCTCGGCCACAACTGCGAGCTGCGAGCGTGCCATCGTTCGTTTTCTTCTTCTACGGACGACGCGCTTGCAGCCGCCGCTTTTATACTTGTCTATACGCTTCTATACACTTATAGGAAGGAAGAACCAGAGGTCAGCAACAGGAAAGAGCAGGCAACCACAAACGGTGGCAGCAAGGCGGCTGCCACGACGACTGCTAACCCGAAAATGGATGCGGAGCCCCCAGTTGCCACGGACAACACCGGGACCTTGGTTACGTGGTGGACGAACCGTGCCGACGTGTGGTCGTGCACGCCACGTGCTGTCCGCTGTGGCCAAGGATAGTGGCTACTGCGCCCTCCTCCCCAGTTTCACCGGAGGGAAGGGGGCAGTATAGAAGCGGTGGCTGCGGGCGTGCTGGCCGTAGAAGAAGAGAATGATGAGCGATGGTGCGCTCGCAGCTCGCACTCAGCAGCCACTGGCAGCGGGCAGTTGCGGCCGAGGCTCGGCAGAGTAAAGATGGTTGCTGGTCTGTCTTGGTCTCGTCCCTGAGGGGCTTCTGGGCCAGCCACACAAAACCCCAAAACTAGCACCCTTCCAAGTTACTGTATTTAAATTTCTCAAAAGTGAATTATGAATTTTCTGAGCAGGTCCTATGTTTTGTGTCAAGGGAGTGAGCATTTTCTCAGAAGCAGCCCGTCCTCGAGGGTGCAAGACCGCTGTTCTGATAAAACAAACTTCGGCACCGAGAATGCCCTCTCCACACTAGTGTGACTGGCACACGAAAGTCCACTTGCATTAATATAAACAGCTCTGGTTGCCACTCTTTTCATTTTTCATAAAATTTGAACATCTTTACTTTGGAATTCTTGCATGAGATAAGCGCTAACACTATACCCTGACATATGTATTATTGCTCACATTGCATGACCTCGGTTGTTCCAGGTCACCAAGTTTTCCCGGGAACTGAAAACTGATAAAAAATATTTCGGTTTCACTCTGGAACGAAATAATAGATAACGTTTGTTATTTTCGTTCCAGCCAAAAATATCTTTTTGTTTTTAGTTCCGTTCCGACACACGGGGTGAATGGCTATGTAATTTCAAGCTGTGATATTGGTGCAAGCCACATATACAGGGGCAATGCAAACATTCAAAGGAGCGTGTATTGATTTCAAAAGTTCCGGCTGAGCCCCATCTAGCAGTGAAAAATTTTCACATTGCAGCATACTAGCAACACGTTATGTTGCCAAATTTTTCCATTATCTTATGAAACTGTAGGCTGTGGTCCCATGTTGTTCACTTCCCTTTCTTTTTGTTTAGTGACTTCAGTTGATCTGCAAGTTCTTTCTTGTCTCAATGCATCACATTTTTCCTAATTGCACTAATTTTTTTTGTTCCTACAGCATCGGTTTCTCAATTCCTCGAAAGAGCCACGACGTGCGCCCTTAGCAATTGATGGGTACCATGTGCACAGAGGCCAAGGGATCGATCAGCTGGCCAAAATCGTCAGTTCTCTTGCCCGTGATTTCAGACCTGGAGTGAAGTCACATGGACACAGCGAGCTGGGTATCTGCTACAGGCTGCTGAAGTGCAGCCACTGCAACACAAAAGGCCGCGAAGTCCTGCGAGTGCAAGATTGTGCCCCAGGGTCTTTCAATTGAAAGTAATACATATAGCATGACCTTGCATTAATTATCTTTCATAAATGCTAATCACTACTCGAACAAATCGAGAACGTTTCTGTATTGCAGCAAATAAATGTAGAAATTGCATATGTCATCACACCTTTATTGCCCAAAAAATTGCATTTATTGCACATTCATCAAGCAAGTGACCTATGCAGGACACTATCTCTGCAAGCTCAGATGTGCACGCGCAGGCCTTGCATTTATGGCTTTGCTATCTTGGCAGCCCTAAGTTCTATTGCTACCTGTGAATGTGCCAAGCAGATTGGTCTGAACGGCATCACAAGTAGCTAAACACATTTTAGAGCGCAATGAACTGGGCTAGTTGGTACTACTTCATTATGTCACAGTGCGAGGAAAGAAGCCAAGGCACACAGTGCTGTGTCCCAGCTTTTTCCTCGTTCTGGGAGCACTGGAACAATGAACATTTGAGAACATTCACTTGGAGCTCCTACCATCACATTTGGCTGCATGCTCCAAGCCCAGCTCGTCCAGACATGATTCAAGGCATCACAGTTGTGTTCGCATACATCATCTGTGTAGAGAACAAGTTATTTTGGATTGAAAAATGGCCATCCACCTGTTTTGTACAAGGCTACCAGGAAATCCATACTGATTTCTCAGAAAGGAAGACAAAAAATTCGTACTGTTCCTGGGCTCAAGCCTGGAACCAACACCTTTCCAGGGCTGTTTCTCTACAACTGAGATAGCCAGTAGGCTAGCAATGGGCAGTGTAAGGGCCAATTAGTTGAAAAGTCAAAGCACACAGAATGTGGCAAATGGGTCCTGTGGAAACGTGCAGCAGCTTTTAGCAGAAGATTCTGCGTTAATATCTATTTATGAAAATCAAACTTGAAAGAAAAAACATTACTTGCAGCTGGTTATAAGCTACTTATACCTACTGTGCTTTCCACAGAACTCATTTGTCATATTCAGTGTCCATGCGCTTCAAACTGAATTTGCCCTCGCACTTTGATTACTAGCATACTGGTTAGCTTAAATGGTAGAGCGACCACCCCGAAAAAAAGTCGTTCTCGAGTTTAAACTGTGGACCATGTCAAATTTTTCGCCAACTAAAATGCTGTTCTTTACGAGAAATCCATATGAATTTTATCGTAGCTTTGTGCAACAAATGGGAGTGGATGGCTATTTTTACATTCATAACCGTTTCTATGTTGTGCAGAACTCCGCTGTTATAAACGAGTCATTTTCTAGCAGCCAACAGCACATCATAGTGTTTGTAGATCTGGAGTGCTTCCCAATACGGACCACTGAGAATGGCACAGTTGCATTGTGGGGCAAAAGTATATGGACAGTTTGTGCCACTGAGCAAGCTTATGTTATGAGGCCCAGCAGCACATAGTGCTGGCATTGTTGACATAGTTCCTTGAAAGGCAGTGGGGGTTAACATAGGCTGAAGTTGAGGCATCTCCGTTGTAGTGCAGACAAAACGGGTGCGGATAGTTCGTTCATGCTACTGAGAGAAAGTAACGGAAGACATGGCAGCAACACACAATGCCGTTTATGAGTTTGCAAGGCAGGCCAACTGCACCAAGGCGGATGAACTGCAAACAAGAGGGCCACATGGTGTTTCTAAGTGTCAGGCTGTACGTCACGAAAATTTAGCTCAAAAAAGTGAGCCCATAGTGTGCACTATAGGTGAGACCGCATCTGTTTGTATATAACATGGCAAATAAGCTGATTGGTACAAACTGAGTGAGAAGAGTTTAGCAAGAGTTTCATGCCACATCTTGAATGTGCTTGAAAAAGTGCGTGAGCCAACATGTTAATAGGCTGCTATCGAACAATGTATCTAGTTTTTCTTTTCGAGTAAGACCTGTATATCCAAAAGTTGGCCTCCCAGACAAATATGTATTATGGGTGTCATACTGTCAATTTTGATCACGATGGGACCTGACTGGGTAGAATTTCTCTACTGTGATTATTTACTGTATGCAAGTTGCAGAAACGAGTCACTGTTGAGAAATTTGACCCTGATTGGGCTTAATTGCGATCAGCAGTGCACCATGTGACAACGGTATCATCCGAGTTAGTTTCTAAGTATGGTCTACATCCAAGCCGTGGATGGATCAACCTGTAAACCTAAAGCGGCGGCACTTACGACTGCAGTTTCGCAAAGTCGTACTCTGTCTTGCTGCAGCTTTTAGCACACCATTCTTTCTATAACTGTTTGAGACGCTTTGTATACAACTGTCTACATCACATGTTTTTGCTAGTCGTGTTGACTAGTGGCTAAGAAAGAACAAGATACATTTAAGAGTGGATAAATTGAACCTCCTGTGTAATAGATCTGTTTTCAACTTCATTTTGCAGTGTACCGTTAAATATAGTCAATTAGCAGAAGGCACTACCATGTTTCATGTTCCGCTTTTTCCAAGTCACCTAAAAAGTATAATTTATCTTTGCTCGAAATGATCATAACCAAAAAAAGAAAAATTAGTACTATTTTCTAGCCTGAGATTTCATTCTATTTTTGCAAAAAGCAGAACATGAATGACTTCAGGTTCAATGCAATTGCAGTTTAATCAAGATTAGTTACTATAAAGCACATACATGACAATATTTTTGTTGCAACGTCGAGTCCCTTGAGATAATGTGCAACTCTGACGAATTACAGGCAGTTCTTCATAGATCGCGTCTGAAAGGGTTTAATGTAGTCGAATGAAAGCTCGCACTTGAATCGAAAGTTCAACCCGACTTGCAGCTCAGTTGTAGCAAGTTCTACTGTGCGTTTAGTTCTGATTTTTTTTCTTGCACGAATTTATACAGAACACACCCTCAATTGGTGCGCTGCTGGCAGGCACTGATTAGTTACTGCATATGCTACCTTTAGGTAGCGTAGTCAGTAACTCTAGCACTGATAAGAAGAAATTAGCGTCTTTAGGTCAAGGGTGCTTGAACTCTTCCAAAAACACCCCCTTTCGTGAAAATGAGCAAGTGTAGCGCAAGAATCTTCAAAAGCTTTACGTTGCGAGGGGTGCTGGACGTGAACAATTCTGTCTTATCAATAATGCAATGTCCTGATGCACTGACAGCGCAGAGGTCATCAAAAGCAAGCTATCGCTTCCATTATAGCACTAAAAGCGCCTTCAAAGCAAAGCTGTCAAATTGAAATCACGGTTTACATGTATGTACAAAAAAAAAGAGGGGGTGGGGGGCTGGGCAGTCATCGACGCCCATTAGCAAAGCAATATTTGTTCGCGGCAATACCTAGTACATCTGAATTTGCTGCACAGCTTTAGCTTATATTTTGTGTGGTACCCGCGCGTTCATGCACGTTCACGATCGTGTCCAGATCATCGGAAACGAATTTTCAGAGCTCGACTGGCTCGATACCACATCTAGCGCAAGTTAACGATCAAAGAGCTCGATACCTATCGAAAGCACAGAGCATGACACTCATACAAAGCACAATGTTGAATTGGAAGTTGCATCGGAACGTGTATCTTACCAATGACCTCACCTGCTGTGGTGGGCGAGCGGAGTCGAGTACGAATATCCACGGGTGAAAAAGGCACCACACCTTCACGTGTGAGAAAACATACCCTAAACTCGATAGCGAGCGTTAATGTTAACATTACCACGTACAAGAAACTAGCGAAAGAACAATTTACATCGCGCAAACGCTGCAAATTGCAAATAAACAATCCGCCATTGCAGACGATGTCGATGTTGATCGAGCTCTCCTCTGTAATAAAGGATTCGTGCCGTAGCCAGAAAACGTGTGCAAATACCGCTGCAATAATAATAATATAATAATAATAATAATAATAATAATAATAATAATAATAATAATAATAATAATAATAATAACAACAACAATCTAAGCATTCATAAAGAAAGAAACAGATCTAAATCGATTCTGACTCTGTCCTCGTGGCTTGAAAGGAAACTGCATTGCATTACTGTAATGAATGTAGTGCAGGAACCGCATGCACAAGTATGCATTATCAACACAGGAAGACACAACCAGGTTAAGCTTTGACAATAAGGCTTTATTAAAATGCTGGTTTGGTTCCTCCATAGCTTTGGGAAATCAATGTCATTTAACACCTCTACAATCAGTAATACAATATCTGAAATGAGAAATCATAAGTGAGAAATGGGCAGGTCAGCACGTTCACCAATCGAACACTTTGCATTCCAGTCAATTATTAATTACAGCAGCAGTTGTGTCAGATAGAGCAGATGAGACATATGAGTGACTTAAATTTTATATTTAGTGGAAACCTCGGTCCAGTGCCAACATCAACACATAGTACTTTTCATATTTGTTGAGGCATGTGGTCATCATTGGCAATAATAATAATAATAATTTCTGGGGTTTTACGTGCCAAAACCATGAGGTAGGTAAAGGCACGCTGTAGTCGAGGGCTCCGGAAATTTTGACCATCTGGTGTTCTTTAACGTGCACTGCCATCGTACGTACCCGGGCTTCTACCATTTCGCCTCCATCGAAATGTGACCGCCGCGGCCGAGATCGATCCATGACTTTTGGCTCGGCACTGTTGTGGCCGCCTCCAGCTTTGCAATGCTTTGCACTATGTGCAATGCCCGACTCGTTTCAGTTACAGTTTCAGGTGGGCTCTGATAGTCGTCATTGTCAGTGCTTGACAATGTGTTAGCAATGACCACACAGTGAATGTGCTTGCACACTTTGAAGTGTATCTGGTGCGCACACACTGCACATTCATTGCATCTCAAGGGACAGCAAGCAGCATCCCCGACTTTTGTCACTGTATAAGAGTGCCCTTTAGTAGACTGAGATGGCACAGTCTACGTGCCGTCTTCGTTTAATTTGGCACAACCTGCCATTTCAGTGCCAGATCTGTGGTACCTTTCAACTGCACTCAACTTCTTGCCCTTTGATCATCTGGATTGCCCTCTTCATCAAAAAATGATATGTCAAGTCCATGAGTGCAGAAATTAGTTTATCAACACGCTTATTCTTTCCTTCCAGCATGCTGTGCTTCATCGTCCTGTGCATGCTCTCAAGGTGCATGTTGGTGTTGATACCTGCCCTCGTCCTAAAGCAGTAGGCCCGCTCTTGAGGTCTAACTGCATAGTTGTCCTTGAAGTACTTCAGAAAATCCCTCAGTTTTTCTTCCTCAGTGTCAAGGAATGATTGAAGATACTTTTCAAATTCTTGCTGGTCAAGGAACTCTAAAAGGAGTCGCACGTTGTGGTACATGTCTGGCCTCAGTTGTTTTTCTACAAACTCATGTATCTTCTTCTGCCAATTCCTATCCACATGCCAGGTGCAGAGAAGTTTCTGCTGAGGGACACCCATAACTGACGACCATGCCTTGTAAAATTGTGAGGCGTCATCAGACATAAATGTCTTAGCAGCCACTTTTTCGTTGATGGCACACTCAAGAGACCTGAAAAAGCTGCCAAGTTTTCCTCATTCATCCTGTTGCAGATGAAATAGGCTATAGGTATACCTTATCCCACTTCATCTAGCACTAGAAGAGTGGTCAGCTCAAACTGTTACCCTGTAGTTCCATGTGTTGAGTCAAGACACACAGTGCCCGTGCCCAATTCTTCTAACAGCTCTTTTTGTGGCTCTGTCATCAAAGCAAGGGCAAAATCTGTTGCACCAAAAGTACCAGTTGGGTCCACTGCACCTTGTGCCTTATACAGACAGACAAGTGTTTCACCTTTGTCTTACATTGCTTTCACCCACATATCTACACTGACAGCATCATTGGTGTGACACTGTTCAGGAGCAGCAATGTGAAACTACCGTTTGATGTTATGCAGAGTTATGCGTTCTGCCAAATGTGCTGGCCTCAGCTCACATGCCCCCAACAGATGTTCTTATATTATTCAATATGGTTTTCATGGGCACACCACGCTCCAGGTCCTCTGCTACGTTGGTTAACCCCGTTGGCCTTTTCTTTGTCACTCATCCTCAAGTGCTGAATTTCTGCTTTATGGCCATAATGCTTTCTTTGGTACCTTACATTTATGGTGATATCTTCAGGCGCCGGGCTCTGAGTGTTCTCCTTCTTCGTCACAGTAATAAATGAAAGACATATCTTACCGGACTTGCAGGTACCCTGACTTTTTTCTCGACGATTACCATGACCTTCCTTTGGCCTAGCCACTCCTGATCTATTAGAGTAGTAGTGGCTCCTCGTTTCCCCACTGGCCAGCTTTTTGGGAGCCGTGTGAAGAACAAACCAACAGTTCGCCTCTTCCTGAGCTTTCCATTCACTGAATTCTGTAATACAAATACAACATAGTATCAGAGAGAGACATTAAACCAACGAAAATAGTTCAAAGGCCTTAGACATAGATTACAGGGGCGTAGCCAGGGGGGGGGGGTTCAACCCCCCCCCCCCCCGACATTTTTTTCAATTTTGCTTGCGTATATAGGCACGCACACATACAAACGCACGCACGAACATACATAAAGTATGGTTGAACCCCCCCCGAAAAAAATTTCTGGCTACGCCCCTGATAGATTAATGTCAAATGTTTTATTTTGCTCCCTCACTCTCTCTGCTTCACAAAATAAATTAAGTCCTTCAGTTACCCTTCATCTCATTCAGTGCACTGATATTCTTTCTGAACAACTTCTGAAGCATAAGTTTTTGACCGAGCTTACGAATGTGTTATCAACGGCAAAAAAGACTGGGTGATAATGTGACATGAGATGAACATGGGTTTTAACAAAAATGGGTCGTACAAATGAAGAAACAAAGTGTACGGCTTAACAGCGGAGGTCATCAAAAGGTATTAAAAAAGGCCTTTAAAAGGTTAAAACTTAAAAAGTAAGAACAATAAAAGTCAACAGGTTTTGCAAAAACACAAAATCTTTCTTCGAGAGCACACGTTTTCCAGAGTTTTGTGTGACCTTGCGGAGACCTTGTTGCACAGACTCAATAAAACCAGTGATGTGCCTCCAAAAAACAGAGATGGGACAAAAACTGCTGTTATCCCATATGTGCACCAAGTGTCACATAGGATTAAGAAGGCTGCAGGGTGCGCAGGAGTCAGTGTAGTGTTTACCGCCCACAACAAACTTTGGAGGCATGTGCAAGCGTGTAAACGTGAACAGTGAAAAGCCCGACATGCTGCAAGAAGCACACCACGCAGTTTTTGTCTTGCAAATGCGGCATCGTGTATAAGATTCCGCTCTCTTGTGGATGTGTTTACATCGGCCAAACTGGCCAATGTATTAACGATCGCTTGCGTGAACACGCCAACAATTTAAAAGTCTGACGGCAACATGGCCTTACACTGTGCAGCTTGCGGTTGTACCCCCTTTCTTGACCAGGCTGTCATAGCTCGAGAAATATATGATGCATCATGTAACAGCTCGGACCCAGCTGCGTCACTCTCGAAGAAAGAGTCTGCGTTTTTGCAAAACTTTTATTGTTGTTCTCACTTTTTAAGTGTTAACCTTTTCAAGGCCATTTTTAATACCTTTTTACAGCCTCCTTTGTTCAGCCGCATCATTGTTTCTTCATTTGGATGACCCGCTTTTTGTTAAAACCCATGTTCATCTCATGTCGCATTTATCACACAGCCGTTTTTGCCGCTGATAACGCATTCATGAGCTCGGTCAAAAACTTCTGTATGGTATCAAGGGTTTTTTCGCTTTGTCGCCCTGTTTCCATGGGCACGTTACCGCCTGTAATCTTTAGCGAGAAAAAAAAAGCGTAAGGAAGAAAAAAAAATACATTTTTTTTATAGTCTTGTTCTGAAGCACTCGATGTTACCACGTGATGAGTGTAGTGCATTAAATGTTAGTTGGAAGTAGCGCTCTATGTGTCGTTTTCACTGTCCCTGTCTTGTGCGCTCACCTGTTTCAACACATCATGTATCCACCGGACATATTTGCTCTGCTTTGTTTTTAGAGGGAAAACAAAAAAGCGACGCAAGCGGCAGTGCGATCGAGCAAATTGTGAAAATTAGTGCCTCTGTGCATACTTGTTTTCTTTTTTTTTTTTTCTACGCGACAAGCACATGCGAATTATAACTAGCTGGCACAGTAAATGCACGTGGAAGCGGTCATGTGCTGTACAGCCTCACCACAAAAGATGATAAAAATGCACTGACACTGTCTTTTCCAACAACTATAAACTGAAAACAGGATGGGTACTCACCTTTATCTTTGTGGAACGCCTGCTGCACGTAGTCGGCGGCGAATTTGTGCGCTGCGATGTGATGCTCCACATATTTTTCCAGTGAAGACAGGCCAACGCCACAAACGTCGCATTTCATGGGAGTATTGACTTTTGCGGCTACTTGACGACACCGACGACACTTCGTGACACGTGCGCGGAGACCGCCGGCGGAGGTGAAGATGACACTAGGACACTAGGGACGAAATTCATCAAGCACGTGACATACTAGGCACTCCGTGGCGACACGGGGAAAAGTCAAAACTAACTTAGGGAAAGAAAGTCTTCAAGTGACGTCACACGTGAGTGACGTAGCAGTGACGTCATCTATTGTTCGCGAGAGAGCCCTTACTCCGGCGAAACGCATGTGTCAGCTTGGCTATAGTGCCTAGAATATACTTACTAGTGTGCCGACCGCGGGCGTCGCGGTGGCACGGAGAATGATGCCTTCCACCGGCGGCCACCAGACGGCGATAGCCGTAGGGACCATGCTATGCCGAGCGGCGTCTCTAGCCGACGCGCGCGCCTGTGAGAGACGCCGACGGGCTGTCCCAATGTAGTTTTGCGCTACGGAACGTTGGTTGGGGTGCAAAGCGTAATCGAAGGAATGTGATTTCGTAGCACTAACAAGCGATCGTACGCACAGTTATCATTAATACGCTGCGCGATACCGGCTGTTTCTTCGAAAAATTCTATTATATGCGACACATGACTACAAATGCTAAATTCACGGCAATTTGCAGCTAATTAATTACCTTACATTTACTAATGATCTGTTTATTTACCTAAGGACACATATTTTACTAATTATCTATTTAATCAGCTAACGACACATATTTTACTAATCTATTTAATCACCTAACGACACATATTTTACTAATTATCTATGTAATCACCTAACGATGCTCAGTGTAGCAATTATTGAAGTGCTTCTCACAAACGACAGCCGCCGGAGTTAGTCTTCGAGTTGTGCTCTTTATATTATCCTCCCACTCGGCTAAACTTAATTAAATCTCTGCGTCCACAGGAGCGCTGAATAATGAGAACCGCTCGTTGTTTGAGCGGTAGCCACTCGTACAATATGGGACAAAACAGGTGCTGTATTTACGCCTCGTTTTCTGCGACCACATCGCGGTTCTGCGAACAGAAACAAGTGCGAAGCGCGCGCACAGAAAAGAAACCTAGCAATGACAAGCGGAGGCACCATAAGCTACTGGCTCGAAAGCGACAACGCCGCACAAGTTTACAGCAACGGAATATTTCTTAACTCCGTGATCACAACCGACTACGTTTACGAACAGGCACGGCCACTACATGAAAAAAAAAAATCACAGCATATCCACGGAGTGAATGATGATGAGTGGGCGAAGCTGCGGAGGTTCATCGGTAAACCGTGAATCTTCCGTGAATTCTGCCCAGTACATCATCACCGACGTGAGATCGGGCGCGTTTATACTAAAGGTTCGATGAGTTATGACGACTTGCAGCTCACTTTAATTTTACATGTACGCTGTGAATTTTCATTGTTTAGAAAACCATTGCTTTAGAAAACACCTTGCGTCTTTCGTTAAGCAGCTGGCGTCTTTTTCGTTTTGCTTTAGAAACATCTGGCGTTCTTTCGTTTTGTTTTTACAAAACATCTGGCGTCTTTCGTTGGTTTATTTCATCAATCAACGGCGTTTTGAACAAAATTTTTATTGTTTAATCACGCACAGGAGAAATCTCACCAGGCACTACCTTGGAGGTAAACAATGGCTGCTAATGGGAATGAGAGACAGAAGAAGTCGGCTTTTAGCTAACACTTACACTTCTACAGAGACAGAAGAATTCGGCTTTTAGTTAACGCGCACGCTGCGAATTTTTTATTGTTCAACAACGCACAGGAGAAATCTCCCACCGGCACCACCTTGGAGGTCAAAGGGTAAGACTTGTTACTCACTACTACGAGCACGACGAGGGACGAACGGGTGCCGCCTTAAGGAGCTTCGCCCCTAAAACGCGGCCGTGGAATGGGCATCCGCAGCGCAATTCAGCGACGCGCGTGCAACGCGCACGCTTGGCTTGATGCGCCGCTCGGTTAGCATGGTCCCTAAGAGTGTCGCCGTCTGGTGGCGTCCGGTGGAAGGCATCACCGTCGGTGCCAGCGTCTCCCATTCGAAACCCTCGGCGGTCGGCACACTAGTAAGTATATTCTAGGCACTATAGCTTGGCTGATAACGGCGAAACCAAGTGGACGCACTTTAACGCGCACCGCTCAATCAACTTCACGAGCGGAGCAAAAGATGCGTTCTACGTTCCGCCGCTCACACGATCGTGCTGCGCATGCGCACTAAAGATCATTCCACGCGTTTGTGCGTTGAGTCACGTGCACTACAGCTCCTTCTACGCGTTTGTGTAAATAGGCAGTTTTCGAACAGCGTACGCTAAGTTAGCGTTTGCGGTCCGCTTAACGGGAGCCCGCAAGCGGTTAGCGTACGACGCATGCGCAGTTGCGCGAAAAGCCAGCTAAAATATCGCTAGCATTCACCGGTCTCACCGGAGAGGATCGTAAACGCTCAGCTAAAGGTAGATCTGACGAACATATCGGACGGCGTTCGGCCTAGGAAAATTGGCTCACCTTTCTTTTTTTTCTTCAGTATCGAAGAAACTAATGATGCACAGCATTATCCTCCGCAAAGAAGGGGGATCCTAAGGGCGATCGTTTTGCTTTGTTATACACAACATTATTTAGAACTAACAGACTTTCTTAAGAAAGCCAAGGAAAGTTCCTTCCTTGGCTTTCTTGTCTGTCAGTTCTAATTACAATCCTCCGCAAAGTATTATCGCCACAACCCGGCGAACCTAGAGAGGACGCATGGTTAGAAGGGTTAAAATCGCAAGTGGCCATGATTTGGAAAGCGTTCCAATTGACCGCAAATAGCCAAGAAATAACGATTTTAATTCCCAAGGCAAATTGAGTTCCGATTTCGAATGCCCCCCGAAACCCCTTCCAGGTTCGTTGAATAGCGAAGGAACGCGTTTCGTTGACGTTTTTAGCAAAGAAGGTCGAACGCACATCATGCAAGACATCGGCGTCTCGTTCTGTGCTCACAAAATCAAACCATTAAAATCATCGATATGCGCGCAAACCTGCGCCAAAGAGCGATTACTCAGGCCGAGCATAGGCAATATTCGCAGAGTGGAACACCGTCATGCAAAAGGTCGACCGCTGGTTCAACAAAATCCGTTTCTCGTGCGCTGATTAGCGGAACCTTTTCGTCCTTGCCGCCCGTATTAAAAAGACATGATAAGCGTGTATCGGATTGCCGATAGTTGCAACACCGCCCGTCTTACGATATCAAGGAAAGAGAGCTTACCAGGCATGACGGCTTCGAAGCGTTGCACACGACGCTGACAACGCAATGACGGTGGTGTTTCGAACGCCATTGTAGCTGAGAACGCCCGTCGCCCGAGAACACGGCCACAGCAGAGAACACCCACAGCCACAGCTCGAGCCGACGCGCGTGCATGTGCGCATGGCGTGCACGTGACACCAAATGCACGGGAGCGTAGTCTAGCGACGACGCTGATTGGTTGATTGTTCGCGGGCGCGTCATCGAGTTTCAGTTGTTTCAGTTTCGATAGCATAATACTTAAGCCTCCGGAACTTTCAAACGCAACGTGAAAAAGGTTACGTTGTCGGTTATCAAACCTCTCTTACCCTGTAGACAACGGAGAGCAAAGCGAGCGACGTTTTCGAGAACTCGAATCCTGGGCGCTGAGCCGTGCCCCCGCGACGGGAGGCAGAAAATAGCGCCCCTTTTCATTTCTTTCACGAATCACTCTCTCTCTCTCTCGAATCCTCTACTTCAAAGCCAGAATTTGTGTGCATGCTCATCTGTTCTTGCTCAAATAATTCAGATGGATCACAGTTTGTGATTCTGATTTTTCATTGCAACAGACGGCACCCACGTATTTTTCTTTAAAGAAAATTCGGGAGATCCCACACATTGTGGGAATCGGCTTCATGCAGTCAGCGAGTACTTCTATGCTGTATTTTATGGCTTTGAGCCAGATCGACGTGCTTTTGTAAGTGTAGTAGGGTGATTCTACGAGAGATCGAACATGCCTGTCCGGTCGATATTTTTGTTTTGCCTGGGTTTTTGATATGTTATGTGGGCACATTCAAAGTGCACGGAACGGAAAATTTTATTTCCAAGAAACGCTCCCAGCGCGCCAAAAAAATATTTGAAAGTGGCGGCGCGGGCCTCCTGTTTTTAGATGCGAAGTATCTTAAGGCGGAGCTCAATCCGGTGGTGGTGGTGGTGTGCGGCGTGACCACCCTTACTGCGCATGCCCATACCCTCTCCACACACCTCCTCTCCACTCACCCTCTCCCCTCCCCTCTCCACTTTCCCTCGCCATTCCCCTCTCCCCTTCCCCTCTCCACTTTCCCTCCCCCTCTCCCCTCCCCCTTTCCACTCTTCCTCTGAAACGCGGGCTAGACATGCCGAAATTCTCTCCTGCGCAACGCCGCGATGAGCTCGAGCGCATGCGCGTCCCCTCCGCTTCTCTCTCCTCTCCCACGCTACCCCCCTCTCGCCCGCCTGTCGACCGCGTTCCCCCAGGCTAGTGAAAAAACCCACGTGACCGGTATGGCAAATTGAGGCGCCATCTATCGACTGGGATCAGAGTTAAAATCTGCGTTCCGTCTCTTTCCTCCCAACTCTCTTTAACCCCCTCTCTGGGGGGATCAACTCCCTTTCCTGCGGGAGGCGCGCTTTCCGCCGCCTTGCTGGCGCCGCCGGCTTTGAAATCCGTTAGAAAGTTTCGTGTCTGGCGTTGGTAAGGCATGTGTTAGCCGTCGTCGCTCGTCCGTTTCATGGTGCTCGCTCGCTGTGTGCTTGTGCGACGCGATGTTTTACGACTCGCGCTGTTCGTGCATAGTGCTTTGTTGCTCGAATACTTCCACAACAAGTCCCGGAATATATGTGCCGGCCCCCAAAAGAACGACAGGTGAGCGTGCCCTTTGAGTCGCGGTTTTCATTGTGTCAATTTGAATTCACGTCCATACCGAGTAGCTGTTCTCTGCAGTGGGGCTTCAGTTAATGTTTTCTAAAATGACTGATTTGAAAAGGGAACGATGCTGCGTTTAAATCGTTATACGAACAAGCAGCGGACATGAAGCCCATGCGACGTAACTATAGTTACAGGTTTACAACTCTCACAGAACCGCGCGCTTGAGTGTGTGCTTTGCATTTGTCTCCGGTTAATTACTCGCCATCGCGCCTATAACCACGTTTGTGAGACATTAGGTAGATGTATGAAAACTTATGCTGCTCTGAGACGAACAAACGAGTTCACTTTTGCACGAGTCGACGGCGCTCTTTATATGATTGAAACTTGCCCTTTTCTTCAGGGTGTATTTCGGAACACAACACAGCCTGATCGGCGCGCCCAGAGAAAAGCTGAAGAATTGCAGAATCGGCGCACTTCAAGAAGAGATGTCATGAATCATCCGATATCAGCCGTTCATTTTCTCCGCGTTTATCATCACTAGTTAATGAAAATCAACGTTTTTGGAAATGTAGTCAATAAAGTGCGGCCAATATTAGTTGTGTTATATGTGGAGTTCATTTCGACATCTTTAAAATGACCTTTACATTATTATTCTATTTTTAGGTATTTCAACTGCTTTCATTGTTTTTGCATTCCAGGAATGTTCAATTTTGTTATGATAATTTTGTGCAATATCGTGCGCATATATCAGAAGCTGTTCTGCACTTTTGTCAGTATAAAAATTGTGTTTTTGAATATGTGCCCTAGTGCTATGTTCTGTTTTTTATTCCACTGTTCTTTAAATTCTTAACTTTGCCGAGAACTTTCGTGTTGTTTAGTGATGATGAACACGTGTATGTTAATTTCCTGTTTATAACTTCTGTTAATCTCTTGAGCCTATATTGCACCACATTTGAAGAAAATGTTGATTTTCGGAAACGAGGACAATAAAACGAGACCAAAGATATTTTGTGTTGGGAGTGCAATTCATTCTTTTGCGTTCTGGCACATGCTGCATGACTGCAGTGTTCGCAGAATGCCTGATTCCAAATTGCGCACATTCAAACGCGCAACGAACGCGCGGCGCAGTACGCGCAGCGGATGCAAAAAAAAAAAAAGCGCCTGGCGCGCTGCACAGCGCAGCACGCGGACGAGGGGGTCATAAAAGAAAGGGAGAGGAAGCCCGCATACGCAAACAAAACAAAAAGAAAAAAACTAGGCGCGCGCGAGGGAGCTAGGAGAGGAGGCGCAGCTGGTGTTAGTGTTGCCATGACGACGCATACCGTGTGCGCCGCCATTCTGCCGTTCGAGTCTCTGAATCCCAGCCGCCAGGATATTAACTGAAGGGACGTTTGGCGCTGCCAGCGCTGACGTCATGAATTAAGGCGTCCTATGGGAGGTATACGGAGTAAGCTCCCCCTGGTTCCCCGCTCGCCCTGTGAGAATTAACGGCCAGGCTAGATGGAAGATACGACGCGCGTAGCGTCCCTCTTCGCGTTCCACGACGCGAGGTCGGTAGCATGTCCAACGAACGCCAACGGAACGCGATCGTGCAAGTGCTCCGGCTTCGCATCGCCTCATGGTCCCCTTTAGCGGGAGATGGTGTAATTTTTGGTCACTGCAATGTTTTCGCGAACTATAAATGATGTGTTGAAAAATTCTTTTGCTGGTTTTAATACACATTACTGTGAATTACATCCATGCTTTTTTTATGCCGTCCTCAAAAGGAAGAAATTTAATTAAATGTGAAAACCGCATATATGGTGAATCCCGCGCAAATATGGCATCGACAAACGCATAATAAACACTGATACTCGGTATGCACTCTACCAAAGCGTCGTGAAACGTGAAGAGAAACGCTATGCGCGTTGTGTCTTCCCTCTAGCCTGGCAGTTAATTCTAACAGGGCGAGCAGGGAACGTTGTGCGACAGCCAGGCTATGGTGGCTAGCCAGGCGAGCGTCGGAGAGCTATTTTTCGATATGGATGAACGCTATGAGCGAGGGTTGGGCTGAAGCCACCACCTCGCGGTGTGTTAAACGAAATTACACTTCTATTGGAAACGCACCGAATGGGACGGCCGCAGCAACGGCGCGTTTTTTTGTTTTGTTTTTCTAGCCTGGTGGCACATAACATCACCCCGTTATTAAGGGGACGCTCAGCATCCATCCATCCATCCATGCAAGAGCATTGCGAGAGGAAAGTGTGAAAGATAAAAGGCGCGTTCAGGTACCTTCCATTATGTGTTTGGCGGTAGCTCCGTGTGCTAAACGCCCGCCAGCCATCGTCGCGGACCGAGAGGTCGTGGGTTCGACTCCTGTGAAAGGAACTTTTTCTTCGTTTTCTTCCTTTGCTATTTGATGGCGTTCATTTTGCTGACGTATTTACGTGACGGAAATACGTCATGAAAATCTTGGTGGAACCCGGCATAAAACACTTTCATGTTAAAATTTTCGGATTGTTGCTCTAAATAAAAATACTGGTGTCGAGAAACCTAAAACGAGTATTGTGGTGCCTGGGAATGCATCGAGTATGTTTCAATCACCGCTACCTTAAAAAATGCACTTTCGATTTCGATATCGAGGGGGCTTCTTAGTGACGTTTCATAGCAGTGCGACGTCACGCGGATACAGAAACTCGCGATATACTAGCGGCAAATCTGTCATCTGCTCGTAGTGCACATAAACAACGACGAGTGAATTGTCGTCCAGTGACCGTGGCAGTGATTTCTGCGATTTAGGCTGCATGGAGGACGCAGAGCTCGCAAACTCGTGGGAACTGTATTGATTCATTATACAAAGTGCATATAATGCCTTACATATGTGTAGTTGGTACCTTCTTCTCTGCAGAATGATGAGTAATAGCATAGCGGGTACTACCCCACTCCGCAAACATTTAAATGATTTATGGCGCAGTGGGTACCTTGCAAGTGTACTTGTAGAATAGCTGCCCCAGGAAAGTTTACGAAAGGCTCTAGACAGGCCGCTCTTCCAGCTTTCGCTGTGACTGTGCAGCCTGCTCCGGGCAAGCCTAGAGGCTTTTTTTTTTTTTTGAACTAGAAAGGCTGAACATTGTGTGACAGGCACGCTGAAGCCATAATTGTCTTTAGTGTCGTTGCTATCTCACTCTCTCGTGAGCTTGTTGCGGGTCTCATCTTTCCAGTGACGTCATCACGTGACGACGATTTCGTGACGGCAAGAAAGCGAAGAAGGCACGCGTAGCACAGGCGCATGCGCACATTGCTGTTTCGATGACCGCTTCACAGATGAATGTGTATATTAAAAAAAAATAATAACCACTTGGACTTCTCCTTTAATTTCCGCAAAAAAGCGTCCCACATGCCGACCGGCCTACGTGCTGTGTTTGTGAGCGTATAACTGTTAAAAGTCCTCGTTGCTGTCCACCGGCGTGTTCAAGGTCCTCGTCACGTTCGGCCTGTAATGAAACAGAAACGGTAAGGACTGTAAGTTCATCAGCTGCGCACACACGCGCTCAGATCAACACCGTTTCATAACACGATCAATACCGACTATGACTGTCGCGATCACGTCAACGGTACCAGATAGAGCTGGAGGATCACGGTTTTACACAGTATAGTAGCATTCCTTAAATGGGCCCCTTAAACAACCTCTGAAGTTGCAAAGAACGAGCCTGCTATTTTCTACAGACGTTTACCGCCTTTCCGGCACAGTTCCTGACTCCTGCAGGCTGTGCATATGTGACGTCACGAGGAAATAAGCTCTCCATTGGTCCATACACGAGAGATATCAGTTGTGAATTGCCTTCTACTCCGCGTTGCCACGCAGTCGCACACCCGTTCTGCCTTGTATCGCGTGACTATCGCGCTCGATCAAGTGGCTTCGCTTCGTTTTGTAAGTCTTCACTGTGCAAGCGGAGATAGCTTGCGTGTAGTTGAAAAGCGCGAAATACTGATAGGCTCTACGCTTGGTGCTGACATTGTCCGAATGTTTTATGAAGAAATAAGTGGCGAGAAGGAGATATCGCCTTTAGGAAGGGTACTCAAGGCGAGAAGAAAACCACTCTCGTCTTTGAACCATTTGAACTCCGAGTGATTTAGAGGCCCTTTAACACTTTCGTGACCGCGCCTATTCCCATCCATAGCTGGTATGTTATCGATGACTTCAAATTTTGGCGCTCTCTGAGCGCTTCTGGACAGCTAACGCCATTTAAGCGGTAAAACAGCTAGTATTTTATGAGTTTCGCGTTTGAGTTTCTTTTTGCCGCCGCGGGGAAGGGGGGGGGAGGGGGATTTCAAAGCTCCTTCGCAGTCGGGGAGATGGGCGCTCGTGGTTTCGGTTATGGCGTCGACGTCGCTCGCGAGCGCTCCACGGAAACGGCGAAGTTCTACGGATTCCGATTAATCTGAGCGGGAATCACTGGATGATGGTCGCAACACAGACACGGAAGATGACTTCTATTCGTCATAACTTCAGTGCGAACGGGGAAAGTGAGTCAAACCACCCCGGAACATCAGCAGGTATCCGCCGGTAAGTTTCGTCCTCTCCTCGGGCCGTTTTATCGCTGCCGCGCCTCGACGAAAACGTGTCCGGTGCATACTAAAGGTCACACCTCTTATCTGCAAGATGCCAACTTGGTTCGGGCGGGAGCATTTAGCGCCAGCTGCAGAATGAGTGAAGTTCTCTCAGCGTAGACGGCGCGGGGGGGGGGGGGGAGTGGACCTTGACCTAGCGCTCCGGAGCGCCGCGCGAAGGCTTCTTCGTGTTCTTTTTCACCGCGTGAAAAAGAACACGAGCATGATAGGTACTAGTGCTTATATTTTTGTATCTGTGTACGTAACCGTTGTACATACGGATATTATATTTGCATTAATATTCTCAAAGGGCTTTGCGTTCAAAACGTATATTCCGAGCTTTTTTTTTTCAATTTTTTACCCTGTGCAGAGTAGCCTTGATGTTTTTGTGAATTTTTTGATGCATTATCATTTGTTTGATTATTTTTTGGTAATATTCAGAATAAATTTGTTTATTGAAATTAATAGTTAGAAAGACCAATTCTTCCTCTATCATTTCCTGCCCTACACTTTAGCATCAATCATTTCTTGTGGCACGAAAAAAAAATATTTCCTGGACAACCCAAAAACAACCAATTTTTCCACAATCCCGAAAGGATTAAGAAGGCCGGTAAGGGGTGGGGAGTGGGTGTATTTCTGTGCATCAGGCCCGTAGTCAGGAATTTTTTTCGGGAGGGGGGGGGGGGCACTTGCTGAAAACCTTGACTATTTGAGAAAAACACCCATTTTCATTATTTATTTTTGGTAAAAACACCTACTTCACCAATATTTGGGGGGGGAGGGGGGGAGGCGGTCCTCCCTGGCTACGGGCCTGCTGTGCATGTAAACGCAGGAGTGTTAGATGGCGCGGGAGTGTTAGCCATGACGGCGTCAATTGGTTATCCGAAGGTTGTAGGTTCGGTCCCTACCAGCGGCAAGTTGTCTTTTGGTCCACTTTACTTTCTTTGGATTTATATCATAATTACCTTGTTACAGTTAAAGGCTAGAAATGATGCCCCTTCACTTTCCTTGGCGTCACCAGGTTGCACGTAAAAAAGAAAACGAGCCCTTCATCTATTTCTCTTCCTTCGTTCAAATAAAAAATACCATGTCATGTAAATCGTGCCGTACATGGCATGTAATTCATGATTTGCACATTACGACCTCTCGCTCATGTTCTTAATACACTTTTGTCCCGCCGTATCGATTTTGGTATCTATCAAGTTGACGAGACGGCCGCAAGACCACCAAGACCGTTGCACATAAATCATGCCATTCATGACATGCATATCATGGTTTTCATGCTATGACATGTCATTTATGTTCTCCATGCAGTGATGTCGCCATGTCATACCAATTTTGGTATCCATCCCGTTAACGAAATGGCCACGAGAGCCCAGAGTCGTAGGCAGCTATGCACAGACAGACAGACAGACAGACAGACAGACAGACAGACAGACAGACAGACAGACAGACAGACAGACAGACAGACAGACAGACAGGCAAGCAGGCAGGCAGGCAGGCAGGCAGGCAGGCAGTCAGGCAGGCAGGCAGGCAGGCAGGCAGGCAGGCAGGCAGGCAGGCAGGCAGGCAGATAGATAGATAGATAGATAGATAGATAGATAGATAGATAGATAGATAGATAGATAGATAGATAGATAGATAGATAGATAGATAGATAGATAGATAGATAGATAGATAGATAGATAGATAGATAGATAGATAGATAGATAGATAGATACGCTCAAAGTCGCAGAAGTTCGCAAAAAAAATGCTTCGCATTTAAAACGCGTCCGACGAGGCACACGCCGCACCCGCGTTAGCACGTGCCTTCGATGCATATCTTCCGGCACTCGTGCTTGGTGAGGAAATTGTTGAAGTTGCGGCCGCAGCCGGTGTAGGTGAACTCGCTGCACGATCTCCTGTCCGGGTCGTAGTAGTACATCACCATGTTCTGCAGGCACCAGCCGGGTTCCGGCGGCTGTGAACACGGGTCCTGGACGCACCGCGTGAACGCTGAAACCAGGTAAGGAACCAGTCAAGTTTCATTACGTACGTCCTCCGAGATCGGAATTAAAAGCAGCGCAATCTCGGATTCCATTGAATAACTCTAAAATTTTTGCATGAATATCTCAAATACATTCGTCTGTCGTAAGCGAAAGTCTCTGCAGGGGTGCACTGAGAGCTCAAATTTAGTCAAATTGTTGAATTCGCCGCGCTGATTGGCTCGTACGGAGCCAGCAGCCTCGGTGACTGGCTCAAGACGAAAAACTGTGACAGCTTTTGACTATGCGGCGGTATGAGAAATTGTCGCGCGGTCTTGCAGCTCGTGTTTCTACAGCTGCGTTTCAACGACCGGTGGGTTTGAAGAGAAGCCTCGCAATGGATGCAGTAGCTAAAATCAAAGCTTTGCCGCAATGCCAAAACGTTATGCGGTGAAGCATATTTTCAAACCAAAAGGGCACGCATGGTTGGCAGTACCGAGAAGGCTACAAAACAGGCACAGCAGTGCGCAGTGGTCTCTTTTAGGGGGGGGGGGGGGGCGAACTTTCAACCCTCCCCCTCTCCTATCGAGCGAGTCCGAAACCAAGCTCGGTATGAATGCAATAATGTGAATGATGCGATCACATGCCTCTACAAACGGCCTACCTTTGGTCCCCGGCTTTCCTGGGGTGGATGGTGGTAGTAAACAGTTCTTGGAATGCAACATCAAGTATCATCGGCTGCCTAAGTCGTCAAAAATTAGCATGTCCATAAACCTGCACTTTGAATCAATGGCGGTACAGGTTCGATGGAGTAAAGATGGCGCAATGTTGGCGCCCCCCCTTAGATGACTAGGGGTGGGGGGGGGGGGAGGGGCGACTGCCTCCTTGCCCCTCTGCCCTGTGATCAGCTTATGCCTATCGTACATAAATCATTGCAACTACGGTTATACTAGCTATACGCTACCTCTAAAGCTTACGATTACTATGGTATCCAATATTTTTTCGAGGGGGGGGGGGTTCAACCACTAGTTATGAATGTTCGTGCTTGAGTTGGTATGTATGCGGGCATATGTGTATATGTACACATGGCTTTTCTTGTGCCTCATGCTACCAACGTGTGATTGTCAGTTTACAGGATTCCTCAGAACGTATTTATTACACGCATGAAAAACTGAAATATTTCCGGATGGGGTGGGGGGTGGGGGGGGGCTACGTCAATGATGGTGGCGGAACGGCGGAAGCACCATATTTCCGCCTAGCGGCCGGCGATACAACTGTTTATGCGAAAGGAAACGTGACAGAAAGTCATCATTCGCGCCACCTTTCTCGCGATGACAAATTAAAAAAAAAGAAATAAAGAAAATCAAGCCTTGCACTGCTCAGGCCCGCTAGCAAAAGGCGAAGCCGCGGTTTGTGTTTACGCTCGATGTCGCCTTATATTCCCGTCGTCGTTTTTATTACGTCGCTGCAGACGTCGCAACAATTAGCCGACACCGTAAAACGAAAACAAGCCGGGTACCGTGTTTCCCCGCATTAAGTGCTCATCGCTCCTAGAAAAGCCGTCCACGTACAGATGGCTTTTGGCCATGAAGGCGAAACCTCCGGGGACCTACTGCGCGCGCGGTCACTATTTGTTGTTTCTTATGGCCGATTACGCAATATCAAGGGCGACCAGGGCCTACATAAAAGAGCATAGTTAATCTCGCTCCGTCTCGGTAGTACAGCGGTTACGGGGCTCGGCTCTGACCCGAAGGTCCCGGGTTCGATCCCGGCCTCGGCAGTCGCACTTCGATGAAGTCGAAACGCTAGATGCCCTTCTACAGTAGCGACGTCAGTGCGAGTTAAAGAACACCAGATGGTAGAAATTTTCGAAGCCCTTCACTACGGCGCGCCCTTTGGTACGTTAAACCACAAATATTATTATTAGCATAGTTTATCCGTTTTTCTAACAATATTCTATTGTGTGCTGCTTGCTGAGTAAAACGGATGTGTTGACTGTACACTCTTTGTGGCTCTGCCGTTGCACTGCGATATATCTTTGAAGGGTCCCTAAAACGGTTTTTCGAATGCGTGTAAGGCCTTAGCATGCAACATTACCTAACCTTGCACCACAAACTAAGTGAAGCACCTTGCATCGAGGAAGCAACGGGCCATTAAATGTTACCCTCGCAATGCTTTTGCTCCCCAAGTTCTTCTCCGAGTGGTTGGTTTCGCCGAGCCCTGAAATCTGCAAACGCTTAGTATGCGGACAGACTGAAGCTCCGTAGTAATTTGGACACACTAGGGAGTTTTCGAATAGGGGCCCCATAAGTTCGGGGCCCCAAAGCATTTGCGTGTGCTCGCTTTGGATCAAGCAGGAGCTAAGAGTTTTCGAATAGGGTCTGCGGTGCTTTGGACACTCCCCCAATTCTAGGACACTCTAGTCTTGGCCAAAAGCCGTCGCTTCAATGGGTGCCGTCATGTTTGTTTGAGGAAAAGCTTTAGGGGCAGGTTTTGGGGCTCCCGTTAAATTTGAGAAATAGCGTCTTCAACGCAAAACCCAAACGCTGTTTGGGTCTCGCGCATGCGCAGTGGCCTCGACGCTATTTCTTTGGGGCCCCAAAACGATTAGGGCCCCTATTCGAAAACTCCCTATACTATCTAATGAAGCCGACAGAGAATGAAGTCGAGGAAGACACGGGAGACATCAATTGTAGTTTGTAACTGCAGTGACGTCATTGCGACGTAAATTGGGAACGAATTAAGGTGCACGAAAGAACAACTTGCCATAGATATAGGGATCGAACCTACAACCATCGGATAACGCGTTCGCTGCTTTACCAAATACGCTGTTCCTATACCCCGCAGCGTGTCTGGTTGCGGTATACGCACACACGGGCACTAAGGGATCTGAAACACGCGGCCCGCGGCTTCACGCGGAATAAAGTTTTGTGGCTTTGCTAAATAGTACTCGCATTATTTTCTCGCCTATTGCAATTAATAGCGCTTTGTTCGGGTAAGCTACAGAGGCGGGACTGCTCTCAAGCATTTTATTTTTTTCCTTGAGGCACTCCATGAGGTCACTATGAGTTGAAGTATCACCGTGGAACAAAAACCGTATTTCAGAATCGGCGTCCACGTTTTCATCAACGTGGAAATGAGTATCGATGTGTTTTCGAAACCTGACGCCAAATCCCTTTTTGAATTAACCAATATATTGAATGTGGGAAAGGTGTTCTTTCAAATGGCAACGTCAGGTGACAATTCGAACTCTCTCCGACCCCTCTCCCCTTCCCCCTTTTTTTCCACGATCTTCAATGCTGTCCTTGTGGGACTAAAGATTTCGTGACTGCGGCCCGCTAGCTGAGGTAAGCTTGAGACCACTGGTTTACCGCTATCTATGCTGATCCAGACAGGATTTCTCGATCGCGATCAAGAATGATCGCTGTTACACGGTCCAAGCTAATCCGCTAATCCGGATCCAGTTTGGCGCAGACGTCAGCCAAGACGCGATATGGGAACCAGATCGAGATGGGAGGTCACGATCCCCTTGATCCCCATCGGGGCTGATCACGATCAAGAGTGCCCGTGTGACGCCGGTATAATACAAATGGGCGACTTAGCAGCCGATTAGGCTCCACAAGCTGTCTTCGTGTCCTTAGTATAGGATACAAGTGCAGAGGCCGTGGTCAGAGGTGGCACGATTCTAACTGCGCGTGCGTATAGCGGGAGCGTCAGTATAAACAGCAGCAACAGCTGCGCGTCCGCCCGGAGGTATGCAGCAAGCAGAGAGACGTAGCGTATGGAGGATGAGAGGTACTTGCGCGCCGCGATTCTGTGAACCGACGATGCGCGGTGCGGCCTGGCGGTATCGCTCGTGATTTACGACGCCTCGGCCACGGATGGACACTGCGCTGGAGTGAGGATCTGCACGTTTCCGCGTTACCACGAGCCGCGCAATCACGGACAAGGGGTTCGCATGCGTATGGTGGGCCCCGTTGCCGCTGGCGTAGCCGGGGCGCGGGAGGGGGTTTCAAACCCCTTGAAATTTTTCAGTTTTGCGTGTGTATACATACACGCACACATACAAACGCACGCACGAACATACATAAAGTATGGTGGACCCCCCAAATATTTGTGGCTGCGCCCCCGTCCGCTTCCTCTCCCGCAGATACGCTATTAATGTAAAGGCGAAAGCCTTAGATGCCTCATCAAGCGCGAAAAGTGACTGTCGGAGTCAACAATAGTGATGCAGAAAAGTAATCGTGTCATTTGGTGATCTGTAACGTCATCATGACGTCACAGATTGCCAAATTTTGTGACGTCGCTATGACGTCACTGTGAGGTCACACGACGTGGCGTCACATGACGACGCCCTCACGTGGCATCGTCGCTTGGTCAGAGGTGGACCGATCACGGAGTCAATGCAAAACCAGCCTCCAGGGGAGGTGCAGAAAGCTTGCACTGCCTGCGATCCAGGAGGCTGTACAATCGGCTGGGAAGAAAAACAAGATGGCTTTAGCCTTCGGGTCGTCTTAAGCGAATGCATAAGGCACCGTGAGATTTTTCAGTGGCGCAAGAAACGAGTGACACTCTTGTTTTCTTCCAAGCACTTCCGGTTGAGCACTTACTTCCTGTTTTCCGAATATTGATAATGAAGTCTTCTAAAAATAAAAATCCACGATTCTGGTTCAAGTTAAGAGTTACGTTGGATACGTATGATATGGGAGCACAAGTTTCCTTAGAGCCAAATAACTGTCAGGAAGATAATCAACGGAAATTAAATGAGTTCATTGAAAGATTATCAGCAGCTAGTATCGTTGGCGGCGCTAGCCCAATTAAGTGGCCCAGCGTTGTGGAAAGCAAAGGTGTTTTGGATATGCAACATACTTACCATCGCTGAACTTGTTGTGGAGCATGCTGCCGCTCCTTGCCAGCAACCTGATCTTTGTCTTGTAGTTGTTCTCGTTAATCTGGTCGACGTACTCAACCATGCCTGAATTAAAATGATCAGACGGCACGTGACGTTAGGCGAGATGATGCATGCCAGGCTGGAATTCTACACACCAGAAGTCAACAGACAACGTTTACTTTCATTAATGCAACTGTATAGTTGAGAAAACACTCGTAAAACGGATAGAGCACTGTTCTGGACACCCCAGGAAAATATATGTCTAAAACTGTAAATACACTGAACACCCTATATAATGTGTCCTTTTCATGTTTTAGCACTGAAAACTAACGTGGCGTTTTGCACATTTCTTACTCAGCGAAATCCCATGCCCAAGAAAAAAAAGAGAAGGAAAGAAAAAAAAAGTGTTTATCCTTACAAGGCATATAAATTATGCGGGTTGCTCAAGGTCAAAATGCAGGTACGTTTATGCCAGATAAATCTAAGACGTCTAGGTTATGTCTAAGAAATAGACGGCTTTATCAGATGGGTTTTATATAGACTGATTTTATCACATGACCTGATGGGCGTGCGCACATGGTGGGCAGGGCTGCACCATCTGGTTCAATCACTTTGCCTTTGAACTATACATGGGACATCACGGCGACGGCGTGAATGTGCTTCGAGTGTCCACAGAATTGTTATCGCAACAAAAGTGGTAATGTCAGTTGTCGTTGTTATAATTTGAGACGATAAAAATGTCGCTTATTTCTGCAGCCCACAATAAAGCACGACGCAGCGCGAGCAGACAGGCAGATAGTGCGCTTACGGCCCAGCAGTATGTGAAAGCGCCCTCTCCTGTCCGGCGGGGCTTCCCGATAGTTGATGACGTTCTTGATGCAGTGCTTGGCCCGCGGCTTGAACAGCGCCAGGTTGTGCACCGTGCCGACCAGCGATCGGTCTTCCTCGAACGAAGCGGCGACGTCGAAGTCCACGTCAGCCAGGGTGCAGCCGAGCAGCGCGGCTGCCGTCACCAGCGCTGACACGATGCGGACGCCGCTCGCTGCGCCGCCGCCGCCGCTCGCTCCGTCAGCAGCGCTGCCGGCAGAGGTTGGCATCCCGTGGCATCCGCTGTCCTCGGTGGCGCTACTGCGGCTGCGCGGCACAAATCAGGCGCTTAAAGGGGCTCTGCAACACTTTTTCAGCATGGTCACAAAACGCTGCCAATCGGTAGTCGAGGCTCCCGAGAACAAGTGAGCCAAACATTATAGCGCAGCACGCGGCCTGGAATGTACAATTAATTCTCAAAGTCCAGCTAGATATCGTTCCCTCTTCCCTCGACGCTTACTGAAAAACATTTATGTACAGAAGATATTTACACGGAGGGTGGGGAGCGGTCCTTAAGGGGCCACCCCGTGCAAACACTAAGTGGGCTTCCTCTTACGGGAGCCCACTGGTGTCAGCCGCGGCCTGGGCCAGCTCGACCAACGGGCCCGATGGGCCGTCAGGTCATAGCAGCCGAGCAAATGATGCCCGAAACCAGGGGCGTAGCCATAAATTTGTTTTCGGGGCGGGGGGGGGGGGGTTCAACCATACTTTATGTATGTTCGTGCGTGCGTTTCTATGTGAGCCTGTATATATACGCAAGCAAAATTGAGAATTTTCGGAGGGGTTGACCCCCCCCCCCCCCTCTCATGGCTACGCCCCTTCCCGAAACCCAAATAACCGCGCCATAAACACAAAGTCCACGGCCATTGGCTGATTTGAGCATCGTGAGCTGCATACTTACCGCCGCCGTTGTAGGATGCCGCGACGCTCGCTCGCGATCACACTGATATAAGCCGCGCATTAAAAAACAAAAAAACAAAAAAGCCGCTCATGGTCATGACGCGTCGTAGCTTCTTGCCCTCTTGTCCAGTGCCTCGCTCCCTATCGCAAAGCGCTGTTCTCTTCCGAGTCTGCTGCACATTGCTTTAGTTTTCTGCATATTAATTTGTCAGACCTACCGTTGCGCTTTCCTTGTCCAATTCAGTAAACATGAGGAGCAATTGGTCCCCTGAGTTACTCATCAATGCAATGCCATCAGCACGTTACTAAGGTACTCTCCCTTAACTCGTATCCCTAGTTCTTGCCAGTCTAGGGCCCTGAAAACGCGCGAGGGGGAGATAGAAAGCTAGGTGGGTAGACGAGATTAAGAAGTTTGCTGGTATAACGTGGCAGCAGCTAGCACAGGACCGGTTTGATTGGCGGAACACGGGAGAGGCCTTTGCCTTGCAGTGGGCGCAGTCAGGCTGACGATGATGATGATAAATTCCTTCACAACTGTATTGTCGTTCATTTCGACGTCATAGCTTCGTTATCGAAAGAGGAACCGAAGATCAGAAGGACATTTTCGAAGATTCTGCACCAAGACCTAAATAATAGCATGGCAATGTGACATTACAAAATTCAATCTATTTCATTATAATAATTGTTGGGGTTTAACGTCCCAAAACCGCGATATGATTATGAGGGACGCCGTAATGAAGGGCTCCGGTAATTTCGACCACCTGGGGTTGTTTAACGTGCACCTAAATCAAAGTGCACGAACCTCAATCACTTTCGCCTCCATCGAAAATGCGGCCGCCGTAGCCGGGATTCGATCCCGCGACCTTCGGGCCAGCAGTAGAGGACCATAACCACTAGACCACCGTGGTGGTTTGTTAACGTATAGTGATAAATCATTCTTTCAGCACTACAATGCCTACAGTAAGCTTAGCAGACCACAAGGTGTCACACTACGCTTGCTGCAGACGAGGACATGCCCAAGTCCAGATTTGATTAACTGGATATATCCGGAGAGAGAAATTGGAACCAGTAGTAGTAAATGTAATGACGTGATTACTCTTCACCCCATGCTTCGGCAGTGCCCCGCGGTCTTCACAGACAGTGACAAGGAAGAGGTTTGGTGGCAGCAAATGCTGCACAGTGAATCACTATTCGAAACATTACGGAATCTAGGGAAGGCCCAAGATGTGGCTGACGGGCTTGGCCTGACACTCTCAACGGGGGAGCGGCCCGCGTCAACCTAATGTGATCTTAAGGACCCAGTAAGGTTCTTCATACCATACCATACCATACCATACCATACCATACCATACCATACCATACCATACCATACCATACCATACCGTGTCATGCCATAAATTTCGACGTCATAGCTTCACTATCGAAAGAGGAAAATAAGATAACGGGACATTTTGTAAGATTCCGCACCAAATCCTGAATAAGGGTATGGTGTCACAAAATTCAATGTATTTCATTGTATCTGGTTAGTTTGCCTTCACTGCTGCTACGCCCCCCCCCCCCCTTTCCCATCCCGGCGCCCCCCTTTAGACGATCAGGGGAGACAGCCACCGCCTTGCCAACACCCCCCTCCCCCCTCTGCGCACACGCCTGTGTTCATTCCTATGGTACCGAAACGACCGCAGCGCCAGAACTTCGCGTGTACACCTCGCAGCGTCCAAGTGTCGAGAGACGTGCGAGCGGCCACGACGTTAGCACGTTATACGCCAGCTGCCTTTCGTCGCGAGTGGCAAAGCAACGGAGGCTCAAGTGGCGGCAACAGGCTCGTTAGCGACGAGGAAACAAAAGCAAACGAGCGTACTTAAAGGACGCGCCTCGATGGGGCAGAAAGCCAGGCACTTAGCGAGTGCGCGGAAGTGCCCGCTGATTGCACAAGGCTTATACGCAGAGTATACCAAGACGTGCAGGAGAACGCGAGGTCCTTGCCCGTGGGTTTGAAGGGGTACTGACAGGCCCGTAGCCACAGCAGTGGGGGCAACTGCTGAAAACCTTCACTATTTGAGAAAAACACCGATTTCCAAAGATTTATTTTCGGCAAAACATCCCTCTCCATCAAAATTTTGAGGGAAGGGGGCGCCCTAGACCCCCCCCCCCCCCGGCTACGGACCTGGGTACTGACATGAACATTTTCAGTTGTTTTTTTTTGCGTCAAATGAAAAGCCAAGCCCTCAAAAGCCTATAAAATGTACTGGTAAGCCTGAGTGCATCCCGAACAAGTAATCACAGCACCTTTTTAAAAGCTAGTTTCGGTTCCTACTGTACCCTGACGTCACAACACCTTATGAGCTTCTCGTCACGTGCCCACGCAAGATATCGTGACGTTTCCACGGCCGCTCAGTGGCTCCGTTGGTGACTCACAAGCGGCGATTTTGAACGTCTTCGGTGATGCACAAGCGGCCACTTCGGATGCTTTGGTGCCTAACGTCATCACGACAAGCCATACTGGTACTCAAAGTCACCAGAAATCACAGTGTAGCTTGACGTCACGCTAGTGTTGATATCAGTAGGTGCGCCATGCGAAAATGGACTTTAATGTCAAAATAAAATATCTCCTCAGCGTTTACTGAACTTCACACTTCCTCAGACCCGTCTCTGTATACAGGAGATTTGTATGGCAGAGTAAATTCGCATTCGAAAGTTGGTGTCGGTACTCCTTTAAGAGTACTTGACGCGCTATCGCGGTATAAATTTATAAATTCAAACGCACACAACTTAGAGGGACACTGCAGATAATAACAATTTTTCTCGTATAAGTAAATTACTTTTTCAGATACCAAGATCACCACGCTTGCCGGGAGAAGACGCTTGGCAAGCGAGAAGAGTCGCAAAAAGAAAATGTGGGTGGCGACGCCCACCTTGAAGTTCCCAAGTTCCCGCACCAGTCGTCGTGACGTCATAGATTTTGTGGCGTCTGCTGGGGTCTACGTAGTTCCCAATCGGTAAAAATGAAGTACATATGTATCGTGTGCTGACAAAGCCAGAGACTTGACGTACCAAGTTTCACGAAATTTCATTCAGCCAACGTTGCCAAAATACCAAAAAGACATTTAAAAATCTGTGACGTCACTACCGGAGATTTCGGCGGCAAATTTGAAAGTGAGACTTGTGACACGTATTTTCTCATCTATTAGTAAACCTATAATGGTGAAACTAACGACGCTAGAGTTTTACAGAGTATCATTTATCAGTCTAAACTAATTTATTGTTTCACTTTAGTGTCCATTTTAAGGGTTTTAACGCTTCCAGAATTCCTGTGATAGCCGGGTGCCATTTGGGCATCGTCGAATACCGCCATGCTGTCGGATTCGCCATTCTGTCATATCTGATTGGACCACAAGGCTGCTGCGGCGTCTCTCATTGGGTCTGATTGACGACATTACAGAATTTGACAACGCGGTGAAGTAGGACGCCGCCATCATTAGCATTGTCAGTAGGACATGAGGAGGGGGGATTTCAATCCCCTCTCCTTTTATGTACACACAATCACACATGCTCACATACATATCGTGGCCCGGAGTGAGTGGGGGAGGGGGGACTCTTCCTTCTTCCCTGCCTGAAGTAAAATCCTGGGTACGACCCGGGCTGGTGGCGACTTCCTGTGACACTTTGTCAACCCAAGTACCACGAGTACTGTTATCAAAAAGAAGGTTTATAATAGGTCAACGCGTTGATATTCAAGCCACTGTTGAATATTTACACCAGCAGTCAAGTAGCATATGCACTTGCTTACTGCAGAAAAAAAGCTGTGTTCTTCCGGTTGAACTCTGCACCGCTAGGCGGCGCCACTAACCAGACAGCTCAAAAAAGCTCACGAATGAAGAAAAAAAAAGAAAGAAAACAGGCCAGGCGTCTATTTGCCGTCGCCTCACTTCAAAGGGTTGATAATGAAGCTCATCAGTGCATCACCAAGTTTATACACGAAGTTAGCCGATAATCCGCAAACACTAAGAAGATTGCGGACAAACTAAAGCACACAAGCGCGATTTTAGCTTCAGCAGCATTCGGGTCAGTGGCCCTGGGAAATCAGACTCCAAATTGTATACACTTAAGACTACTTTAAAAGACGCGCATTTAAATAGACTGTATAATTACATGCCGTATGTTCCCTGTAATCACATTTAACCGGTGTTCTGTACGCGTTTCAATTCGCGTTGATGTGACGCCGGCGTGAATACGTGTAAGCGATGTCCCCCGCTAATGCTGTCACGTAAGCCGTGATGTACGGCGTCGTCATCAGGTCCCTTCTAACTTCCACAGAAAGAGAAAGTGCGTGTTCACTGCCAGGAAAAGCCACATGACACAAGGAAGGAAGCAAGCAAAAGAAAGCACGAAAAGGGAGCGAGGAGTGCTGTACAGACCCCTTCCCCTCCCCCTCGCCCCTGTCTTTTCCTCGGCGTATTCATATCTGGTGTCGCTGACAAGCGGTGACAGCAGCGACAGCACGATGCTCCGTTTCCGTTCGCGACGCTCATGCTCCACCTTTATTCAGCCGCCTCGAGTGCTCCCAATCGTATATCTCGGCCGCGTCGTTAGCGCGCGTGACTCTGTCGCTGTCGTCACGAGCTCTCTTGTAAGAACGTGAACAGAGCGAACGACAAGGGTACAATGAAAGGTGAAGACAAGAGCCGATGTCTTTATTCACTCTAACACTTCCTTCACAGGATGTACGAAGCATGCCCACGCAGTTTTTTTCTGCTTCGCGGACTACGCACGCAATCGCGATCGTCAGAATCGCACTCTTCAAACCCGCCGACCGACGTGAAAGCCATCGAACCCAGCTCCTACACTTTGTTAAAAAAGAAACTATGCTTGTTCTCATGCACAATAGGATCCGATGACAAACGGTATGTTGCGCGGCGCGCGGAGCAAACAACTCATTTATTGAGTGAACGTGCCATTCACTGACGGGCGAGGATTAAAACCTAAACAGTCTATAAGAAAATAATTAGGGGTGTGCGAATATTCGAAAATTTCGAATAACGAATCGAATAGCATACTATTCGATTCGGTACTCGAATCGAATAGTAGATACTCGAAATACCGAATATTTTTCGAATAGTGTTCAAATAATTAGCGCCGACGGAAGAATCCCAAGACAATGAAATTTTGGAACAGTTAAAGGGCATTTTTATTTTTTTAATCACTAAATTACGAGTATGCATACATCCCAAGCTTTTACGAAACTACCGACGCTATATTGATTACCGGATGAAGGCGTTTTTTTTTTTTAATGAGAGCTCCACACTCACTCAGTTTTTACTATGCTGCAGCTGCATCGTATTAATCAGTTCCTGACTTCACCTTGTAATAACTGAAGGTGCACCTGCATTCAGCTTCATGAATAGCAATAGATGCGAGGGTTGTGTTTGCGTAAATTGTTCTTGCAGATAGAGCTTTCAACACCGTTGTCTACATTTCTTCAGTGCCGAGGACCATGTTGCGATAGCAGGTTTATGTTTCATTACCGCCTTAGCTGTATGCATGGTGTTCGGTTCAAAATTGTTTAGATATTATGTCTCAGTTTTATTTAAAAGCAGGCGACAAAGTATCTGCCGTCACTGCTATATTTCAACCTGCAGTTACAAAATATTTCGAAGGCTCGGGTCGCTGCTGCGTACGAGCTTACCTCAGTTTTCATATACTGTGGTATTTTGAGTCTGTTAATAGTAAGCGTAATGCTCTTTGGTGAAAGTTTGGGAATATTTCTTTTAAAAAAATGTTGTGTAGTTCTAGTACCGTTTTCAGAATGGTTGTCTTACTATTCGAAAACTATTCGAAGAGTATTCCATTAGTATTCGTATTCGATTCGGTGTCATCGCTATTCGATTCGTATTCGATTCGGTTCCGAAATTCACTATTCGCACAGCCCTAAAAATAATTGCTTTAGTTATTAAGTCGAAAGCCTTAGAAGCCCCATCAATCGCAAAATTTGACCGGCGTTGTCGGCTTCAACACGAGTGATGCAAAAGTACATCATGACGTGATGACGTCACCATATGACGTCACAATGACGTCACTCATGCCAGAACTTGTGATGTCACCACGACTTCACTATGACGCGATCACACGACAACGTCGCGTGGTCAAAGGTGGGCCGATCACGGAGGCAGTGTAAAATCAGTTGATGCGCAAAAAGCTGGCAATGCCTCCGATCCCGGAGGCAGTGCAAAACCGCGTTAGGTGATGTAAGCTTTCGAAGCGGGGAGAGAAGATGGCTTGCGCTTTCGAGTCGTCTTAGGCGATTGCACAAGGGACCACATGACTTTTCATTATTCATGGAACAAACGCTGAACTTTGAAAGATACAGCGAGAGAACTTACCATTACAGAAAATATAAACGAGTCAGTATCAGTTTGTACGTTCTGGCCCGCTCTTTATTGTACACTGACAGAAGATGAAAGTGGAGCGGTATCAGCTGGCAGTGGGGCAGAGGTTCGAATCCACTCGTTTACCACTTGCCTCTGCCTTGTTTATTACAACTTCCTCTCTCTGCACTACTGAATTGAAACGAGCAACAGAACAGATGCTTGTCGCTGTCACCGTGCACATCTGTTTCTCTCGACTTACTGACAGTCGCTTTTGTTCTGCTTTTGTTTTTATTATCACGAGTTGTACGACACCGCGGCACGTCAGCATTCATAACACCGTCCTAAATAAATCGCTCATTGGCCCTTTGTTTGGCACACGCTTCCCGAGTAACACCTCACCCGAAGTCGTCGCGAGTTTGCGTGATGTCAAGCCCGGTTTTAGCGAAGCCCGGTTTTAGCGAACCACCGGCGAGTGTCGTACGAATAAATCATCGACCACCAATATGTCTGCATGTCTAGCATGCAATTTTATTATATTTTAAAAGCGAAGCATTTCTTAGCGAACTTCTGCGACTTTGACCGTATCTATCTATCTATCTATCTATCTATCTATCTATCTATCTATCTATCTATCTATCTATCTATCTATCTATCTATCTATCTATCTATCTATCTATCTATCTATCTATCTATCTATCTATCTATCTATCTATCTATCTATCTATCTATCTATCTATCTATCTAGCCGCCTACGACTTTGGGCTCTCCTGGCCGTTTCGTTAATCGGATCTATACCAATATTGGTGTGTCATAACATGGCCTTATTACGAACATAACTGACAGGTCATATCATGAAAATCATGACACACATGTCATGAACAGCATGATTTACATTCCACGGCCTTTGGGCTCTTGCGGCCGTTCCGTTAATTTCATATATACCAAAATTGGTACGGCGTGACAAGAGCTCATGACGAAAATAATGACAGGTCCTAACGTGCAAATCATGACGCGCATGTCATGTGCAGTGTGATTTACATGACATGGTCTCGGGGCGCTCGCGGCCGTTTAAATGAACGGATATATACGAAAACTGGTATGACGAGACATTTCTGTATGACGAACATAACTGACACGTGGTAACATGAAAATCATGACATGCATGTCATGTACGACATGATTTACATGCCACGCTCATGGCGTACTCGCGGTCGTTTCGCTAGAATGATATACACCCAAATTAGTATTGTGCGATGTGACTGTATCAAGAACATGAATAACAGGTGGTAGCATGAAAACCATGACATCCATGACATGTATGTCATGATTCACATGCCACGCTCATGGTGCATTCGCGGCTGTTTCGCTTGCATGTTATACACCAAAATTGGTATTGCGTGACACGACCGTATGACGAACGTAAGTGAGAGGTGGTAACATGAAAATCATGACATGCAAGTCATGTACGGCCTGATTTACATGCCACGCTCATGGTGCGCTAACGGCCGTTTCAGTAGATTGATATACACCAAAAATGGTATTGCGCGATGTGACTGTATGAAGAACATGAATAACAGTTGGTAAAATGAAAACCATGACATGCATGTCATGTATGCCATGATTTACATGCCATGCTCATGACGCACTCGTGGCCGTTTCGCTTGCTTGATATACACCAAAATTGGTATTGCGCGAGGCGACTGCATGACGAACGTAAATGAGAGGTGGTAACATGGAACTCATGACATGCAGGTCATGTACGACATGATTTACAAGCCACACTATTGATACATTCGCGGCCGTTTTCCTAGCTTGATATATACGAAAATTGGTACTGCGCGACGCGACTGTATGACGAACATGAATAACTGGTGGTAACACGAAAACCGTGACATGATGTCATGTATGTCATGATTTACATGCCGCGCTCATGGTGCATTCGCGGCCGTTTCGCTAGCTTGATATACACCAAAATTGGTATTGCGCGACGCGACTGTATATGACGAACGTAAACGAAAGGTGGTAACATGAAAATCATGACATGCATGACATGTACGATATGATTTGCATGCCATGCTCATGGCGCACTCGTGGCCGTTTCGCTAGCTTGATATACACCAAAACTGGTATTGCGCGATGTGACTGTATGATGAACATTAGTGACAGGTGGTAACATGAAAAACCACGATGTGCATGTCATGTATGGCATGATTTACATGCTATACTCATGGTGCATTCGCAGCCATTTCGGTCTTTTGATATACACCAAAATTGGTATTGCGCGATGTGACTGTATGATGAACATAAATTAGAGGTCTTAACACGCGAATCATGTTATTCATGTCATGTACGGTACGCTTTACATGCCACTGTCATGGTGCGCTTGCGGCCGTTTTGTTAACGTGATATATACCAAAATTGGTATGGCATGACACGAGTGCGTGATGAACATAAACGACAGGTCATGCATTGTATATACCAGAATATGCGTTTCATTGGCGTGGTGTATATTAGATTGTGCGTGCATGTGTGCATGGCAGACATGCGATATATGGTGGACTAGATGCCATGGCATGATTGATTTCATTTGGCTTAAAGACAAACAAGGTGATGTATGCAGCTCTTTGCTGGCTGCTTCGCATTACATCGATTCCCACAGTGCGTGGGATCTGCCGGATTTTTTTAGTAGTTATATTACTTCTTTTAATACTTCGCAATGTGTGCATTTGTTTTGGTAGTGTTTGATCTATCTATCTATCTATCTATCTATCTATCTATCTATCTATCTATCTATCTATCTATCTATCTATCTATCTATCTATCTATCTATCTATCTATCTATCTATCTATCTATCTATCTATCTATCTATCTATCTATCTATCTATCTATCTATCTATCTATCTATCTATCTATCTAATTGTGCAACTATTTGCCGGAATATTCATCATGCAGGGATAGCATGTCTTCTTCAGTCCCGTGTTTCCTTGACCTTTTGTACGCGAGAGAATATCTAAACATATCCCCACTTCTCTTGCGATTTGTGAATCTATACTATCACACACTATTATATCATACTATCACAACACGCATACTGTCAGCACTGACTAATGCTCGGTAGTGTTGGCTATATGATGGCTAGCTTGTGTCAGCTAATGCTGGATTAATTTAGCAAATGCTGGCTAACGTAGGCTACGTATGGTAGTAGTTGTAGAAGCAGTAGTGGTAGTAGTACTAGTAGTAGCAGCAGCAGCAGCAGCAGTAGTAGTAGTAGTAGTAGTAGTAGCTAAATGATTGCTAGTACGAGCTTACTATTAGCAAAAGGCGGTCAGTGTGACCATGCGTGTGCTAAATGATGGTAAGTGTTCGCTCATGTTTGCTGATGTAGGCTGTCCACGGTGAATAATAATTATATCTGGGGTTTAACGTCCCGGAACCACGATATGATTATGAGAGACGCCGTAGTGGAGGGCTCCGGAAATTTCGACCACCTGGGGTTCTTTAACGTGCACCTAAATCTGAGTACACTGGCCTCAAACATTTTCTACTCCATCGAAAATGCAGCCGCCGTGGCCGGGATTCGATCCCGCGACCTTCGGGTCAGCAGTCGAGCGCCATAACCACTAGACCACCGTGGCAGGGCTACATAGTCGGGTTCTAAGCATTATGATCCTGTCCGCTGTTGACTCAGATCTTTACCTCTATTAGGTCTTTGTTCCTTGCTATATACACATTCTTTACGTATTCTCTACTGTGGAAATGCTATCCACGGTTATAACAGTGCACCATTGTCTTCATGGAGTTTAAATGCAATGATGCTGCCCCATATAAATAGATGACTACCTTAGCTGGTCCTCCCTGAATGTTTTCGCTGAACAAGAACGACGCGGCAGCAAGAACAACAACAAACAACAACAAACAACAACAGGAACAGCGTCGAATGAGTACTGTACGTTACATGACTTGAAGAGAGAGAAACGCAAAGCAACGCAAGGCCAGAAAAATATACATATCTACTAATACCATTGTTCGATATCATCACCATCATCATAATCGTTCCACCGTTCAAAAAGGGGAGTGGAGAGGGTGTGTGTGGAGAGGAGGTGTGTGGAGAGGGTTTGCGCATGCGCAGTAAGGCTGGTCACGCCGCACACCACTACCACCACCGGATTGAACTCCGCCATTAGATGCTTCACATCTGAAAGCACATACAGGTGATCACCATGCATGAATAAGACGAAGCAGCGCGTTCTACGTCACGTGGAGTCACGGGGCTGTTGCTGGCGTGGATGATTTATTTCGTTATCGATCGACGTAACCAACGCCTGACGAATGCTGCTCTTCGCACGTCTGGGGGCCCTGTTACGTGCGTAAGGCTTAGAAGACATCACGAACGAGGCGCTCGTGTTTCGTACGAGGGATGGATATTTATAAGCATGGCATGAAGTTGAACATAACAAGGAAATAAGCAAACGAAAACAACAATGACAAAAATAACTATTGTACTTGATGCGCCCAATCGATTGGGGTTTTGGTGGCTAATTGTGCGAATTTTGCTCGTCTTCGTGTAACTTTTGCGCTTGTCCTGAGTTGGTGCTATAACAATTGTCATGAACTACCAACCAGCCCAAGCCGGCACCCTCTGTTCCAAACCGCCCCTAATCATTCTAGCGTAATATTCTCGTGTGATTTCATCCCAGTGAAATTTTTGGTGATATCTTATTGATTAAGGTTAAAACTCTAACCACGGGTGCAGTTGTGCCCGTGGTGTCTTGTTCGTTTATTCCTCTGTCTTCGTTTTTTTTTCTTTTTTTTTGAGAAATTTTAACCTTATTCAAACTATGAACCAACTAGCCCGCAAGAACGTCTCATTGACGTTCGATATTGTCTCCAAGCCTTCTACAAATTTGCAAGAGACTGGCTTTGCCAAGTTGATATGACGAATTGTACTTCAAGCGAAGCTTGTTGTGCATTACAGATTTCGGTGGTAGTACACGAACATCGCTCTTCGAGCGAAGGCGCTGTGCATCGTGTTACTTGCAATGATAATAATTGTTGGTGTTTTAGGTCCCAAAACCACGATATAACTATGAGAAACGCCGTAGTGGAGGGCCCCGGAAATTTCGACCACCTGGAGTTCTTTAACATGCACCTGAATCTAAGCACACGGGTCTCTAGCATTTTGCCTCCGTCTAAATGCGGCCGCCCCAGCCGGGATTCGATCCCGCGACCTTCAGGGTCAACACTCGAGCACGACAACCATTAGACCAGAGCGACGGATGCTAGAAACGGAGAAAAGGGCACAGCGGTGCGTTTGTTCTCGAAAATGTTCTAAAGTTCGAGTTTAGACATACGTAGCTTCCTGTACTTACAGTGGTTGCTCAGTCCTGTGATGTGCACCGGTCTATGTTGGTTAGTTCGATTGAATTTTAACTAAGGTTGCCGCCGACTGAGAATTTATCATAAATTATGGAAAACGAAATGCAAAGAAAAGATTAATTGCTATCGTTTCCGCGAAAATGTCGGAAAGGGTGGTTGCAAGAAAGACTATGCGAATAAGTTATGGATTCATTTTCTTAGTATTGTTCTTCGGGAGAAGGAACCAGTCATTATGACGAAGTAATTGACAGGAAAACATACAAGCGACGAAATACTGGCGCATGACAAAGTAGGGTAAATCCTAGAAACGCTCGTATTGAGTAAATGCGCTCTCGTGACAGTTTCGAGAGAAATGAACTAAACACCGACGCTCGCTAGAGGTCGCCCGGCTCTGGTCTACAGGTGGTCGCGAAGAGGAAGTTTTTGAGACGTCCTCTGAGTGACGCTCGAGGGTTTAAAATGAAGAGACATTTTCCAAGAAAGCGTCGCGATATTTACAATTTTTCAGCGACAGATCTCGCGCGATGCGGAAAGCAAAATAGTAGAAAATGAACATTTTTTAAAGCAACAGATCCGAACAACGGAACCAGTTAATGCGAAACGAAGTTTATATTTCACAACGCGTGAAAGCGACGCGAATGCTTCGTGTCTTATAGCGTAAACAATCGCGCTTAAATGAGGCTGGTTGAAGACAATATTCAACGAAAAAAAAAAAAAAAACGCTAACACTGAATAGTGTGTGATAACAGCGTATATCGCGTGTTTTGTATGCTTATGTGTTGGTATTTAGGAAAATTGCAGTGGTAAGCAAACGAAGCTTTACCGACATGTCCAACCGAATAGGTTGTAGTTATAATTCATAAGAAAAAATACTTGGGCGAGTTTGTAAGGTACCGTGTTGGTATTTAGAGGTTAGTCAGTAAATTGAAAATTGGTGTTATGGTGCTAAAGCGACAGATGCTTTGGTGTAGTCGATAGCTTGTACCTAGTTAAGAATAAATTTAAAGAGAGAGATAGAAAAAAAAACGAAAAAAAATGCAAATGGGTAAGCTAGGTTTTGTCCAGTACTTAACAAAGTTAACTTACAATTAATAAAATGAATTAGGGGGGGGGGGGGTATAATCAACGCTCTTGCTCAGTTGGTAGAGCATAGCGCACGTAATTCGGAGGTTACGAAATTGGTGATAAAAGAAGTTAAGCACGCAAACACGGACACAAGGAAAGTTATCAGCACAACACAAACGCCGTGTTGTGTTGTCTTGTGTCCTTGTCTGCAGGCCTACCTTCTTTTTTTCGTGAATCCGTACTAACTAGATCAAGTTTCCGTCTTTCTATGGAATGCAATCTCCCATGATCGGTTAATTTCATTTATATACCTTCCCGTCCATTTTCCATATTTTTTTTCCATTTCAATTAAATCGAGTTGTCTCCGCTGCACTTTCCGTGGTTTCATGTTATGACTAACAGAAATAGGACCAGTTAGTTCCGCTTTTCGCTCAAAAGCCATTGCAGCACAGAACACGAAGAAGAAAACTGGAGGTTGTCTTTGTTGTCCTAAGATGATGCACGTTAATTACATACGCGGAGATGATTTATTAATGGTACGAGATATACGAAAATGAGCGTTGTGTTTTTATTTCATCGCCTTCCTTGTCTTCTGCCTCATGTCATGACTCAACGACGCGCCCAGTAATCGTCATTAAAGAGATGCGAGTCGAAAATGCATGTATTTGCGGTAGGTAGGCGAAAGCGAGCGACCGACCGAAATATTTGCGTTGATAACTCTGACACTTGCTGCACACCGGTTATGTATTATTCTGGTACGCTATAACACCGGTGAACGTTAGCGATGCTTGCGGTGTGCGTCGCATTCTTTTCGTCGTAGTGTCGGAGGTGTTTTTGCGCTAAAGACATCATGGTGAGAACAAAGTTTTCAGTCTGCTCGTATGAGAATATCTTTCACCGGATTTCCAATGTTTGTGATGATTACCATAGGCTTGTGCATGGTTCTCCATTGGAGGGGGGGGGGTCATGATTTACCGCAGTGCCCCCCCCCTCCCAACCCCCTAGTTGGCCGAGTCACACACGCAAAAAAAAGAAAGCTTCGCAATGGATGCAAAACCAAAAATTAAGCGACGGGGTGGTTCCCGTAACGGCCTGCCAGCTTTACCGTGGGTAGAGTTGGGAAGTAAACAGGCTTTGGAACGCAACATCAGGGGCCCGCGGCTACAATTATCGCCAAAAACCCATTTGGCCATAAGCTTGCACTTGTACAGGTGAATTCGAGCAGTGCCTTGTGGAATCCGTTATCACGTATCCAGAGGTCATAGCTGGCCGTGACACTGTATATAGCGAAGGCCGGCTTGTTCGCTTATCTGTGCTTTTCCGTCAGCAACATAACTTTTCTGCACTATTTATTTTCCGAATAAGACATATAGTATAATGAAACTGCACAAACAGCTCGGCTAACGTTCGCTGGGACACTCTACAAACGGAATAATGTTTTGTTTGTAGTTTTTCCGCAGCAACATTACTACTAATAAGAGGGGCGTCGCCAGAAATTTTTTGTCGGGGGTGGGGGAGGGGGTTTCAACCTTCCTTTATGTATGTTCGTGCGTGCGTTTGTATGAGTGCGTGTATATCTACTCATACAAAAATGAAAAATTTATGGGGGGGGGGGGGTCCCCTTGCTACGCCTCTGGCTAATAAACGTTTCCACCGCCATCCTCCTCCTCACAGTCACAGACTTCTCCGAGAAAGACAGTCGTCGTCTTCGAGCGCAATTTCGACGATAAGGTGTCCTCCACGATCCAACAAACACCGTCATAGTTTATTCCACAATCCAGCGAGACCACAATTACTTCCGACGGGCTGCGCACCATCCATGCTGTTACAATGAGTATACGGTGCACCCAGCGAAGAATAAAAAGAAAATCCTGTCTTGAACACCGACGTCGTCGCCTTGAATAGACAGCTTTCTCGTATTTAAGCCCAATTATGGCACCAGTTTCCGTCGGCTCACTTCATCTTCAGCAGTCCACCTAGCTTCCATCGCAAAGATCCTGGAATGGTCCACAGTAATGGCCCTACTTTCGCTACTAATTAACCCTAATTACCGCAGCTTCTGTCGACTCACTTCGCGTTCAATGGTCACTCGCGGTCCGCAACATAAAGCGAACCTTTCTGAGAGCGCTCCCACCTTAAAGCTCGGCGCTGCTGCGTTTCAATGTCGTCGCTTTCGTGAAAGAACTCCAGCGTCTTCAAGAAGGGCCGGTCAGCGTGGAGCTTAAAATACGTCGTTGTGCGAAGTTGAGCGACGAGGTCACGTGGACGTGCGTGCGTGTACGCATTTACGTAACACCTTCGCGAAAAGCTCGGTCGCTTGAATGCGGGGCAGTCGTGAATGTAACCCTGCCATGCAGTCCGAGGAGCGAGCTGCGTGATAAGCTGCAGATGTCGGGCATACATATTCTCCCGTAGGGGGTCTCAGGTGCGCTCTCAGTGTCTGTAGAGTTAGTTGCTCTGAAGTGTCTCACCTTTTCTTTCTTTTTTTTCCTGAGTCACCACGAGAAGTTGCGAGGGGTTTCCACGCATGCGGTCCTCTGTATCGGTTACAATCTAAGAAAAAAGAAATTCAGAAGCCCCTGCTCTATCCGGAAAATGGGGGCAAGCGAAGATGCATGCCGGACGTACTACTTTCCTATCTATCTATCTATCTATCTATCTATCTATCTATCTATCTATCTATCTATCTATCTATCTATCTATCTATCTATCTATCTATCTATCTATCTATCTATCTATCTATCTATCTATCTATCTATCTATCTATCTATCTATCTATCTATCTATCTATCTATCTATCTATCTATCTATCTATCTATCTGTCTGTCTGTCTGTCTGTCTGTCTGTCTGTCTGTCTGTCTGTCTGTCTGTCTGTCTGTCTGTCTGTCTGTCTGTCTGTCTGTCTGTCTGTCTGTCTGTCTTTCACATTGCGCAGTGCCCCTTCCTAACTTTTGCCTTTCGCCATGCCGGGAATCGGACCTTCATCCACGTGTCTAGCAGCTCGACACTTCAGTAGCTACCGGCAACAACGACGGCCATGCGTTCACATCCAAGCAACAATGAAATGTGGCACCGTGAAATGTCAAGTCACCACGATAAAAGATCAGACTGCCAAATCAGAAAAGGCTGATCGCCAACAAGCTCACGATCGAGAGGCATCAGTTATTGTAAAACGGCGCATAACAAATACGCACGTCACCGGCGTACCTTTGGGGGCCGAATTCCTATACGCTCGCCGACGCCGGGTCTTTCGCGTAAGGCGCCGAAATCTGTGAGCTGAAAAAGGCTAGCTTAAAAAGTCCAGAAGAAAAAGTCCCCAAGCGCTTCCTACGAAAGAAAAAAGAAATACAACTCGCCCTCATGGTTGCACGCTTTCGCGCGCCTTTTTTTTTATGACAGTGTCGAAAAGCGCGCGAAAAGCCCTTTTGCCGCGCCCGTTAGCGCGCGCATTTCCAACGGCTGGGTCACTGTGGCACTGCGTCTTTTGAAATCCTCTCCTTTCTGCATCGTCTTTGTTAGTAAACGTTGCCTCGGAAAATGTTCTTCCCTTATTCGCTTAGGTAGCGACCCCCCTCCTTGCCCTTTCTCTTTCCCATTTTTTTTCTTCACTTTGCTCTGGCTCTTCCTCGAACACTTGGTGTTCTGTTAGTTTTTCTTCTATCTAATCTGTCAAGGTTACCTTGCCTTCGCAGAGAGAGAAAAAAAATTCATGAGCCATTCACCCTGTAAAGGCGGATTTCGAGCGAAGCTGTGTAGCATACGTATTTCTTTATTTTATTAATTTATGTATACATTTATTTATAATTTGTGGGTTTAGCGTATGCTACATTAAAGGGTTATGAACCAACCCTCGGGCTTGGCGAGAAAACGCATCCTCCGGAAAGCAGACACTGCTATGAACAGCTCAGCCAAATGTGGCAGTCGTGCGCGGAAGGAGAGTTTAGACGCGGAGTGTGGTGTTGCCATTTTATCAGGCGCCCTATTTTCATACAGGGGCCTGTACTCACTCTCTTCGGAAACGCCGGCGCGGGCTGTTTGACGTCGAACAGCGGGTAGCATGCTATTGGCCAACAGCCGACCTGAATCGGGAGCGGTGTTCGGATCAGATGCGCCCCTTGTCACGGGGTGCCGCCACGCGCCGGCGCCGCGCTCCATAGTCTGCTAACATTACACAGTGAGGCACACTCGTGCACAGGAATCACGACGGGAGAGGGCGATCGCGTTTCATCACGCGCACTCAAGGTCATTACACGCGCTGACGTGACTTCATTGCCCCGTGCCGTTAATCGTTGTCTTTAACTGTAGTATACTAATTCAGATATCAATTGAAATTAATTCATTTAGACGAGAAATCAGCCTTTCCGTCGGTGGGATCTGAACCCACAACCTTATAATTGGTTGTGTCTAACACATAAGCGAACCCCTCGAGAAAAGTTCCTCTTTTTTCGTTCAACCCGCAAAAGTAATTCGTTGCCTTACTGATTGCAGCGAAAAGTAATTTAATTACTGTAATTTCAATTACCGTAATTGCATCACTGCCACGTCTGGTATCTTGGGACTTCCCCAAGCAGAGCCCTCGAACCATCGTCGAAATTCATTATCCCATACCTCTCTGCTTGCCAGCTTTCCCACAGCTGTACAGTCGACAAGACAAACAACGCAACTTTGTTTTGTTTTGTCCTTTCATTTTCGATTGGGACAACACCTGGAATTCTTCTCGGCTACAAAGACTTTTCTCTGCCTTTTGCTCACACGGGCACGTGAGGACCGTTTGAGGAGAGAGAGAGAGAGATAAAGAGAAAGAGAGAAGCTGCTTCGTTTGTGGCGGTGAGGGTGATGTGAAAGGGCATAAGACGGCTGAGAGGAGGGTGGCGTAGCTGTCAGCTATACGCAAGCCTACCTTTTTACGCCACGATGAGCAAGTTTTATTGAAGTGTTCTCGGAGATCCGCTCGAAGAAGCGAGCCTGCGTGTGTCTCGTGAAGTGCCGGCTTCATAATTGGTGAGCGGAGTAAAAATAAAAATAGAAAATAAAACAATTACTTGTCTGTCTAGGAGACGGAAGAATAGCTGACCGCGGTGCGGTGCGCTCTCGCGTTGTCACAGGTGTGAGTGAGAAAGGGAGTGACGGACACGAGATGCTCTGATCGCGAAAGAGTTACGGGAGCCTGCGCTCCAGCTGACCCGTGAAAGGTTATGAAATATACTCCATCCGCGGTCGGCACAAAGACAGACAGACATACAGACAGACCCTATAGTACCAGGTTTGCTACCCTGCACAGGTGTGGTGAAGTCGGAAAATAGATAGATAGATAGATAGATAGATAGATAGATAGATAGATAGATAGATAGATAGATAGATAGATAGATAGATAGATAGATAGATAGATAGATAGATAGATAGATAGATAGATAGATAGATAGATAGATAGATAGATAGATAGATAGATAGATAGATAGATAGATAGATAGATAGATAGATAGATAGATAGATAGATAGATAGATAGATAGATAGATCATGACTGGAACAGAGAGATGACACGTAGGTCTTCGACACGGAGACCATTAGTGGAATCTTGTGCCGTCTCTCTGTGAACGCGCAGTGGTGGTAACATAGGTCGTCAAAAAAATTGGAGCTCACTCAGACCCACTGAAGAAATATATTTTGCTCTGAGCGCTCACTCGGACTCAGACTCACCGAAAATTTTCTCAGCCGGACTCACTCGGACTCAGACTCACTAAAATCTTCCTCAAAAGGACTCACTCGGACTCAAGCTCACCAACATATTACTCAGCCGGACTCACTCAGACTCACGGCTTGATCTGAGTTTGAGTGAGTCGACTCACGAGTCTATTAGTGTAAAATGAGCTTTTTCGATCATGGTGTCAATGCTCTTTAGGGCCAATATTTCTCATAGTCGGTGCTCTACGATACGCCTTTTGATCTAGTACCTTCAAATACGAGTTATCAGTGGTTTCAATCCTGTTAAGACATTTTCTATGAAATACGTGACTCACACGAGTTATTTTTATCAAGAACTTCTCATCAAAGAGTTTGCGGAAGCAGGTCATGGCAACCCCTGGCCACGCCCTTGATCAATAAAAATTGAGGTGGCGCATGAACGCTATTGCGTTGAGACAAGTGTGAAGAGATTTGAGTATAAACGTAAGCCGATATAAGGCTCATATTAATGCTGAAGATGAGTAGATAGGAACATAGGTCGGCAATAGAAGGTAGAGTTCACTCAGACTGACACAAGGAATATATTTCGCGCTTAGGACTCACTCGGGCTCAGAATCACCTATATTTTCCTCAACCGGGCTTACTCGGACTCAAGCTCAATAAAATATTACTCACCCGGACTCACTCAGACTCAGACTAACGGCCCGATTTGAGTCTGAGTGAGTCGACTCATGAGTCAGTTTGCCGGCCTATGGGTGGTAATGACGGCCACGCGACTTCCGCCACAGCTTTCATCACATCTGCCTCTTTTCGGCTCATCGAATGAAACGCGTTGGCTGGTGGCGGTGGCAGCGGCAGTGGTGGTAGCTGTCGGCAAAGAGAAGTCCGGTGGTCCGCTGGAGTATGACGTCGCGGTGATAAAAAATGTCACACGGACCCTTGTGCATTTGACTAAGACGTCTCCAAGGCGAAAGCCATATTATTTTCCTTCTCAGTCGACTGTATTGACCTTTGTCGTCCCCCTCTTCCCCCTACACGTTTCTGCACCCAACACTCCGGGAGCGGAAGCATTGGAAGCTTTCTGCACATCACGTGATTTTGCAGTGCCCCCGAAATCGGCCCATTTTTGACCAGGCGCCGATGTCACGCGATGACGTCATCATGTGACGTCATGGTTACGTCGAGATTGCGTCACGCATTGTGGCGACCTCCAACGTCATGATGACGTCTTAAGGTGACGTCATCACGTAAGGATCTTTTGCATCACTCGTGCTGACGCCGACCTTTAAGGCGAAAGCCTTAGATGCCTCATAAAACGCGATAATTGACCGTCATACAAGAGTATCGGCGTCCCGCATCGTCGGCGTCTACACGAGGGATGCCGAAATCGTCACGTGATGACCTCACCGTATGACGCCACAGTGACATCACATAACACAAAATTTTATGAAGTCACCACGACGTCATTATGACGTCACATATCGTGACGTCCACAGATGAAGTCGTCACATAATACCTTCGCATGGTCAAATGTGGGCCGATCACGGAGGCAGTGCAAAACCGTGTTCGGTGTAGAAAGCTTTCGGAGGGGGAGGATCAAAAGATCGACTCAGAAGAAAAAGATGGCTTTCGCCTTCGAGGCGAACGCATAAGGATCCCTGTGAGTTTTTTGGCGCTTGATGAGGCATTCAAGGCTTTCGCCCCTAACAACTCACGACTATCACTCGTGGTTCTAACCACGAGTAATCACTTGCTTTGTACGACTTCTAAGTCTCACAAGGCAAAGGGTCTTAACGTTCGGCTACCAACGATTTTGCGTAAATTTGTGACTAATGACCAACTCGCCCAAATATGCATCCTTCTACGATTTGCGTAATCCAAGAAGGATCTTTCTTTGTCCTGGAGGGAGTTCTTTATCCCATACGAGGCGTCCTTGTCGACGAAGGACGCCTCGTTACATACGTTGGGATCAGACACCGCGCGCGCGCACCCGCGTATATCGTTTCGTTCCTCGCTGATGAATGGCGGAGGCCACGCCAGCTGCTTCGTGTTTTCCGTCGCGGAAGCGCACGCAAACGCCCGGCTTTGCGCGCGTCTTCGTATAGTGTGTGATGATACCGGGCGGTGGCCACCTGCCAGAGTATCTCGGGGCTGAAGCTATTGGAACGCGAGCCCGTCCCGAAGAAACAAACAAAGTGGCCCACTGCCTGGACAAGCAGTCTGGGATCCAGAAAACCTCTCTCCCAGTAGCCGCGTACAAGAGCATTCGGGACAACGTACTGCGTGCTTCGATTCCAAGCTTCGCGTCGAGGCCCGCCAGGAAATTAAGTTTATTCGTGAGGGCTTCCACTTGCCGAAAACATTCTTCGACGGTACCTTCAGTCGCAGTCGTGGTTATCAATTAGGGGGCAGGGGGAGGTTTTACCGCAACGTCCCCTCCCTCCTTCACAACGGTTGGGTCCGAACGAAAAGATGCTTCGCATTGAATGCAAGAATGAAAATAATGAATCGATGATTTGCGAAGCAAATCATCGATTCATTATTAAATACGCCTGCACGCGAAATACCCCTGCACGCGAAAAAATAAGGGGACAAGTCCGACTGAATGATGGTAAGGGCGAGAATTGGTGCCCCACTTAGATAAATAGGGGGGGGGGGGAGAGGGGGTGCTGGCGTCCACTCCCCTATGCACTGAAGGCAAAGGCGTGGTTCAAGCTTTGGTTCAAGCTTTCGGACGTCTGAATAAGTAAATAAATAGGGGGGGGGCGCCCCCTACCCCCCCCCCCCCCTCTTTTAAGCACGCCTATCATTCGTTAATTCACAAAACTTCGTTATGAGTCCTGAAGCCCGGAGGTGGGGCGCGTCCACGTCGGCACCGTTAGGCCGAGCCTTATGGTGCCATCGTGAACCCTCTGGACAGCCCGTAGTTGATCTTGATACGAACAGCTGGAGATCATCTTCTGCCAGTGAAACCACTTTTCTTCGCCATTGGCGAGAGTCGCGGCACAGCCCGCCAGCATGTGTCTGATTTCAATGATGCCATCGCATGCGTCACATTCTTTTCTAATTTCACTTTCGGGGTGAATTTTATTTACAAAATACGGAGTAAGGTTACGTCCCGGTTTGCAGTAAACGTAGCGTGACCGCCTGAGTCCTGTTCAACTTTTCCTATGGCAGTGGGAATTGCCTACGCCCCATGTAGTAGTATTTAGGGATCTAGTTGTAAGTTAGTAAATGATCTTTATGATCCCCGGAATGGTAGTGGGCGTCGGTTCTGTTTTGACCGGCACGGCGAGCGAGTCCTCGTGCCAGGTCATTCGTCCCCTCGTTGAGGTTGACTCGAACCTCGCCCACTTGTCGCATATGTGCAGGAAACCATCGGATTTCAGTTTCTATAGTTTCGACCTTGCCGATAAGTTTAACCGCAGTCCCAGCGATATGGCCCTCGTCATTCTTAATCGCTGCTTTGGAATCGCTGTAATAGTAAGGCCAGTTTCGGTTCCTGATAGCTAAAGCAATCGCGGCTTGCTCTGCCACCGTTGATTCCTTAGTGAAGATGGTGACCTTCAGTGCGTTCTGGGGTAAGCGAACACTGAACGGATTTGATCGATTTCTTAGAGCGAATAGTTTTCTTTGGTTCAAGCTTTCGCCTGTTTACATAAATAAATAAATAAATAAATAAATAAATAAATAAATAAATAAATAAATAAATAAATAAATAAATAAATCGAGCTAGTCTCGTGAGTTTAAGCTAGGCAGCGAGGCTGCCCCCTGTTGAAGAGATGAAAGAGAAATACAAAAAAAAATCAAAGCCTGTTCCACCTCAAGTGAAAGCTGTACGAACTGCGGAGCGTCGATTAACCTGTGTTCCCCTTGTGTTTGTCTCGTGTCTATCTTCTATTTTCTGTTCTTTTCGTGCGATTATCTGACTTGTTTTGTGATTATCTATTTTCTGTTTTATGGTCTGCTTTCTATCGTTTTTCTACTGCTGAGCTGCTCCGAGCGCAGTGCGTCTAACTCTTGACTCTGACGCTTCGCCCCCGCTTCTGTCTTCCGTAGATCTGTGTCTAACTCCCGACGCTGGCGTTTCGCTGTCGCTTCGCTGGTTCGGACAGACGAATTAGCCCTTCGACAACGCTGGCGATCAAGGGCAAGCGCTCGCCGGCGTTCCAGGCGAATAGCCTGCTCGGCTTATGTGTATCAAACGTGACGCCATCTGCGTGACGCCAACGCGAGACGTTAGACGACGACAGTGCGGTTCCCTAAGCTGCTCCGCAGTCAACATTTGAAACGAGCAAGACGATACGGAGAGACGGGTTACATAAACAAATTTACGAAAGCAAACTGAGATGCTCCCGCTTCTCGAAGCAAATGTGAAGTCGGAGCCTGTGCCACCGACAGTTCGAATCATCCGGAGTCGTTGCTGGCGTCTGTAAATCACGCGACTCACCATTCACGACTCGACACATGTAGTCGAATATAAGCAGCCGGGTGATGAATGGACGCTCAGATCACGCCATTTCACGTCTAGGGCGTGCGTTTCCGCACCTCAAGCAACGGGCGTGATAAACTTGACTTATAGCGGAATTAGCAGCGCTGCAAAGTTTACAAGAAAAGACGCGAGACAAGGACATCACATACGTCGCCTGTTACACTAAGACGTTCCAACTAGCCCCAACACAAGCTCTTCTAAAACTTGACTCCTCGAAAGCTTCCTTCGACAAAAAACTTATCGCAACGTGCGGGCGGCTTCAGAGCAGTGCCGAGCCAAACATTGGTCATAAAGTCAACAGGGTCCATAATGAATTCGCCTAAGACGACTCGAAGGCGACAGCCATCTTCTTTTTTTTTTTTCAGTCGATTGTATTAAACCCCTTTCCCCGAGAGCTTTCTGCACATAACGTAGTTTTGACTGACTCCAGGGTCGGAGGCATTGCAAGCTTGCTGCACCTCACGCAGTTTTGCAGAACCTCCGAGATCGGCACACCTTTCACCAAACGACGATGTGACGTGATGACGCCATCATATAGCGTCACGATGACGTCATATTGATGTCACAAATCTCGGCAATCCGTGACGTCATGATGACGTCATATTGACGTCACAAATCCTGGCGATCTGTGACATCGTGATCACGTCACACGATGACGTCATCACGTTATGATGACTTTTTGCATCACTTCGTGTTAACGCTGACACCGGCGACGGTCATTTTTCGCGTATGATGAGGCATATAAGGCTTTTGCCTTAAAGAGAAAGAAAAGAAAAAAAAGGTAGTCAGGTTCACCAAAGCTGGCTTGCCCGCAACAAGAATCCTCGTAAGGAGAAGTCAACCTCATGCATTTCATTCGTCCTACACTTTTGCCAGGGTGCCAGCTTGTCACGGTGAAATTCTCACATATCTAGCGCAGGAATATGCGTAACTTCAGTGGACTTCAAATTTGCAAGCCTAATGTAATAATTATACTCCATCTCAGAAGTTCCCTTCAGCACTGTGGAGGCTACAGGGCCCCTTAGCCAATAGGAAGGGCGAAAATCCCTCACGATGTATTCATCCGCGCCGCGTCGTCTGCTCCGCGTCTCCCTGGCGACTGCGCGCACGCGTTGGGCGAGGAAAGCGAGCAGACGGCAACGCCGAAAATAAAAGAACATGGCTGCGCCCATCGACGCTGGTGCCCTCCGCCTCGAATTCATCACGGCGTCGTCGTGCGCTGTGTGGCACGTAAGTTCCAAGCTGACGCTTGTATTTGCCTTAGATTTATGTCGTGGCGCTTCAACAGCAGTGTATGCGTGACTGTACTGCGCCTTTTTTATGAACCGTTATCAAATTATCGGCGTGTTAGGCTTAGCAGGCATGGTTGAACAAAAAGCTTATCTTCCCAATAACGAGAAACAGTACTTGATGCTATATGTCCTCATTGTGAGATGACACAAAGCCATGGCTCATTTCACAGTTTATTTGTTGCTGTCAGCGCTGTGGGCGAGTAGCAAGCGCGACTTCGGATCGAAGCGGGCGGTCGCGTCTGCATGGGCGCTGCCACATTGATCTGTAAACACAGTTACTGGCGGTTACTTACACAAAAGTTAAAGAAATATGACGTAAATGCGATGAAGAATAAACATATGACTTATTGATGTGAAGCAGCACCTGCTAAACAAGCGCAATTGCCTCAACCCTGCGAATTGTAAGGTAATTATATCTGGAACTATGTTTTGCTGCGCAAGAATGTGGCTTGCTTACACCCCGTAGGTTTGGTATAGTGTTGAACGGTAGTGGTGAGATGAAGTATAGTTTAGAGTTCACGCGATATGGTAAACATTTGTAATGCAACTCACGCAAATCTGCTCGTTAGAGCTGGCTTACCCGTAGTGAGAGTCGTCATGAGGAGAAGCTAAGCTGACAAATTCCTTTTGTTCTACAGACAAGGTAGAAGTTTACGAGAAGACGGAAAGTTGAAGAGATGAAGAATCCTTGAACATGGGGTGTCGCTGGAACAAACGTTTCGAGAAAAAGACCTTTCTTCGTCAAGGCAGTAAATGACAAAAACAGGACTACTTGTCGAAACGTCGGCTCTAGCGACACCCCACGTTCAGGGATTTTTCACCGTTTCGTTCTACAAATGTCTTAGCGACGTGCTTACAGATATAGTGCAGAGGGACCCGTGAAAACGCAAGAAGAAGTGGAACGCTGAACCGGAGGATTTACGCATATTGCAAACCCGCCGTGGTAGCTTGGATGGGAAGGTGTTACGCTGCGAGATCGAGGTTGAGGGTTCGATATCCGGCAACGGCGGCCGCATTTCTATGGGGCCGGATCGCAATAACGCTCGTGTTCCTCAAGGAACCATAGGTCGTCGAAAATAAGCGCAAACCGCTCATTACGGCGCGTGTCTTTATGACGCCGAATCCCGCTACATTGATTGATTGATTGATTGATTGATTGATTGATTGATTGATTGATTGATTGATTGATTGATTGATTGATTGATTGATTGATTGATTGATTGATTGATTGAAGTCGGTGATGACAGTTGACTGAGCGGCCGATTCCGATGCATACGGTTTTTCTGTTGCGCATCTTAAAAGATGGCGATGGTTACGGTAGCGGCGTTTAGTGGCATCCCCTTTGACACAAGATGGCGGCAAATAGCCCATTTTCCTCATTTATCTAGTTGGGTTTTCTGTCGCAGTCAAGCCTTTTACATATGTCGCAGTATACCATATCCGGTTTCTCCGCAATAAAACTGGGGCCAAGATATGCCCGCAGGTATTCACCACTTTTTGCAAATACTTTGCATCGTTCCGCTATCGACTATCTGACGGATGCGTTCAACTGCCGTAATCTTAGGCTGTCAACTGCGCCATTTCGCATCTGAAACAAGAGGAACGGTGCCACTGTAGTCTCACGCGCACCAAGACTATACGAATGCGATCGGTGTTTCATGTCCCCGTAAATTTGACGTCACGACATTAAAAAAAAAAAAAAACTGAGAAATTATTCGCGTATAAGCCCAAAATGGCGGCGTCCGTGAATCGAAAATGAAATCGTCTTTAGCAAAACTTACATCCGTAATTTTCAGTAGTCATTCGCAGTGCCATAGGCGTGCGCAGGGTTCCGCATTATGGGGGTCGAAGGTTCGTCGCAGCGCCCCCCCCCCCCCACTTAGGTGACTACGGGGGTCAATTTATGGAGCAGATATTGCGCCCCCCCCCCCCCTCTTAGTTGACTTGGGGGAGCGGTCGCCCCCCCCCTGCCCCCCCCCCCCCCCTGTGCGCACGCCTATGCGCAGCGCTAATTTTATGTCGCGCCCTCAGCTCGTTACGGATGTGCGATAAATTAATCCCCAATTCGTTGTTTTCCTCAAGTAGGCTTTCAGTGTCCTTAACAAAGAAGCATAGCATAGGGAGCCTACTAGCATAGCAGGTGTCGCGGCGCCATCTGGGTATGTTCAGGGTGACTATATGAGCAACAAGGAAAAGTTCTTTGACCTGCTTCTTTTTCAGTTTTGCCAACCGACCTAGAGAACGTATGCTGCTAGCCCGACGCAATCAAAAAAGGCGTTAAGGCTGCACAGTGCTTACGAGAGGCTGCGCACGTGTTTTTGTGTCGGCTCGTCGGCGGAACAAAGGCGCCGCCGGCTTACAACGACATAAGGCGGAGGAAAGGGCGCCGAATTGCCGTTGACGTCAAGCCGAGATATAGATTGTTATTTTTGTTCGTTACTTTTCTTTCTTATCCCGTCGACGTTCAGATGTTCAGACAACGCTGGTGGTTCGCTATAAGACAGCGCACCGTGCCAGAAGAAAATGAGAAAGTCCATTAGGGTAGGAAACGAAGGGACTCGGCTTGCTGGTGATTAGGGAGGAAAATGGATACGTCTGAATAAATGACCGGGCTTTTGGCTTAACCCTAGATAGGTGGAAACTTGGAAATTATGATCCCGTGCTCCTCGTCATGCCCGGTGTACCAGCATTAGCTTGTCTGTGGGGTTAGGACTTATCAGGGCCCACCGTTGGTCTTCGGTTTCGTAGCATGCCTTACGGAGTACATTCAAACCATGTGACAGAGAGTACCGGCAGAGCGGATAGTACTTTCAGTTTCTGGAATATGTGCTGCATGCCGTAACGTGCCGCGGGGGTGTGGCCCAGCGTGGATGCTTCTCCAAGTGAGAGATTACACTCTGCTAAGCCTCTTATGGGAATTAGGGAGATTTAGATATGAACGTCCCCACGTGAGCATTGTATATGCCCCCAAGCACTAACTCACTTGTACAGCTATTTTAGGCGAAAGCCTTAGATGCCTCATCAAACGCGAAAATTGACCGTCGGCCTCGGCGTCCCGCGTCGGCGGCGTCAACGGCGTGGGAGCCAAAACGAGTGATGCAAAAAAAAAAAATGATCACCACGTAGTGACGTCACGATGACGTCACGATAACGTCACAGGTCGCCAAAATTTGCAACGTTATCACATGACACCGTCGCTTGGTCAAAGGTGGACCGATCACGGGGGCTGTGCAAAACGTTGTGGGGTGCAGAAAGCTTGCAGTGCCTGCGATCCTGGAGGCAGTGCAGCAAAACCACGTTAGGTGCAAAAGCTTCCCGGCGGGGCGGGGCGGGGTAGCGAGGGAGGGTCAACACGTCGACTGAGAAGTAAAAGACGGCTTTCGCCTTCAAGTCGTCTAGGCGAATGCAAAAAGGAACCTGTAAGCCTTTTCTCTTATGTTGTGTACTGCTTTGTACACCTGACCGACATGCGATCTCTTGACTTTTGACCTTCTGTTTAAAAATCTTCGAATTGTCGGAAGCTATAGTGCTTGGCTAAACGAGTAGGTAATGAAGCTCCTGTGCGGTAATTTCGTTGCGTAAGACGGGGAGTTTACGGCACCGCGGAGGGGTGCAGCGGCTACACCCTGTGTACGGTATCACATGTTTTGTAATTCCGTAAAGTATGATAAGTTAATTAAGTTCTGTAATATGAGCGTCTCTTGGAACTTCATCACAAGTTCAACGCCCGGCCCTCGCCTGGGCCTGGTGTTGTGCTGTCGTAACAGCGCCGAAGGTGGCGCTAGTGGTTAGCTAGGTCGCTAAGCTACTGCACACGCGGGCCATCCGGTTCAATAAAATTTCTTGCATGCGCTCCTTGAAATATAATCACCTATTGGTCCTATCGAACTTCTCAAGTACGCATCACTGTCCATTTGGTCAATTTGCCCTTCTCACTCTCTAAATTTCGCGAAGTCACCCCAACTGATCTCACACTGTAGGCTTGCGCTATCTTTTCGAGGACGCTATGATAACCTCCTATGTGTATGATATGTAGTTATCATCTTCGCGATAATAATCAGCACGAACGGGTAGATTTCACTTAGCATAAGCGGAATATTTCTGCGTTTCTCATAACGATTACGATAATCACTATGACCCTTAAGAAGGTATCAAGGGCCCACACTGTGGGATGATGGGTTCAGAATAGGTCGCGCAGATGACTTTGGAAAACTTGAAAAAGGCCGAGAAGTTTAACTAATAAGCTGACAAAAGAAATTGGGGCAGCTATGCACTAGCGTTGAGAAGACAAACGAAACAGCGGCGCTGGTGGCGTTTCCTTCCTCCTTTCCCTCCTTCTCACCATCTCTTCCCTTTCAGAAACCTCGCTATACTGTACTATACACGGCTATGCTATGTGTTACCCTCTCCCCTCCTCTTCTCCCTACTCCTCACACCCGCTGCTCCTTCCCACCTCCTTGCTGTACTGTACTATACGTGGCTACACTCTAAGAAAAAAAAAAGGTGTCCTTTGACTCTTCTTTTAGACATGTGAGAACCGCATGTGCAGCACTCTCTTTAGAGTGTCACATTGACTATCTGTTGGAAAGTCCTGCGTCCCACGACTCTTCTAAAGAGAGTCAGTGTGACTCTCTAAAGAGAGTCAACGTGCCTCTCTAAAGAGAGTGCTACACATGTGACTTTCACATGTATAAAAGAAGAGTCAAAGTTCTTAATGGTATGTTTACTAGGAATACGTTTCTCTTAATTCAGTAGAAATGTACGTTCCTGAGCAATCCATCTTGGAATTCCTGAAAGCTCCAGCTTCACACCAGAAACCGACGAGGGTGCTGCTGAATGAATGAATGAATGAATGAATGAATGAATGAATGAATGAATGAATGAATGAATGAATGAATGAATGAATGAATGAATATTATTTAACTTTGTTTAAAAGGAACGGGGCAATTGGACAGTGGGCATGGGGAGGAACTACACCTGCCTGGCATAAGGAGCTTCTGACGTTTGTGCGAGCGACCCGCCTTGTTCAGCATTTATGACATTCTCTTGTGTGCGTGTGTTCCTACTTACCGTATTTACTCGAATCTAGGCCGGCCCCGATTCTAAGCCGACCCCCGAAATTCACAAGGCCAGAAAAAAAAACTTAATCATTGTACTCGAATCTAAGCCGACCCCCCCCCCCCCACTTTCGCACATGGTTTTTCTGAAAAAAAAAAAACATCGGCTTAGATTCGAATAAATACGGTATCTCTTTCCCTATCACCTATTTGTTACATTTCTGTGTCCTATTACCCTTTCCCCAGTGCAGGGTAGCAAACCGGATATTTGTCTTCTTGTTAACGTCCCTGCCTTTCCGCATTAGATTTATCTCTCTAGAAGACCGTTAGAGTGGAGTTTGTAAAATCGAGCGGTATGCAGAACACAACTAGTGACAGCTGGGCGTGTTGGTACTGGCTCATCAGATAGGTTAAGCGTAGTTGATAGTTAGCGCTTGCGTCGTCTGTTGTTTCTCAGTCGCCGTGTTGCGTATTTAATATGTACGCAGAACACCTTACGAGAGAAACAGAAACGTAGGTAATGCCGGCAGGTGCGCGTAACAAAAGAGAGTGCGCGTAAAGACGATGCTATTACGTAATTACCCTGCGCCTAGACTATCTAATGTCACGCGGTGTATCATACGAGCTTTGAGAGGACGAACGTTTGCAGGCGACGCTCAAGGGAGCGTCTCTGTTTCAAGGTAGCTTAAAAGCTCTTTGGTTGCTCGCTTGCTTGTTTGTTTGTTTGTTTTGCGCGCAGAAGTTTACGGGTTTTTCACGCCTGGCGTACCGGAAAGGTCGGCTAAGCAAAGGCGAAGCACGAAGAGCTTTATGATGCAAATGTTGGTGCCGTGGTAAAACAAGAAGAAAAAGAAAACTAACTAATAAACGTGTATGCAGCGCAGGATTTCATATTCCCACCTGCTTTTCGCTAAAGAGGCAGTCTAACTAGGAAACCTCGCCGTGCTGCGCAAAAAAAAAAAGAAAAGAAAAGAAGAACAGATGAGTGCTTTCACAGCCGTCCCCTGCGAAGAAGCTGGGGGATTTCGACGCAAAACCGGCAGTCGGAACGGAACGCAATATCTCAGGAATTGTGTTTGAAAAAAGGTGGTGGAAGCAGCTAAACACGCCTAAGTTTAAAACAGTGTGGGCGGTTAGGTGGGGGACAATTTGCAGATATTAGTTAAGAATGGTTATAACGGAAACGTGCCAAACAAAGCTGAAGAAGAAAGTGTCAGTGCACATTAAAGAAAACCAGATGGTCGAAATTTCCGGAGCCCTCCACTACGACATCCCTCGTAATGATATCGTGGTTTTGACACTTAAAGCCCCACATATTGTTATTATTATTAAAGCTGAAGAAGAAAAAGAACGAAGACGTTAAGTTTGGCGACAGTACGCTCGTTTCACTTACTTAATACGTCAGTATAATTAGTCATTACACCCTCAGGGCCAGATGCGTTACAGAATGGAGTGGTTACAACAGACCAATATATAAAAAAAAAATGTAGTCGGTTAAAAAAAGTAACTTACATGGCCTTCTGATTACATACAATATTAGCTGAAATACACGTGATCATAAAAATTTTACGTAAAGCGGTCGTATTCAATTCATTGATGGAAGATAAGAAATTACCCGAAAAAATTAAAGGTGACCATTTAACTTAGGTGTCCGGTAGTGGCATTCGCGCATCGGCATTCGTATGCCCTGGTGTATTACTTAGGTCAGCCTTGTGTTTCGTCGCACTGCCGAAGCAAATCCCAGAGGCCACGTAGATAGAAGAGCGTCGTTCAGATCTGCTCCGACAGGTGCCGCAACGATAACAGCTGCTCACGAGAAAACCGCCTACTCTTTCAATGCACTCATTCAATTAATCTTCAATAATTATCCTGACATTTATTTGGCATTTATGTTGAGTAAAGTTATGCTCTGATATCACATATATGCAATATAATTCTTAACTTGTGCCGGGACCAACGATTTAGAACCAGTTTTATTTTTGCAAGGATTCTTTTCTGAATATTTGGAAAACCGGAAGTAATTACTCGACCGGAAGTTCTTGGAAGAGAAACGAGAGTGTCACGCGCTAAAAAGCATTTGGAACATAATTCAAGGACAATTTTTAATAAAGAATAATTCGAGGAAGGTCGCGGGATCGAATCCCAACCGTGGCGGCCGCATTTTCGACGGAGGCGAAAATGCTTGAGGTCCGTCTACTTAGAATTAGGTGCACGTTAAAGAGCCCCAGGTGGTCGAAATTTCCGGAGCCCTCCACTACGGCGTCTCTCATAATCATATCGTGGTTTTGGGACGTTGAACCCCAATAATTATATTAATTCGAGGAAATGGGCAATGAGGTTGAGAAATTAGTTCGCCACTTCCATCACTTTACCATCACTAGTCGAGTGATGGTAAAGCTTTTATATTTTTGTGTGGCTTATATGTGCAAGCTTATTACAGTAATTGACATATTACGAACTATCAATAATTGGAATGCAATAAAAATGGTTTAAGTTGATCTAGGAACACGGGCTATTTATGGTTCTCGTTTTACTCGCTCGAAGCACTATTTATCTTCAGAGCGCAAAGAAATTAAGTGTGTGAGGGTAAAGTAAAGTTTAATTACAGAGTTTAATTAACGTTCGTAAATTGTATGGTGAGTTGCGAGAGGTGCTATAGTGTAAAGATGCGGCGCGGTGTCGACATTGTTGGACTTTTTAATGCGCACACTTAGAAATGTTGCGCACGAGAATACCTGACATGCCGTCCCAGTTAAATTTTATTCTTTGACTTGAAAACAACTTAAAACGAAAGTGACGAAAGCTGCACATGTCCTTGCCTTCCATCGGAACGAGGCCAAAGCGGTCGGCAATCGAAACATCAACCTGAGACGCCTTGTCGAAAGGTTCACTACAGCGGTCTCCTTATTCGACGAATTCTTACCATTTACTCAAGCAGCATTTGCCGAAGCCATAGACATACTCTTGTACAGTCCGCATCAGAAGTTTAGAGAACGCGAGATGAAAGAAAAAAAAAGCTGAATATTCCGGCTGCTTCGGCAGTGAGCGTTGAATTTAGGATTTCCAGCCTGTTGTAAAACGCGCTAAAATGTACTGTGTAGTTCCACCGAATACAGTCGCAAAGTTCTGCACAATTCAAAGCTTTTCTCAGACCTACAGTGCTCCCTAAAATTCTGACGCTGGCTGTACATACAGCAGCACATCCAGCCTACATACTAGCATCAAGTCGTCGACCATTGACTTCGTTCAAGCGACGCAGTCTCTACCGCAGCCTACCAATCCCTGCCTGGGTGTCTCGAACCACTCAGTCAAGCTACTGGTAGTACGGGAAGGTTTCAGGACCTTTATATATCGAGCGGTTGTAGAGAACATTGCAGGAGCCAATATGCAAAAAAATATGAAAGCGATCAAAGTGGGACTTCGAGTCCTCCGCATCCACTCCCACGTCCCCAGCAAACGTCGACCGGACAGTCACCGGGTTACGGCCGTACGACGGCGCGGTTAACCGCAGTATTGCCTCCTTGAAGTGACAACACTGGTGCATTTCACCGCCACGGCCAAATTCTTACAAGTCCCACCGGTATATCGGCCCAGTTCCTCGGAAGCGACAACCAGGACCATGCGTCTAGACTACACGCTCACTAGAATGCCAACTCGTGCCGAGGTTGAAGCCCTCTACCTACCAATCCCTGCCTAGGTGTCTCGAACCACTCAGTCAAGGTACTGGTAGTAGGAGAAGGTTTCAGGACCTTTATATATCGAGCGGTTGTAGAGAACATTGCAGGAGCCAATATGCAAAAAATATGAAAGCGATCAAAGTGGGACTTCGAGTCCTCCGCATCCACTCCCACGTCCCCAGCAAACGTCGACCGGACAGTCACCGGGTTACGGCCGTACGACGGCGCGGTTAACCGCAGTATTGCCTCCTTGAAGTGACAACACTGGTGCATTTCACCGCCACGGCCAAATTCTTACAAGTCCCACCGGTATATCGGCCCAGTTCCTCGGAAGCGACAACCAGGACCATGCGTCTAGACTACACGCTCACTAGAATGCCAACTCGTGTCGAGGTTGAAGCCCTCTACCTACCAATCCCTGCCTGGGTGTCTCGAACCACTCAGTCAAGGTACTGGTAGTAGCAGAAGGTTTCGCGAACATTATATAACAGTTTTAGCGAAATTAGTAAGAGAAAGAAAAGTGTCGCTCGGTGTGCGTGTCGCTAAACAGGAGAGGAATTAACGCACACCGCAACACATTACATCACGCGCAAAGCGCGAACAACAGATGTGCGGGCGTCTATAAACCAGTGGAAGATGAGAATTCCAGCACAGTCTTACGAGCCGCACACCTACATGGGTCGATGTATTACCATTCGAAGACAAGAAACCATTCAGCACTGTTCGAAGAATGATTGGGTTGGAATTTGCTTAGCAAGACACTGCCACAACTGTGGTAACGCTGAGCATTCCATCGGTAAATGCCCAAGAGTTTCACCCTGGTGTCCACAGGCCGGACGTCATGGGCTCGACGCACGTCCCTGTCGGTGAAGGCGATGTGTGACGTCAGCAAACCCCATCATCATCATCATCATCATCATCATCATCACCATCATCATCCTGACTACGCCCACTGCAGGGCAAAGGCCTCTCCCATGTTTCGCCAATCAACCCGGTCCTGTGCTTGCTGCTGTCACGTTATGCCCGCAAAACTTCTTGATCTCATCTGTCCATCTAACTTTCTGCCTCCCCCTTGCGTGCTTGCCTTCTCTTGTAATATCCAGTCTGTTACTCTTAATGACCAGCAGCCATCTTCTCTTGGGGCTACATGCTTTGCCCACACCAATTTCTACGTAAACTGCATACCTTCATTGGCATGGGCCCATGTCCATGTCAATCAAGATGTGTAGTCCATATGTTGGCAGACAAGATGTGCTTTAATCGCATGCGTAATGGCGTCGAACTAACAAAGACAAGAACTGAATTAAAGCCACAATAAAAGCCACGCACGGGGCGCGAACTGTCAGGTGTTCGCCAATCTTTCTGTCACTGTGCCCAAGAGTCAAGCTACCCCCCTCCTCCCCTCCCCCAAAAAAATATATTGAAAAGAAAAAAAAGCAAATTTGGAGCAATCAAATATAGTCAGTAGGCCGAGTGCTATCTCTAAGTTCTTTTTTTGAAAATTAGAAAATATCTCTGACAATAAAACGAATGAAGAAAATTGATTGCCTCAAGTTCTCCTCAGGGGGAACAGTGCCTTGATTGCTGGATACATGATAACAGATTGCACAAGACACTGCTTCAATTCATACACAGCACCAGTATTAGGACACACACACACGTCTACACACAAAATGTTATGCCTTAAGGGCAAGTCTATGTCGCAATAAGAATAAAAAAGAACAATTCGGTGCGAGTAGGTTTCTCTTCTTTGGTGAAGTTTGTGACTCCGTAATTGCTTCACGCCAGTTTACGAATCTATGAGTCCGTCAGCCAACTGTCGCTCTACGCTAAAGTTCTGGGCGAATCGAAAGCGGATTGCCGTGGGCAGGGGCGTAGCCAGCCATTTTTTAAGGGATAGGGCGGGATTGAACTACCCTTTATGGATGCATTTGTCCATTAGCCAATTGTATCCCTAGCTAAAGTTCTGCTCAAATCGACAGTGCATCGCCGTGAATGAAAATTTCCAAATTTGAAAAAGTTTAGTGTGGGAGTGGGCCCCCCTCTTCCACCCCTCTGGCCATTCCAATGACCACGAGGGGAAAAAAAACGTACACTCACCTCGGTGACCTAAGTGGCGAAGCGATGACCACAGTGTCGAGTGAATCCCCGAGCCGGCGGCTTCTCCTTTATGCTCTGCTGACCCCTTCTTCAAGATGCTCCGCCAACAACCGAAGAGGTGGTGGACAGACAAGCAGCGGCGGGCCGAAACAACAACGCCAACAACAACAATAACAACAACGAGATGAAGAAGAGCACAACGGTACGAAGCTGGCAGCAGCAGCAGCAAATCAGGCATGCGATTGGCACCGCGCTCCTCCACCGCCGCGGCTCGTCGTTGGTTCGCGCTGCTTCCGCTGACGGAGACGCAGCCGCGGCGCCTGCGACAGCCACATCAGTTTCGTTCGTCGCCCCCTGCAAAAGCCGAGCCTCTCACGCGGAGCGAGCGGCAAGCGAAAATGCCTAGCTCTGCCGCCAGAGCAGCCCACCTACACACGCGCGCGCCGCCTGCTGCTTGCCTGCTGGGCGCGCGCGCCCGCAAACTTCGCCGTCGATTTTTCGGTCGTGATCCGACCTCTCCCTCTCTCTCTCTCTACGTGGAGCCGCTACCTCACTAGCTTCGCATCCTCTTCCTCCTCCTCTCTAACCTCTCCGGAGAGCGTTACATAGATCACCGTAACCCTCTCTCCTTCTCGCGTCTCCTCTGCTGAGACGGCAGGAGTCGCAATCGGATATCCTCCGCGCGTGCTATTTGCAAATGAGCGTCGCTTAATTGACCGGGCCGACCGGACAGCTGAGACGTGACGAGAAGGCGTGTGAGATCGTAATCGTATTATGGGAGTCTTCCCCACAATTCACCGAGCTTGAGGAGCTGATGGGAGCGACGTAGAGTGGTCAGGGGTGTGTAGATTAGTTCTTGAGAAGCGATGGAAGCATTGGTGCCGAAAGAAGTCAGATTCGCACACGAAAGGCCGAAACGTTGACGGCGACGGCAACGCATTAGACGACGACACCAGAGACCCGTAGTTTAATCAGACCTATTTATTAAAGGGGCCCAACAACACTTTTCCAAGTAAATCGTCGAATGGCTTCATTAAAAGAGCTTAATGCCTCACGAGTCGACTGCCGCAAACATTTTTAGAATCCGTCAAGTACGAGCGGAGTTACAGGGATTTGTGCCACGCTTCAAGCGCTCTCTCTCTCCTTTCGTACCAGCGAGCGCGCTGAAAGCTACGCAGGGAGGGAGATGACAAGGGGGCAGGAAGCTACGTCCACTCGTAAGCGCGCGCCACGACCTTGATTGAGAACTTTCTTTTTTCTTTTTTTTTCGATCGCGCGGCTTACTTTCAGCGTGATCGCGCGCGCGCGCGCGGACATGTGGTGGCACCATGCGGCGAACGCGGTAACTATGCAGCTCACGATGCTCAAATCAGCCAATGGCCGTGGACTCTGGGTATATGGCGTGGTCACTTGGGTATACGGCATCATTTGTAGAAAGAAGAGGGAACGCTTTCTAGCTGACTACGAAAATTAATGGTGAATTCCGGGCCGCGTGCTACGCTATAATGTTTGGCTCGCGTGTTCTCTGGAGCCTCGACTACCGATCGGCAGCGTTTTCTGACCACGCTGAAAAAGTGTTATAGGGCCTCTTTAAAGCGAAAGTCCTTAGATGACTCATCAAACGCGAAAAGTGACCGTCGTCTTCAACACGAGTGACGCGAAAAATCAGCATCACGAGATGACGTCACCATATGACGTCATCGTGACGTCACAGGCCGCCAAAATTTGCGACTTCACATGATAACGTCATTACATGGCATCGTAGCTTGGTCAAATGGGCGCTGATCCCGGAGGCAGTGCAAAGCCACGTTTGGTGCTGATAGCTTTCATGGGGAGGGGGGAATCAATCCATCGACCGAGAAGAAAAAGAACAGAGCGAACTTGGGCTTGTTGGTGAAGCATTATGAAACACACAGCGAAAGTATGCGACCAGGACACAGAAAGGGAGCACACAACAGTGATGTGTGTTCCCTTTCTGTGTCCTGCTCGTATACTTGCGCTGTGTGTTTCATAATGAAAAAGAAGATGGCTTTCGCCTTCGAGTCGCCTTAGGCAAATGCGTTAAGGGACCGTGTGAGGCTTTGCAGTGGACGTTCGCTAATTAATTAGGTTAACGAGCACACTGTCGCGCGAGCACATGCAAACGTAAATACGTCTCATTCGATGACTGCAAACACATGCTGTATCTGTTACAACACTGGCGTTGCAAAAAAGAGCAAAGAGAAGTTAGCAAGCGCATCGCGTCGGTTCTCGCTTTGAGATAACGTGATCACCAACATTAGGCGCCCAGATATGGCGCACAGCACTCCCATAGCTCGGGGGGGGGGGGGGGGGGGCATGGCTTCCCCGCCGCCCGCCCCTGAAATATTGATTGTTTTACCGAAAATAAATAATGAAAATAGGTGTTTTTCTGAAATACTCAAGGCCTTCGACAAGTGCCCCCCCCCCCCCCCCCGAAAGACGTTCCTGGCTACGGGCCTGGCGCACATGCAACTATTATGCAGCCATCTCGGCACGCTCAGCCTTTGCATTCGCCGGAGATTCCTTGCCAGATACGTCGCGCGGCCCGGGCGCCGCCTTTTACCATACCGTCGCTGCGCGGAGCAACGGCGCGGCCGCGCTGCCTAGCGGAGACGCTTGCTCATTTTGCGTTCAAAGATTCCCGGAAGTGTTTAGTGGTGCGAATTAACGGAAAAACAGTGTGATAGAGTGGCATTTAGCAGGCCCACGTGTTTCACGCTTTAAAGTGGGCGGAAAGACTAAAGCTATGCCTGCTTTTTAAATTCAGACACGGGTGCACGCGGTCTCTGAGTGCGTTAGTAAAAAGAAAACGCTGTTTTTATGGGCTGTCCGCAGCGAAAAACCTCACCCCGCTGTGTTACTGCTTTTGAAGAGAGCCGAGGTGGCCGCGCGCATCCACACCTCAATAGCTGCGGCTCTATATATGGACGTCGCTAAGGCGGAGAACCAAATAAAAAAAAGTCACATGATCTCTTGTGCATCTGCCTAAGATGACTCGAACGCGAAAGGCATCTTGTTTCTCTTCTGAGTCGATGGAATTATTCACCCCCCCCCCCTGAAAGCTTTCTGCACTCAAAGTGGCTTTGCACGGCCTCCGGGATCGGAGCCATTGGAAGCTTTCGACGCATCACGCGGTTTTGCAGTGCCTCCAGGATCGGCCCACCTGCGACCAAGCGGCGATGTAATATGTGATGATGGCATCGTGTGATCTCGCGTTATGTGACGTCACACTGACTTTATGATGACGTCACGAATATTGGAGACCTGTGACGTCATGAGGATGTCATATGATGACGTCATCGCGTGATGATTTTTTTTTTGCTTATCACTCGCGTTGACGCCAGCGCTCTCTTTTCGCGTTTAATGAGTCATCTAATGTATTCGCCTCAATAAAAAAAACGGCAGCAGATCGAACGTAAACTATCGGAATCTCTACACAGCGAATATTCGTTTCACAACACATGGAAGCTTCGTTCCTCTTCGGGGCGACGCTTCTTTGCACCAAGTTCTGTTGTTCTCTCGAGGTTTCGTTTAGGCCCCATGATAGCGAATAATGTAATGCATCATTAACCGCAACCAGGCTTGTAGGAAGTTAAAAGAGGCAAGCTGAGTTTTCACTCCATTTGTTTCGGTTGTTTTTCGTAGCTGGCCGATTGGCTGGCGTATTGGGCTGCGGCTCTCCGCATAACTGCAATGCCAGCGTCAAGAGAGAACCGTCACGTGCGTGGCGGAGAAGCCTTTCGTTAGCGCGAAACGCTGGCGCACATAAAGCAAACTATTCTGTCCGAGGTATGGCTTGTTGTACGAACAGTTTTCCAGGGAGCTACGAACAAATTCTAGCATGCTCCAACACATGCTCTTTGTTGTATGCCAGGTATATGGCGGCCGACTCGGCCGCTCTCAAGTGAATGGATTTTAACTTTTTGCCCGAGCACACCCGCATTGTAATGACGCAAGAAAACAAGTGGCATAGCCAGAAATATTTTTCACGGGCGTGTTCAGCCATACTTTATGTATTAAGTTCGTGCGTACGTTTGTCTGTTGCGTGTATATAAACACATGCAAAACTGAAAATTTTTGGAGTGGGGTGGGGAGGGGGGAATGAAAACCTGCCCCTCACAATCAACGCAGGATAAACATTTCGACGCCTTCGAGCCATCTTTTTCACGCTTTCCAAACTCCGGTCCATGCATCGCATTCAAGCTGTCCGTCAGTTTGTTAGGGTTGTCGCTTTAACTTAGGATTTAAAACTGGCGCATCGGGTTTCACGTGTGAAGGCGAGACACCTGAGCGGCTTTCCTTCAGAGGCCTCGTTGAAAGGCCGATACTGGGTCGTATTTGTGACAGCCCGATTCCGCTGTTTTCTCTCCCTTTGCGTATGCACACAAAATGGCGTAATTACACCGACATCTCTCGTACGTTGCGCTTCGACGCAAGGGAAATGCCAGCTGGCTACGTCGCTGAAGAATGTTGAATAAATTTACGTTAACATGTTTAATGTTGTTGAACGTTTGAATTCGCATACAAAGGCAGATAGCCCAGTTAGTTCTACCTTATTAAATGCATAATAATAATAATAATAATAATAATAATAATAATAATAATAATAATAATAATAATAATAATAATAATAATAATAATAATAATAATAATAATAATAATAATAATTGTTGCGGTTTCACGTCCCGAAACCTCGATGTGATTTTGAGAGACGCCGTAGTAGAGGGCTCCGGAAATTTCCTTTGAAATGTATCACTCCAGGAAACGGGCATTTCAGACACGTGCTTTTAACGTTGCGGTGCTCATTTAGGGCGTTGTCTTGCCAAATAGACAACTGTGGCCATAGGAATGCACAGAGGGAGCTTAGCTCTGGCCGAGCGATCCGCAGAGCAATCTGCTCTCGAAAGCGAACGGCTCGCCACTAGATGGCGCAGACGGCAACTTCTCCACGCGCTTGCGTGGTCCGTATTATTTTGTGGCCGACTGTCAGGGGCGTAGCCAGAAATTTTTTTCGGGGGGGGGGGGGTTCAACCATACTTTATGTATGTTCGTGCGTGCGTTTGTATGTGCGCGTGTATATATACGCAAGCAAAACTGAAAAATTTCGGGGGGGTTTGAACCCCCCCTGGCTACGCCCATGCCGACTGTACATACACCTAGTTCTCTTAAAGAAAATGTCAGCTGTTGGTTGACAACGCATAGTACCTACGTCTAACGAGTGTTAGTTACGTTGTTCCGTATTTGCGTCGTTGAACACGGCACACATGCAAAGCCACATGGGCGTAGACGCACCTGCTGCGTCGCGCCAGCTGTCCGCATCAAAGGGTACACCGCCAAGGCACCCACTGCGCACGCGCCACAAATCGACGGCTTACAGGATTGTGGCTCAGAGCTCAGAGTACGGGGTTCGGACATGACTTAAGATCAAGCCTCGTCAAGGGGCCACGATGCATCAAAACCAGTCTTGACACCTACGCGACGGATGGCTCACGCACCTGTCCACGAGGGAAAGGGTTTTCCGGCTTTGCACGTTGAAGCCCCATTTGACTCCTGCAGGCCAGTAGGCTTTGGCCACCGATCATAAATCGAGGCTTCTTCGGCCGTCGTCTAGTTGGTGGCGGTTTGATCACGTGACGAATCCTTGTTTAGGAGGTGTCTGGGAGGCGGGTTCTAATTAGAAAGAGTCACGCCACTATACTAAAGGCCTTTCCGCGTGGGAAGGAGAGACGGAAGAGGCAATTGACTTCCACGACAGACTGGCAGCTAATTGCGACGACTTCACAAGCCTAGCCTGTTCGTTGCCATAAATTGTGCATCGTGGTGCTAGTAGATTAATGGATGGCAGTTCGGTTGTACAGTGGTAAAGAAAAACCTAAGCTGCATTCTTGCAGTGGCCTAACGGAGAGGACGTCATTCTTTGACAATGGTTATAGGAGTAACCGCAGAGGACGGAAAAGGAGGGGGAGGGGGGGCGCCCTTTTTTTCTCTAGTCATCGTAAGGCGGTGCCAAGTATGCCCCGTACGTTCAGCAAGGCGGACCTGCACCGGCATTGTTTGAAGTGTAGGATTATGGACCGCGCAGGGCTTTGGTGGTAATGTCGGCATAAGGCATTTGATGTTGCATTCCAAGAACTGTTTACTTCCAATTTTTACGCTTGAGGCCGCACCTTCCCCCTGGAAAGCTGTGGACCAAAGGCACGTTGTTATTAGAAGCACGTCAATGCTTCAGTTATTTTGTCTTTTCTTTTTTTTCTTTTTTCCATCCATTGCGAAGCTCGTTATCTTTTGGCTCGACAGAGGGGGAGCAGTAACATGCCTCTGTCCCCCCCCCCCCCCTCCCCCTTCTAATGGAGGTCTCCGCGCACGGAACGGATCCTTTTCTTTTTACGTGCGCGCTGATATCGGCGACGATCGCCAACATCAACATGTCGTTTCGGAAGTGGGCGAGCGAGTCGTGGTCGGGTGTAAAATACACGTGCGCGCGCGCGCCCTCGGCTAGTAACTCTGGGCTTGCGAGCACCGAGCGTTCTCGCGCTTTTCGCGAACAGGCGGTAGCCTCTCGGTCACGATTTGGCAATTAGGCCTGAGCAATTAAGGCATGCTTCGCAGAGCGCGAGCGAGCACCTCACAGCAGGGGCTTCTCGTATGCGTGTTGCTTGCACCTGTCTCAAGAACGGCTTCTCTTAGCCAAGCGGTCAGGTGATCAAGCCATAAGGATTAGGGCAGGGTTTTGGTGTAGGGAGGGGGGTGAGGTTGTAAAGCTTTCCAGGGCTTTATCGCAACAGCTGCGCGATGAGGCTTTAAGCCTGTTCGCGTGCGCATTTTGACTGTCATATTACCGTAATGGCTTATTAAGGCGACTTTAGCGAACCTATGAGCGTGCCGCCATCGCGCAATGTCAAAGGGACACTAAATGCACTACCGTAGCTAGAGGTGGGGGGTTTGCAAGCCCCCTCGAAATTTTTCAATTTTACATATACGCGCACATACAAACGCACGCATGAGCCTACGTCGACGGTCTATTTTCGTGTTTGATGAGGCATTTTGGTCTGATTCATGCAAAAAATAACTTGATCTTACTCTTGACAACGACGCAAGTTCAGTCTTCGCCGGGATGCGCTCCGAGGTGCTATTCCGGACACTGTCGAATTCCGCCATGTTGTAAAATTTGTAATGGCGGCATTTTAAGCCAATCAGAGAGGCCGTAGCAGCCCTCTGGGCCAATCAAAGTTGACCAAAGGGGCGTTGCTCCGCTGAGCCAGCAGCCGGGCAGTGCGCGCACGGCGAACGCTACGGCATAAGGTCGTTCGAGGATGCGGGCGGTTTGAAAGTGCGCTAACGGTGTGCGGGACATTAAAACGTGATTTTCTTCCAACCTAAGCATTTCTTTGGCATGAAACAAGAAGTACGAGGCTGCTGGAATGCTATTTCAACGAACCACATCGACTTGTTATTTGCCTTTAGGGTCCCTCCTCTGACCGCGATCATCTGACGTACAGTGTTATACCGTTCGATTATAGGAGCGTTGGCATATGGTACACAATCTCGCCTTAAAAAATCGTAATGGCAGAACGCCGACCTGCTGTTGTCAAATGGATTGACGTTTCGTCTGCCACACGTACGAAAACCCGAACGTTCATATATCTACAAGGTATATATATATATATATATATGCAAGTTGTGCAAGTTAATCGACGGTTGGCCCACGCATGCGCTACCACTATTCTCGATATGCCATGCTTTAACTTGCATAAAGATGAAATCAAATGCCTTAACAGTTATCTTCCATGTAGACCGCCACGCGTGCCGGATTGATAGGTTCGCCTGTTGCATGGGCATGCGCAGATAAGCTTTCGTGCCTTCTTTCTTTTCAGCCGTTGTGCGTCTCTTAAGTTGTTAGTCGGCGTTTGTGGTGTCCTGACTTCTTTCTTGTGTCCGTGTTTGCACGCCCTGTCTTTTTAGAATGAATACTTAAGTACGTCACTCGCATAACACGGAGTAGTCGGTCGGGGTCCATTTGCTGCGTCTGATGTTTCTAATCCAAAGGCGTCGTCACTTCTTTTCCTTTGGAAGCTTAAAAAAGTGGAAAGCCTGCGCGCTGCTGTTTGAGCAGTCAACCACCGCGCAACAACAGCCCATCGCACGCAACAAATTCATGCATGAATACGCGCGCGAGACCACACGCGGCTTTGCACACGCTTCGCAACCTACGCGCGCTCCTCAGCAATCGTGCGAACGCGGCGCGCCGGCGCCTCGCCGTCGCAGCTCTGCCAGACTCCGCGCCACCGCCCGCCGCCGCCGGCGAGGAGAGAGTGTTTACGTCACGAGAAGAGGGCGGCGCTGGGGCGGGGCGCGGAGAGCGGCGAGATGAAAGCATCGCCAAACTCTCCCGAAGGGTATATATGGCTCTGCCTAAATCTAAGTACACGGGCCTCAAACATTTTCGCCTCCATCGAAAATGCAGCCTCCGCGGCCGGGATTCGGTCCCACGACCTTCGGGTCAGCAGTCGAGCGCCATAACCACTAGACCACCGTGGCGGGGAGTGATGAGGCGTCTAAGGCTTTCGCCTTAATAACAGACGTTCTTTTCCAACACCACCAAACTGATTGAACAATGCGTAAGGAATATGTGCGCGTCACGAGTAGAAGAAAACCCTGCGAAGCCCAAAGGAGAATTATTGCACTCTTTCCTTTTTACGTATGCTTTTTTATTTATGGTTAATTAATCAATACTCAAATTACTTAAAAAAATCGTGTAATCAATTCTCGGCCAATCCGCCCCCCCCCTCTTCCCTTTGGGTAGAGCCATGGTACAGGGCACAGTAACAGCAGGAGAATAACGACACGCTTCAGATAATATTAGCAAAATTCACCCTCTACTCGACCAATCCCCTGCATTGGGTATGAGCCATGCATAGAGGACAACAACAACAAGCGCGTGTATTGATGGCAGAAGAAGAAGAAGCAGGTCCGCGGAGGCTGACCGCTTTGCCGACCAGCGCCGCGTAAACACAGGGTCGTTTTCGGCTCGCTCACTCCAGGTCGCGGGACCACAGGGCCGCGGCTCCAACTGTACCGGCAGACCGGACGCCATGGCCGAAGCGTTCGTCTTCCGCGACAAGACCACGGGCCCGGAGAGCGCCGCACGTAGCACCTTCGGCCGGCGGACCTGGCTCATCGTCGGGGTTATGACCTCTGCCATGCTGCTAATGTGTACTTCGGTGGCGGTGCTCCAGCGGCGCTACGACCTGACCGGCTACTTCCGACACTCGCCCGCCGCCGCCGCTGCCGCCGCCAAAGGAGACTGGGACCGACAGTCGACGGCCAACGCGACGCTGCGCAAGACCGACGGCGAGCTGGAACGGGAACAGTTAAGCACTTCCACTCACGGCGCGGCTGTAGCAACGGAAATAAAACCTCGCCAGCCACTGCAGGCCAAAAACAAGCGAAAGGCTCGCGCGAACTCCACGGCGCGGCTCCACGACGACGGTTCCCAGGTGGCCTCGGTTCACAAGGCGTCGACGAACCGAGGTGCTACGCGGAGGCCCCGAGATGGCAGCAATGTTGTGGAGGTCGACCGAGAGCTCGAGATCGTGCAACGGCCCTTCGCAGACGGAACCGGAGCAGGTGAGGAGGACGCCTCGCCGATCGGGAGGGTCGACGCAAAGAAGGAACTGTCCGTAGCGGGGACCGCGGAAACCGTACGGAAGTCCGAGGCCCGCGTGGCTTCCTCTCCGGGAGTCGGCTCCACTGGAGCCTCGGAAAAGACTCAACCCAGTACCAGCGACTTGACTGGTGTCTCATCGGGATCGCAGAAAGCGGAAGAGGCGTCACCTACTGTCCTGCCTCCGTCAGACGTGGCGGTTTTCTCGACCGGCAGCGTCGAAGATTCTTCCGCGACGCCACGCAAAGACGTCCGCATGGTCAAGAAGAGGCGGAAGCTTCGGAGACTCGTCACGCTTCCGGCCTCGACGTCAAGTTCCGACTCAGTCAGCACTTCGACCGCTCGTGCTGGAGACACGAGTGCTCTAGCACGCACCGCTGAAACTGGGGATGCTCAGTCGAAGAAGGAAGAAGTCGAGAAAAATGAACACGACCAACTGAACAACACTTCAGGAGTGGCGACGGGACTAAGTTCCGAGAGCCCGACAACAAGTATTGGACGCACCGCTGACACTGACGTCGAGAGTTCCGATGCTTCCAGTGGTAATATGTCTTCAAGCATCACACAAGTGCGTTCATCTAGCTCTTCTGTAAACGGTGTCACCTTTACCACGAAACGTGAGCTTGCGGAAACATCTGGAGATCAGGAGCAAGTGTCTAAACAAGGAACAGCAGTCGGCGTCATTGGTTCCACACCAAATGTTGCTGTTGCAGGCGTAGAAAATTTTACAAGCACATCGGAGAGCAGCTCCGCAGATGCCAGCGGTAATAACGAGACTGACACAAACCAATCGAACGAATACGACCCATTCAACGGAACATCGAATGCTTCGCTCAGGGAAGTTAGTTCCAGCTCGAAATCATCCTCGCAGCTACGAACCTCGTTCACTACCGTAAGCGCACTCGATCGCAGCACCGAAATTGCTCAAAGCCCACAGATCAACGAAACGTCTACCGACGCGGACATAGTCGACGTCGTGGCCGGAGGCGTCAAGTCCGCGGAGGCAATCCTCGAGAAGATCCTCAACAAGGCGACGAAAGACGGACGAAACAACTCCACGAACTCAACAAGAGATCGCGCAGGCCCAGCTGAGACTTCGAAAGGCGCCGACGGACGCGTAACCCGGGATGATGGAGCGGGTGACGCCAGTTCGTCGGTAGCGGCTACAAGCGCGCACACTCAGCCACCATCCGAGTCTAAAGAATCATCTGGAGTTCGTGCCATGACGTATTCCACGGATCAGAATCGATCGACATCGGTGGGTGTTGCGGAAGGTAGAACCTCTGTGTCGACTAGGGCAGCTGCACAGCCGCAGTCTTCAGCTGCACAACCTTCGAATACGCAGCCATCTGCGATACCTTCATCTGAAAAGGAAGGCTTGAAGTCGACATCGGAAGGCAGGGCCTTTGTGGTGACAAGGGAAGCTGCATCGCCGCAGTCTTCCGCTGCGGAGTCTTCGAGTACTCAGCCATCTACAATACCGTCATCTGAAAAGGAAGGCTTGAAGTCGACATCGGAAGGCAGGGCCTTTGTGTCGACAAGGGCAGCTGCTTCGCCGCAGTCTTCAGGTGCGAAGCCTTCGAGTACGCAGCCATATACAATACCGTCATCTGGAAAGGAAGGCTTGAAGTCGACATCGGAAGGCAGGGCCTTCGTGTCGACAAGTCCTGTTGCATCGCCGCAGTCTTCAGCTGCCGAGACTTCGAATACGCAACCATCTACAATACCGTCATCTGAAAAGGAAGTCTCGAAGACTGAGACGTCGGCGAAAGAGTTTGCTACGAGACGGCAAGCCGCGGAGGGCTCTCCGGAAAAAATGAGTTCCACGACCAATACATCGCTGCTCGAGTCTTCAACGCCGGTCTCCACTTCAGATAACCCCGTTGAAGTGATTGGTGCATCAACGGACGCAGGTCCTCCTGATGAGATCATACCCGAAACTGAGGCCGCATCTACTGCTACCACCACCCGCGAGATGACCACTCCGGAAACGACGACATCGACGTTCGCTTACTACACTGGCCAGGACGAGTGGATTCCAGAGTCCAGAGGTAGATACAGGGACGTGCCCCGCAGCCATTCCAATAAGCGGAAGCCTGAATTTCAAGGGAAGGGACTACCGGCGCACCATGTCTTGGTGAACAATAGGGAACCAATGGCTCCCGGTGACCACTCGAGCCATCAAACAACGCGCAGCGCGGACGCGGGTATCGGCGACATGAGTGGCAAAGCAGAGCGTCATGAAACGCGAGAAGGGACAACATCTAAAGCAATTCCTAGGGTTCAGCACATGGCCCCGAAAGCCAACGTGCAATCCGCAATGAGCGAGCTTTACTCCTCGCTGAACGAGGCGATACGGGAGGAAAGCAAACACGACGTAGGACAGGGCAACGACGAAATGCTGGACTACGGTGTTGTACCCGGCGACGTGGTCTTCAAGAATCAGCATGACTCTCTGATGGCGCAGAGCGCTTTTAATATGTCAGGCTTTGGACCCGACGTCAGAAGGGGACAAAGCGAGACGGGTACATCGACGCAGTCAGATCAACAGCGTGGCTCGACCAGCATAATGGTGGTCACGCACCCAGGCAGTGCAAACCGTTCTGCTGGGTGGAACAAGACGTCGAGCGCGAATCCGGAGCCTTTAGCGTTCAACGTCAATAATGATGAAAGGTCCCATGCGCACACGTTCGAGACAAGCTCTACGAAGGCGAAGCAGGATACACCACCGAAAGGCTTAACGCTTTCGAACAGGGACAGCGACGGGATGTTATCAAAGACCAGTAACGCCTTAACATCGGCGCAACGTTCTTCTGTGTCTGATGATATCGCGACGAAATCTTCTCACGCTCCTGCTGCAAAACTACTGGTAGAAAAGAACTCTTCCTCTTCTGACGCCACTAGCACAGAGCCAAGGGCGCGTAACGGAGTTTCCTACATTGACAAACACAAACCGGAACCTTACGCCGAAACGCCTCCCAATGTTCTTGACATCGGGGCAGATCTACCAGAAGCTGAAACACGGAGCGGTCGCAACCAACCCGACACGCATCCCTCGGCTGAAGAACACGCTGCTTCCCCTACCAATGGCAGCATGAACAGCAACGTCACTACGCGCTACTTCGAGAACAGGAACGACATCAAATATGGCGACACGAGGAAATATCCGCAAGGCTCAACATCCGGACATATTCTCGAAGAGTCAATGGAGAATGGAAATTCATCTACACGTACCTCACGAGCGAGTGACACCATCGATGCTGACCTCTCGGGAAGTCGAGTGGTTGTAAACACGACGGGAGGAATTAAACTCAAGACCTCTAGGCCCAACGTCCACAGAACGGGAGTCGCGTGCGTCTACAGGAAGGACCACGCGGGCTGGGCGAGCGGCAACACGACGTACGGACTCGACACCCTGCCCTACCAGTACTGCGCTTCCGTCGTGTACTGCTGCTTGGGCCTGCGCGAGGACTTCGCCATCGAAGACCTCGGAAACCACAGCGACTTCACAAAGCTGGCCAAGATAAAGGGCGACAAACCTGGCCTGCAGACATTTGTGGTCATCAAAGCGGATAACTCAACCGCACCGTCATTCAAGCGCTTGATATCCGGCACTATGCACCAGGACATCTTCGTCCTGCTCGCCGTGCACTGGTTGAAGACCAGGGACATCGACGGAGCCTACCTGTACTGGCCACAGATGGAAGACAGTGACGGCGACGAACTGGTCAGTGCATTCCGCTACCTCGTCGGCAGCTTCGCCAAGTCGAACCTCAAGTTCGGCATCGTCCTGCCCCCCGGGACGCGTTACTTCGCCAAGAGGTCCACAATGAAGGCCCTGACCGAGGACCTAGACGGCTCGTACGACGCCCTCTTGCTTTCTCCACCGGAAATGGACGAGTCGGCTTACACGGGAAAGCTTTCTAGCCCCACGCAAGCGCTGGCCGGTGAATACGGCAAGTACCCCGGCGATCTCGCCGGCATAGCGGTCTGCCCGATGATACCCTTCTGGGGCAAGACGTTCAAGATGCAGGCCGTGCTCCAGGACTCGGATCTGGCCCTCAGGCCCGTGGGTCGCGGTGGGGCGAGGCGTACCAGCCGGGAACCCGGCAAGCTGGCCTTCTTCGAGTTCTGTCGCGAGCTCGGAAACAGCTTGTACGTGTTTCCGAGCCGAGAGAACGCCATGATCGGTGACGAGTACGTGACGTTCCTGACGCCGGCGACCCTGGAGACGTACTTGACGTCGTCGACGCACGCGTCGTGGCGGTGTTTGGGTTCTTGGGGCCCCGAGTGGGACGACTTCGACGGTCACTGCGGACTGGGCCGTTACCCGCTGCTAAAGACGTTGTACGAGTTCCACAAGAAGCGGGCGGCAAACGCGCCGGCCGCGTTCGGCCTCAGCAAGGCTAGTCAAAGCTGAAAAAAAAATAATGTGGTACCCGTGTCGTAATTTATATGCTTATAGGATGAACAAACAGGAGAAAGTGTCTCAGACAAGCTATAGCCGACGTTTCAATAGGAGGACCTATCTTAGTCAAATGCCTTTGACAAAGATAGATCCTCCTATGGAAACGTCGGCCAGCCTGTCTGAGGCACTTCTGCTCGTTCAACCTATCCGCACCTGGCGTTTCCAGCTGTCGGCTCCCACCTTGATTTGAATATGCTTGGTACATGGTGATGTATGCTGTGTTACGTCAATGTATAGCACTGCTACGGAAGCTAAGTGCACACGTAAGCCACTAAGCTCGGAGTCTAATTATGAGAACACCCGTCTCGGGACCACGTGTCCCGGATTGCGTATCGGCGCACATTGTCCTTGACGTCGTTTCTCTACAGCGCGGCCTGGGATTCCTCGAGTAGCCTTTATTTCGGTGAAACTATACAGCCTCAAAGATCTTAGCGTATGCGAGATAATTCGGCGATTTCGGAGGTCGTGGTGAAGCGCGGTATCGTTGTCTGTGCACGACATCGGAGCTGCGAGCGCGCCCTCTGCGCCTACTTACGCACAAAACTAGAACGCCAACGACAAACCAACGCAGTCTCAAGAGTCAGCAGCGCCATTATTAGAAAAGCCCCGCGAGTGCCTTTAGGATACGTGACATTACTTGGGTACCTCCGTAGGCTACGCAAGGTTCCCCATTAGGGGGGGGGGTGTCACCGAAATACCGCAACACCCCGTCTTCCTCCACCCCCCCCCCCCCCCACATTGGTCAATACCGAAAGTAAACAAGCTTCGCAATGGATGCAAAAATGAAAATTAAGCGATGACGCGCTCCTCACAACGGCCTGCCCTCGGTCCCCGGCTTCCTGCGGGGGAAGTAAACAGTTCTTGGAATGCAACTTCACGTGGTCCTCGGCCGGCATTATCGTCAAACGGCCGCATAGCTACAACTCTGCGCATTAAACAATGAAGGTACAGGGTACGACTGAACAAAATATGGGGGAGACGGGTCCTCCCGTATACATGATTATGGGAAGAGCACCCCATTTCCCCCGCTCCCCTGTGCGTACGTCTATAGTTACTTCGTTACCATCAAGATCCGCGTGCACGCTCCTATCCGATAGCGCTGCTTCGCGCGATGGATATCCAGATGGATGGATGGATGCAAAACTTTATTGAAAATCCCGAGGTGCGCGACTAAGCGCGCAGCGGGGCGAGCTCCCATGTTGGGACAATCGAGCCAACCCCACCCGCCGCATCGTGGGCCCTCTGGACAACCCATAGTTGAGCCCCGTTATCGGGGTTCTTGGAGCGCAAGAAAGCATTGATAATGCGTGCTGCCGCTAAGAATATGCTAAAGAAATTGATGGGTTCCGAGCAGTTTGACGGGCTCCATTCTTTGCAGGCTGAATACCCCGGCCGCTAAGGCATGTTAGTGCAGGTGCTCGAAGTGGTGAAGCTGCTAATGGTTCTGTGATGCCAAAAGCGCGGCCGTGTTTATAAGAGCGGCTGTCGCCTTTCTACAAGCCTTTCGAGTTGCCGCTGAGCGATCTTTACTCCTCATCAACAGGTCCTCCTGATGAGACTCCTGAGACAACAGGTCCTCCTGATGAGACTGATAATACCAGAGACTGAAGCTTCATCTGCTATCTCCTCCACCGATGAGACCTCCATACCAGAGCCGCCAGTAACCCTCTTCCACAGGGCAGAGGAGCAGGTGAGGGCAAGCGTGGCATAGGCCGACATATCTGCGGCCTTTCTGCAGACCTCCTCCCCCCCCTCCCCCCATCTCTTTTTCTCTGAATGATCGTTAGTGGCGAACGTTGCTTTGCCGGCTTCGCGGCCGTGCATGACACTACACGGCCGCGCTAGTAGCGTTCCAGCACGGCCGCAAGTCTCGTAATGCCGAGTGCGAGAGCAGACGATGCCACAGTGCGTGCCTCACACCTACGGAAGAACACAGGAGCGCCGACTCCTCTCCAGTTGACCTTCTTTCCACAAACGCCATTCGTTATCCCTCCGCCTTCGAGCGAGCTTCTCTCTCGCCACTCTCGACGAGGCTCAGCCCTTTCCCTCGAGCCTCACTCTCGCCCCTCCAGTCACGTGATCTACGTGACGCCTACTGCGACGACGATGACGTCACCGGGTAAACTAAGACAGCTTCGCTGTAAAAATTGGATGCCACTACTGTCTGAGCATAAGCTTATGCGATTCATAGGCGGCAATACGCCAACGTCAACGCGGTTTGGAAGGTGTCTGCACGCACGTAACAATAACAATTGCACAAGCTGGCTTCGTGGCATTGTGAGGCTTTATGTGGGGAAGTCCGCTTCACTAAATGTTACAACTGTAACTGCAAGCGTCGTTTCAGGCAGATAACCAAAATAACGTCGGTCAAAATCGTCAATCGCAACTTGCGAGACCAGCTTTTCGTCAAGGATGTTGACTGCAATTTGCATTCAGCCGACAGCACCGTCTATTGGACTCACTTGGTTGCTAGCGGCAGCCAAACGGAACACACACAACATAGTTCAATGCAGCATTTTTGGGCACATCGGCCTTAATGTTGCGATGACAAATCACCGTCCCAATCAAAGTGCTGTTCATGTTGTTGCGGAGGGAAAAGAAAGTGGGTAGCTTGCACTAGAGGTGCAAAGCTGGACTAACAGCGGAGCTTGTGACCGACCTGGATTATTAGCAAGGTCTTAATTAGTAAGGTACTCATAAGTGAGGTCTTAATTGGCATAATCTTAATTAGCACGGTCTTTCGCAAGAGCAAGCTGTCTTTACTAATAGTCAATCCTACGATGAAGAAGGAAACGAAGAGAGAGCACACCGGCCGAATTATGGCGTTGCACGCGCTAGGCGCAGCTGTGCCAGGCTTTAGGCGGCGCGAGATGCCATATAAGTTCGAGTTAAACCACAGACAGTCACCGACACGACACGAGTGTCCAAACTCCAGACAGAAACTCGCGCTGAAACCGAGCGTTCGCACATCCCATAGATCTGCGGGCACATCGTCGTTCGCGTAGGTACAGTGGCTAGGGCTTCCATCGCCTTCCCACAGCCGCCCTTTCCCATTCCCTAGTACTCTCCCGTTGTACATACCACGGGCGTAGCCACAGGGGGGTTCAACCCCCCCCCCCCTCCGAAATTTTTCAGTTTTGCTTGCGTATATATACACGCACAAACATACATAAAGTATGGTTGAACCCCCCCCCCCCCCCCGAAAAAAATTTCTGGCTATGCCCCTTGTACATACCGCTGAAACACTTCATATAGATGCTTCAGCGAAGCTGAAACGCGCGGCCACGTTTTTTATCACTGGGTTAATCCCGAAGGTTTATTAAAGCTTTTCTCAGTTGCTGGTTACGTCTGTCTAGAAATCTTAATTTGTGTTGGCCGCCCGTCTGCTGCCTACTTCATTTTCAGTGGACCAGCAGTGAGAAGTGAGGTTTGCCCAAATTCCGTGGCACGTACTCGTTCTAGTTTTTTTGTAAACACCGAAGTTTTTACGGCCGGTTTAAACAGCTTAGCTGTTAGAAACATCCGTAGAAATAATTGCTAGTGGATGTCAAGGACCAGAATCTGCTTTTACAGCAACACCTCTACACCTCCCGCTGCAAACCAAGAAAATGATCTTGCGTATGCTTTTGACCTTGAGGTTCAGCCAACGTAATTTCCTCCTCGGACGTGCGTCGTCATAACAACGGACATGCGCAGTGTCAGTTCCCCTCTCCGTCGGTCGGCGAGAGCCGGCGAACGCGAGCGCCTCGAGAACTCAGCTCCTGTCACGTGACTCTCGATGTGGACAGCGTGCCGCTGCATGCCGCGCGGGACACCGGCGCGCCATGCTTTCTGCGGTAGTTGCTACTATCGTTCGGCAAGATTCAACCACGGCATCTTTTTCCGAGTTGCAGCTACAGCAAGCAATTTTCTCCCACTTCTCAGTCAAACACAATTCTCCTCACCATCTCTGAGAACTTGCACGCTATATCCGCCCTTAGAAGTCCTTTGTATAGGAATAGATGACTACAAAACCTACAGCAGGGGCCTCAAACTCGCCTCAGCTAGCGGGCCGCAGTCACGATATTTAGTCTCCCGCAAGGGCAGGGGCACTGAAGAAGGCTGGAGTGGGTGAGAAGGGTTTGAACAAAATGTCAGCTAACGTTGCCATTTGAAAGGCATTTTCCATGTCATACATGACCCACTTCTGAAGGAGATTTGACGTCAGGTTGTAGAAATATATCGATACTTACATCTAGAATGACTGAAACCTGGACGCCAGTTCTGACACTGAGCTTTTGTTCTACGGCTATGTTTCAACACATGGTGGCTGCATAGGTCACGAAGATACTTAAGAAAAAAAAACATGGGCAAAGACAGTCATGTGCGGACCGGGCTGTGTGTTTGAGGCCCCTGATCTAAAGGATAGACCAAATCTGAGCCTCACGACTCAAACTTCCTTTCCATGGTGATTGCATAAATGTGAAACTAGTTTTCTTGCTATGTCCGCATAGAATTGGAATCGTTCATAAAAAAATATGTGGATTTCATTGAGTTAACGTGACACTGGTGAGCATATAGCAAATGAATGTGGTTCCAGGCAGGAGTCACATCATAGTTGCCTTGAATTCTGTTGTAGTAGTGTGTTTAATATTCAATAAGTGTTTCAAAGATTGGTCGCCCTTAATGAATGTACATTAACGTGATGAGAAATCAATGCTTTGGTTGTATTGCGGCGTTCCACATCGCATAAACTCCTGTGTTAACCCGACATAGGTGCTACAACTTACTGAGGTGGAGCGAGCAAAAAAAAAGGACAGAGTACAGTTTTTGTCGAAAGATTTAAAGCCACTTTGGGAGTGGCTGTAAGGGTTTAGTTTCTGGCCACCCATCACACAGCTAGTGCCGTATAAAGCTGTATCTGTCCCAGCCTCGTGCATCTGTCCCAGCCTCGCACATTTCACGCCACAAGACTTCCAACGGGATCCCATGTGGCCAAGAAGGTTTAAATTGCTGGAGTGGAAATTATGCCTCAAGAGCAAAGCCGTACCCACGCCAAGATGGTGGCAGTGACTGCCACCTTAGTAGGGGCAGGCTAAATGTTTGCATTCAGCGAATAAAAGGCAGCGTTTTCCTCCCGCACCCTACAAGTTTAATATGGCAAATTTTTCCGGACAGATACTGCTCAGTGCGTGTATTTATGTTAAAGTTTTGCAAGAGAAACCTCAAATTCTTGGCAAATTTTATTGGAGGTAAGGTCATCAATACTCATCTCGATATGTTTCTTTCATCAGGAACAACAAACTCTTATATCTAAGTGGGCAGAATCCGAAAAGAGCATGTTTCCAAGATAAAGGGTGGGCAACTGCTGGCTTCACTTTATCCGGTGAAGAGATATGAGAGCTTCTACTCCAGCATTTTCTTTTAAACCTCCTTGTGTGGGGAAGACAAACGCCAGGTCTGGTCATGTTCACTTTAGTTTCTAAACTTTTGACAAGAAGTGCACGTGGCCACACCATTGAGGTAATTCGTTTTCCCATTTCAAACAAAATGTGATCTGCTCTGTAGTTTAGGCAAGCAACGAAAGACGCAAAGGGAATCGAGAAGTTTTCCTTGGTACAAAGGAATATGTACATCATAAATTACAAAGTACAGAAGTCGATGCGCGTGAATGGTAATGAGGTTCCGTAAAATAAACAGCGCCATATAAGCACAAAACAAACACGCTGACTCATTCTGCAACATAATAAGACAATTGGAAAATATATATCTCAACAGTGCATCGCGGATTCTCTGGACAAGATGATGGGATAGTAGTAAATGTTGCTTATTGTACCTAGGATTTAGTTCAGGGACCTAGGCCAGAGCTGCTGAGTCACTCACCAATATAGTCTGCTGGATGTAGCTCCAAACACTTTGCTGTCTCGCCGAAAGTGCACCGAAACTACAAACTCTGGCAGTCAAAACTAAGTGCCGTGCTATATCTTAAGTCCTCTGACAATTATACCCAGCACAAAGCACTTTCTTTGGCCCAGGAAGCTGCTTGAGTTGACTTCTCGGCACTACATTCCCATTTCTAAAGCCATGCCAAGCCATTTCAAGACGTCCGGATACACAATCACTTCCCCAACAGATAGGCACTTGGGAGCAAACATTACCGAAGTGCCTAGCTTATGACGCACAAGACCTTGCAACTCACAGTACAAACATTCAGATTCAAGCGTTAGGGCACCGCAGACAATGTGCTAAAAGAGAGATGCTAGCAGACCAAGCGTGGATGTGCACAAAACTATTTTGGTACAAATGCCATAGAGACACAGTGCTGCTTTCCCAGATGTGCGAAGGAATCAATAAGGCTGCGAGCTCCGTCATGGCCGTCTTTCAGCTAACGAAGTTGCAGAAACAAGGTGCGGGCAAGTTCTACCCAGCAAATGTGTATGACAAAACAACACAACTTAATCAACTGGATTTGATGACAGAGCCATGTGAACATGGGAAGTAATGTGGTGCATCAAAAAAATGGTAGGCTATGTTTAACAAATGCCTAAAACATAGGAAAACTAGGGAATTACACAAACCAAGGGCAGCAGAGTTTGACCAATTCCTTTTTCTTTTGGGGGGGGGGGGGGGGGGAGTGGGGAAGGTAAAGTAAGTAAAAAGAAATTAGTGCTTAATTCAAGAATACAATCCTCCATGTTCAGCTGTGTCCGTGGAATTATCGCTGCGGAGTTGTGCTTTCAGCGAGCAAGTGACTAGCTGCCAAAAACAAACATGCAAATGGAACAACGCGGGCAACAAAAGCAAACAGTGGAGCATCTAAATTCCACATAGAACTGCGGTTGCACTAGAGCCAACCGAGTGTTGCAACTGCCAACACTGAAAATGCTGATGTCAAACAAGTTGTGAGCTATTATGGCAATAGAAATCTCGATGAGACATGCAGTGATGGTTAGTGACAGTAGAGTCACAATGAGCCATTAGTCTAGACTCTACAGAGCATAACTGGTGCAAACAACCGAGGCAAAAGCCTTCAAAAGCACAACCCGATGGCAGTGACAAGATGGCAAAAAAAAAATTTTTTTTTATCACGCCTCTAAAGCACCATCTGGGAAAGCAGGCACCATGTTACACACCAAGCCTGCAGGATGCTTCAGCTGAGGCATCCTGAAGTGCCATCAACAGCAAGATCTATATGCATCTTCACCAAAACAGAACACTAATAAGTTTCATCAAGGCTGAAAAATATGTGAAACAACTCGTGCTGCAAGTATAAACACTAGCGCATTCATTACAAGACACATTTCCTCCGAAGAAAACAAAACAGTAATAGCAAAGACAGATAGCAGTGAGAAATGCCACACTTGCCGGTGCTACTTCACGGCCACCTCACATCACCCCGGGGATGCGCTTCGCAACTCAACGCGGATGACAAATCCAGAACAAGCCATCAGAAGTACACAAAGTCGAGAGCTTCTCGCTATTTTTGCTGACTAGTGGCTAGCAGCTGGAAGAGATGGGCAACGGCTAGACAAAGAAAAATCTTGCACTGTCAATCCCACAAAACTGGAGCCATTCCGTTAAAAAGAAAACGGATTGAAAGAATGGAGAAGGAATGGGAAGGTTGCCATTTTACAAAGTAAGCCAAGCTTCGTCTTTGTCTCATTCTCTCGCTATTGATCCATTGACATCTACGTGCAAAAACGGAAACAAGCAAAAAAAGATGGACACACACACACTGAAATCTGGAAAGAAAGAGAAAAAAAAACTGCACACTTCCCTCACCCATATGAAGTGCTTGTCACACTATACACATTCTTCTTACCGCTTTACGCTAAACTGTAGTCAAACTTCTTGGCATCTCTTGTCCTTCACATGTATACACACACACGCACACAGGCACACACGCACTACACCCTTCCCAGTCCAAGAGTACTTTCTTTTGCATCTTCTGCACCTCCTCCATCCGTTTCTTCAAGAAAAGCGAAGGATTCGGTTGGTCGGTCGATGTGCCCCGCACAATGCCGCCGGTGGCCGCAGCCGCACGGCACCGGCGGCGGGCAAGGCACGTAAAACCACGCGGCTCAGTCGATTTTGACGGCGGCGTAGATCTTGCAGAGGAAGAAGTACGCGGCGTAGAAACCGATGGTTCCCGTCAGAAGCCAGAAAGTCAGCACCATGATGCACGTGTAGCCGAAGTACAAGAGAGTCGGAATGAACTCGGTGATTTCGAGCTGCAAGAGAAGCAACGGAGGGATTCACTTCTCACAGAAAGTATGAAACTAGCGTTACTCTATATACTTCCAAACACGCGAGCCACGGTGAATATCTCTCTAATCACTTCTTAAAGGGGCCCTGCAACACTTTTTCAAAATGGTCAGAAAACGCTGCTGATCAGTAGTCAAGGCTCCTGAGAACACGCGAGCCAAACATTATAGCACAGCGCGCAGCCTGGAATTTACAATTAATTCTCAAAGTCAGCTAGAAATCGTTCTCTCTTCTCTCGACAGGTGATGCCATATACCCAAATGACCGTGCCATAGACCCAATTTCACAGCCATTGGCTGATTTGAGCATCGTAAGCTGCATAGTGACCACGGGCGCCACATGCCCGCGTGCGTGCGTGATCACACTGAAAGTAAGCCATGCATGCTAAGAAAAAAAAGAAAGAAAAAGGTGCTCAGGGTCATGACATGCGTCTGACATAACTTCTTTTCCCCGTGTCATCCCTCCTTGCTTGGCTTCCAGCGCACTCGTCGGGACGAGAGAAGAGGAAAAGCAATTACAGCGTGCGGCAAATCTCTAACTACGGTCGTACTTGACGGATTCTAAAACCTTTCGTGGCAATCGATTTGTGAGGCGATAAACCCCTTTAATAAAGCCATTCGATGGTTACTTGGAAAAGTGTTGCAGGGCCCCTTTAAAAGTAGACAAATGCGTCACGAGAAGGTTAAGAACAGCGAGTGATCAAGGGAAGCCTCAGTCAGGACTTCACATTTTGACAAGGGAACTTCGTAATGGTAACAGCTGTTGTTCTTGGAAAAGTGTATACTGCTGCCACTTCTAAGAAAGTTCGCAATGTCAGACTGTGTTTACATGTAACTGCGAAACTGCCCCCTTGATATCGAAGCTGAAAGTGTTTCTTTAAGGTAACGGTATAAAAATACACTAAATGCATTCCAAGGCACCACGATGCTCTTCTTACGGTTCTTGACACTAGTGTACTTATTTATGTGACAATCTGAAAATACTATTTAAAATTTGTGTCGGTACTCCTTTAGCTGTAGATGGAGCTAATCTCACGGAAGTTTGACATGAAAACACAGGGGAGCTTGTACAGTAAGAGCTTGAGTAGAAGGAGTTTCTTAACTTCATGAACACCTATGAGTTTATTCGCCTGGTGCGCCACCGATGGCAGCGCTGCGAACGGTGCTCCGGTGACGCAAAAGCGGGGATTCGGCTTTTGTCATCTGCTAGGCTCTGGCTAGAACAGCAGCATTTTCGTTATAGTTCTCTCATGTCGCACAGCGTTCCTCGACTACTAGCTGTATTTTCTTGTAATGATAGTTCTTCAGATGGCTGCTAGCATTACAGGAGGATAAGGAACGTCAACATTTAACCTATCATCTATATACACAGAGCCATCACGGTCAGGATCATGCCACCGAGTTCGTAGCGTCACTCACTGGGCTGGATGGCGCTGAAATAACTTGCGTGAAAGTGCGAACGTCCCGCCAAGCGAGTTAAAGAGAGTCTGCGCTGCTTTGGAAGCGAAGCCCGATCAATTTTACGGCTTTTTCACAAAAGTTAGCGTTATGTAAACAGACTTGAACGAAAGTTCACACTCCACTCCCAATTGTAGTCACGTACAAAAAACGTGTGACGACAAACTAAATTTGATAACTTCATCCACCAGTGGTTTATTGCAGACAACTAGCGTAGATTGGGCGATTTGAATGCACATTAAAAGTTGTTACACGTACTATCGGCTACGAATGAAACGCCAGCAGTGGTGCGCGTGGTACAGTTCGCACCCTTATGATTAGAGATAGATACGCTCTTGCGGCTTGCCGCTCGTGAGCCAGATTCATGCTCTCGATTGCGCAGTGCTGCCTAATCGGGTGTGCGTGCATGTCAATGGTGATGACAGGACGGCACGCATTATACAGTTCCTAACGCTTGGGCAACGCGCTCCACTGTTCGTGTTTCATTTGTCACCGATAATAAAGCTTGGTAAACAGTAAGAAAAATCAGCAGATATGTCCAGGAAGAGGAGAAAGAGAGCACTTTCCCACCATTCTTTTGGCCCCTTTGGCTGGTTGTTGCTATTATTTACCGCGTTGTAACAAGATTGAATATTTTACGGTGAAAGCTTTGGATTCCTGATCAAACGTGAAAATTCACTGTCGGCGTCTCTATAGCTGGCAGCGTCAACACGAGTGATGCAAAAAATCATCACATGATGGCGTCACCATATGACATCACAGACCGCCAAAATTTGTGACGTCATAATGTCACGTCACGATGACGTCATCACTTGACATTGTCGGTTTGCATTGCCTCTGTGATCACGTGATCGGCGGGTCGATCGCGGAGGCAATGCAAAACGAGGCGATGTGTAGAAAGCTTGCAATGCCTCCGACCCCGGAGGCAGCGCAAAACCACGTTACGTCCAAAAAGCATTCTGAAGGAGGCGGGGAAGAAACAATAGATCGACTGAAGAAGAAGAAGATGGATTTCGCCTTCGAGTCATCTTAGGCAAATGCATAAGGGACCCTGTGAGTCTTTTTAGTACAGTGACCGCATCACGCCCTATCAGGAGTCGACCATTAAGAGTGGTTTACACCATTTTATTGCAAATACATCTTACTACGACTTTTGATGCGAAAGGTTCGTATTTATCTACGTTAGTATGATTACACTAATTCCCTTCAACATACTTTCAAACGGCCAGGAACGAGTCAGCAAACGTTGATTTATTAACGTAGGGATTAAAATATGCTGCAAAAAAAAAAAACCCACACAACCTACGAAATATTTCATATCACTGTCGTGAATCCCCTTTTGACACGCGCTCTCAACCTTTTTATTTCTTGTTTCAACTTCAAGTACTTACGACGCGCTTACATGGCAGCTGCTGAAAACTTGGACTTAATCAAAGGTTGTTGCCTGTAACGACCATTTAAATTATTTGAATGACATCACACATCCCTTGTCATGCACTTAAAACTCCGAACAAAGGAATTGAATTGAAGGAGCAGGCTTGGCAACCAAACACGCGCAGCACGCGGTATACATATATTGCGCTTTAACGCAGACACGGTAGCCAAAGCCCGAACGCTGAAATCAGTAATCAAAAATGGGCCGGAAAGTCATTTTGAGTGCGCCACAGCCATAGAACAGTTGCGAAAAGAAATCGTCGCCATACATGCAGATGTACACATTGATAGTTAGCAGATGACACCAAGAGCAATCAACACTGAACGTGCTCCTGACGGCAACTCTGCTCGATTTCGCTGTGCATTTTGCTTGAACATTCAGTACAAATTGCTTCATGAACTTGACCATTCATGTTTCAGTAACTCGAGCAGGAGAGACTGGCCGGTAGCATCGAGCAGCCTTCACATAGCGAGCAGGCATGTGAAGAGCGGCACCCGAGTCCCCTCTCTGACGTCACACGTGAGAGGGCGCCACTCAAACATCTCGAGGCCAATACAGCTGCCTTTACTTACACCCAAGAGTATTTACCTTACTGAGCATATGAAACTATGTAAATCCTTCGGCACATAACCTACAACAAAAAATTGACCTACACCAGGTAATAGACCTACACCAGGTAAAATATGAGGGGCTGGCAAATAACATCTCAGGTGGTAGTTCAGTGCTGTTCTTGTGCACATGTGCCCCTACAACACCATTTAACTTGCAGTATACAAATTGTGACAAAGATAATGTGTTCAAAGGTCTCCCAAAGTAAGACTCAGTCTGTTCATCAACTGTTCATTTTATCTGTTCCGGTATTAAGAATATGAATAAAAACACTGTCACCTGAAGAGGCATGATGCTTCCCGAATGAGTGTCACCGAGGATACGTGATCAGTTGGTACTGAGATGAGAGCGTTCAATGGCGCATAAAAATCACACATGGGAAAGCCAATTCATGGTGTTCATGCCATTCAAATCAAGGATACAGCTTGAGATTAATGCTTCGAGAATCACATGATTAAATGAGTTATTCTTAGCAGCTCTTTGGTGTAATCTTTCTTCTAGCTTATCTCCGAACCCAAATGTCGGCACTAGCAACACTACACTGAGTCGAGTTAGGTTAGAACTTTGCAAGCTTGAAGTCAACGAACACTACGCAGCACTCCCATCTGCATTAAGTCGACAATGCGCCTAGCCACATCTCACTTGGACTTTGCTAACTTTAATGAGGCTTAACTACCAGAGCCTACTGACTGAAGCGCAGTTAACAAAAAAAAGAAAGGAGTTGACAAATAAAAAAGTAAACGAGACAATACCTTGGTGACGAAGTAGAATACGGCATAGGCAAACACGTAGAGTGCAGATCCTCCGGAGACTATCAGCGATCTCCACCACCAGTGGTAGTTCTGAGACCATTCGTGGACACCCCATGCAAGGGAAGGAAAGACAAGATAGAGAGAAAGAAAACAAACATAGGTTATCAACTTGGAACCAAGAAGACCGCTTAGTAAGTTTGCTTAACGTCGTTAAGGCCTGTCAGTAGGCTAGTTGGTTCTGATCCACACTGAACGAATAACGGTGCCAAAAAGACATGGGCAAGACGGTGGTGTACACGTGCGCTGCATGTGTTGTGGGCCGTGTCACCTTTTCGCCATTGTCTTTTCGTGCTATTATTCACTCACTATGCTTGACATCACCATTTCAGGCTACTGCAGCTCATTTCTCAGCTCTGCCAGTGATGCAACAAGTCAAACATCACTACAATGAATGCCAATAAAGAAGTGAATTCAAATGGTTATAACTAATAGTAAATCTAATGAAGGAATGTTTATAAGTCAGGACGCCATAACAACATATGGCTGTAATAAGCAAAAACATTATAATACAGTCGCCGACCGTTTATTCGGACTCGGCGGGAACCGCCGAAAAGTCCGAATAATCGGGAGTCCGAAAAAAAGGATTCACCAGAAAAAAGCACTTTTATTAGCCCGGCGGCCAGAAAAAACTTGTCAGTGCGCGTCTGTACACATGTACGCTTACGCGCGACCAAGTCGGCCTGTATTTCAGCCAATGTTTGGCCACCCGTGACGGTCGGCAGTAGCACTGTAACGGCCTATGCTAAATCCGCATTTGATGACTGGTGTGGGAGGTGCGTCATCACGGCAGTCACTGTCCACATGCGCTGGTTCGAGTAGCTGACGGATATCTCATCGCCCAACTCGGCGAAAACTCCCAAGGAACTTCCACCTGGTGAATAATCGCCGCTTTTTTCGCCATCGCCACGGCCTTGTAGTTGCCGCGTTTCTTTAGTTCCGACGGCGCACATGGAACGGGCAGCGTCGGAGCAATTTCAGCAGATCAGGCCTCGCACGCCAAGCAACAAACAAGGGAGCGGGACACTAAGCTCGGGATGCAGATCAGGCCTAGCCACAGAAACATCTGACAACGCAAACCCTCACACGCCAAAAGGAAACGACGTTGGGCTAATTGATGTTGCAGCGCTTCTGTTGTCGTACTCTCTTTGTCCGAATTAGGATCCGCGTCGTACTCGTACGCGCTGTCATTCTCCTCAAACGCCGCACCGAGCCGATTACAATCTTGGCTTGGCTTGGCCTGCTGTTCGGCCGTGGTAGCCGTTCAATGGATACTTGACTGGCTAAAGCCAAAAGGCAACCGTTACGTTATAGTTACGTGTAGCCAACAAACATAGCCTTCGAGATCGGTAATTTCTGCGTGGATTTTTGACACTGGCACGATCTCCAGCTATAGCCAGTGCAACATTTCAGTGCTGGCAACCTATCAAAATTTTGTAAACATTGCTGACAGCTTGTTATGGCGGTCAACGTCGCACTCGATCAGCCAGCCGGAGTCCGAAAAATCGAACGGCGGACTGTGGGGCGTCCGAATTTTCGGTCGTGAGTTTACATTAGTTCAATGGGACGAGTGGCGGTGCCGCGAAGGTGTCCGAATAAACGAGCATGTCCGAATTTTCGGCGTCCGAATAAACGGTCGGCGACTGTATTTCTATTCTAAAGCAGTGTCTTGTCGAAGCACAGGTGACTGGTTATATATTAGCTTATATATTATTTATTGTTACAGTTAGCCTCTTTTTTTGGACATGGAAGGATAATTTTAATAACAGAACGCGAATGAACGTGATACATCTAGTCACACACTTTGGCATGTGAAGAAAACTATTTGATAAAAAGAAGAAAGTACCACACAAGTTCTGGAACTAATTCAACTGGTGAAAAATTAGCCTTTCTTTCACAGCCGCCGTGTACTCCATTAAGTGGTATATGGCATATGAATAGATAGATGGATGCAAAACTTTGTTGATATGGCACATGACAATAATTACAATATCATGCTGTATGATAGTCCACAAACAAACGAGAAAAAGAAGACCAATAATGTTATGAGTGAGAATTTGTGGTATTGCACAAAATGTAGCCAGATAGATAAAGCAAATGTCCAATGCTAAACATATCCATTTACTGTTTCACCTGAAATAATACGTCCTAAAGCTCGCTACTGGCAGAGAAGAAGCGTTTAATGTGAAGACGAAGCCACGCAAACCACACAGCAGAGTACTCACCTCCCCGCAGAGTTGAAAATACACCATTACAATGGAAATCTGCGAGCAGGAGATTATGAGGATGATGAAAACGAGGAAGAGGAAACCAAACAGGTAGTAGAACTGGTTCTCCCACAGGGCCTGAAATGAGGAAAAGAAAAGGTAGGAGTCGTGAAAGAGGGCACACCTACTCACACACACAAAAAAATATCATCACGCAACCACTGTGTACAGATGGCTAGCCAGCAAAGCTTAAACTTTCGGCCCTGGCTTTTATCACGAGCTGGGATCTCTCTAAGTGTCTTCGGTTGTAGATTTTGATTTGTCTATCACCACTTCAAGAGATGTATGCTTCAACCTTTGCATTTGGTGATTTCAGCTTAAAGGATATTGAGAACACCTGAAAGATTTTATGTGTAGCTGTTCATACTGCGGCGGGTATCATCCCTAGGAATACATTAAAAGCTCATTAATTTGTCCCACTTCTGTGTGCTGACGTGGTCGAGCGTTGCACATGCTAGGTGGTGATAGTTGCACCTGGCGGCTTGTCGTTTTTGGAGCTCTCTCAAACCAAAACTGAGACTGGTCGCTAATGAGGAGCCTGTAATTAATTATCTGTTAATTAGCAGCAAACGATGTGCCGTGTTATGACTAACAGGCCCTCAGCAACACATAGCAGCAAAAAAACGTGAGCCCAAAATTTTTGTGTCGGTACCCCTTTAATTCAGACATTTCCTTTGGTCCCGTGAAATCTAAACTAACGAGCCTTTACTCTATATACTGAGAAAACCTGAAGAGAAACTAGTGCCAGCGCGGAGATCCCTCAAGGTGGCGGATGCTACCACTGCTTCATCATCGCTTCTGCGCACTCACGGACTCACGGAACACTCCGCTTTCCCACCTCCTAGTCATATACAGTAGAACCCCGCTGTTACGTTCCTCACTGCTGCGTTTTCCCGGCTGTTATGTTGTTTTCCGCCGGTCCCGGCATAGCTCCCATAGGATACAATGTATTGGGAACCCCGCTGTTACGTTGTAACTGTCGGACCGTTCCCGTATGATACGTCGCGAAGTGCGCTCGGAGCCGACCGAGTGACTACTAAAGAGAGCGGCCATGGTGCATTTTCACGCAGCTTGGCCTCGTTTGACCGTAATATTAGCCGCATGAGAAGCGCAAGCAACAGAATCTTTCAATTGATGCAAACAAAAGCATGGCCTTCGAGATTCAAATTGCAAAGATGGCGTCTATGACGTAACTGCTCGTGAAAGCAAGGCCTTCGAGATTGGCATTTACTATTGACAAAAGCATAGCCTTTGAAATTTGTATTGCACAAACATGGCGTGTGTGACGTAATTGCTTGCGAAAGCAAGGCTTTCGAGATTGGCATTCACTTCTGCCATCGCGTTGGCGTAGACTCATCATCATCGTTATTTGTCGGAGAACGGGAGGAGTTCGAGCTGGTTGGAGCTCGCGTGGTCGTGCGTGCGGTTCGCGGTCGGACTCGCCGCGCCGGTCGTGATTGCATGCGCTTAGTTCTTTCATGCCTACAGCTGTTGGTGTTAAAAAAATCACATACGTTGATTACATTTCTGTGGATGAGGCCGTCCTAAGCTCCGCGTTTCTATCCATCGAGCTAGATCACGGCTGAGCGCGCCAATTTTCGTGCTGCTCGTAAGAATTGAAATAAAATTCTGTACCACTAAATATTTTACCGTTTTTCCTGTTTTTCGGCTCTTACGTTTCCCGTCTCTTACGTTTATTTCCTACGGTCCCTTCAAAAACGTATCAGCGGGGTTCTACTGTACAGCTTAACTGTAAATAAAAGGCAAACACTGGAGCTGCGAACGCTTTCCTGAGCAGGTCTTGTCTGCCAGGAATGCCCAAAAAGCATGACAGTGATCATACTTACGGAGAAGATGAAGAAGAGCTCAATAAACATGGCTCCGAAGGGAAGGATCCCTGCCATCAGTGTGCTGAAACAAAAAGAACGGACAAAGAAGGGTCGAGATGGCTTAAGTGGCAAAATTGAAGGTCATATGTGGTGCGAAAACAAGCTTGTGCTGCCTTCTATTTCCTCACAGCAATTGATGACCGTGCCTTTGCTACGCCTCAACGTCAGTCGTATAAATCCTGACATTCCTCATTTAGGCAAGAGTTTCGAAGGATGTCTGAAGGGCAGCATTGTATTATCCTTTGAGTTCGTTATTCTTATAGAACGAATGCATGTGAGCAAGCAAATGTGAATGTCAATGAGAGTGACTGCCGACGAGCGTGCGTTTATATGAATGCAAGTGCAAACGAGTGCCCCACTACTTCCAGCAGCGTACCAATGTCACGGCTTGATTCTTTTAACACATCGAGCAAAACACTTTTGGCTCGTGAAGGTATTGGTTAGCAGTGCACTTTTTCATGGGCACTGCACGAAATGCAAGAGTCATGACGCAAGAGATTTGATACTTGAGGTGTACACAGAAAGGGGTCGAGTTGTAACTGAGAAGAACTAATGATTATTCATGAAAGAACTGCAGCTAAAGTGGCTCATAACAGACAATTTTGTGTCTCCTTTACGTGTGGTAAGGCTAGCAAGCATGCTTTCGCTCATCACCACTAGTTTATGCACACACTGACAAACTTATGCTACGCATGATTTAGGTTTAAAATGCCATGGTGAAACCTATCTGCAGTGGCACAGTACCGTGGCAACATGGCACATGTGCTTGGCAAATGGCAACTGTTTCGTTAGAAATTTTAATGTGTCTTTTCTGCATGATTTTTGAAGATTATACATACAACATGAAAGGCTTCAGGAAAGATGACAAAATTTAGCGATAATATCTGGGGTTTAACGTCCCAAAACCATGATATAACGAGGGACGCCGTAGTGGAGGGCTCCGGAAATTTCAACCACCTGGGGTTCTTTAACGTGCACCTAAATCTAAGCACACGGGCCTCAAACATTTTTGCCTCTATTGAAAATGCAGATGCGACGGCCGGGATTCGATACCGCAACCTTCGGGTCAGCAGTCGAGCACCATAACCACCAGACCACCGTGGACAAAAACTAGTACGAACACTAAGTAAACTTGCTGTGGCAAGTTACTTTCACTGTGGTTACAGACCTTGGAGGCACATTCGACACACAAGAGGCTTCAGAGGACATGGCATGAACTAGTACAAGCACTGGGCAAACGTGTCATCACAAGTAATATTTGCTGTGGGAACACATCTCCGAGGTACATATGACACGTGAGAGGCTTCAGTCTTTTCACAAGCCAGTTCAGACACTAATGGCTTGGACGGGAAGAAATGGTGCGAATGGTTGTGACAAGTGATGCTCACCAGAGGACTGGGTTCATGTACCAGACCTGCTCGGGCACCTGCCGGGGGATCTGGTTGGTGCGCACGGGGTGCTCGTAGGGCTTCTTGCGGTACCCGAAGAAGTACCCCAGGAACACCAGCGGCACTGAGATGCCGAACCAGAGGCACAGCAACGCCACCATGGTGGCAAAGGGAACCTGCACCATAACCACAGATTAGAAAATTCGTTAAAAGATTATGTGCAGCTTCAACTGACTTAACGTCGCGAAGGCTGACTAAACAAGCTGGTGGCATCAGGGCACCTTTCCTCCTCTCTCACCAGTACTACCTGTCCTCGAGCACACGCTACCATTGGTCGACTCCTTTTACCGGCACAGCCAATCGCACTCCTGCTCTCTCCTCGTAGCTTCCGTCTTTGCTCTCCTCCTCTCAACCGAGCTTCATTCTCTCCACGTCGCTACCCTTTCCCTACGAGGCTTAACTCTCAACACTAGGCTTCGCTCTCACCCACTTAGCTTTACCCATGCTCTCCCTCTCGTCAAGCTTCGCTACACTGAAACCACGATATAATGCACACGGATATAACAAATTATCGGTTATAACGAACTTTCGGATATAACGAAGTTATTTTTGTGGCAGATGTGACTGTTATAATGAGGCCTGAGTCTATTGCAGCTGGGCTAGAAAGCACGAACGATGGATCCCCAGGTATTTACCTCAGCTTCAAACAGCTCAGCCGTTAATAAAACCACAGCTAAAAGCGGCGGTGAATTTCACAAGGGAATATAACTGTCATACTGTCATTTAAGGAGTGAGGCCAAGGTATAGCCGGGCACTGAAAATATTACACTGTTATAAGAGTGGACAGGAAACACAAAGTGAAGACTGGAAATGACTAGAGGAGCAACTAAATACATGGACTAAGAAGAAGACGAGACAAGCGCACAAGTTTCTGCAATCTGGTCAAGTGGCGACTCCCAAGAGAGCAAACGTTGTCAACAATAACAAACAGTACTGGTATGACTCAGTTGCACAGCTGTGCAAGCCTTTTTATTTCCATAACGGCTTCTTAATAGAGTTATTCTTCAAAACTAATTAATAATCTACAGTAACTTCAGCCTTCATTATAGCTTTATGACAGTTTTTAAATCCCACTTCACATCACTGGAGGTTTTAACACAAGTTAAGGTAGAAAAATTACGTTTTCGTTATGCTGATTGAAAAGTGGTCTAAAAAAATCCTGATTTACTTCCTATGAAATCATTCACATTAAAAACTCGGATTATGGGCCTCTAAACATGAAAACAATGACATTACAAAACTCGCTGAGTAGTGAACTCTGCATTACTTTTCGATCTGGTGCGTCAGCTAACACTTCCATGTGCCTACTTAAATGAGACAGCTTAAAAAAACAGCCTCAGCTAGCATAAAAGCAAGTCACTAACTTTAAGAAAGACAAATTCTCATAGAAACCTGTGAATCAAGCACTAGAGGTCAACACAAGACACACAAGAGCCTCAGCGAAAATTTGGAAATCAAACTCACCGCTCCCGACGAGTGCTTCCCCCAGATGAAGAAATTGAGGAAAAAGCACGTTCCAAACACTATGCCTGGATACAGGACTGACGTCTGCGTGAAAGGAAAAAGGTTGCATAAATATTGTGCAAGTTGAGAATACTCATTTACTGAATGAATGTCTTAGTGGTTTGGTACCTAGAGCCATGACTCATGGTGCCACGTTTGTTTAGGAATGCAGTAAGGTGACACCACTATCTTGCTCGATGTGAAACCCAGTGCTTTGCAAAAACGTGTTACCTAAGTAACGCCTAAAATTTTTGTGACCTGTTTAACAATGCCACTAAAAAAAAATTCATACCTGTAGCTTTATCAGGCAAAGCAACGACCTGATTACAATTATGAGGGACCTGAGATTAAGTTCGGCCACTTTGAATTTAAAACATGCACCTAAATCCGAGCACGTGGGTGTTTTTGCACTTTGCATTCAATACCCTGATTCAATACCCTAATTGTCATTCAATACCCTGATTGTCAATACCCTGATTGCCATTCAGAGTGTGATGTTGCCGCATGAAGTTTACAGTGACAATATAACACTGACACAGAGGGGCACTGCCTCTTGCACGCACTCTACGTGACATAACAATAGTTGATTTCAAACTACTATGACATCTATAAAATTGCACACTATATGACAATAACAGAATACAATTACATAGATTATTGCAATGCTGTTATGCAAATAATTGCATTGTGTGTGCTCTAAATGGTTAATATGAACACAGGAACATGTACAGTGGTGGCCAAAGGTTTGCAGGCCTTGCTGCCACTGGAATACATGGCATAGCGGCCTGGGTAATCTTTACTTCCCCTGCCCCTGTACATACAGTGGCTGCACTAGGCCTAACCTTCCTCTGAAGGTTTCAATTAAGGCAAAGTTCTTGCTCGATGACAAATGTGCCCAGACACTGCGGCGTTCTAACGTCTGTGGTTGACTGCAGATGACAAAGTGATACCCTGCCAGTGACAACACTTTTGACACAATCCTTCCAAAACAAGAAACAACATGGAGAAGAAGCAAAATGTCGTACCAGGAAGGCTGCTTTCCTCCACTGAACGCCCCGCAAGGTCTTGTACAAGCGGGCCGAGAAGTAGCCGGCAAACAAGCTGTCAGGCAGAAAGTCACAGTCAACTTGTGCTTTGTAAGATAGCATAACACAACTCAAGTTCAATGAATGAATGAATCAATCAATCTTATTTATGTCAAGGAGAGTAGGAGAGTAATAACAAAGTTTCCAAGCTACGGCACGATTAAACCTTGCGACATACAAAGTGAGTGGAGCAGGACACTGCCAGACTTTGCAGGCGCATGTACAGGGTTGTCTACACTAAATGCGACGTAGCTTATCATGGCGTTTGACGTTGCACCCGATCAGCCAGCCAGAGTCCGAAAAATCGAACGGCGCACTGTGGGGCATCTGAATTTTCAGTCGTGAGTTTACGTTACTTCAATGGGACGAGTGGCAGTGCTGCGAAGGTGTCCAAATAAATTAGCATGTCCGAATTTTCAGCGTCCAACTAAACGGTCAGCGATTGTATCCGTAAAGTGATTGCATCATCGACTGAAAAGTTTGTTAAATTAAAACTGCATGCCAGGTTCGGCTTTTATGCGATAAATGGTAAGCCGTAGCTCATGTTCCTAGCATCCACATACTTCCGGCATTCCCAAACTCACCCCATGAAGACGTAGAGGAAGATGGCAGCCGTCATGAGGGCTCCCCGAGAGGCTGGAGACAGCATTCCCAGCATGGCGAAGACTGGAAATAAGAGAGCAGGACGGCAATGGACAAAAGGACAAGCCATGTTTATATTTCTGGGATAAACTGCTCACAAAGCTCGCACTGTGTCAAGCCAGGCTAACAGCCTCAAACAACAGCTTCGTTAGCATACACAGTATGTCATTTGCAATGCTTAGCCAAATGGGAAGCAGGGCAGGTCATGATTTATTGCTGCTCACCGATTGTGATAAACATCATGAAGAAGATCTGAATCCCGCTGCCAACAACGGCAACGAAGAGCTTGGGGTACTGCGGCGGACGGAAGACATCGCCGTGGACCAGTTTCCAGCCCGTCTCCTCCATCGCGTCTTCCTGTGCAAAACAAAGAAATGAAAGAAGTCGGTGAAATTCACGTACTGCATAGATATTGAGGGCCCATTCCAATCCTGACCAGCAGTGAATACTGTCTATGAAGCATGCTACGAAGATGGCTTCGAGCACGAGAAATCTGCGATTTCACACCATTTCTTCTTGATGAAACAAAGGTAAAAAAAAAGAAGGTGTTATCACTGTACTTCGACACTTTTTGTTTGCAGTTTTTTTTTCTCCTTTTAAGTTTACGTTTCACTGCCTTTGTCTTTCCTATAATAATCAGAATTTCTATCTTTCACATGTGGCGTGCATTGGAACACGGAACTCAAGTCGCCACTGTGTTACGTTTGAATGAAAAGCAAGCAGGCACCCACCGAGTCTTCGTCCTTATTGTAGCGGGCAATGTCCCTACGAAGCGTCCGAACGATGATCATGGTCAGCATGCCTGAAGCAAAAGAGAAATAGAAATTAGTGAGTCTACCATCAAAACAGTGTGCCCCGCTCAACTTACAGCAAAGAACTCTGGCACTAGTGTCTAGAAAATAAGTTGATGTCAAGCGTGCCCGTTCAACCAGCACGAGCAATGGTGATTAGCAAAGCAGAACCCCGACAATTCGACATCTCATCATTCGAATTGACGGATAACTTAAACTGTACAGCTGGCCCTGACAAAGTTGTCTGTACTTGAATAGGGATGAACACCAGTTAATTGAACTCCAAGAACCACTCAATGGTTATTGCAAATGAGATCTATCACTCTTGCAAGTCCCACAGCTTTACCTGAAAATTTTTTTTCTCTGAAAATTTTAGATAACAATGCAACTGCCGCCCCGGGAAGACGGCAAGCATGAAGTGACCAGCTGTCACAGCTTGGCCAATGCATGGTAATCTATAACAGGTGCACCTGTTATAGATTACCATGCATGGAAAGGCCTATGCACGTGTTTCTGCACTAAGTTCAAAGGAGCTCTCTTTAGCCTGAACTCTTAATTGAAATAAATTTCTGGTTCCACCACTAGAATGCATATTAACAAGGTTCTGCTCCATATGGATTTGCTGAAAATTTGTCCCAACTTTGAATGACATTGCGAACCTGCCATTTCTCACGCAAAATATTGCACAGATGGCAATTGCTTTGCACAATTAAACCAATCAAAGACCATTTAAATTTAAGCGAACAATCAATTAAATGTCAAATTCATTTGAAGTCGACATTTTAAAGGGGCCATGACACAGTCACCCAAGAATCTGCACTTTTCAGCAAAAAATTGAAGTACAGTCAAACCTCGTTAATACGTACCCGCTTTAAACGTACTAACGGTTAAAACGTAGTTGCGACGAATCCCCGACCGAGTCCCACAGAGCCCAATGCATTCGCTGACCGCTTAAGCCGTAGTGGTTCGCCCTATGCCTACCGGTTAGTGCGTACCCTGCGTACCGCGATAACTTTTTGTGCCATAAAATTTTACTGCGCCGCTCAACTTCCCGACGCCGGAATGTGCCGCCAAAGGTCTTCCGCCTTTTTGAGAAGTGCGCAGATCAGTCGATCCCCGATTCCGACTTCCGCGCGATTGCGGCGACGCCTTTGCGGGAAGCATCGGGAAAGAATGAAGGCGAGGTGGCGGCCACCGACGAACGCGCCGACATGACTTATCGCCGACATGACTTATCACAATAAGTATCTTCAGCTATCTGCTCGGGCACGCGTGCGGCGCAGCGCTACTTTTTAAGCCTACTGCACACTTTTATTAGGCGACAACCTGAATGCGCTGGGCCGCCGATCGCTGCCGCTTCGTTGTGCGCGGCTGTCTTCAAGGCTGAAGTTGAATTAATAGCACAAATGCTCGGGCAGAGACGAAGAACTTCAGCTATGTACCAACCAGCCCGACAGCAAACGCTGCTAAGCCGTCATCAGGCGCGCACCGCTTTGTAGAAGCGAAAGCAGATCGCTGTTGCGTAGTTAGCGTTGCGGGTCGTGGGCGCCGAGAAACCTCGCTGCATTGACGCTAGCACACTAAACGCACGTCTACAATACAGCAAGCGTAGCGCGGTTGTAACCATACTGCACGCTTTTATTAGGCGACCACCCAACGCGCCTCCGTCCGCTGCCAGGACCGCTAGAGCATCGCGGAGTGCGCATCGCTTGCATGAACCTCTTCATCGCTGCGTTAACCGAACAAGCTACTCGCCGCATCTGTGCACGATCTAGAGCGAAGTGGGTACGAACAACATTCGCACGATAAATGCGCGCGTGCGGCACAGCAAGCGGCCCGGTAGTGACGGCGTGAGCCGAGTAGGCGACGCGCTGCACGCAACTAGCCGGGAGACGATCGGCTCCACGCGGCCGTACCGCGTTTCACTGGAACTGTGTCAGTTTTCGTTTAGTAGCAGATCGCGGTTAGACGCACGCACATATACCGCGGAAAGCAGACACTGTCCGTTCTGTCACTATGTCGGTCACTGCGTTGACCGCGTATCCCGGACCCTGCAATAGTTTCGAAATGCGCTCTTCGGCGTCGCCACTACGCGCTATCGGGCGGTCGTGCGAGTGTGCCAGGATCTTTTCTCCACTTTGGCAAAAAGAAAGGAAAGGCTTTGCGGTGGGTACTTTAGGCAATATTTGCTGTGGCACTCTATTTATTTGCTGGCGGCGATGGCGTACGCTAGGAGATGCAAATTTGTACTTGGTGTTTATTGCGTACTACCGTTTAGTGCGTAGTTATGCCGCGTTCCCGGCAGGTACGTATTAACGAGGTTTCACTGTAGAGGGTCTATTGTGCCTATACATATGTGAAAGGTAGACTGTAAAAGAATAAAGTGCAAAATGAGCCCTAGAAGTCGCCGGCTATAAACAACACCCACTGCCAGCAACCACCATTTTGCCATGGCATGCGTTACATTGTGTGCTGCATGGAGTGAAGTCGCTGCCTTCTATCAAAGTTTCAATGCTGAGCTGAACAAATCTGACATAGCTCGATTGCACGTGCAGCTAAGCACGAAACAAAATCGTTTGCCGGAATGCAGACGCTTGCACAGCAAGCAGCTTGTTACATCACAGCTCGCAAGTGCGTTAGTATTACCCGAATCTCACGCAGCTTGTGCGTTTATAAAAATATTCAGTTAATAAACTAAGTGCTCGACCAAATGCACTAAAGTTTCGCCAGTTTGTTTGTGAACGCATGAGGATTAGCCCATGTAACACAGATTATGATCAAGAATTGGGTGTCATGGCCCCTTTAACATGACAGGAGCTGGACGCCTCACCCGAGAGGAAGAAGACTACGATGACCGAGTTGACGATGGAGAACCAGTGGATCTGGACGTCGGTCATGGCCAGGTAGGTGTCCCATCGGGAAGCCCACCTGATGCTACTTTGTTTCCACTCCACCTCGTAGCTGAAGTACAGGTCTGTGATGCCGTTCTCGTTCACCTCCTGCTTCTTGGCCTGGCTCGGGTCAAACTCGCAGAAGCCACCCTTCAGGAACTTCATCGAATCCTTGTGCACGCTGCACATAACAAAGGACCGCAAGACAGCCGTGAAACCCCTACAGCCAATCCTCGTTACAACAAAGTTGCATTCAGCACGAAGATAACTTTGTTACGTACAACATTTTTTATAAGCATGTGTGCCGATAGTCAACAGACATCAATAAACAAGCGCATGAATTATATCCGGTATATTTTGTAAACAATTACTCGAAAAACTAAACTGATACCGGCAAAAAGTGAGCCCCATGCTACTTCACTGAAATGTACATAATCGCGGACTGAAATGCGAGAATTCACGGCTAAGCTCGTACTTTTGTTTCCAGCGTCTACAGTTCGTGTCATGTCGGCATGATTTTAGCTCGAACACTTACATCAGAACCAACATTACCTTTAGCGGTGAGATTTGCAGTGTCATGACGCGTTCATCATGAGCACTTGCTCATAGCAGTCGTTATACTAAAAGAAAGAAAATTATCTGTTTAAATCCGTGAGTATTGTGCTATGTAGCATGCGTAAAGAGCTTGTGTGGTTCACTCGTGGATCAGGCAGCAATGAGCAATAGCTGTGCTCGCCACTATCATTGTCACTATCATTGTACTGAGTGTTCGTGCTTTTCTTTTGCGAACAAACATTTCAATCTTTTCTTTTAACTTATACTACAGGTTCTTCACATCATAACAGGACAGTACATTGAGATTACAACCCACTGCCATCCATTGGAAAGCCGCCAAGACTTTATGTTTCATGGTTTTGAGAAAGTACTTTGAAGACTGCTTTAACCCTTTGAGATGCTATGCACACAACTGTGTAACGTCACTTGTTTTTGCTATTTGTATCAACTGGGGGCTGAGAAAGAATACGATACATTGCACTTTGGGTAAATCGAAGCTCCTGCATAATAAATTTGTCTTCATTTTGCAGTGTACTATTGCATATGGTCACTTTGCTGAAGGCACTACCATATTTGACGAGCCATTCGACGTGCCGCTTCCTACTACCCACGTCAAAAGCACAATTTTTCTTTGTTCAACATAGACATAACCGAAAACGAATTTCCACTACATTTCTAGCCTGAGATTTCATTCTTTTTATGCAAAAACAGAACATATATGGCTTCAGAATAAATAGATACATATTTAATGACAAAGTAATTAGGAATGATTATTATAACATACTTAAATGAATGAATATTACGCCATTATTTTTGTTGCAATATAACATCGAGTGCCTTGAAATAACATTGTATCGATTTGATGCATTTACAAACACTTCTTCATAGGTGGCGTCTGAGAGGTTTAAAACCATTTTATTTAGCTCTAGCCTTAAGGGACACATAAAGCAATTTGTGACAACTTTGTGTACAACCAAAGCTTCTTCGGGAGTGATGATTGATGATATAACGGAAAGGTGAAAAAGTGCAATTAAATAGGTTTACATCCGTAGAATACAAACCTCTTGGTGGCAACTTCAAAGCCGACGACCCTGAAGTGCTCGCTGCAAATGGAAACAGAATGAGTCGATTGGCACACAGATAAAAAAGTAGGCACCATATTTTAAATTTTAGAACTTCACAAAATACTACTACTAACACTCAAACCTCATTATAACAAAGTCACACCTGCGATGAAAATAACTTCGCCATATCCGAAAATTCGTTATAAACGTTTTTTGTAACCTGCGTCTATGACAAGGCTATTTTTCGTGTACTTCGTTATAACCGATAATTCGTTATATCCGTGTTCATTATATTGAGGTTTGATATATGAAGTTTATCCTGGGCACAAGTTGCCAAATGGCAAATAAAATTAGAACTGTGTGCGTGTTTGCTGAATAGGCAGTACTGCAATGACATTTTGCTTTCTTCATCTTAACATTACTCTCTTGGACAGTTTTACTCCGAGGGAGTAAAAGAGTTTTACTCTCTCGGAGTAAAACTCTCCAAAAGAGTCTGAGGCACAAAAAGTGGTGCAAATCAAGGTAGCAAATCTTGAAACACTCACTTGTCCTCCGTGTGGTAGTAAAGAACGAGCTTTAGGTGGTTGTTGATGTACGGCTGCAAAGTGAAACACAAGTGGGCATCACACGTTGCAGTAATTATTACCTTAGCAAGGCAGTATAGTACGACATTGAATACATCTGTGTTAACTTTGCAACACAACACTACTTTACTGTGCCCGCAAAACTGTGATAAGATGCTAAACTCTAAGTGGATGCACTTCAGGCATGAGTGTTCATCCTATATAAAAATTAAAAAAAAAAAGCATGCAAACACAACCCTAAACATGCGCATGCAAGCAAAGCCCCCCATCCCTTACACACACACGCAGACACCTACCAACAAAGTACACGAAAAGCTTTTTTCTGTAAGGGAAATGAAAATGAGCGAAGTAATACCTTGTCATTCTCAATGAATCCAAGCCGGTAGCCATGTTCGTAGACTGGTTGACTGCTGTCAAACGATTCAAGGCGTGTCGCGCATGGCATGTTGTCGGCAAGCCTGCAATCATGAACAGGGAAGGGGGAGTGAAGATAATCTCTTGGCTTTATCTTACATGAAACTACTACTTCATCTTGAAATTGTCACTTGGATCACTTAGCCGCATGGTGCACTGGGATAGCCTGTCTACTCATCTGTGCACTTAAGCCTGGTTGCTTTACTACCTGCTTGCCTACTTGGCTAGGCAGCTTCCCAGGCAACGAAGAGGACGACAGGAGGGGAGGGAGGGAAAGCAGAGCCAAGAAAATGTTTTGTTAAAGAAAAAAATACATACATGTGGCTATTCTGGCAAATCCAACATTGCTATTGACATCCATGAAAGTTTAGAAGTGGGAGTGGTCAGACAGTTCCAGTCTTTGTACATGCGCATGAAGAAGTACTGTTTAAATGTTTTTAGGTGGGCATATTGAGGATGAAGAGCATTCGAGTGAGTGTAGCAGGAGATGTGATGAGCTGGTCAAACAGTTAAAGGGGCCCCGCAATTCTTTTTCCGAGTAACCGTCAAATGGCTTCATAAAAGGAGTTTATTGCCTCACGAATCAACCACCGCAAAAGTTTTTAGAATCCGTCAAGTACGAGTGGAGTCGCAGAGATTTGTCACACGATGTAATTGCTTTCTCTCTTCCCTCATCCCGACGAGAGTGCTGGAAGACAAGCAGGAAGGGCTGGCACGGGAGAAAGAAGTTACGTTACGCGCGCGTCATGGCCCTTGAGCACTTTTTCTTTTTTTTTCTTAGAACGCGCAGCTTACTTTCAGTGTGACCGTGAGCGCACGCGCGGGCACGTGGCGGCCTCTCCCGGCAGCCGCTGTAGATATGCAGCTCACGGTGCTCAAATCAGCCAATAGCCGTGATATTTTGGTATATCGCATCATTTGTAGAAAGAAGAGGGAACGATTTCTAGCTGACTTTAAGAATTAATTGTAAATTCCAGGCCGTGTGCTGCATTGTAATGTTTGGCTCGCGTGTTCTCAGGAGCCTCAACTAACTATCGGCAGCGTTTTCTAACTATGCTCAAAAAGCATTGCACGGCACCTTTAACTGCCGGAGGATCTGAGAGAATTGATAATAAAGGCTAATAGTGGAAGACTTAATTTACCATGCCGTTAGTGCAGTTATGTAGACATATTGGGAGTGATTGTAGAGAATGACCCTAGTCGTGTGATTTTTAAACATACTCAACTGTGCTGAATAGGCTTGCTAAATGAAGATCCAAGACGGCGCTAACATAGTCTTAATTAGGATACATGAAAGTCTTGCAGGTAGGAGGTTTAATAGATCAGGATGTTAGGGCACGGTTGAAGAGTTTATCTCACTTATGTGCAGAGCCTATGTGCAGTCACAAGAAATGTGAGTGCCAAGACATCTGACAGCATTTGTTTGGTTTAGTATAAGGCGATCATAAAAGGAATACGTCAAGATTGTATAATTACAATGATGGTTAAGAAAAATTTTAGAATTTTACATAACCACTATATGATTATGAGGCATGCTTTAGTGATTTAAGATTACTTCTGACCACCCGAGTTCCTCAAGACGCATTAAATATCAGCACAGAGGCGGCGTTTTTGAACTTATTTTGTCCCTGTCGAAATGTGCACAATGGTGCAGGAAAAGGGACTGATGATGTCTTGTTAACGTTAAGTGATGAAAAGCCATTTAACATAGCAAATAATAAGTATCGTAATAATGCAATTAAAAATATCTACGAGAACAGTGCCGGCCACTCACAGGTGGACAAAGTACTGGTGCCGAATGCGCTGGGCGGCAGTCTGGGAGTCCTCCAGCTGCCATGAGATGGGCGGTGGGTCGGTGTCCCTGATGTGGCACAGCAGCTTGCACGTCTGGTCCACCGCCATGTGAACCTCATAGGGCGTGTTCACAATGCGGTCCCCGCGGAGGACCTCCCCTGGAAGCCACATCGAAGAGTTGCGGAGAGGTACACTCACTCAACGCTTACACCCCAGTTCCCAGAGTTCCAAGATTTGGCTAGGTTTGGCGCTTCCTAGCTATGACAATTTCGTTTCCTTTAATGCTTCGCTATACACCCAAACCTCATTATAACAAAGTCACATCTGCCATGAGAATAACTTCGTTATATCCGAAAATTCATTATAAACGTTTATTTGTAACACTGTATCTATGACAAGACTATTCTTCATTTACTTCGTTATAACCGATAATTCGTTATATCCGGCTTCGTTATATCAAGGTTTGAGTGTACTACACTTTATACATCAGGTGCAACGCCGTGGAAGCTATGCAGTAAGTTTGGACAGCAAAATGTGCAAGTCCACGTGTCTCACGCTTGGATTCGGCCGTTGCAAACGTGGCCTCTGTGATCGGCTCCGGCTGCGCACTACCGAAACTAATTCGCAATGACCACGATACAAAAACAAAGAGACGCTAAGCAATCCAGAACAACCTACTGACGACCAAATAAACAATGGGGTTCATTTATTTCTAAGGCACAAAGAATCTTCACTTATTACTCAGTCTAAAAACGAAAAATAAAATCACATTACGGGTGATAAATCATTGAACCATTTCTTGGTGCAAATGCATGTATCGCGAGAAGTCTCGCTAGCTTTCTTAGTGTTGTGCCTCATGTAATAAACGGAGTGTAGTATTTAAGAGCTCTTTAAGACGTCATCTAATACAGCAAAAGCTAGCATTCGACATCAAATCATGACAGATAAATACACTTATGCATTGCATGTGATGCCTGCCGGAGCTACAGTGCTGGTACAAAAAAAAAAAACAATGCATCCACCTCTTCACTTCCGAAGAATACAGGTGCTTGAAAATCTAGACGAATTAAGCATAGATAACATACATACCAAGCCAAAAACATCTGAAGCTGCAAGCCAGAACACTACACAAAAGTAATGAGCGCACCACCAAGCATTCTCATAACAGCTGAAATCCAAAAAAAAAAAAAAAAAAAAGGCAGGACGTGTAAGACGGAAGCTTGCGATGAAAAAATCCGTTAACAGGGGGTGGTGTCGAAACATCGGCTCGAGCACCCACCCCCATTTATGGACTTTTTCATTATAATATCTGAGTCATTCCAGTGGCTCAGCCCTTTATAGTTACTTTTTGTTTGGAACAACGTAGCCCGAGTGTTACAATGGTAAAATATATTTGTATACATTCGTGTGTGTGAATGACGAGGCAGGTGGGTTAGTAACCAAAAGAAAGGCGACTACAAAGGAGGTTTAACAAAAATTCTGGAGTGGAAGCTTTCATAAAGTCTTAACAGCAGATAGCCAAAATATCAAATAAGAGATCACTGTTTCCTACAAAAGTAATATATCTGGATGAATATTGGTAAGTTGATCTCTACTAAAATTTGCCAATACTTTGATGCTTCTTGAGGAAACTAGTAAAACTAAGACACCCGTTGAGCAGTATCTGTTCGGGAAAATTACTGATAGCAAATTCATGTGGCACGTGATGCAAATACTGTGTTTGCTTCGCTGTAAGGAAACGTTTCATTGTGACTGGAGTCAGATGGCGGAGGTCTGCCTTCACTTTCCAGACATGATTTCCACTCCAACAGTTCTCTTAAAAGTCCTTGGTGTCTACTAAGCTAATCTACACTGCATACGTGCAAATCAACTCCGAGGCGGCTCGTTGCTCTGCTCACCGAGGTTCTCAGACTTGTAGTTGAGCGTGCCGTTCTTGGGCTTGCACAGGTTGAGTGAGTAGTAGGCGTACGGCAGCTGTGTCAGCGTGCTGGTCATCTTGACCGCCTTCACCTCGATGGGCTGACCCCGGCTGAACTCCACCGGCGCCACCCCGGGAACATAGAACGTGTCCGCACAGCCCGTGAACAAGCTCATCAGCAGCCACAGGGCCAGCAACCGGCCGGACGATGCCAGGACATTGCAACGGCCGGCTCTACCCATGGCCGCCTGCGATTGGTTCACCCATGAATGGACTTAAGTAAAGTTTCACGCAATGGGCTGATAATGGGAAGGGGCTGAGAATGGTGCTGTGTGTTCTGATAAAAGCTAAACTGCAGAGAGCAAATTCGGTACAGGACAAGCGCTAACTCGCAACCATCTTTATTGTGAGAAAACTTTCCTACATTATATACTGTACAGCCACCATGCGCAAGCGCAATGCCCATCATAACCACAAAAAAAAAGACATGTCACCAGACTGCAAATTAGAACATCAAATCTTCTTCTTTGTTGCATAACACCGCAGGAGTATCACTGACACAATCACTTCCTTCCTGGGAATCGCCGAATTCCCAGACAACTGGGAATTCGGTGGCCAGAGCAGGGTGTCGGAACGGAACGAAAACCGAAAACGAAAAACGAAAAAAAACGATATTTTGGACCGGAACGAAAATGCAACCGAAACTTTATCTATTATTTCGTTCCGGAGTGAAAACAAAATTTTTTCAATCGTTTTTCGGTTCACGAGGAAACTTCGCAATCCGGAGCAACTGAGCTCGTGCAATGTGAGCATATCTCAGGGTACGGTATTAGCGCGTACCTCAGGCAGGAATTCCAAAGCAAAGATATGTTGAAATTGTGCGAAAAACAAAAACAGTGGCAACCAGAGATGTTTATATTAACGCAAGTGGATTTTTGCGCGCCTGTCATGCAGGCCAGCGTAGAGAGGGCATTGTCGGCGCTGAAGTTTGTTACAGCGAAAGCTGTTATGAGATCACAACAGCTGATTTTGGCGCCATAGTTGTCCACCAAAGTGCACATATAATGCCTTACAGATGTGTAGCGTGTACCACGAGACTTTGAAGAATGACGAAAAATGGCATAGTGGGAACTTCTCTACTTCAGAAGAATTGGGATGATTTATGGCGTAGTGGGTACCTTGCATGTGTAGTTGTATTATTGCCCCAAGAGACTCTCCAGCGGGCTCTACAAAGTCCACCCTTCCAGGTTTCGTTGTGACTGTGCTGCGTGTGTCGCGCACGCCTGGCGATCTCTTTATCAGAACAGCAGTCTCGCACATCAGAGAGTACACTCAACGACGTGCTGCTTCTGAGATCGTGCTGACTCCCTTGACACAAAGCATTGAGCCCACTAAAAAATTTGTATTTGTCTTTTGAGAAAATAAATACTATGACTTTGAAATTAATACTTGTTTGTGCTAGTTGGTAGAAATTCGTGGTACAGTTACTTCCGCTCCTCTGAAGAACGTGTTTTACCCTTGTCCCACTTTCCTAAGAGCAGGGCAAGTAACTACATCACAAATCCAATGTTCGTTATGATTACCTTAACTTCAAAATTTTCCATTAAAAAAAACCGTTACGGAACATTTTTTTTTCGTTCCGGAACAGAAACGGAACGGAATTTTTTGCGGTGGAACGAAACTAAAACCGAAACGAAAAACATTTCGTTCCGACACCCTGGGCCAGAGGACTAATGGAAGCGTACCATATCGGAAAGAAAGGCACTTTCATCCAATGCAACATGGCTTCAGGGCTGGCTTTTCTCGCAATACTCAGTTGATAGAATTTTGCCATGATATCGCAGCATTCATTTACTCGGGTATGCAGGTTGACTGCATCTTTTTAGACTTTAGAAAAGCATTCGATACTGTATCCCATACCCTGTTACTACAAAAGCTGTCCCACCCCCACATACCAAATACCCTCTTAAAGTTGTTGGAAGCTTATCTTGTAAAAAGAAACGAACGCGTGATACTTAGTGGTGTCTGCTCATATGAAGTTTCCGTATTATCAGGTATGCCACAGGGGCCCCTCTTGGGGCCCCTGCTTTTTATTATATTCACCAATGACCTAACTGAACAATTGTCTTGCCACATTAGGTTATATGCAGATGATTGCTGCATCTACCGCGAAATTTCCTGTCAATCAGATAGTGAACAGCTACAAAGTGACCTAAACAAAGTTATGTCTTGGTGTTCCACTTGGAACATGACCCTGAATCTGTCCAAACGCAATCTGTTAAGATTCACTAACAAAAAACAGCCCCTGATGGCAAGCTTTGTCATGAACACAACACAGTTGTCCCTTGTGAAAGAATATAAGTACCTAGGAGTTATTTTTTCCACCAACTTCACATGGAATGTGCACATAGATTACATTGTATCAAAGGCTAGCAACACATTAAACCTTTACTACGAAGAAATGCGAAAACTAAACAGGGACAGGGAAGACACACGCACAAGTGCAGTAGTAATGGAGTAATGGAGTACCATTACTCCAGTAATCGTAGTAATGGAGTACCAACTCGCCCAGCGCTCAGTCCTTTTAAAGTACATTAAACCTTTTGAGACGTAACTTTAAGCAAGCACCGGCCAGCCTGAAAGCAACCCTGTATAAGTCAAATGTACGCCCACTTTTGGAGTACGTGTGAGCACTTGGGACCCTTTTATTAAAGTAAACATCGATGCTCTAGAACGTGTGTAGTTGAGAGCGGCCTGTTTTGTCACAGCTGATTATGACTTTTCAAGATGGTCTTTCGAAGTCAGAAATACTTCAGGATGGCCTCTTCTTGAAGACAAGCGAAAATTTTTACGTTTATCTCTATTTCTGTTTCATCAAATATTTCATGGTTTAATGGGTATTCATAAAGAAAACTATACAATGAAGCCTACATATATATCTGCCCGTACTGATCACACATTAAGAGCACACGAGCTTGCTACCAGAATTAACCTTTTAAAGTATTCATTTTTTCCGCAGACAATTCAGAAATGGAACAAACTACCTCAAGAAATTGTCCCCGTGTCCAGTGAAATATTTACATTTGTGCTTCAAAGTTATATTTTAACGCAGTCTGGGCACACATGAAAGTTATTGTTTATGCTTTCGTTTCTTCCTTTTAGCGATCTGCACACGTTTGAACTTTCTTGTTCTTTTTTTTTTGCAATCCTACGATTTCTGCTTGGACTTTTTGTTTTCTTTTTGCTGCTGTTGTTGTTGTTGAATGTTAATACACGTCAATGTTGATTCCGTGTCCCCCCTTTGGCGCTTTATTATGTATTTGTATTTTTTTATGTACATATCACTGTACATAAAAAAGGTACACGTCAGTGTACCTCCAAGTAATGTTACTGGGTTCAACTATGCATTGTTTGTAAAATCTTTTCAGAATTTCTATTCTTGCATGTTATCCGCCAGAAGCGACAGAATAAGGAAGGTAAAAGTTACAAAATTCTTGATTAGTGTTTACATGGTCCGCACATATTATTGAAAGGAACCGTAAGGGTGGAGCTGCTGAAAAATTACATTAACCACCACAAATTTTTACACTCTTTGCAAGTATACCTCTTTTTCTTCCTTAACAACACTGCCAGATTTTCATGCAGAATTTTCTAATTTCTTCTAATTAGATATTGCAGTACTTGCAAATTAGGAAACAAACGGATAATGAAACAAGTGCACACGAAACCAGTTACTGCCAATGAATTGTCAACAACTTCCAATCCAAAAATGTCTTTCCACAGACTGCGGTCTTTTGCGTGGAATTATTTGGAAATTTTGTAATGAACTATTCTATTACCGCACGCAATGACTCCGAAGCGCCTCCCGAAAAAATTCTGGAGTTTACAGCTCTGAAACCACACAGTGTTGTGAACGTTACTGAAGTTCTGATTTCAACCAGCTAATTTTTTTTTTATGTGCACCAAAATGATTGTACACAATAGTTTTCCCATTCCTATGTCCTATGCCCATTAAAAGGTGGCCAACGCAGCTGGAATCAAACCCATAGTAACTTCATGCTCAGCAGCACTCCGTTGACTATGAGGCAACCTTGTGGGCATAAGGCAATAAAAAACCGTGCATGCCTGACAGAAATTGCCCGCACTTCCTGTATGCATTTTTTCTAACTTCGAACAGGAAGCGTGCAAGTTAAATGTTGTGTTTGATAAATTACAGTGGGGATATGCTCTGCAGAATACAGATCCACAAACAGCAGTCAGGTGTGATCCCAAACCAGGTGCATTCCTCATCCAACTGCTGTAAATTTGTAAGCATTTATGTGGTCTTTTTTTTTTTTATATAGACTGTACACTTTTGATACATGATGGTCCCGGAACCTTCAGCTACTGCCCTTCATGAAATAATAAAACAAAGAAAATCCAAACAAAGCCAAAGCAATTCAGCTTTCTAGAACACTTCAGCATGACACAAGAAAAAGAAAATAAAAAATTAGAAAAAAAAGGAGAGGGCCGCAGCTGCATGTAATACAACGCTGCAGTTCCAATCCAGCGAATGCAGCAAATCCGCAAGGCCAGCTGTGAATATTTCACAGAAACAATGCCACCTCAAGGAAAAACTTGCAGAGCAAGCAGAGCTACAACAATGAGTACCGCTCAATTTATCAAATAATGTTTTGGGTCCATCCTTGTGTGAAGTCTAAGTTTGCCCGTAGCGTGGACAAACAATCGATGGACACACAGATGAAAACATGTTCCTTGTAATAAATGTGGCATGTTTTTGTAGACTTAACCAATGCCCGTAACCCAGAGTGCTTTGTATGGCCTCCATAGTGGTGATGTCAGTATTAAATGTTGCTGTAATAAATTACTAATCTCAGTGAGGCAGAATTTTGCAAGGTGAATTTACGTAGTTTGGTCAAAGAAAAGCATGACACACGTGGATGAAAAAAATTTTTTCGTAATAAAAGCGAAATTTTTTTTACACACGTAACACTTGCCTTCAAGTACTTCATGCTGCTTCTGTAGTGGTGATGTCAGCGTTAAATGCTGCTGTAAATAAACTGACCCAAGTGACACAAAAATCTCGCAAGATGAATTCACGTAGCTTGGTTTAACAGAAGCTGGTCATACAGAGATGAAACATATTACCCGTAACAAGTGTGACATGTTTTTGTACACTGAACCAACATCTGTAAGGCCCACAGTACTTCATGCTGCCTTCGTTAAAGTGTCACGTCATACCCGGTGCTGTTCTAGTATAAAATGAGGCAAAATCTGGCAGGTAGACATTCATATTTTTGACATGACAGAGTCATTGAAGGGGTTACCCAGTAACTACCGTTCGGAGACATTCAGACTGCGAATTGAAGCTGTACACACGAAGTTTTGAAAACATTAAGTATCAGTTACGACCGTGTAATTTTGTGCAAACAATCGCTTATCGCGAAACGTGTCCATTTCTTTTGACTTGTTCATCAGTTGGAAGATACTGTGAAATATCGGGTTTAAGTCCCAAAACCACGATATGATTATGAGAGACGCCGTAGTGGAGGGCTCCGGAAATTTCGGCCAACCGAGGTTCTTTAACATGCACCTAAATCTAAGTACACGGGCCTCAAACATTTTCGTCTCCACCGAAAATGCGGCCGGGATTCGATCCCGCGACCTACCTTCGGGTTAGCAGTCGAGTGCCTCGCGTCAACGGAGGTTAGAAAGGGGCAACGGTGTTTTACAACCTGTAAAACCAACGCCCCGATTTCGACGCTACCTGCGAAGTCTTCGCGTGAAGTGGGGATAAGTTTGGGTGACGCGTTTCACGTTCTCGATCAATACATGTAAACACTGCACGTTGTGCGGACCTTACTGCGTAATCCGAGTGTTTCTTAGAGTAGCGAGAGCGGTGTTCCATCATTCTGCCGTATAACAAAGGCAGCTGACGGCTGGTTTCAGTGTCGGCGCTAATGCGAACAAAACTAAGGCAGCACCCGCGATCGTTTTAGCCGCCAACCTCACATCGCTGCCTATGTGTAAGGGTGTCGACAGGAGGTTGACAAGCCTCTGAAAACTCACGGTGGCAGCCCGAAGAACAGCTGCGGATCTGCGATAGGTCCGGCTGCGCAATTTTATTTTTCTGTTTTCGCTGCTACATCGAGTTTCATAAGGTGTGTAGTCGCCTGAAAGATGGTTACAGATGCGACTCTCCCGAAGTGTTGGCATCTACGAAGTTTGTCGTTGCTTTGAGGTGCCGTCGACACTGAGAAGCACAGCGGAGATCGAGAAAAAGCTGTTTTAGGAGAGCTTCGTAGCGCAACTAACAACCCACCTAGGCGCAGGCTGTTCACGGGCTCTAAGACGCTCCATACAAACACGATCGCGGCTGCTTACACGCAGTACGGAGGCTTACCGCACTTGCACGTATAGTAAGATACTTGGATAGAGTCGCGGTGGACGATTTACCGTTACCGTGAGGTAATTCATGAGAAGAATTAAAGGGTGTTTTGGCGTAAAGTCGTGCACTCACCGATCGGCACAGAGTAGACGTCGCCATGCTAGGAAACATGGAGGAAGTTACGTCATCGGCGATTAAAGCGCACAGGTGGTGCGCTGTGGCAGTCACGTAAAAATTTCTGCTTCTGTTTTAGTGCGCTGTGTACAACAGAGAGCTTTATTTTGCTTTATTATACGATACAGGAGGCTCAGATGATATCATTGTGGTTTTGCACGTAACCTGACGCAAACGCAAAGCCACAAACACGTAATCAAAAAGTAACTATTTATTTCACTTTAAAATGTTATTATACTTTAATTTGCTGTAAATAGTTTTACTTTTATGCGAAATATTAGCTAATATTTAAACTCATGCCTTAGCACCCTTAGCATTAGTCGTCTCCGAGTCTTTGTTACAAATCTTGAAGGCTACACTTTAACAGGCGCATGAGAATATTTACGTCATGGCCGCCATGTTTTCTAACATTGAGTGTGTGGTGGGGTCGTGTGGTGGCAGTGCGATCGCCACCGGCGGATCTCTTTCCTACCACGTTTGTGTAGCGTGCACACGTTGATTCCCTGGCTCACCGCTGTTCAAGTGTTTCGACACGAAATACTTCGATTAAGTCGGCCAGAGGAGTGTTTCTTTAGGTCGTCATGGTAAGCTGCTCTCGCCCGATCATCTATTTTTTCAATCATAATTCTAAATAGTTGTTTTATAGTTGTACTTTCGCGCGTGCGCTAGGCCTAAAGTGCCGACGACAGCGTGCAACTGGTGTCATTGTATGAATCGTGTTTGATTGACATAGAGTACTGGGCTGATCTTTCGTTCTTTTGTTGTTTCGCGCCTGCAGTCTGTGTACAAGGACACGAAGCCCGTCGATGACTCGCAAGCCTGGCCCGTCCACCGGATCAGGATCACGTTGACGAGTCGCAATGTGGCCAGCTTGGAGAAGGGTGAGCAAAGAGAAATGCTGGCACCGGCGTTCGGCGTTTTGCGTTGGTGCATTTCAGAGGTTACTTTAGTGATGCCCTTTCGAGGTACAGGCATAAGTGCTGTCGTTTATGCAATCTGCCTTCCAGTTAGTACAGAAGTCGTGTCACCGGCTAATCTAGTGTGCTTATTTTGGCCGGTTGGCACACACGCGCCCGATATGACTTGCAACACGCTACCAGTGGTCAAAGCGGCTCCAACACTGCACGGTGGCGCTGACATAGGAAACAATCAATGACGTAAACGTTGTTTAGACTGCTGGCAATTGCAAAACCAGTTTCCCGGGGTTAACTGTAGGCTTGGGGCCCCTTCAACCATGGCCATCGTGTTGCAACTCGTATTCAGCGCCACATGCGAAGGAGCTCTCACTGCAAGCTTTTATGAAAGCGGTCGTCCTATGCACTGTACTTGCATAATTCTCAGCGTGTTTGCCTTGAACGACAGGCGAAAGTGGCCGAAGGTTAGACCAGCAGAAGTTTGGTTTCTTCTCATGTTAGAGAGTTTTTGTGCTGTGGCCACCAAGCTCCTTAGTGGTAAGCTCTAGGACGCACGTACGATTCCCAGCTGCATTTCGATGGAGATGAAGCGCGAAAATGTATGTGTAAATGAATTTAAGTGCATGTTACAGACCCCCAGGTGGTAAAAATTTATTCGTACTCCTGCACTAATACTCTCTTCCTGATTACGTCATGGTTTTGCCATGTAAAACCCCAGAATCTAATTTTCTTATGCTGCTGTTCTAAGAGACAACCTTAATGAGAACCAACAGACAATCAAGACGAGGAAAGTATAGGGGACATTATTTGTAGTAATTGTGGTGCAGATGTGAAGCAATTATAGTGGACGAAAAGACCAGTTAACTTGCCGCTGGCAGGCACCGAAACTGCAACCTTCGAATAATGCGTCCAATGCTCTACCAATTGAGCTAAGGCAGTAGCTGTCCTCCTTTCAACGTTGTCGGGTATATCTGTGCATTCCCCTTCTTTTGTTACAAAAGAATTCAGCTTGCGAATGTTGCGTTTCCTCCTCAGTGTGCGCTGACCTGATCAAGGGCGCCAAGGACAAGGAGCTCCGGGTGAAGGGGCCCGTGCGGATGCCCACCAAGACCCTTCGCATCACCACCCGTAAGACGCCCTGTGGTGAGGGTTCCAAGACCTGGGATCGCTACCAGATGCGCATCTACAAGCGTGTCATTGACCTTCACTCGCCCTCGGAGATCGTCAAGCAGATCGTATCCTTTTTGGCAATGAGTTGAGGTTGCGGTTTATAGTGATATTATTGGCAAGGTCCCTTACTTTCAATGTACAGGTCCATGCAGTGTTGGAATGTGGTCATTTCTTTAAAAGTTATGGCAAATTGGTAATGCGTGCTGTGTTATTTGTAGTGCAATAATTTGATAAGTGAGTGTGCTGACACAATACTGTGTGGCCATGCTTTGCCTCGTCAGCTTTGTTGAAAGCTATCAACTGAGTTGGAAAAGCTGCCACTCTTGTTTATTATTGGACGTGCAATTGGACATAATATTGATATGGTCAGACTTTTTCCAAATAGCTGAGGTGCTAAAACCTCAGTCAGGGGCTTGTTTTTGTCTGGTGTGGTCACTTACCGACAGCCCAGTTTCTCAATTGGCACATTGTTTGAAGATAATGTTTGTAAAGGCCACTGATGTCCAGTAGGCTGTCTTGTCACTGAATTACCATGCATCGACGCACAGCAGAAGTTATCCTGGAGACAGATTCATGATTGGAATACTTGCGAAAGGACTTTCGATGTGAAAACATTTTCTGTTACTGATAACAGTTGCACTGTTTAAATTTGGGGGAAAGATATACTTTATTGCAAAATGTTAAACCTGAATTATTAACATAGTGTATCTCATTTTGTGAGACTAAGAAACTGTAACTGTTACAATTTGTTCCATCACAACGCAGCCTGTCATTCTTTAACCTGATTTGCACAGACGTCCATCAGCATCGAGCCTGGTGTCGAAGTTGAGGTCACCATCGCCGACTCTTAAGCTGGGTCCACGTGCCACTATCATGACGGAAAATAAAGGCCTCTGACGTACCTTTGTACAGTAACAGTTTGGGTTGTCTCATTGCAAGGGTATGGCTGTCAGTTTCTGCTGGGTCCCAAGCCATGTTGGGACACCGGGTATTGAAAAGGCACATGAATGGGCTTCGTTGTCAGCAGAGACAGCAATTACACAGATAAGAATGCGACTAAAAGACTGCTGACGAATGATTCGTCTAGCGTTGTCAAAATGGCAGCAACAGTGGTGCTCCTGCGTAGTGAGGAAGCCCCATCTGGTTAAAGGGACACTAAAGGCAAATAACAATTTATGTCAGAGTGAAATCCCAATGTATGACAACTTCTAAAACGGCAATATTATCAACAGCAGTGCCCTACTTACCGAGAAATTAAGCTAAATGTATCACATGATGAGCGCCACGAGTGGGACATTTTCGAAGTGATCCCGATGACGTAGGGAAGTCGGCCTACAATAAATCACTAGTAATCAAACTAGCAGCAGTAAAAAAAGAACATTCCGAGCATCAAAAGACGTAATAAAATGCTGTTTGTTCGTTTCCGCTTGATTCATGGAAAACAAAACCTCCGTGGCGTTGCCATGGGGAACGGCGTGCGTGGTTCAAATGTTCCGTTTTCGCCGAGCTGTGCCTCGCCCGTCTCAGTGGTAGTTTCGGGATCGCGTACTGCCGTGCGTGTTTTGCGCGCTCGTGAAAGTCACTCTGACAGGAAGTTCGACAAAATGCCGCATGCGTGTGATATTGCCGGATGCCCGAATGGTGCACAACGCCAGCGCTGCAGCAAGGAAACCGGTGTGTCTTTTCACTGGGTGCCACGGAATGAACCCTTACGCTCGAAGTGGCTTAGTGTCATGCCCTTGCGCCAGTGTGCTAAACAGTCAAAACCTCTGCGTGTGTGCTCGCTGCACTTTCGTACTGAGGATTACGAGACCAACCGCAACTTAGTGACGGCTTTGAATCTGCCCATCTGAGCAAGTCTTTGCCGCAGCGCCGTTGTTGCTACTGTGGGTCCCGCTACTTCCGCTCGGCTGCTACTAGTGTCGGCGGCCGCGCAGTAAAAGCGGGCAACTTTGGGCACGGCAGCAGTGACGTATGAGAGTCGTATTTTCAGGCGGGAGATTTGAAGCGCGCTAACGTGATGCGGACCACTAAAAACGTGATTTTATTTCAAAATAGGCACTTCCTTGGCACAAAAGCAGCGCTACGAGGTTTCTGGACCGGTATTTCAACAATCAACGTCGACTTAATATTTGCCTTTAGTGTCCCTTTAAACCCGTACTTGGCGCATGGAAGACTTCCTGTCGCCAAGAATGGTTCAGCGAGGTTGTATTGTGTCGATTTTTAATTAGGTGCACAGCTCACGCACAACTTTGTACTTGCAAAGGAAGAACAACAGATATGAAAAATGCCAATTAACGATCATGTCTTAATCACTTGTCATTATATTGCAACACAAAAATAGAACGTGTTCCCATGAATTATGCAAACAAGTACCTCTACACCATAGTCTAATTCTAGGAGATGACCTACTTGTATCCTTGTCCAATATGCTTAGTTTTTTTACAGGGGATTGGCTTTTTATACGAGTTTTAGAATATCACAGCTTTTTTCTGTTCAATATTTAACACCTTATGCCTAGCACAGCATAGCCATAGTTGCGTTTGCACCACAAAAACTCGTTTAAAGGGATTGGCAACCAATTTTTCAGGTACTCTTTTTTTTTTTTTTATTTAGTGCAGTGGAAGGCTTACCATTTGGAGTGTGTAATCATTTCTACTTGAAGCAGGATGTTCATGTCTTATATTCGGAAACTTGAAAGGAGCTGTCCGGTACGTTTTGAAACCAGCCTTCTCTTAACACTTCAGGATTGCTGGATGCAAAACTGGAAGTTTCTTGCAGCTGCAGGCTCGTGAGTGAAAAGCAGCATGCAGAATTTTTATAGGTAATTTTGGTCCATGAAGTATAAGTACGCATGATTTTTGCTTGTGACACATGCATGCTGGTGCGCAGCCAAGCTGCACTAAGACTACACCCACTAAATCACTTTTGGGCTGGTCCAACTCCAGTTCATTTTGCCAGAGTATGTGAGAAACCATCGCAGAGTCATTTTTGCCCATTGTTATTCAACAGACGAGTGTGGATGGCATTTTTCTGCCTAGCAAACCGAAACTATGTTATTACATTGTCACAGTGACAACCTTACTAAAAAAAAACTTGCTGTACAACTGCAACTCTACAATCTTTTTAAGCGGTTTGTGCAGTTTCTGACGACTTCACAAGATTCCTCCCAAGCAACTCACCTCCTTTGCTCAGATATGTTTCCTGCTTGGACGTAATCACAACTTTTTTTTTTTTTTTGCTTGGGACACATGAATTGTGGCTCACCAATGTGAGCAGCCAGGCTTCACTAAGACTAGACCCACTGAATCTCTGCTAGGCTTGTTGTGGATTGGTCCAATTCATTTTGCCTAAGTATGCGAGAAATCACTACGGAGTCACTTGTTACACATTTTTATTCCACAGACGAGTGTGAATGGCATTTTTCTGCGTAGCAAAATGAAACTTGTTAGCGCACATCATCGTGGTGGCGACTTTGCTAAGAACTTTCTGTACAACAGCAACCTCCGATAATATTTTTAAAGCACTTTGTGCGGTTTCCAACAGCTTCACGAGATTGCTCCTGAGCAAGCCGCCTCCATTGCTCGGATATGATTGTCGTGGGTTGGATATGTATTCTTTATTCAGAAAACACGTTTTGAAAGTAGGTCAGAATAAAAACGTAGCACTCACAGCTTGTGCTTGCAGTACTGTAAAAACTGGCACTCATGGCACAGAATCACAATTTCTATTCCGAGAAGACCGGTCAAATGGAACGATAACCTTGGCGATGCGGAAATTTGATTCGAGTATGTAAATCTGCACACATGCCTTTTGTAAGCCTCAGGTCTCGAAATGAAGCAGTATGCATTGTAGTCAAAGTAAAAATATTTTATAAAAGCAGTTCATAAATGTGAACTTTGCAAGCTGTAAGGTGATCGGAGCCTTCCTGTTTTTTTAAAGTTTTTTGGACTACACCGCACTTGTGCATTCGGGATGTCTATACAAATGTCAGATGTTTCAAGACACTTATAAGGCATGTTGCGAGTCGACTTGCCTGATAATGTCATTATTACTAATTGAAATATTGCAAAATAGTTACTATGCACGCACAAGCAGGTATACTTTTCAAACGACCAGCCTCGACCACAGACTAGCAGAACAGTCTATTATTTCCTTTCTTTCATCTTCCTCGCTGTACACCATAGAGCTTACTATGAGGTGTGGCATTGCCACAGTAATTTTTGAAAAGCCTTTTGTGGTGGTCGTGCGCCTTCGCTAGAATGAAGAGGCGTGAATGCACTTGGAGCAAGAAAACGATTCTGCGAGGGCGAGTTTTCGTTTGGAAAATATTCTCGCAGGAAAGCCAACCTACAGATTTTTGCAAAGTGTCAATCGGTGGCTTTAGTGTGCTGATCTCGCCCCTGGTCGCATATTCGTACTGGAAAAGAAAAAATGCTCGCACACTCAGAAATTGCAATAACCATGAATGTGGCTCTTTTACAATTGGAACAGACACATTCAAAGATACGCTTTTCAGTTGATGCAATGGTGATTGGGCTACATATATGAAGATGGACTGATGGATGCTTAAACGAGCACGACTATTTGTACATAGCTGTTTATGCAACTTTACAATTTTCGGGTGTGAATGAGTTGGGCATGCTTGGTTGTATGAATGCTTATTAAAAAAGCAAACAGATTCACTGCGTGAGAATTTAGTCTCCACATTGCATTATAGTTTTGCTAGCAATCAAAATGCCTAAATGCAAAAGGAAAGGTGATGCCCCGTGACCTTCCCATGTATGCATGTAGCTAGCTGCAGAAGTTTTGCATCTGTTGCTGCAGGATTTCAGTTTGCCTTAATCCTGTCATATATACTCAACTTGGGTGCTCATATGTAGCAAGTTAATTCTACATGCACAAGATGGTTATGGTAATTACTGAGTGAGTAAGCGCTAGCTACTGCTGTCTTATCTTTCAGCCATCTTAGCAACTAGTGCTACAGTGCGCCCAAATTTGTGAGCTAATGCACATCTAAAGCCAGCAATATCACGTGTTACTGCTAGGCGACTGCAAGCAGTACAGTAGCTGCTGTAGTTGTAGTCTAACAGTTGGGCAGATTTACTGCAGCAACTTGTGTTAATTTTCACTTAGCATGAGCTTGTTGACAAACATCGTTAGCCCTTGTTGCATTCACGCTTACTAATGTATGTATGTAGTTCCAGTGGGTGGAACCAGCTCTGTGCTCTTAGAAATATCTGCAGAAATAACCTAAGCAATGGTACGGTAAACTTCTAAAATTGCAAATCACTCCTACCATCAGCATACTGTAAGCCAGGAGAGATGGAAAAAATGGCCAGTTAAAATAGTCGTGACATCCCTGCCAACTCTCCCGTCTGAGTGGGTGCCGCGGCCATAAATCTTCCGGTAAACTGCCTCAACCAAATTTCAAAAAAAAAAAAGAAACTTCAAATCGTGCAGCACAGCCGCATGCGATGGCCGGCACGAGCTAGGTAGCGAGCCGAAGTCGGATTCGAATCTAAGCCGTTTGAGTGCATGGCGTACCTTGGTCTTACACGTGTTTCACATCCCGTAGGAAGAAACAAACCAGGAGAGAGCATTACTTCATGAAGCCCGCGTTGGTAAGCGAACGCTCCGTGAATCCTCGTTGTCGGCCCGTGGTTTTGTTAGCTATGGCGACGCACGCAGACTTTATAGCCAAACACCTAACGATGTGTGCCAAGGCGTTCAGCTTGCGAGGCGCCTAAAAGAGACAAAAGCGTGCACTAGCAAGCGTACCGGTTGTTTTGGCAACGACTATATGAATCGGCGAGTATTGTCGTAGTGGTTTCAGTGCTATACAAGTGACCCACTCGGGCACGTAGAGTTTTATAGCACGTGCCTAGTACGCCGCGTGCCGCCTCGCATGAACACGGCGGTCAGGGGCATAGCCAGAAATTTTTTTCGGGGGGGGGGGGGTTCAACCATACTTTATGTATGTTCGTGCGTGCGTTTGTATGTGTGCGTGTATATATGCGCAAGCAAAATTGAAAAATTTCGGGGGGGGGGGGGGTTTGAACCCCCCAGCCCCCCCCCCCCTTGGCTACGCCCCTGACGGCGGTCCACTGTTAAAGGGGCCTTGCAACACTTTTTCAGCATGGTCAGAAAACGCTAACGATCGGTAATCGAGGCTCCAGAAAACACGCGAGACAAGCATTATAGCGCAGCACGTGGCCTGGAATTTCAGTTCTCAACGTCAGCTAGAAACTGCTCCCTCTTCTCTCGACAAGTGATGCCGTAAACCCAAACGACCGCGTCATAAACCCAAAGTCCACGGCCATTGGCTGATTTGAGCATCGTGTACTGCATAGTTACCGCGACCGCCGCGGAATGCCGCCACGAGCCCACGCGCTTGATCGCGATCACACTGAAAGTAAGCCGTGCGTTCGAAACAAAAAGGAAGTGCCCAAGGTCATGACGTGCGCTGACGAACGGACGCATCTAAAGTCCCTAGATTTTTCCCTGTTAAAGAGAAAAATCTAGGGACTTTAGACGCATCTTCTTGCCCCCTTGTCACCTCCCTCCCTGCGTAGCTTTCAGGGCGCTCACTGGCACAAAAAGAGAGAAAGCGCTTGAAGCGTGCCACAAATCCCTGTAAGTCGCCCGTACTTAACGGATTCTGAAAACATTTGCGGCATTTGATACGTAAGTACGGAGGTGAAGCATTAAGCTGTTTTAATGAAGCCATTCGATGTTTACTTGGAAAAGTGTCGCAGGGCCCCATTAAAGGGAACATAGGAGCGTGTGGCGGCCAGCTCGGCGCCACCGCTGGCTGCAACGAGTTTTGCGCAGGCGCAGTGCGTGCTGCGAGCAGTGCTTTTCCGTCGTCCGCTATACTGTCTGCGGCTTGAATTCGTTGCGAAGCGAGCCGTTCAAGAGCACGCTGCTCATTGCGCCTGCGCGGAACCGTTGCAGTCGGCAGTGGCGCCGAGAGGCCGCCACACGCTCCGATGTTCCCCAGTGGACCGCAGTGAACGTAGGAGAAAACAGAACAATAAGCAGAGGACCGTTGATCGAGACGGGACGCCTTACGGGGTGTTAGTTCTTCAATGTTTCTGAAGCAATATACGTATATTCTTTCTTTATTTATTGAACTCGAAACAGTCAATGTAAATTTTACCGAGGATGTTTTTGCGATATTGGACACCAGCCAGTGGCGGTGTCCATCCCTTCAAGTATGCAGTTTGTCTGTCTGTGAAACAAAACTGCAAATTCTCTGCATGCATGCATGCAGTGCTATATTTGGCTCGCATGTTCACGGGAGCCTTGATTGGCGGCGTTTTCTGAGTATGCTCAGAAATTGTTGCAGGCCTTTAATTTGGCCATTTGAGATCTAAATAAATCTCGTAGCATAAACCGATCACTGGCGCACCCTGAAAAAAAAAAAAATGTAGCCCTCCCGACGGCGAATCTCTCTATTTCAGAATTTTCTAGGTTGGTAGATATGAAACATTCGAGCCAGGAGATGGACCTTAAATGAGGCCTAAGCTGCGTTTATTTCTCATGTCCTTATTTTTTTTTTTCCCGTGCTGGTTAAGCTTGAGCATGTTGAACTAGTTCACCCACTCTACAAATTGGTAGAGTCCTTTCTAAACGTCGGAAAGTAGCGAGCAAAAATGCTGAAGTTGGACAAAATATCAGTACTTTATGTTATAATTTTCAAGCTGCTAAAGAAACCTTCACTATAAAACAAGATATGACTTCTAATAGTGGGGCCTACTGTAGTCTTGGTGGCCACACACTAAGGCAGCATATTTGCAGTTGCACGCAACACGTACCGTATTCTCGCGTGTATCCGTAACAGGTTTGCAACCGTACGAATGTACTCAGTATTGAAACAAACGCGCTGTCCCAAATGTCACAATTCACATGTCATTGTGTAGAGTATCTTAGTATCTCTGTAGGCCTCAGTCTCAATGCACTGAGGTTGAAAGAGCTCTGAGAACTTGGAACTGCAGCGTTGTCCCAACTGGAGGTTTTCCAACACATCACAAAGTTCTTACAGTCAATCTCGCTGGCGCGTGAAGGGGAATTCTTTGTGTACAAACGAATCTGCGACAGTTCTCTGTCCTATGCACAGATAGTCCATGCGCCATGCATGATCTAACGTTCAAGCACCACGATGACGGCTAGACAGCCTTGTAATCTTCTCCAGCGGTGACTTTCTTGTGTCACGCGTACGTTCACAGAGCTAACGCGCTTTGATCCACCGTCTGTCGCGCGACACTTCTTTGATGACGCAGAAACTGGGAAAAGAAGCAGAGAGTTGCACAAACACGTCCGTGTACGGACGTCTTATCTAACCCCACTGCACAGCAAGCGTTAGATGCTGAAGGCAGTTCTGTTCAGCACTAGTGCTTGATTTTCACAGACACTCGCGACTCCAAAGCGCCATTCTCGGAATCGGCCAGAAGAGTTCTGCCGTCAGGCCACATTGTCCGTCACGGGTCGTCCAGGCAAGCAAGCACCAAGGAGTAAGGAAAGGTCCAGCAAGTTGTAGCAACCGGTGGAGGGAGGCTATGAAATGGAGTCGTAGACGGAGTCACTGTCCATGTGCGACGTCCCATAGCCGTCGTCACCCGCTGGCTCGAAGTCCTTGGATGCCTTGATGGGAAGCACGTCCCTGGCCATCAGGTACCGGGGCGTCCTGGTAGCCCGAGGCCTCGGTATGGACTCGTATATGTGGTCCGTCGTGGACGCGAACAGTCTGGTGGACGCATTCGGTCCCACGGTCCGGAAGCCTCCGAGCTTCTCGAACTCGTCGGCCGTCTCGGAGCCGTCGCCGGAGGCGTACTTCGGCGGCCCGCTGGCCTTTTTCGAGGAGGCCGACCTGTGGAGGGACCAGAGCTTCTTGAACGGGTTGCTGGACGTCGAAGACGCGGAGGACTTTTTAGACGACGTGGACATCTGGGACTTGAGCGTGGGCACGCCCGAGGACGGGGGCATGTCGGCGAACGAGCAGGCTGACTTCTTGCTCGCCGAAGACATGGACTTCTTGAGGGCCGTTGCGCGGCCGCCCGGCGCCTGTAGTTGGTGTTTGGGGACGACGTGATGCGCCACCTTGATCTCGCTGCGCCACCTGTCGGCTTCCTCGAGGCAGTGACGTAGCATGCGGTTGTACAGCTGGCTCGACTTGCCCATCTTGCGCGAGTCGCGCTCCGGTACGAAGGAGAAGGTCGAGCCCATGTCGATTTCGAGCAGAGTTGGCCGGCCTTCTTGGAGGCTGCAGGCGAGCACAACCTCTTGTTCCTGCGACAGGGTTCGCAACAAGAAGAAGTACGTCAGACAACTGCGGGATTTCATAATGATGTATATACAAGGCGGGAAGGAAGAGGTTGGGGCAGCTGCGCACTAGTGGCGCGAAGACTGAGGAAACAGCGGAGCTGAAGGCCTTCACCTCCTCCCCACTTTGCTATGCATGGCTATGCTATGCTTTACCCTCTCTCATCACCCTCGCTACCCTTTCCCACCCCTTGCTAAACCATACTCTGCGTGGCTATGCTATCCTTCGTGCTTCCACTTCACTTTGCACAGCTGCGTCGAGTTTTGAGCGGTCGCCGGCCACGGCTGTAACTCGAGCTTAAACGCCTCCGCTGTTAAGATATTGCAGGTACTACATAATGGCACGCATTGACGACTGTAGCACGTTAGCGTTGTTACCCTCAAATAAAACTTCCGTCCCACTCCATTTCAGACTCGAGACCATTCTTAACCCTGTTTCTTTCTGTGGTACTGACCACGCTGTTAGCGTGACGCCACCAGACTTCTCATACTTCATCTTCTGGAGCGTGCCTCCTCGCCCGCTGACCAAAACTCGCAGACATTGAATTTTGGACCTTTCGGGTGGTACGGTGACTCAGCTTGAACAAGTGCAGGACCGTAAGGAACGTGCTTCGGCATAAATCGCAGTGTGTCACTGCCGTTTCTCACTGCGCGGTTCCCGCGATCTTATTTTTTTTACGCGGTTAACTAACCAGTGGGGAACTTCTGTTATATTAAGTTAAATATGTAATTAAGTTATTATATTAGGTATGAGCATTGTGATTATACCGCTCAACAGCAGCGCCGAAAGAGGTTCTGTAATGGCACGCTAAGAATAATTCCCGCTAGAGCGTGGTCTTCACCTCATGCACGCAAGCTGTCGGCGAAGCATAATTACAGGAGCCTCGAAAGCCGCAATCGCGTCTCGTGCCACAAAAGCAGTACGTAAGCGTTTTCGTGCTTTTTTGCTTGTCTGAATAGGCGCAGATTTTCATTTATATATGCTGAGAAGTCGAAGGAATTGTGTACCGTGCTCGTAGCTCGGTATTCTATTGCGCCGAGACAACGCTAGGTGCGACTGTTTTCACTTGGTTGGGACGTTAAACTCAAGATATTATTATTATGTTTTCACTTGTTACCTGTGTTCTAGAGGGCGCCGCAGGTAACAGATTGCGACTGGTGGCTCACAGCTCAACGACACGTTATAAAGGGGACGGTCGTAGCATCCATCCATACTAACAAAAGCCGCGACGGTTACAACGACCGACAGCGCAAGAAGGGAGTACGACAGAGACTAGCGGAGTGGTACTTGATGCTGAGCTGATCGGCTCATGTTGGTCAACACAGAGCGTATAAAAACTCTGTAACATAGCGCAAAAAAAAGGAGTTTGGATCAATAAGCGTTGATCTTGCTTGTTCCACGCTCTTAATCTTTTGTTGCGCTATGTGACCACAGTTTATAAGCTCTGTATTGAACAGTATGAACCTACTAGCCCAGTAACAAGTAATACTTTCCTGACCACTGTCGCCTTCCCTTTTTGCGCTGTTGTTACAATGAACATCAACCAACAAAGACATTAGCAGGTGGAAAACATGAATAATTTAGGTTCAGTAGGTACTGATGCAGAAGTAAGAAGGTATAGAATTAAGCTTAATAGACCGGTAGCAAACGTGTACCGGAAGTCACTTGACCAATCGGAAAAGGCATAACGGAAGTGAGATTGCGTTGGACCTATGGTCAGGTCTGCTGCAATTTTTTGAACAGCCTGTTCACTTCTAATCGGTTACAAGCTAAGAATAAATACAAGACCCCCCGCCCCCCCAACTAGAACTGCGGTGCGCCTGCCATTCATATGTGCTAGAAGGTCGTGCTAGGTGGTTTCCGCTGTATTCGTTAGTACTTTTCTACTGCTAGTGTAAACACTAGGTATATTATTAATTAAATGTTAATCGTCCCTGCATAAAATATTAGGTTTCTACGAGCAGTGATTTCGGAATATTTGCTGAAATTTGCCAGGGTCGTTAAAGTTTTCGACCGAAGGTCGGTCACATGAGCATGTCTGTATCAGAAAATCACCGACCTGAAATACGCACAAGGTGCCTGACGTCACGGAAATGAGCGAATACGATTGGATGGGGCATCCATACTAATTTTACCTGGGCAGGACAGCGACGGCAGTGGGCGGAGCTTACATTTATTATCAGGTTGTAATTGACCATAGATAGCAGCACCCAAAAACAGCTACGCTAAAAATGTGGGGAGCTTGCACTAGCGATGCAACAGGGCTGGACTAACAGCGGAGCTTGTGGCTGACCTAGCTTCTGTCGGCTTTACAAGCTCGTCTAAGTCGTTGCTAGATTTGGCTAGGCGTTGCAAGGCTTGGCTATAGGGAGCGTAATAATTGTTGGTGTTCAACATCCCAAAACCACAATGGGGAGCGTAGAACTATATTGCTTGGAGAAGCGTCGTCGTAGCTACCTGAAGTGAACTATTAATTAGTATGTTCCCAATTAACTCAGTCTTAAGTAGCAAAGCACTGCGAAGATCTTAATTAACGTGAACTTAATTAACAGGCCATTGATTGACAAGATACGAGAAAGTAGTATTAATTAACAAGACGTTAATTAGTGTTGTATTAATTAGCAATGTTTTAATCAACACGGACCTGATTATCAAACATCAATGAACAATCAACCTTAATTAGGAAGGTCTTAGGAAGAGGAAGAAGACAGCGCGCGCCGGCCGAGCAGCGCGCTGGAAGGTATAGGCCGATCATGATGATGATAGTTTCTTTATCACTGTGCGCGGCCTAACCTGGAGCTTAAACAGCTCCGTGTTAAAAATACAGCGCACCTGTACGTGCTCGAGCCTGAGTATTCCCGTGAAGCCGGTGGGCGTGCGCAGCAGCGGACCGCACACGAGTCGCACGGTGAGCGGCACCCGGGCGAAGCGAAGCAGCTGCGCCAGCGGGAACACGTGGTTGGGCGAGCGGGACGATCGGCGAGCCACGGAGTAGAATTTCCCGCGCGAGGCGAGCGGCACGAACACCACGTCTCCCGTGGCCGCGTGGCAGCACTTGGCGTAGCGGCACTCGGCTGGCGCCGGACGCAGCATGCCCACGCACGTGGCCCGGATGTTCACGTCCTCGTACACTCCCAGGAAGCCGAGAACCTGGCCGGGTAAAACCTGCGAGAGAGAGAGTCGGCGGGAGTTGAAGTCGTGATGAATGTGCTATATTTACAGGCATGTGCTGATCCAGGGGTGATGTCAAGGGATCCGGACATTCGGACCATTCCCAACCCCATCCCAAGGTGAGGGGGGGGGGAGGGTTGGTATGGGGGGTGGTATGTACTCTCTTTAGAGAGACACGTGAACTCTCTTTGTAGATTATTATACTGTCGTCGGAGAGTCATGGGGACACATAAGATTATTATCGCAACTCTTTGAAGAGAGTCATATGCGTGGCAAGTCAGGACTAAAAAAATAAAGAGTCGAATTACTCTTTCTTCTTTCTTAAATTATAATATGTTAGACGGACAAGCTAAAGCTTGAATGACGTAACAGCCGAGTGCGCAGTATACGCACCACGGTGCGGCTGTACTCGGCCCTCCCTGTCTCGTGGCTGTGTCCCAGCAGGCGGTAACCCTGCAGAGGCTCCCTGGCCAGGAAGTGGGACACCTGCGCCATGGCCACCTGTTCCAGGCAGCTGAAGTAGCCGGCCGTGTGGCCGTCCTCCGAGATTATGGCGAACCAGCCTGCGTGACAAACAATATACACATAAACTGTATTTACGAGAACGTACACACACATAAACTATATTTACGAGAACGTACACAGCAAGGGCGGCGTCCTGAAGAAGGCGGCCCCCCCTTCCCCAATATTTTCGCCTGTCCCATCTTACTCCACCCCCACCCCCAAGAGAAAACACAGTCAAAACACAACACATACCGTATATACACGATTGTAGGTCGACCCATTTTGTCTAAACTTGAAATCCGTAGTTGGGGGGTTGACTTACAATCAAAACCGAAACTAGTATCGGTTTTAAGGTCGACTTACAACCAAAAGAAACGACAAATCTGGCATGCTGTGACATGGTCACAACATTATGTTTACGTTCTAGCTCTATCTGTTACATATACCATATTTTCTAGTGTTTAACCGGCACCCTCAGCAACGATTCGCGTAAAATTTTCTGAAGAATTATCCCAGCGTATTGCCGCGAAGCTAGCTTTTCTGCACTGCTTAGAAGCACTGTCGTGAAGCCACCTTTGCACAACGGAATCCGAGTTTGTTTTCTTCCGAGACATCGTAAATAAATTTTTTTTTTTATGAAATGCCCTCGCGCTTTTTTTGCCTTGCAATTTTAGAGGGTCGACCTACATTGGAATCGATTTACAATCGTGTAAATAAGTTTCCCGTCTCTCTGCCTTATCTCCCTACCATTCCCCATCTCACTGTCTCTCTTCCTCTCTCATGTCAAGGCTAGCTGCGTGACGTCAAGTCCGGCATTACAGTCGAACCTCGTTATAATGAAGAAGCATCGGGACCACGAATTAGTTCGTTGTAACAGCGTATAGAAAAAATTGACTTTAACAAATCGCCAATCTGGCTCGCGCAAAAATACTAGACACAAAAAGGCATTATTCCAGGCTTCAAACTCACTATACACGTGGTAATCCCTGCCAGTCTTGTGGCATTTCAAACTGAATAGACCGGAATGTGAGACCGCGAAATTACAAAAGGACAAAGTTCATTTGACATAATTAAAAAAAAAGACAGTTTTAAACAAATTTTTAATGTAACAACCATATAAAAATGCGTCTTTGAATTGTGTTCCAATGTTTATTTTGCTTTTCATCGTATACCTTTCGAGTATTGAGCCTAGCGTGAACCAAACATTTCATCATTACAGACGATATAGCGGCGGCTCTCGCGTTTTCGGTTTCGCTATAAAAAGAATACGTGGCACTGAAATAAAACTTCACCAATCAATGTCTGTATTTAGTTCGCTATAACCGTTAATTCTCTGTATCAGTGTTCGCTATAATGAGGGTCTACTGTGCACGTAAACTATATGAAAACGTAGAGTACGTTATGCACTGCAGCAATGTAGAAAGGTCGGCTTCCAAGGACTTGTTACAAAACAGACGGTGCTATGAATGAGCAACATTGCAAGAAAAACCTCTTTTAGCCGCATTTATAGAATTGAGTGAATGGAAAAGGGGTATCGATCGGCTCCGTTTGCTTGTCAGTCGCGTGCGAAGAAACAGACGATCAAGAAAGAGAACATTGTTACATTTAATTGCAATGAACAAATAATAATGAGCTAGAGAGAAATGAAGGAACGGTGTGTTCATCAAAAAACTTTGAAGAATGGCATTTAATTATCTTGCGCAGTGCAAGAAGATAATTACAACAAAGGGGGGAAGGAGGGGGGATGTGTTTGAACCCCCCCAAACAACCCCTCTCTCTGCACCAATGGCGACGTCGGTGACGTATGCCACGTGTGCATCTCCATGGCGAAGGAAGGCGACCCGACAACAGGTTCAAAGGCGCATGTATCAGCTTGTATACACATCCGTCTCCCCATACGTCATCGCACGCCTCGCGCAATGGGGCGGGTGTCCCCCCCCCCCCCCCCTACCTCCTCCGGTATATACCCGGCTGTGGCGTAGTGGCTGTGGCCGGGCGCGCGCTCGCACTCTATTTTCACGTCCGCCCCTACGGGGGTCTCGCCTCGCACGCTGCCACGCGATGACGAGCCGCTGCCGGCGCAGTTTCTTCACTCCCGGGTCAGACTGCCCCGTCGCTGACCGAAAGCGAAGATGACGGCTCGCGCCCTGCAAGGGCCGGTGTTGCGAAAGGGGTGGGGGGTGAGAGCCGAGGAGAACGTGTACTACCGTGACTTCCGTCGTATAACGACCCTTCATAGTACGCAACTTTTCCTCCGCGTCCATCGGCTATTGAAGTAAATTGTCATCTCGCAGCTCTTACGTACTGCAGTTGCTTCAGCATGCGTACTTCAGCATGCGTGATTGTTAGCTTTAATGACATACAAGGATATTTGCAGTGAATCTTACTCTGTCCTGTGCTGTCGTTGTCGTCGTACTACTACTACTACTACTACTACTACTACTACTACTACTACTACTACTACTACTACTACTACTACTACTACTACTACTACTACTACTACTAGTATTAGTTGTAGTAGTAGTAGTAGTAGTAGTAGTTGTTTAAGAGTATACGTTGTTGGGCTAGTTGGTTCATAATCTTCAAAATTGGTTAGCGCGAAAATGGACAAGGACTAAGAAGGAACACTGATGTACAGGACAGGCGCTACTCGCAACTAAACTTTATTCAGAAACGTCTTCCTACATATATACACAGCCGAGTGGCGCGCGCAGGCGCAATGCACATGACAGTCGACATGCTAATCAGGACCGGGATACCAAAACATATTCGCATTACAACCAAGTGTCTAAGAACAGTCTTTCCTTACTGCGCAGAACAACAGAAGTGTCACTGATACATTCACGGTCTTTCTTTTTAATGTGATAAGCCTCCATTAGTTCTCTGGCCAGCGCATTCCCACTTCTGCCCAGAATTCGAATGCTAGACAGCACTGGCTCACAGGCACAGGTCCTACAATGCGTAGGCAGATGAAAAGTCAAATTATTCTTAACAGAGCGCTCGTGTTCCCGTGCTCGATCGTTGACGCAACGACCAGTTTGTCCGATATAAACCTTGCCACAAGTGAGTGGGATTTCGTACACGACGCCTACGGCGCATGTGACGTAGGGCCGGACGTGCTTTTTTCCGCACGTCGGTTTTTTAAGTGGTCCCGAAATGCGAGGGCATAGCCCAGCCAGTTTATGCGGCGCTGAAAAAACTATAGGTACATTGTACCTATTTGCCACATTTTTTAAATTGTGTGCCACTTTGTGCACATACGGCACCACTTCCGGCCTTTTTTCTGCACGAGCAGAGCCAGGCCTCTTCTTCCCCTTCAGTTTCTGAAGGAGGGTTTCGGACACAGCAGTCAAGTTCGAGCAGGGGAACCCAGCCGCCTGTAGGCGCTCAATCTGGCTATTAAAACTATCCTGAGCCAAGTGAACGCAGGACTTTGCCAGCACCGATTCAAGGCATTGTGAGGCAATAGCTCGTTTTACAACCTTACTATGAGCAGAATCAAAGGGTAAAAGCTCTTTTTGGGCTCGCGGAGAGTACTTCCAGCAAATATGCTGCCCCCTTAAAAGCATATTAAGATCTAAAAATTGCAAGGTGTCATTGTTAGGAAGTTCATGGGTGAAGGTTAAACCCTTTCCATGTCGTCTAAACAGGTTTAAAATATCATCAACAGCACTAGTATTCGTCTGGAAGGGATTAGTGCTTAAAATCACGAGAAAGTCGTCTACATATCTAAAAATTCGTAGAACTTTCTCGCTGTCCAATAGGTTATTCAAGACGCGGTCAATAGCAGCTAAAAAAAATATTGCAGAGCACTGGGGCAACACATGAACCAATACAAATTCCCTTTCGCTGGATGAACGTCTCGCTGTCAGAAGCAACATAAGTTGAGGATAGATAGTACTCTAGTAAGGTCATAAAATTATCGACCGAGATACCGGTAGAATTCTGGAAAGCGACATCTCCGTTCTTTTCTATACAACAGCGTACGGCAGGTAACAGGTTCATCCAGCGAAAGGGAATTTGTATTGGTTCATGTGTTGCCCCAGTGCTCTGCAATATTTTTTTAGCTGCTATTGACCGCGTCTTGAATAACCTATTGGACAGCGAGAAAGTTCTACGAATTTTTAGATATGTAGACGACTTTCTCGTGATTTTAAGCACTAATCCCTTCCAGACGAATACTAGTGCTGTTGATGATATTTTAAACCTGTTTAGACGACATGGAAAGGGTTTAACCTTCACCCATGAACTTCCTAACAATGACACCTTGCAATTTTTAGATCTTAATATGCTTTTAAGGGGGCAGCATATTTGCTGGAAGTACTCTCCGCGAGCCCAAAAAGAGCTTTTACCCTTTGATTCTGCTCATAGTAAGGTTGTAAAACGAGCTATTGCCTCACAATGCCTTGAATCGGTGCTGGCAAAGTCCTGCGTTCACTTGGCTCAGGATAGTTTTAATAGCCAGATTGAGCGCCTACAGGCGGCTGGGTTCCCCTGCTCGAACTTGACTGCTGTGTCCGAAACCCTCCTTCAGAAACTGAAGGGGAAGAAGAGGCCTGGCTCTGCTCGTGCAGAAAAAAGGCCGGAAGTGGTGCCGTATGTGCACAAAGTGGCACACAATTTAAAAAATGTGGCAAATAGGTACAATGTACCTATAGTTTTTTCAGCGCCGCATAAACTGGCTGGGCTATGCCCTCGCATTTCGGGACCACTTAAAAAACCGACGTGCGGAAAAAAGCACGTCCGGCCCTACGTCACATGCGCCGTAGTCGTCGTGTACGAAATCCCACTCACTTGTAGCAAGGTTTATATCGGACAAACTGGTCGTTGCGTCAACGATCGAGCACGGGAACACGAGCGCTCTGTTAAGAATAATTTGACTTTTCATCTGCCTACGCATTGTAGGACCTGTGCCTGTGAGCCAGTGCTGTCTAGCATTCGAATTCTGGGCAGAAGTGGGAATGCGCTGGCCAGAGAACTAATGGAGGCTTATCACATTAAAAAGAAAGACCGTGAATGTATCAGTGACACTTCTGTTGTTCTGCGCAGTAAGGAAAGACTGTTCTTAGACACTTGGTTGTAATGCGAATATGTTTTGGTATCCCGGTCCTGATTAGCATGTCGACTGTCATGTGCATTGCGCCTGCGCGCGCCACTCGGCTGTGTATATATGTAGGAAGACGTTTCTGAATAAAGTTTAGTTGCGAGTAGCGCCTGTCCTGTACATCAGTGTTCCTTCTTAGTCCTTGTCCATTTTCGCGCTAGCCAATTTTGAAGTAGTAGTTGTTGTAGTACTAGTAGTAGCAGTAGTAGAAGAAGAACAGACAATTGGGCGAGTTGGTTATTAATCAGCTTAAAAACAGCGTAGTAGTAGTAGGCGTCACGCAGGTCACGTGACCAGAAGGGGAGTGAATAAAACAATAAAGCGAAATGATGATGATAAACAACTATGATGATCACCCGCAGCGGTGTTCTAGTGGTTATGGTGTTCGACTGATGATCCGAAGGTTGCGGGGTCGAATCCCGGCCCCGGTGGTCGCACTTCGACAGAGGCGAAATGACAGAGGCCCGTGTACTTAGTGTTGAGGTGCACGGTAAATAACCCCAGGTGGTCGAAATTTCCGGAGCCCTCCACTAGGCGTGCCTCATAATCACATTGGGCTTTTGGGACGTTAAACCCCAACGATTATTATTAGTATTGTGCCCACGCCATCGTTTCCACACTGCGAGACGAGATATGATGGATGAATGGATGGATGCTATGAGTGTTCCCTTTATAATGGGGTGGTGACATGCGCACCACTAGCGGGAAAAAAAGCACTTGTTTTAAAAGTCGGCCTAATGCCTTCTTTGCTTCAATCAAATCGGTCTTCCTACAGAACAAAAAAAAAAAAGAAAAAAAGGGACCCTAAGTTCGATGCCCAACTGTCTGCCACTTGCGGCAGAATGACATTATTTTTCCCCACTTCTTTTTTTTGTCCTTTCTTTCTACTTTTCCGCTACCTGTCCTCTAACCGTCTCTTGCTTATTAAGGCGAAAGCCTTAGATGCCCCATTAAAACGCGAAAATTGACCGTTGGCGGCGTCTACGTCAACACGAGTGATGCAAAAAAAAAATCACCATCACGTACGTGATGACGTCAACATATGTCGTCATCATGACATCACAGAAAGCCCAATTTTGGGGCGTCATTACGACGTCACGAACGTGATGTCACATGACTATGTTATCACATGGAATCGTCGCTTGTCCAAATTAATGTGATTATGCCATCACATGAATCGTCGCTTGTTGATGATTATGCCATCACATGAAATCGTCGTTTGTTCAATCATCGCTTGTTTTGCACTGCGCCGATCACGGAGGCAGTGCAAAACCAGGTGAGGTAGAGACAGCTTGCAATGCCTCCGATCCTGGAATGGAATTGAATAGCTTTATTTAGGTCCTTCGGGGCATGAAGTTGGCGATCCCGGAGACAATGGAAAACCGCGTTAGGTGTATAAATATATCGAATGGGGGAGTGAGAGGATCAATGCATCGACTGAGTAGAAAAAGAAGATGGCTTTCGCCTTCGAGTCGTCTTAAGTGAATGCATAAGGGACCCTGTGAGTTTTTTTTGTTTTTTTTTTCTACCACGGACGTATTTACCTTTCCATTTTTGTCCCTAAAACCCAAGGCTTCATATAGGATAGTGCCCGAACTTACACCCGGCCTTAAACAGTGGAAAGCACGGTACACCGGGGAGGCCGCGGCGATATGCGGAAGTTGGTCGAAGGCGACGATGCTCGCGGCGCGCGCGCGCGCATTACGACGACGCCCACCGCTATTCTTCGCACAGACGTCCGCGCCGCCGCCTAGCGGCGGGCGGGGGAGGCAGAAACGGCCCTTCCATCTTCAAAGCCCCGACCTTCCCACACAACGGCAACTGTGGAGTCCGTTCACTGGGAGGCGCGCCTGGGCATAGAAATATCTATATTAGAGTGCTTTGGAAGGTATGTATTCTCGGACCGTGGCCTTCTCCGGACGTTGCTTGGGGGGACATTGTGTGCTGTGTAGTTTTCTTTGCTTTTTTGTTGCATGAAACATGGCCTCAGAGAACTGACACTGTGCACTCCCCGCCCCCCCCCCCCCCCTACTCTCCAGTACGCCAATTTAACGTTACTTTATTTTTCAACCTTGGACTTGAGGGCATGGGCGTATCCGGAAATATTTTTCGGGGTGGGGGCCGGTCTTCTTTTATGTATGCTAGTGCGTGTGTTTGTATGTGTGCGCGTATATAACACCTATAAAATGCAAACAAAAATTCGGTGGGGGGAGGGGCGGTTCGACCACCCTTTATGTATAGTCGTGGGTGTGTTTGTATGCGTGCGCGTTTTTTACACATACAAAATGCGAAAAAAATTCGTGGTCTTGGGAGGGGGGTTCAACTCTCAAAACTGCCCCCCCCCCCCCGGCGCTTCTCTACTGGCTTATATATCCCGGGACTTATTATTTTGTGATTTTCTTTTTTTCCACCTTGATCCGCATTTTTAGCAACTGTTATCAGCGTAATCACACGGCACTTTCGACCATACCGAAGCGAAATGGAGTAGTTAGGCTTCCACACTATTGAACGGTGGCATTTGATGGCCTCATTATGGCTAGTGTTTGTCAACTGTTGGCTATTATCGGCTGTTATCGGCTAGTGCTGCCTATTAATGGCTCAATGATGAATCTTCAGCACTGGCTCACGCTAGCCAAGAAGGAAGTTGATGCCTCTTTCACGTCATAACATAAAAGTGAAAGGCGTCTTCACAAAATTAACTGCTTCTTTATTTGACGTTAAGAAATACAACAGAAATACAAGCGCGTGAATTTGCGCACTGCGCAACATAATCGAGTTGTCTGTAATTTTTTCTATTAATTATAGTTTTTAACGCACCACCGAAATGCTTGAAAAACTTAGGCTAAGCACTCATCTGTAACGTCTAGCTCGGAGTCCTCGTATCCTGAAGCATTCTCAGCGTGTAGTTCGCCGAAATTTATAAGTAAATTATATTCTTATTTCCTTCATGTCTCGAACCTTACAAAGTGTCAGATAAAAGTCATATTATTCTGCCTAAGCACTCCTAAATTACCTTGAATAACATTCAAACGAAATAACAATTACACAATATATGTAAATGAAATCAGCGAATGTGACTCTCATTGCTGAGGCGTGCGTAGAGAGGCATGTTGAATGTGATGTGCACGAAGGTTTCGTCTCTAGTAGAGAAACGGTCCAACCTCTATGTGTCGACTGTTGTGCGTATTTTTTGATGCGCTGTAAGTTACTCCACGATGAATCTCTTTTCGTCTTCGTGCGAGTGTGTTGTTTTATGACGAAGCTCTTCGAGTTCGTCCAAACTGCTACGTTGATCATCGATTGATATCCACCAACTGTCCTAACTCGCGAATATCAACCAAATCGATGACTGAACAGTGTATCAATTTTCTACGTTTCGTGTCTTCGAGAGAAGAGGCCATCGAGGTCTGGAACAGAAACTGCGACCTCCCATGCGCGGTTAACTGCAGCAAACCGCAGGCTCTCACGTTAACACGGCCGGTCTGTTGAGTGCAGCAAGCCGGAACGCGCAATGCAACGCAACACGACGCGTTGCGTCACCTTCGCGTTCGTGGCACCTTCCGTCACGTCGAAACTTTCTTCACGCGCGTGACGGCTCGTTGACACATCATCGCGAGGCCTCAAATTGACACCGACATAAAGTGTCGCCAAAGCAATGCAACGCAAGTGACACGTCACTGGCTCCGCCAATCAGGAAGCGCACATGACAGTTACTCTGAAACGAGGTGGTGGTGGTGGTAGCAACTTTATTCTGCAACGAGCCGGTATCATTTGTCGCAAAGGCGAACGCGTACGGATTCGTACCCAAGGAGGTTCGTACCTCATATAACCCCAATATAACCCCAAGGCAATCCGCCCATAGGACCGTGGCGCCTTGCCTTTATCTGCGAAAGACAGCCGCGCTAGCTCCATGGTTTCCGCTCGAATCGTAAAAACATTTTAAGGCGAAAGCCTTAGGATGCTTCACCAAACGCGAAAATTCAAGGCGTACTCTTTTCGCGTAGGAACGACAGACACCTTCAGATGTGACTCTTGCAACAGTGACGAAACGATAGAACGTCTACTGTGTTTCTGTGATCGTTTTGTGGACGCACGCAACGTTCTACGCAGTGCGCTGAACAAGCTAGACGAGAGACCGTTTTCCGAAGAGATGATCCTCGGATCGTGGCCTTACGCGTCGCAGGCCAGCAAAGCGACGCAAGAATTGCTACTGTTTTAGGGGCGAAGCTCCTTAAGGCGGCACCCGTTCGTCCCTCGTAGTCGTCGCAGTCGTAGTAGTCCGTAACCAGTCTTACGCTTTGACCTCCAAGGTGGTGCCGGTGGGAGATTTTTCCTCTGCGTTGTTGAACAATAAAAAATTCGCAGCGTGCGCGTTAACTAAAAGCCGAATTCTTCTGTCTCTCATTCCCCATTAGCAGCCATTGGCATGTTCCAGTAGGAAACGTTAGTAGAAGTAGAAGTGTAAGTGTTAGCTAAAAGCCGACTTCTTCTGTCTCTCATTCCCATTAGCAGCCATTGTTTACCTCCAAGGTAGTGCCTGGTGAGATTTCTCCTGTGCGTGATTAAACAATAAAAATTTTGTTCAAAACGCCGTTGATTGATGAAATAAACCAACGAAAGACGCCAGATGTTTTGTAAAAGCAAAACGAAAGAACGCCAGATGTTTCTAAAGCAAAACGAAAAGACGCCAGCTGCTTCACGAAAGACGCCAGATTTTTCTAAAGCAATGGTTTTCTAAACAATGAAAATTCACAGCGTACATGTAAAATTAAAGTGAGCTGCAAGTCGCATAAGTCATCGAACCTTTAGTATAAACGCGCCCGATCTCACGTCGGTGATGATGTACTGGGCAGAATTCACGGAAGATTCACGGTTTACCGATGAACCTCCGCAGCTTCGCCCACTCATCATCATTCACTCCGTGGATATGCTGTGATTTTTTTTTTTAAATTGACCGGGTTGAGCGATCGCTTGCAGGCGTGCAATGGAGAGGCGCATAGGTACCCTGACAGTGCTTTCTCCTCTCTTCTTTCTTTCTTTTAATCCCTTTCCGCCAGTGTAGGGTAGTAAACCGGACGCGCGTCTGGTTTACCTCCCTGCCTTTCATTCATTTCCTTCCCCCTCGTTGACGAACGTCCCGCGTCGGCGGCGTCAACATGAGTTATGCAAAAAATCACGTGATGACGTCATCATGAAGTCACACATTTAATGATTTGTGACGTCACGATGACGTCGCACGATGACGGCATCACAGGATATCCTCGCTTAGTCAAAGGTGCACCGATCCCGGAGGCAGTGCAAAACAAGGTGAAGTACGTGCGGAAAGCTTACAATGCCTCTGATCCTGGAGGCGCTGCAAAACCACGTTAGTTGCAGAAAGCTTTCGGATGGGGGAGCTGTAGGTTCGATACATCGCCTTGGAAGGAAAAGAAGAAAATGGCGCCCTTTCGCCTTCGACTCGACTGAGGCGGATGCATAAGAGAGACCCTGTGAGTTTTTTCTCAACTAATGGAAGTACTACGTATATTAAGAGTTAAAAGTTCGTTGTTACTTTCTAAAACATTACGTTTGGATGAACAGTGATGTTAAAGCTTTTGGCGGAATTTACCGGGAAGTTCAAGTTACCGACCTAAAACCAGCGACACATACGAGTGTCTGTATAGAGAAGTCAACTATCTGACACACTACAGAAGCGTTTGAAAAATAGAAATTGATGGTTGTTCTCTTCGCAGCCCTTTGCTGTAACGTTTGTTGTTCAGTAGCGTTCTGTGATGAAATAAACTTTTTCTAAACACACACAGTGAATTAACTGGCAGGATAATTAATGAAAATTTATCGGTTGAGTTCATTGAAAGATTGTGAGCAGTTGGGATTGTTGTGACACCTGGCAGAGCAGATCTTAACCACGCGCTTCCTTCTACGTGGCCTCTGGGATCTGCTTTCGGCAGCGCGCGAGATACAAAAGTTCCACCCAAGGAATACACCAGGGTACACGAACGCCGATGTGCGAGCGCCACTGCCATAGAGAAAGATAAAGGCGGAGGAGGCCACTGCCAGTCACTAAAGTGAAGGAACAGGGTGGCCTGCAGGAGTTTTTTTTTTTTTTTAATAAACATTTTATTTTTTCAGGTAACTCCAAAGACTGTCGATTTCGGACACTTGCGCACAGCTCTCCCATTGCAGAATAGAAATTGCTCTAAATCATTAAAATCGTTTCCCTGACCACATAGTTACCTGCCGATTAATACATTTGAATCTTTTGTAGCTATTACTACATTATAGGGACAGCTCACCGCTATGCCATAGTATGTAATACTCTAAGTCGTCCCTTCTACTCCAGATGCATTTGTCACCCCTTTTACAGCGAAAGCTGTTATGAGATCATTTAACCGGCCGTTTTTGGCGCCGTAGTTGTCCGCCGCCGCCGCCGCTGCCGCCGCCGCCGCCGCCGGTGTCCGTAACCAGTATCGCTCGAAATAAGAAAAAAAAACGAAATAAGAAAAAAACTCCAGGATGGAACGAGGTTCGAACCTGGGCCCTCTGCGTGGGAGCCCAGTATTCAACCTCTGAGCCATGCCGGTGCTTGAAACTGCTTTGCAAAAAGGTCCTATACAGGCTTCATGTCGGAAAGGAACCACATTAGCATATGCAATATAGCGTGGCAGAAGAGTAAAATAAGCACCAAGCGTCGCACAACGCGAATTCTGTAACCAGGCGTCACACAATGCGAATTGCGCAACGAGTAGGTTGTTGAATGCTTCCAACCCATTACAAAGGACTCTGCCGTAATTCTTCGTCGTCATCAGGCACAGCATCAACAAAGTGCGCATAATGCCTTACATGCGTATAGCAGGTACCAACGCTCTCCGTAGAATGACGAAAAATGGCACAATGCCTGCTGCCCTACTTCTCAAAAATTACAATGATTTATAGCGTAGTGGGTTTCTCACAAGTGCATTTGTATTGGTTGCCAAGGAAGCCCATAAGCGCATGATCCATTTCCTCGGGGTCTCAGTAAAATTACACTGATTTATAGCGTAGTGGGTTCCTCGCAAGTGCACTTGTATTGGTTGCCAAGGAAGCCCATAAGCGCATGATCCATTTCCTCGGGGTCTCAGTAAAGTTTTTCGCCCACCCCCCGTCTCTCTCCCACGTCAACGTATGTTATACAGCATGACGGGAGAGGGAAATAGCGACCGGGCGTCACCCAATGCAAATTACATAACTGGTGGGCCGTTTAAAGATTCCAACCCATTACAAAGGGCTGAGCCATAATTCTTCATCGTCATCAGTCGTCGCGTCAACAAAGTGCACATGATGCCTTAATGACGTGTAGCTGGTGCCTCGCTTCTCCGCAGAATGACGAATGATGGCTTAGTAGGTGCTTCCCAACTTAACAAAAATTGTGATTTATGGCGTAGTGGGTACCTTTCTAGTGTACTTGTTTTGTAGCCCTAAGAGAGCTTAACGGGCTCTAGAAACGCTGCTCTTCCAGCTTTCGCTGTGACTGTGCTGCGGTTTCAGCGCAGGCCTGGCGTTTTTTGTACATATCTGTCGTCACGCGAATTAAATGAATTGAATTGAAGTTTGGATGAGCAGTCGTATCGCCAGAGCAAGCCCTCTGCTAATTATTTCATCTCTCGGGAGCGAAAGCGACTCTTTACTAAGGCGCCTTAGATGCCTCATCAAACACGAACAGTGATCGTCGGCGTCAACACGAGTGATGCAGGAAATCATCATATTTTGATGACGTCACCATGACGTCACAGATCGCCAGAATTTGTCACGTCACACGATGATGTCATCACACGACATCTCGCCTCGTCAGAGGTGGACCGATTCCGTAGGCACTCCAAAAGCACGCGAGGTGCAGAAAGCTTTCGGAGAACCCGTACAAAAATGTATGCAGACAGTCTAGACTGTCTAGCAATGAGTTTAGACAGTCCATAGACTGTCTGCATTTTTGTAAGGAAAGAGCGGTCGAGGCTCGATACATCGGCTGTGAAGGAAAATAAAAAGATGGCTCTCGCCTTCGAGTCGTCTTAGGCGAATGCGCAAGGGACCCTGTGGGCTTTTTTTTTTTTTTTTCAGTTCGGTCGCGAGAAAGTGCGATGGACGGGAGGATGACGTCACAGTCGCATCCCGTAAGGTCGTCAAAATGAAGATGAGCGATAGAGAAGATCAACAAGTAAAAAAATGGTGGCGAGGCGCAGAAACGGAAACGATCATGGACAGAACGTGAGCGCCGGTCCCGGTCCGTGCTGATGAGGCTGCTCGGCAACAATGGCGAGAAAGTCCGTGACATGCATAGATCGCTTCATTTTGCCGTTTCATTTTTCTCGCTCTTTAATTTTTTTCTATCCGAATTGACGCATAAGGTACATCAAGGGTCAAGGAATCTTCGTGCGCATCATGAGAAAAAATAGTAATAATGATAAAAAGAAATACGTGTCGATGACTCGAGGCAGCCATATGCCACGCACGTCATCTACGTGCATTCATTCGGTAATTTTTTCCCCCTGCTATCTTTCAAGTAAAATAGAAAAAAAAACTGAGAAGGCCCATACCGATAAAAGCGACCTCGCTTCATGTTTGTGCGTTTGATGATACTGCGTCACCTTGAAACAAAAAAGCCCCACGGTCCTTGGCCTGCACGGACGGATTGTCTCACGAGCGTTGAATCGAGCTGACCATTTTTATCACAAAATAGTGCCTCTTACATGAGGAAGTTCGGAATGATTACTAACGTAGGAAAGCCTTGATGTCCCAGCACATTAAAAACACCATCGCTGAAAAGATTAGCAATATAAAAAATAATGAAGTAGGCTCAAAGGATGTATGCCATGTCCGAGGCACCCGTGGTTCCCATGACCGTTGAACGATTGCAGAATCAGATTTCGCTCTAGTGATCATTGCAGGAAACTGTATGCGTTTGTTTACGACCCAAACGAAGTATACACTCTAAAAGGAGTTGCACCTTTCGGGGTGCCTTTTTGTGACCCAACAATAACCGACATCTGGCTTGTTTACGTTTCCTTCCTAAAAAAAAAAAAAAAAAGTGGTGAAACGCCGCGGCCAACCATTATGATCGAATAGGAAGTGTCTGAATCATGGTGGCTGTGACGTGCTTCCGGCTCTGGGATCGCTTCCGGTGCCTACAGACCGGAAAGGCATATATCCCTCGTAGTCCGTTTCTTCTAAAGGAGTACTGGCAAGAATTTTAAATATTTTCGGATTGTTGCTCTAAATAAAGTCACTGGGGTCGAGAACCCTTAAAATAGTATTTGGGTGCCTGGGAATGCATCGCATGTATTTTTAATTAAAAAAATCCTTCCGGTTTGGATATCGAGGGGGCGGTTTCTCAGTGACGTGTCATAGCGATGTGACGTCACGCGGGGACAGCAACTCGCGACGTACTAGCGGCAGATGCGTCATATGCTCGTGGTGCACGTAAACAACGATGAGTGAATTGTCGCCCAGCGACCCGGACAGTAATTTCTGTGATTTGCTGCATGCAGGACGCAGAGTTCGCAAACTCAGTGGAACTGTGTTGACTCGTCGGCATAGCCCATTGCGGTGGTGCTGGCTTGCAGATGCTCACTGACGAAAACTTTAAAATCAAAGTAAAATATTTTATACGTGCTGTCTGGCTCCGGTGTGCGGAGGGCGTTAACACTGCATACCAAGGAAACAAAATGACCGTTTTGTGATGTCTCAAAATTGCGTCAGTGCGACGATGGCACTTCTACGTCGGGCGCCGTCACGTCGCAACAACCTATTCAAATCTGCTACCTGCAGGATGGTCAGGCTTCTTCAAGTTATTGGTAAACGACACTTAACCGACCGCCCCTTTTCCGCCATTGAAGGTGAAATCAAGTTTTGATTCGGTTTGAAATGATATGATTGACTGATTCACTCACAGGCGACCGTGTCTCAGGCGGTAGACTCTACTTGCACCTCAACAGAGTGGCGCCACGTGACCTCAGCAGAAACGTCACCTGGGACGTCATTGGAAGATCGGTCGCGGCAAGTACCGCTATTTTTCTTGTACCACTGGTTCGCCCGTGTCGATGGTGGTCTAGTAACCTACCTACGCTTCGCTCAGTCTCATTATTTTGCCAGTATGACTATGCTGTTAAAACCAGGGTCGACGGAGACGTGCCGCTGGCAACAACGCGATTAATTTCTAAAAGTGACTGGCTAAACCTCTATGCCAATGACGTCTTACGTGACGTTATTGTTCAGGTCACGTGATCTCTAACTGCCGACGTGCAAATGAATACACACTCCCTTTAAATCGCCGCTTTGAACGTCACCAAGCGGAGCGAGTATAGGTACACGGAAAGTGGGGTTCCAGTAGAGAATAAGAAACAGGAAAATTTTACTAACGAAAATTTATACACGAATAAAACAAGCAATAAAAAAAGGGGTTCAAGGTTTCATTTATATTTTTTTTTTCTGAGTCACCGCTATGCTTAGAGAAAGAATACATACCTTCTCAAACGGTACGTTTAAATGCTCTCTACTGAAGAAAAAAAGTAACGAAATGAATACACAGAAAAATGGGGGTGGTGTCTAAACGCACGACGCTGGAATAAATAACGAAAGTTGGCACATTGGGGCGGACGAGCACGTTGTTGGAATTAAAGTTTGCACGTCGGGGCGGGCGAGATGATTTTTCGCGCAATATGTGATCGTCATTCAGTGCGCGCGCTCTGTATCGCGGATGGAGCGCGATTACGGCTCCACTGCAGCATCCACGCTGCAACCTATTAGCGACGTAAGCGTTTCGAAACGCTGTGGAAAGTCAATGACGTGCTACGTAGCTCAGAACTCATCGTGTCACCTGCACTGATATCTTTCTTTATTGCGCGTTTCAATTCTTGTTTTTTTTTTTCCTGAATCGACCGCTTCGTTCCTCTTCTCGGCTGTCACCCGACGTAGAAGAGCGACGTGGAAGCGTTAAGCGATAAAATGACCTTTTAGCGCGGCCCGAGCGACGGCTGCGGGGCACTTTCGCGACATTCAATGGAGACTCAATGCTCTTGCCCGCGAAGATAGACTTGCGTGGAACGAGCGAGCGAATGACTGGAAACTCGAAAGCGGTTCGCTAGTCGAGCTTTCAGGCGCGAAAGTTTTGTCGAGCGCTTGGACGATTATCCGGGACACAAGAGTTCAAGCCAAGAAGAAAGGAGCGTGCGAAGAAATTGAAAGCTTCGAACAATTACGCGAGAGGACGGACGACGCTCGGCGGTGCAAAAAGCGAGACAATGACGTGTAACAAAAAAAAAAAAGAAAAACGAAGCGACGCGTTTTGCTACGGTATAAAGACGGCGTTCTCTCTCCCTCCTCCCCTCTAATGATTCCTTTGGGGTATCATAGCGATTCGCGCTGCTTGTACCGTGTTTTTCGCCGTATGAGTAGCGCGATTCTTAAAACAAAGGGACGTATCATTTACTCTATAACGTATAATCCTCTGAGTGTATGAAAAACTTCGTGAACACGGGTTGTCGCTGGAGCCGACGTTTCGACAAGCGGACTTGTCTTGTTCAAGGCTGCAACTGGCTGCAGCATTGAAGAAGACAAGTCCGCTTGTCGAAACGTCGGCCTCAGCAGCCTCGTGCTCCAAAAATATTTCATCTCTTCAAGCTGCCAACTTCCCCTGTGCTTCTGCCTCTGAGTATAATGTTGCTCTAATATTCTCTAGTAGTGCATGTAGAAAACTCCATTGGTTCGGTGTAATCCATTAAATTGAAACTAAATGCTGGGGGTTCTGCGTGCAAAGCCACGATATGATTATGACGCACGCCGTATAGTGTGGGAATCCGAATTAATTTTTACTACGTCCCTAATGAAACGTTAAGTACGTCATTCCAATAATTCTACATGTTTCCATAGTGCAATCGCGTCAGACGACTCAAAGGTGAAAGTCATCTGCTTCTTTTCCTCCTCAGTCGACGTATTGATCCTCCCTCGCCCTCCTCCGAAAGCTTCCTGCACCTAACGTAGTTTTGCATTGCCTCCGGGATCGGAGGCATTGCAAGCTTTCTGCACGTCACCTGGATTTGCACTGCCTCCGTGATCGGCCCACGGTGAATGTTTGATTAAGCGACGATGTTATGATGACGACGTCATCATGTGACTCCACATTATTGCGACGTCACACTGACGTCATGATGATGTCGAACATTTCCTGTGACTACACGATGACGTCATATGGTAAGGTCTTCACGTTGTGATGATTTTTTCAATCACTCGCGTTGACGCCACCGCCGCCGGCCAATTTCTTACGTTTCATGAGGCATCTAAGGCTTTCGCCTTAATATATGGATTGCGCAAGGAAACACGTGGAATTACTGGAACAGAATACTTACTGGAACAGAAGGTCTCAGTAGGGCTGAAGTTCTTTAATGTGCACTTCGGTTGTTCCTGCAACTCGCGGCCGTCGAATGGCGCGGCCGCCGTGGCCGGGAAACGAACCCGTGCTTTGCAGCGCAACCCCGTAGCCGTTATGCCATCGGGGCGGGTGCGTAGCCAATCAGAGGACTATGCGAAAAGCTACGAGAAGGCCGGGAACACAAAGGCCTATGTGGGCACGCGCAGATGTCATGCCCCCCCCCCCCCCATTATGTTCTTTTTCGCTTCTTTTTGTGCCAAACGTACGCCACGTTGTCGATTCGCCGCTCCCCTCTCTGTTACGATGGAGGCGGTGACCGCGTGGCGAACGATTAGCTGTCCGAACGCGGTTCGAAAACCCGAAGCGACAAAAAAAAAAAAAAAAGGAACAATGAGGCGGGGAGGAGTGTTATGTGTGTGCAAACACACGTGCCCGCATGACGTTTGACCCCTGACCTCTCTCTGGCGGCGGACCGTAAGCCCCGGTTTTGTGCGACAGCTCGCTCGAAATCGTTCGGCTGCGATCAAACCGCGAGCGCTCTTGCATAGGCCAGCGCTTGTTCGAAATCTATTGCGCTCTAAGCACTCATTTCGATTCACCGAAGATAAAAAAAAAAAAAACGAGAACGCGTCGGCCAACTTTCGCCATGGTCCGGCCAGGTCGCCCAAATGACGGCGTTAACCAGATAGACCTCGTTTCTCGAGTTGTGCCACTCGCTTTTGTTTTCTGTGTTTGTTATTGGTTGTCATGGTGACCCGCATCCGCTACAATGCTTGGGTTATTTAGCGCAGTTCGAACGAAATAACGACGGAGTGGCAAACGAACGTAAGAATAACCGAGGTGCTTATTATAAGGTACGCAAACAAACAAAAATAGGAAGTCGGCAATTAGTACACAACAGTTATCAGCCAAGAAAGCTTTTTTTCAGATATGGCGATCAATCAATCAACGAATCAATCAATCAATCAATCAAGTCAGTCGGTCGGCTGGTCCTCTCGATGACATGCGGTCATTACGTCGCACTCCTAGGCAAAAGGGCGCGCGGGTTCGATTCCTGCCAATGCTAGCCCCATTTCGATGGGGACGACATGCAAAAAAGGAAACGCCTGTATACTTAGGCCTACATGCAGACTAAATAATCCGAGGGGGTCATGGTCAAAATTTATTCCGGAGTTTAAGATTTTCCTACCTGGTACATTTTTATTAAAAATATATGGTGTAGAAACAGTGTCTTGAATTTGACGCATTTTGGTCTTGTGCGCTTTTTTTTTGTCCTTTGTCTTCTGGTGCCATTGCAGCGATGTTGTTTTCGGGCACTGTAACAAAAAATATTAATTCAAACGTAGCGTTGCTCTTATCACGATTTCAGTATTGACCAATGAACCCAGGGTGTTCTCGCTGACAACCAATTACCAGGGGTGTAGTCAGACATTTTTTTCGGGGGGTGGGGGGTGGAAGGGGTTTCAACCATCCGCTATGTATGCGCGTGCGTGCGTATGTATGTATGTATGTTTAATATCTGGGGTTTAACGTCCCAAAACCACGATATGATTATGAGAGACGCCGTAGTGGAGGGCTCCGGAAATTTCGACCACGTGGGGTTCTTTAACGTGCACCTAAATCTAAGTACACGGGCCTCAGACATTTTCGCCTCCATCGAAAATGCAGCCACCACGGCCGGGATTCGATCCCTTGTATGTATGTATGTATGTATGTATGTATGTATGTATGTATGTATGTATGTATGTATGTATGTATGTATGTATGTATGTATGTATGTATGTATGTATGTATGTATGTATGTATGTATGTATGTATGTATGTATGTATGTATGTATGTGTGTGTGTGTGTGTATGTATGTATGTATGTATGTATGTATGTATGTATGTATGTATGTATGTATGTATGTATGTATGTATGTATGTATGTATGTATGTATGTATGTATGTATGTATGTATGTATGTATGTTGTATGTATGTATGTATGTGTGTGTGTATGTATGTATGTATGTAGTATGTATGTATGTAGTATGTATGTATGTATGTATGTATGTATGTATGTATGTATGTATGTATGTATGCATGTACACAGGAGTCCACTGTTAAAGGGAACATCGGAACGTGTGGCGGCAGCTCGGCACCACCGCCGGCCGTCGGCTGCAGCGAGATTCGCGCAGACGCAGTGAGCAACGTGCCCGCTGCTCTTTCGTCGCGTCAGCGGTTCACTTCGCGACGATTCGCAGCGCGGAAGCAGACGGCAGCAGACGACGAAAGAGCACGACTCACAGCGCGCACTGCGCCTGCGCGAAACTCGTTGCAGCCGCTGGCCGGCGGTGGCGCCGAGCTGCCGCCACACGCTCCGATGTTCCCTTTAACAGTGGACGCCTGTGTACGTGCGTACGTTTGTATCCCCTCGACCCCTGGATACACCAGTGCCAATAACATAGCATTCGAGGTGAAGTTGTTGCGCTGTCCTCCGGACTCATACCCCCCAAACCCATTTTTTTTTTTCTCACTTACGAAATGATCGCGTCCAAAGCATCCGCCGCGCGACATGGCGAAAGGTGGGCTCGCGCATCCAACCGATATAATTCGATCCGCGCTCGCAATCGAACGGTTTCGCTGAACGGTGACGAAACACGAAGGCGAAGACGTTTCATATCCCGCAGCTTTGCCCGCGATGACACAACCAATCATTTGACCGCGAAGGAACAAATAAAACTAGGCCGTTGCGCAAGCAGTGTCGATCGCGAGTCTACGGCCCCAGTAATTTTACGCATCGCCAGACTGATCACGTGGGAATTCAGCTGCAGGTGAAAGAGTGGTATGCGTTATGTGGCCAAAATAGAGAGAGAGAAATACAGGGAGGGAGAGAAGGAAAGATAATAATATCTGGGGTTTAACGTCCCAAAACTACGATATGATTATGAGAGACGCCGTAGTGGAGGGCTCCGGAAATTTCGACCACCTGGGGTTCTTTAACGTGCACCTAAATCTAAGTACACGGGCCTGAAACATTTTCGCCTCCATCGAAAATGCAGCCGCCGCAGCGGGGATTCGATCCCGCGATCCCGCGACCTTCGGGTCAACAGTCCAGCGCCATAACCTCTAGACCACCGTGACGGGGCGAAGAAGAAAGACAGATCAATGAAGAATATTTCTCAATACAGTGTAATTGTGTATACACGAACAATGTTTGGACCGGTAGCGTAGCCAGAAAGTTTTCTTTTTTTCGGGGAAGGGGTTCAATGATAAGTTATGTATGTTCGTACGTGCGTTTCTGTATATGTGTGTGTGTATTTATACACATGCAAAATTGAAAAAAATTCGGATTGTTTTGAAACCCCCAACACTTCCCCTCCCTGGCTACGCCATTGGCTTAGACCGATAGCCAATAGGCTAATATAGGGATCCAATGCAAGCGAATATTATTAAGGCGAAAGCCTTAAATGCCTCGTCGAACGCAAAAAGTGACCGTCAGCGGCGTCGGGGTCAACACGAGTGATGCCAAAAAAAAATTCCCATCATGTGATGACGACACAGGTCGAAATAATTTGTCACGTCATCATGACATCACATAACGTGTCGTCACATGATGACGTCATCACATTACATCGTCACGTGGTCAAAAGTGAGCCGATCAGGCACTGCAAAACCACGTGAGGCGCAGAAAGCTTCCGACATCTCCGATCCCGGAGGCAGTGCAAAGTCACGTTAGGTGTAAAAAGCTTTCGTAGGGATGCGGGGGAGGACCAATATATTGAGCGAGAAGAAAAATAAGAACCTAGCTTTAGAATTTGAGTCGTCGTAGGCGAATGCGTAAGGGATCCTATGAGTTTTCTGGAGAAGGAAAGGGAGGGTTAGGCATTGCGTAATAGCGGCCGCGAAAAGAGTTCTGAATCGGAGTACGAAGCTCGTGACTGGTGGTAATGAAGACTTCCTCTTTCTCATCAGGGGAGATGGGATAACCGAAGTGCAGAGGTCGTGGGTTCGGCGAACCCTCCGCAACGAGAACCTTCTTTCCGCACGACTTTCTAGAAAGACCGACGAGGCGATGAAACAAGCTCGTAACATACACGACGAAAATCTGTTGCACGAACCGTGAATGTGACGACGAGAACACGAAAGTTTTTCGAATGCAAGGAGGAAGGGGGGGGGGAGGAGTATCGCTTCACTCTCACGCTCTCTCTTTCGTCCACGTTTATTCAACCCTGATCCTTCCGTAATGCATTCCTATCCCTCCTACGCCTACAGCATCACTTTTCAACAGCGTCACGGAGAGCGGTGTACAGGCCCTGTGTGAGAACGGCGTCTAAAAAATGAAAGTAAGAAAAGAAAGAAAGAAAGAAAGAAAGAAAGAAAGAAAGAAAGAAAGAAAGAAAGAAAGAAAGAAAGAAAGAAAGAAAGAAAGAAAGAAAGAAAGAAAGAAAGCGCTGTTTTCGGGGCGTGCGGAAGACATTAAAGCGTGGGCGAACTCGAAACATCGTTTGTGTGTGTGATAGAGAGCTCATCGCGAGGTGGGCTTGGGGCGTGCTTCTTTTTTTTCTTCTTTTTTATTTTTCTTGCGCGAAGTCGAGTGTATAATGCAGTACTGTACTGCTAAAGGCCCGGTTAGGTGGAACGTGGTTTTAGATAGAGAAAGCTCTCTGCCTATAGGACGACCAGTATAAAAAAAAAGAAAGTAGAATATGGAAAAGAAAGATTTCACTTTCGCTTAGAGATACTTGCACTTAGGTTATAACAACCCGTTTTAAGTTATAACACCCCGCCCCCTACAACGTACACGCAAAAATGTACCCCTTCCCCCCCCCCCCCCCCCCACACACACACACACACTACTTTTGTTTCTCGTACTTTGGACCGCACGCTGCTGATAAGGTAACGACAGGACGCATCACAGCCACGCATTACCCACGTGGTTTCCCTCGTAGATGTGTATAGCTCCGATATCAATTTAGAAATATCGAAAAACGAAGAATAAAGATAAGATGAAAATGGCTGTGGGAATGGCTGCGTTTAAACGTGGCACGATCTATTAGTCGTCGCTGTCGAAATATACGATATTCTTGTTTGTTTGTTTGTTTGTTTGTTTGTTCTTGTTTCTGGGGTTGACGCGGAGGTCAGTCTAGTTTGTATGTGTTGCAGCGAGCCCCTTTAAGGTGCAAGCGAGCAGCCGGGAGGGGCAGAGCCTGTTATCACCTCGTTACGGGCAAGCTATTCATTTCGGCAAAGGTAAGTACGTGACTGAGAAAGACGTCGCTGAGACAGTGAGATAAGAAGAGCGCAGACGACTCTATGTGATCGTCGCAGTCCTCGAGAAAATAGTTGAACCGCGCCGAGTGGCGATATCGCTGCGCTCAGTCGTTTAATTCACTATTAGGCAGTCGCTGATTAACCTAATATGTACAGTGACGAATGGTATTATACTGTGGTTAACTTGCAAGCGAAAAGCGACACAATAAAATTTAGACCTGCTGGAAAGGACGAGCTGTGTATTTGTGTCTGTCCACCCACATTGTGGTAAGTTAGGATAGTTAGTAAGCGAGAACGAACTATATAACCTAAAAGCGTTTCTACATAGTGACAAATGACCGCGTCTTCCGGCAGAGATAGAAAGAAAATCGAGACATCTTGGGGCGCTCTATACCCGTCGCGGTGCTTTGCAGCGAAAGTTCATTTGTCGGTACAGTATTATATGCGATCGAAATGAAGCTATAGCCAGAACCTACCATTTCGTACGAGAGGAAGGCGTTATCTTTTTCGCTTATTTCAAGGTCATTAACGTTATCAAAGATTTACTGCCGAGTAGCCTGCGTGAAGGGTCAGATAAGGGGACTTAAGAGGAACGCTTTAGCGCCTGGGCCGACTTCAATTGAACCAAACTTGATATAAAAAACTTTACTATTTCGACGTCCGTATCTATCTTTATACGAGTTTGTTAGTCGGGTCGCTGAGTGCACAACCGACAAAAATAGAAATTCCGAAAGCGTTTTTTACCGCAAATGGGGACGGCGTTGGGATATTTGGCGTTGCATGGTCTGAAGTGAATGACAGCGCTTACGACACTGACGAAGAGATAACCACAACACGAGCGCTGGATTTTACTCTTCTCTGGGGCTTAGCCTGTAATAATATTTTGCACAACAGCAGGAACTCGCAAGCAGGGCAACAATTTGCGGTGTTAGTGCGAGGCGTGTGACATTTGTAATGCGGAGAGCATAGTGAAGAATGTTTCAGCAGCACGTTACTGCAGGTTCGTTGCCAGAAAGGGCAAGCATGTTTATATCCATTGACACCGCCGTACGATAAGCAATCCGTCATTTGCATTTTCTTGTGCTGCACTCTGCTGTTTTGGTAGGGTTCTGGTAGGGACCGGATTAACCAGTATCGTCAGAACGAAAGCCTCCGAGATCAAGAGGCGTTTCGCGACCTTACCGCTAGGCGAAGGGCGCATGCGCCGTTGTATCGTGAAAAAAGCGGATCGGCCAAGTCATATACCACCATGGGCGTCGACAAGAGGCTGCAAAAGGAGCGCCCCCTCCCCCACTGCCATACAACTACAGTGTACTCTGTACATACAACACAGGTTTGCACCCCCCAAGACAACATCCTGCCGACGTCCATGTGTATCCACGGCCGTGGTATAACGCAACGATTCCTGTGGTGTCTGGTGAGCGCGCGCATAAACACACACACACACACACACACACACACACACACACACACACACACACACACACACACACACACACACACACACACACACACACACACACACACACACACACACACACACACACACACACACTTGCTAGATAGATAGATAGATAGATAGATAGATAGATAGATAGATAGATAGATAGATAGATAGATAGATAGATAGATAGATAGATAGATAGATAGATAGATAGATAGATAGATAGACAGATAGACAGATAGACAGACAGACAGACAGACAGACAGACAGACAGACAGACAGACAGATAGATAGATAGATAGATAGATAGATAGATAGATAGATAGATAGATAGATAGATAGATAGATAGATAGATAGATAGATAGATAGATAGATAGATAGATAGATAGATAGATAGATAGTAGAATGCTTTAAAAACGTGGGGCTGAGAAAGAAAGTTTCGGAACTTTTTGAATATAGCAGGCGCGCTTTCAGGAGATCCACTTTGGGTGTATGGAAAGCTTTGACAGTTCATTGCCTGCCTTTGTTGGTGACTACGGAGATGAATAAAAAGCTGAAATTTTGTTGCCTCCGTAAGGTCACTTAATGCGTAAGCTAACAATGAAATCAGAGGGAGAGGAGGATGAATCAGGGTTGTTGGAGCAGAAAAAAAAATAAAGTATTCTGCAGACAGAGCAAGCGCTCTCACAAGAGGTGTCGGCCGCGTTCTATAAGTCCGTTGTTACAATGCGCATTCAGCCACTCGTCACGTGTCGAGACGTCACCGCCGACGGCGCGGAAGGCGTGTCGAATCGGTTTCTGCGGCCCCGTCATTGGTTCTCGGTCCAACGCGTGACGACGCGTTGAGCAACAAGCGGGATCGCGGTCGCCGTTGCCGCGCCTCGAACGCGCGCGAAACAACGCTACAGAGTCGGGGCAGAGCGTGCGTTGCTGTGCCGTGCGTTGTGCCGTTCGCGGAGTCGCCGCTTCATTTTATTTACTTATTAAGGCAAAACCCCTTAGATGCCTCATCAAACGCGAAAATGGACCGTCGATGTCCCGCGGCGTCGGCGTCAACACGAGTTATGATAAATCATCACGTGGTGACGTCACCATATGACAGCACGCAAATATCTACCACATCCTCCGGGACTGCCCTCAAACGACTGTGCCGGAACGTTCATTGTTCTCAAGAATCAATAGAATGTCACTGACGCTGCTGCGATCGTTTTCGCACCCCGCGCAGTCATGTCATTGAAGACCATCCAACACGCCTGAAACGGCTACAAACAAGGCACGCCCCTGGCGTGTAGAAGCGAAGACAACAACGAAAAAACTGCGTCGAGTCAATTTGGCACTTCGGTGGAGGCCAGCGCGGAAATGAGCGGGGAGCGCGGTTTTCGCCGGTGTCGCCCGATTGCTGCTGCGAGTTGCGAAGACCCGCCTCCCCCTGTCCTGGCACTGTGCAGTCAAGGTTGAATAGCGTTTACGTAACAAGCCGCAGGCACTGGAAGTTAGGCGCGTGGCAGCTCTCTTGGAGTGAGAAGCGGCACGTTTTGCAAGGGTGATGACGGTGGCATGCTAAAAGGCTGTAATGTTGTTGGCATGCGCGGAAGCGCACGTAGTTTACATAACCGGCGTTGTAAATATTTGTCAAGACTCATGTACACTGTCAATTTTTATGAAAGGGAACACGCGAGCGTGTGGCCGGCGAGCTCCGGCGGCTGCTTGTAGCGCCTTCAGGCGTGCGCGAGAGCAACCACGGTCGCTTTTCGCGTCATCTAGTGGCGAATAAAACAACCAGTCATGGGTAAAATGCAACTAGCTGCAAGATTGCAACCCCCTCCCCCTTCAAGCCGATTACGCAAGAGGCCGGGCCAGCGGCGTGTCGTCTGCTGCTTGTAAACTGTGTTTGGCACGCGGGAGCAATCGAAACGCCGAAACTCTGCCGCTTGGCTTTTGGTGAAACGCCGAAGCTCTGCCGCTTGTCATTAAAGAGGAGTGGGAGAAGCTGAGAAGAGACAGGTCCCTAACCGCCGCTCTTTATCAATCCCTACCAGCTAGAATGGCAGCTGTCAGGGCCGCAAACGGTGACGCCACCAGGTACTAACAATTCTCATAATCTGTTTTTACTTTTAATGTTGACGTCAAAAGCAAGACGACGTTTTTTCCAGTTTCAATAAACGCATTGAAATTTTTTTCATGTTTCATGCTCACGTCATTTATGTTACTGATAATTATCGATCAAAATCTTTACAACCATGACAAAGCCTTTTATACTTCTCTTTGATGTGCAGTGCCATTTCGCGCTCTCATCACGAACCCAGCGTAAGTCACTATGCATGACTTTAAAGCATCGAGCTCAGACATGCCTGTACATTTTTTAACGACAGGTGACACGTCCTCGGCCAAGTGGGATTCTACTCAGAAAAATGTTTTCCACAGCATTCGATGCGAGATTTGAAAACCGGAAACCAGGAACGAAAGTTCACTTGACTGCACCGCTGTCGCTTAAATCGCTCTAAATCGGCCGAAGTGCAACGCGCGAAAGCCAAGCGGCAGAGCTTCGGCGTTTCGATTGCTCCCGCGTGCCAAACAGTTTACAAGCAGCAGACGACACGCCGCTGGACCGGCCTCTTGCGTAATCGGCTTGAAGGGGGAGGGGGTTGCAATCTTGCAGCTGGCTGCATATTACCCATGACTGGTTGTTTTATTCATCACTAGATGACGCGAAAAGAGATCGTGGTTGCTCTCGCGCACGCCTGAAGGCGCTGCAAGCAGCCGCCGGAGCTCGCGGGCCACACGCTCGCGTGTTCCCTTTCATAAAAATTGACAGTGTACGCTTATAACATCAAGCGAAAGGTGTACAGTCAATGCAGCACTGATTGTAGACGGGCGAGTTTAGTATATATGCAAGCGTAAAACAGCGCGCAAAGACGGGACAACGAAATGAGGGCACACGGACACAGCACTGTGCCTGCGTGCTTCATTCCGTTGTCCCGTCTTTGTGCGCTCAGATACGTACAATACCTACTCAATGCCAGCTCTAACATGTGGCGCTGAAACTTGGAGGATAACAAAGAAATCCGATTTTGATTCATAACAGCAGGAAAGAGAGATCCCTTATCGGAATCTATAAGCTGAAGGTACGAAAAGCTCGCAGTGAAAAAAAACACATGGATAATGAGAAGTGCAGTGCGCAAACTAATTTCTTTAGGACAATATATTCCTATGCCTCTTTTATACCTATTTTCTGTAATCGGGTATGATGACGTAGGATATAATTTCTGACCAAATTAAACTACAATATTTACACTAATACTGCGACCACTGGCTACATTCGCTAATGGATCGTCCGCCGCGGCGGTAAAGTGGTTATGGTGCTCGACTGCTCACCCGCAAGTCGCGGGTTCGATCCCGGACGCGACGGTCGCATTACGATGGCGGCGAAATGCTAGAGGCCCGTGTAATGTGCGATGTCAGTGCACGTACACCAGATGGTCGAATTTTCCGAGCCCTCCACTACGGCCTGCCTCAAAATCAGATCGGTGTTTTGGCACGTAAAACACCAGAAATAATTTGCTAACGGCTACTTTTGGCTAAATAACAGCTATAGTGTTGGCTGTAATGTCAGCTAATGTTGGCTCACGGCTGTTATGACGGCAGTACTCCACTCTTTATTCAGTCTCAATGCAAGGACTGAGGACTGAGTTGTCCGTGATTGTTATTTTTTTTACTCGCTTCCACGCAACATTCTCTGCAGCTTACGAATATTGTACATATGTAGTTGTTTATGTAGACCCAGTTACAAACACACGTTCCACTCTTCACGAAGGCGCTAAGCAGCCGACGTATACGTGCGAGTTCGTGGTGACCCGAATATGACACAATGAGATTTTACGTCCCAAATCCATGCACGCGGCACGAAGAGATGTGGTTTACAAGCGAGGCTCCTGAATAACTTCCACGGTTATTTCAGTGGGCTGGCAGAAATCCGCGTTACACGGAAGCCTATTCATTGCGCCCGCATTGGAATCCGGTCAACGCGGTCAGCCAGTCGAACCCTCGACATCGAGCGTGTCATTCGTTTTGTTATGTGCTCAATCGTCACTGAGCGACGTTGTTGGCTGATGAGTAAGCCTCGAGGTTTCGAGGTTAACATTTTCCGTTTTCAAGCGAAGCTTGTCAGTTAATGATTTCGGTGGCTGCGGCTTCGTATGCGAATAGCCCGGCGGCTGCCAGTGTACAGCAATGAGACCCTCGAATGTGCGCCGGTCACATGCTCATTTGTGTGCGCCGTCTTCCAATAACTGCTGCTCTTTCCATCGTGAGCTTGTCAGCGATCAGCCGTTCCTGATACGGCAATCTGATCTTTTATCGAGGTGACTCGTCGTTTCACGTTGCCACATTTCATTGTTGCCTAGATGTGAACGCATGACCGTCGTTGTTGCCTGTAGCAACTGAAGTGTTGCGCCGCTAAGCACGTGGATGAAGGTCTGATGCTCGGCATGGAAGAAGGAAACAGTTAGGAGGGAGCATTGCACAATGCGATAAAAAGAAAGAAAGAACGGCAGAAAGAAAGAAGTAAAGAAAGAAGTAAAGAAAGAACGAAAAAAAGAAAGAAGGAAAGAAAGAAAGAAAAAAAGAAAGAAAGAAAGAAAATTAATAGGTCAGGCACGCAAATGCCAAACTTCGGTTGTCCCCATTTTCCTGATAGTGGAAGGGCTAATTTTTTAAATATTTGCTCTTAAATTCGGGTTTTGTAAACTGAGAAAAAAAAAGTTTACTCTCGCGATCGAGAACTTATCGCGATCAAAATCGCGATGTTTTCGCGTTTGGGAATTCGTCGCGATCGAGAGATTCTTGTTGGCGATCAATTCTAATCGGCCGTTTTGCGCAAATTGACAAATCATGGTAGATGAATTTTGGTCCCAGTCTGTCCAGATCGCGATCGCAATTGCACGCGTAACGCCGCTAAATGACTTTAAACAAAATCTGGATCTCATGATAGCTCTGAAACCCTCGGACCAGGGGGCCGAAATTAGTTGCTTATTGTGACGTCCTAAAAATAAAAGTGACGTAGTATGTAAGTGTTACAACAGGAGGTCCCAAAGTTAAATAAGACTGTCAGGGGGACCTGACATCTATCTATCTATCTATCTATCTATCTATCTATCTATCTATCTATCTATCTATCTATCTATCTATCTATCTATCTATCTATCTATCTATCTATCTATCTATCTATCTATCTATCTATCTATCTATCTATCTATCTATCTATCTATCTATCTATCTATCTATCTATCTATCTATCTATCTATCTATCTATCTATCTATCTATCTATCTATCTATCTATCTATCTATCTATCTATCTATCTATCTATCTATCTATCTATCTATCTATCTATCTATCTATCTATCTATCTATCTATCGTTGCGCTAACCGTGCGTGGTGTCAGTAAACGGAACTGTCGGTCAGGTGACCGGGCGTTTCGTGTTTGGCATTTCGTGCTTGAAAACTTTTGATTAGGTATCGGCGCACGCACACAAACACACATACTTACACACGCGCGCGCATACACACAAAGAACACGTCCGCAAATAAATCAAGTGCCTAAGAAGGTCGCAGTGGGCCAACAGTTTAAATGAGCCAGTCGTCTGTCTGTCTCTCTCTCTTTCTTTCCGCATCCGTTCTTACAGTGTTCGCGATACGACAGCTTCAAAACAGACAGGTGTGCTGCTATAGCATATAAACTACACGTCCGGAGGTATAGGAGGAAGGGTGGTCTATCGATCGACGGTGTGACAAACGTTCTCGCTTCACGGCACGAACGCATATAGGACGACGGCAGCGAGCCGGCAATCGTCTAGGTGTCATTGCTCACACGTGCTCGTCGAAGCCGCTGTATCACAGCCCGTGCAACCCCGAGAACGCGTCGACTCGTAAAGGAGTGGCTCGCGCAGCTGGATATATGGCTAGCTGGATTGTGCGAAACGTGCGACTCATGCGGTGAGCCACCCACAACAACAACGCACGCCGCACTTCCAAGCCGATCGACATCCGGAATCGCTGGCGAGTGGGTTTCGTCGGGACGCCCACTGCTGGGCTTGTATATGTACCTATATAACCGCCGCGCGAACGGATTGGCTCCGTGCCTCGGCAAAAGCGTGCACCGTGCATTGTAGGCCTTGCTGCCTTCTCTTGTCTATCTAAATACGTGCGACTGACCTAGAACAGAAAGCTGAGCAAGTTATGGTAAGGTGCAGCGCAATAAACTCACCGACGGAACAAAAACGACAAGGACGAGCGCTGATCAGGGCTCGTCCTGGTCGTTTTTGTTCCGTCCGTGTGTTTTTTACGCCGCAGTTTTTCGACAAGCCCAACTTTCCAGTTTAACTGAGCAAGTTAGGTAAAGTTACGTTCTCTAGATATTCACGCGTGCAAAAAGAAAGTACAGAAAGAGAAGGACGTTGGTGTTTTTCAGGAGCGTAGCCAGAACTTTTCTCGAGGGGGAGGGGGGGAGGGGGTCCCGAAAAAATTGACCACCTGAATCTAAGTGCGCGAGACTCTAGCACTTCGCCTCTATCGAAATGATGTGACCTGGCATCGAACCCGCGACATGCGGATCAGCAGTCAAGCACCATAACCACTGTACCACCGCGACTATTTTTTTTATTACATTGTATTACCGCGACGGCTCTCTTTATTACGTATATTCATGCATGTGTTTGTATGTATGTTCGTGTATATATACATAAAAATATGCAAAAGTTTCGGGGATCGGTGACGATGCGGTTGAGTTGAACTCCCTAAATACTCCCGCTTGCTACACAAATCGTGTTTTTCTTTTCGTTTTATAGCTTAAAACAAGACCGCGGAAGTTAGTAGGCATCATTTTTTGTTCTGCACTTGTCAGTGTCATTAGGGTTATCTGAAAACGGCCGTTGCTGCCTTCAAGAGAACGAGAGCACTTGTGGAAACGATGGCTCCAGCGATACCCCGTGTCCCAAGGATCTTTCATCGCTTCAAGATTTCATCTGCCACTGAACGTCTGAATTATTAGGGTTATCTGGTGGCACAATCAACACGCACCATATTAAGTGATTGTAGTGATCGTGGATCGGTTGTACGCAAAAGTGTATCCTGGTTAAACCTTTGTGTGACCGTCATCCCAGTGAAAGTGCAATGTTTCGTCAAATGTAGCGCTGTATTCTTCTTTTCTGCGATTTCATTTTGTTCGTTAGCTTCTTTTGTATTTGTGTTCCAAGCTATAGGATCCCAATGTCGCGTCCGCCCGATATAAAAGGGCGCAACATAAAAATCACAGGGTCACTTTCGCATTCGCCTAAGGCGACTCGAAGGCGAAAGCCGACTGCTTTTTATTCTCAGTCAGTGTGCCAATACCCCCCCCCCCCCCCCGCGATGCCTTTCTGCACCTAACGTGGTTTTGCACTGCCCCCAGGCTCGCAGAGTCATTGAAAGCTTTCAATCAACACCCCGCCTGGCTTTGCACTGCCTCCGTGATCGGCCCACCGTCGATCAAGCGACGATGCCACGTGATGACGTCATAGTGACGTCATGATGACGTCGCAAGTTTTTGCAACCTGTAACGTCATGATGACGTTACGTGGGAACGTCATCACGTGGTGATTATCGTTCGCATCACTCGTGTTGGCGCCGCCGTCGCCGCTGACAGTCAATTTTCGCGTTTGGTAAGGCATCTAAGGATGATGATCTCCCGGCCGCCACGGCCGTATGTCGATGGAAGCGAAATTCTAGAGGCCCGTGTACTAATATTTAGGTGCACGTTGAAGAACACCAGGTGGACGAAATTTACGGAGCCCTCCACTACAGCCCTCATAATCCCTCATAATCATATAATCATATCGTGGTTTTGGAATTCAAGACGCCAACAATTATTGATAATCATGATTATTATCGGTTAGCATCACATCGGCTCAATGTGTGTCCCTTCTCATTAACGCCTGTCCGTGGACTGGACAAATGGTTGCCCGAGGAAACAACCTCTCTTCGTAACTGCAGCAAGTGCTGCACGGTTTTTCTTTTACCTCAACCGGTCAGAGGACGCGGGGCACGTAACGCTCCTTCCATTTTTCACCGCTGCCAACAGGGTGCGTTGCTGCGGCAGTGTTTTCGGTCGTGACAGGGGAGCCGTACATCAGGGTGGTGCCGCAGTCAGCCAGTGGGTACAGGATCGACTGGCCCGGTCATGCGTGCCTGGGCACGGCTCGCGATGTGTTCGCTTACGGATTCCTCGCCGTCTTTAAATTAGCACCTTATAGTAACATCTCCCCTCTTTTCTCAAATTCTTTTTCATTTCGAAAGCATTATATGCCTCTTGAAGCGAAAAGTCCGGGAGTCGTCATTCCCCACGCGATATCAAGAAACTTATAAGAGTGCGGGTGTAGGTGGTCCCTGATTATAAGAGGTAACCGCTAAACAACATGGTACACAGAAAGGAACAACCGCTTCGTGTCGTCTCTTTCGGTGTCTCGTGTGGTTTTGCGGTTACCTTTGCTAATGACGACAAGAAAGTTCACGTGGGCGAGTGAAGACGTCATGTAGTAATTTCATGGGACACCGAGTTCGAATTAAATGCCACACGGTCCCTTAGGTATTCGCCTAAGACGACTCGAAGGTAAAAGCCATCTTCTTTCATTTCTTTTGCTGCTTCTTCACAGTCGATTGAAGTGACACCCCCCTGTGACGCCATGATGACGTCACGATGATCTTTGCTTCACTTCGTGTTGTCGCCGGTGACAGACAGTTTTCGTGCTTGGTGAGGAATCTGGCTTTCGCCTTAACATGGACGTCGACATAGCCGTCACACCCTTACACGCTGTGGCTTCGCGTTCAATGCGCATAAGAAGACGTAAATGCCTCCCTAAATTTTATGGAGATAACAAACTGTGGTTTCGGAAAATATCGCTCTTATAACAGAGGATGTAAAACTTTACCGCCACATTAGTAAACACCGGTAATCAAGTTAGAAACACTAGCTCACATTTGCAAAGAGGTAGCTAAAACAAAATCATTAAGCCATCTTAATAATCATTTAGCCGACACTAGCCAGTATTAGTGAGTGCTAACCAGTGCTAGTAGTATTCGAGTAAATACGGTCGTGGAATTCGGTCAAAAATATTCATCGCGAACTAATAATAATTACTGGGATTTTACGTACCAAACCACGATATGATTATGAGGCACGCCGTAGTTGTGGGCTCCGGAAATTTCGAACCTTCTGGTCTTCTTCAACGTGCACTGTCATGGCACAGTACACGGGCCTCTAGCATTTCGCCTACTTCGAAATGCGACCGCCGCGGCCGGGATCGAACCCGCGACCTCCGCGGTCAGCAGTTGAGCACCGTAACCACTGTACAACCGTGGCGGACACTCATAGTAAACTGTTACAGAACGTGGGTGGAAGAGGCCCAGACAGTGGCCTAGCAAAAACTCACAGGGTTCCTTATGCATTCACCTGAGACGACGACTTGATGGCGAAAGCCACCGTCTTTTATTTCTCGGTCGATTTATTGATCGTCCCCGCCACACTCCGAAAGCTCTCTGCGCCTAATATGGCTTTGCATTGCCTCCGGGATCGGAGGCATTACAAGCTTTCTGCGCGTCACCTGCTTGACACTGCCTCCGTGATCGGCCCACCTTTGACCAAGCGACGATGTCGTGTGATGGTGTCATCATATCAAATCGTCGCTTGGTCAGAGGTCATCATGACGTTATATGAAGTCATGATGAGGTCATGATGACATCACAAATTTCGGGGATCTGTGACGTCATGTTGACTTCATAGGGTGACGTCATCATGTAATGGTGGTTATTGCGTCACTCGCGTTGACGCCGACGCCGAGGGATGCCGATGGTCAATTTTCGCGTTTGATGACTGGCAAATCTAAGGCTTTCGCCTTAAGTAGAGCCCTAAAATAGGTCAGCAAATGCAAAATGCGCGCAAGGCGAGCAAAGAAATGTCGAAGAAATCGAGTGATAGCGTACAAGGTCGACCAGACAATAACGACAGCCGAGAGAGACTAAAAAAACTAGCTCGCCTTATCTACGCTCTCAAACAAAGCATCCTTGAATCGTACACACTCATCTCCGAGTGTTTGCGCGGGCGCCAACAGCCGACGCATTTTTTTCTTTCTTTTTTTTCGACTTCCTTGGCTGAGGCGGTTTACTTTTCCTTAGTTTATTCACCTCAAAGTGTTTCTCCTCATCGAAACGTCTTTTGAGGAGAGCTCGAAGATTGCTCTCAGGAACGCATTCCAGACCGCTCGAAGGACTAACTCGTCTACGCAAACTTTGACCCTGAGGGGTTGAGAGCAAACAGAGGCCCTATGTGGGCCCCAAGAAGACGGCAGTGCATTCTCTGTCGTGCGGGGGAGCTGGTTTTTAGTAGTCGGGCGAACGTTCGCTCGAAAAGACCGCCTTGGAATGAAACGGTACTCGACCGCGTAGGCCGAAGATATGCTCGAACTATGGAACACCCCCACGCGCGCAGTTTTGTGCTTTCTTTTTTTACCCAGCCCCCGCTATTGGCGACGTGGTCATGCCGCTGTTAACGCCTGGTTAAGCGTAAACGATGGATCGTCACAACGTGGCGCACTATACGCTTCGCGCGATGGAAGCAAAACAGAAAGAGTAATGATAATAACTTCCGGGGTTTCACGCGCCAAAACCACGATATGATTATTAATCACGCCTTAGTGGAGGCCTACACAGGCACAGTATTTCGCCTCCATAGAAATGCGACAGCCGTGGCCGGGATTCGATCCCGCGACCTTCGGGTCAGCAGTCGAGCACCATAACCACAAGACCACCGCGACAGGTAAATAAATAAATAAATAAATAAATAAATAAATATAGAGAAAAAGAAAGAAAGCTAGAAAGAAAGAGCGTTTCTTCATCTATTCGACCTACTCTTTAATGTTTTCTTATACCCATCTAATGTCTTCTATGTATTATTTCTGCAGCAGCGCATTCATTGTTATTTGGTTGTACACGCTATCCATAGAGCCACGCCTCTGCTTGCGATCGTTCTACCTCGCGTTGAGTAGAAACCGATGCCGCTAGCAACCATCCTGAAATGTTATGCCGGAAAGTCATCAAGGATGAAGGCGTCGAAGGCATTGCTGAAATTTTGAAGGACGACAGACTTGCGCGAGCCGCGATAGACCGATAGTGATGTCGTACACCGCACAAGACTGACGGATCGGGACGTCGTGTGTGTGTGCTCTATCGCAATTTCTTTGCTCTTCAAACTTTAAAGCTCCCCATCCCTTTTCAAGAGGTAGGGGTACCATAACGGCTATCCTAAACTGTCATCTGAAAATAGTTTTAACTGGGCTAGAAACACGGACATTTATTTATTTATTTATTTGGTTTATTTGATTTACATACACAGATACACAAGGACAACAACAGAAGACGAGAAAACAACACGTATGCTGGTGTAGTCTCCTGGTGTTATGTCGTCCGTGTTCCTAGTTTAGGATGAACCACCACCACCAACTAACCATCACTAACTAGCCCAACTTGATACTCTACTGCAGTTATTCAAAACTGGTCATTATTCCTGCCCTTTCCTCTATCTTTTGTTTTCCTTCCTTATCCATTACTTGCTTCTGGCGTTCTCACAGGATTTCTCTCGCTATTCCGCTAGATCGCCTCTGAATGTTTCTTTGTTTCGATATTCCTCTCTAATTTTCAGTCACGCACGTGCGCCTGCGGCGAAAGAAAGGCTAACACGGTTCCGAACGCCGTCACTCTTCGCGATCTTGTAGGCCGGCGAAAACGAGGGCACAGATGGGACTCCGCCTCATCGTGAATCAAGCGGGGCAAGCCGAAGGAGTGAGAGGTGTGTGGGGGGGGAAGAGGAGTTGAAGCTTTGTCGCCACTTCAGAGCAAAGGAACGGGACCGAAACGAAGCGGTAAATGACAGAGTGCACCGGCCAAGCGATGGAGCTAGAGCACAGTGAAGAGGAGAAAGAGGGACATGAAGGAAGAGGGACGGGGGGGGGGGGGGGGGGAGGAAGGGGGCGATGAATGAGGTGCGGTCGGCTTCGATGAATCGGAACAGCACAATACCTTCGGTGATTAACCACATATAGACGCGATACCATCGAGTGGAGTAAAAAAAAATGAAGAAAAACCCGAGGAAACGAAGCTGTTGCATTCGAACCCGCCCGCATATAACGAATTATTCTGTATATCGAACACCATAGGCGCGCGCATGGCTCCTCATTAGCGGGGGCTAAGTTTCACCGCAGCGGCTGCTGTTCTCGCTTTGATATTTCTTCTTTCCTTTTTTTTTCTTTTTTAAGGCGAGAGCTTTTAGCTGCCACATCGAACGCAAGAAGTGACCGTCGTCGTCAACGCAAATGATGCAGAAAAAATCATTCCGCGATGGCGTCACCATGTGACATACATCATCACGACGTCAGAGATCGCCAAAATTCTGCGACGTGAGAATCACGTCACACAACGTGGCGTCACGTGATGCCATCATCACATCATATTGTCGCTTGGTCAAAGGTGGGCCAATCGCGGAGGCGGAGGCGGAGTTCGACGAAATCGCTGTGTGTCAACTCAAAGGGTCCCTGAAACGGTCTTTAAAAATGATTTAACTAGTCAAAATGCAATTAGAGTAAATCAATTCATGAGAAGCAAGTTTTACCAATGGAGTCACGTGCAATTAAAGATTACTCTCCTTTCAAACTGTACTTCAATGAATACATTGACTTCGAAGAAAAGGAAGAAGATAGCTTGCGCCTTTGAGTCGTCTTAGTGAAATGCTTAAGGGACCATGTGACTTATCTTTTTTTATTTTTCAACTCGTTCACCTCTTTCACCCCGTGCCTCTTAAACGGGAACGGGCAGTGAGAGAAAAACGCGTGACAAGAGAAAGAAAGAAAGGAAGGAACGAGCTAAAAGAAAATAAAGAAAATAAAATAAAGAGCAAGTGCCGGAGGGCGTCTCTCTGACGACCCAGAGCGTCCCCGAGAGAGAAGATCGGGGCGCGATGGCCATCTCTTGGCCGTCGGGGCGACGACGTTCCCTGGCCCCCGTGCACAACCGGCGCGGCCTGCTGCAGCGGCAACCGGCATTTCATCGGCGGTGAAGACGGCCGGTCTCCACAGCGCTTGCGTTTGAAAAGCAAGAGCGGGCGCTTCCTTTTCCCTTCCGGGTTTTGCTTGAAAGGTGTGCGCGCGAGTCTTTCTCAGACGTCATATTATATACAGGTGGAATGCTGCAACCGGGGTCCACTATATATATATATATATATATATATATATATATATATATATATATATATATATATATATATATATATATATATATATATATATATGCAAGGAAGGGTCGAGAAGACTTTCTGGAAAGCGTATTTATTGAACGTTTTCAGCTGGTGGACCAGCCTTCGTCAGAGTAATCTGAAAACGTTCGGTAAATACGATTTCCAGAAAGTTTCGTACGTCCCTTCATTTTCCTTGCATCCGTTACGTCGGGTACAGTGTAAATTAAGTTCAAAGAATCCGACACACACACACACACACACACACACACACACACACACACACACACACACATACATATATATATATATATATATATATATATATATATATATATATATATATATATATATATATATATATATATATATATAGAGAGAGAGAGAGAGAGAGAGAGAGAGAGAGATAGAGACCAAGTAGGAAAGGTGCCGGTGAGGAATTTCTTTCCAAATAAATAAAGGGATATGAAGGCGTATAGATAATGGCATAGGACTCCGAGCTTCCTGGACGGACGCCTTCGAAAAAGGAGGCGTTGAAAGGGTGCGTTCAGTTCGAGGCGACATTGTTGTAAGCGCGAATTACGGTTCCCGGTGAGTTTTCCTAGGCTGCCGCTTGTGCTACTGAATGCGCGGAAAGCGAGGAGAGGCGTGAGGACGAACTGGATTCTTTTTTCGCTGATCTAAAAGCGCCCGTAACAACAAGAAGGAAGCACGCAGCGAAGACGGAGGAGAAATTGATCGCTACACCTAATTCAGATAATGAAATTCTACGACTGAAACAAAAGTGGACTAAATGAAGGCTTGCCTCAGTCGGAAGCCGAATCAACGTGTTCTTGTATCGCGCGTGCGACGCTTGGCTGATTATGCTGTACTGCGACGCCATTCCTACCGTCCTCCACTTTCTCGGTGCATTTGTGTATGCGTTATCATTAGCTTCGGAGCGTTACGGAGCTCCCCTAGCGGTGATGGCGGCGCTACATTGACGTCCCGTGCACGTTGCAGCCATGGGCCTTACTTTCACGTTACGTTAGAAACGTGCCTATTTTACCGAGCCGTTTGTGGATGGTTAGCACAGCGTCAAGGCCCGGTGGCTATGGCGATCTCATGTTGAGCCAGAGCGCACCGATTAGTTCAATCAACCAACGAATTGCTCAATCAATCAATTCGTACAAATGTCAATCAGGGGTTGATCTAATCTTCTAGTCGGGAATCCAACCAACGCCGTTTGCTGTTGTAGCAAAAAGCAGCGAGTCAGCATAATCATCATCAGCTTGACAACGCCCACTGTAGGGCAAACACCTTTCCCATGTTCCGCCAATCAACCCGGTCCTGTGCTTGCTGCGGCCAAAAACTTCTTAATCTCATCTGCCCACCTGATTTCTGTCTCCCCCTCGTGCGCTTGCCTTCTCTTTGATTACAGTCTATTACTCTTAATGACCAGCGGTTATCTTGCCTACGCGCTACAGACCCTACCCATGCCATTACTTCTTGATTTCGCCTAAGATGTCCTTAACGCACGTTTTCTCCCTGACCCACTCTGATCTGTTCTTGTCCCTTGAGGTTCCACCTATCATTTTCCTTTCAATTGCTCGCTGCGTAGTCCTCAGTTTAAGTTGAACCCTCTTCGTAAGCCTCCGGGCTTCTGCCCAGTAGGTAAGTATACCGGTGAGAAGAAGAAAGCAGTGTTAGCCTAAATTGACACCGAGAAAAGAGAGCGTGCGTGTTCCGTAAGATCCACTTCATCGAACGGCCACAAAAGTTGGTACTCAGGACTCAAGACTTCGGTCGCGCACCCTCTCCAAGACGCGGTCACCGAGTTTTCACAGTCAGACCAACGTCCAATCACCTGACCTCTCTTCAGTGTTGTCACTCGCTACAGTGCACATAGACTGCTGCTAGCTACTGTGTTGGCCCGCCCTGTCGGAACAGTCAGTACTGGATGCCGACCAGAACTACCGTTTCACCGGAAATCTATTAAGGCCTTATTGAACTTTCTGCACGGCACTGGCCTATTGGATGGGCTATAGTACTCCCGCTCCGCACCTTCGTTTTTTGTTTGTTTTCGACCCCCCCCTCCCTAGTGTAGGGTAGCAAATCGGATGTTATAATTCTAGTTGACCTCCCTGCCTTTGCCTCATCTTTTTATCCCTCTCTCTTTCTTAGTGGAATGACCTGTACTTGTTCTTATCTCTTCTCCTACTCCCAATTTCTCTGTAGGAAATGAAACTATGAACTCGGTCGCCTTACATGTAGTTCATCTATTCAGATTACGTACATCGCTTTACGTGACCTCCGGTCAACTCGCCGCTGAAGCGGAGCAGGCAAGAAAGGTGTGGCGTTTTCTGAGCTCGAGGTCGCGGGTTCGATTGGCGGCCACGGCGGTGACCGCAAATCGATGAGGGCGAAAATGCAAAAGCAAGCAAACAAACGAACTAATAAACAAATCTACGTACTTAGATTTAGGTGCACATGAAGGAAACTTCAGGTTACTGGTTTCCAGCACATACAACCCCAGAATCTACGTGTCCCCTTTCTCTTCGTATATTATCTTTCCCTCTCTCTTTCCTCTCAATCTTTAAATCTCCTCCACCCTGTTCCCATGTGTACGGTAGCAAACCGGTTATCCTAAAGTGGTTAACATCCCTGCTTTTCCTTTATAATATTTCTTCCCTCTAATTCAGCTTTCTCCTTTTTTTGTTTTTTCTCGTGCCGAGTAGCTACGAGCCCGTGCCTCAGTTTTTCAGCGGGGGCACTAAGCCGTCTTAGTGCAGGAACACACGCGATAGAATCAGCCTATTGTGTCGTTGTCTTTGATATATATATATATATATATATAGGAAAGGCAGGGAGGTTAACCAGACGCAAGTACGGTTTGCTACCCTACACTGGGCGAAGTGGTTAAGTGTACAGGCGGTCGCACAGATAGTATTTCAGTAGCGCTTTCGTTGCCTTCTGTGCCTTCTACGCACACGTTCATGGTCCTAGAATCTTGGTTGCAGGAAATTATCTCGCGTCCGGTTTGTTTAGAAGCATCTGGAGCGGGAATCGCTGAGTGCCATAGCGAGCGCAGCTGCACAGGACGTGTCAGTGCACACACAATTGACAATACAAATGCACAACGCAGCGTATCTAGAGGCGATCATTTAAGTGAGTTGCCTTCAAGAACTGCAGGGCGCACGTCACGGGACCTGGCCCGTTCGGCTTCCCCCATTTGTTGCCGCGGCACCAGAATAAAGTGCGTGACAATTCAGTAGGTAGGTGTTCGAGAAAGCATCGGTGTCGCTGCTGCTTCCGTGATTTCCGTACGGGCGCATCTCTCCGTGCCATCGCCGGCCGTCACCTTAAACGTGTCCCGCTCCCTCGGTCGTCGCGAGGATGGAGGACACCTCGTTGTCGTGGTCCCTTCGCACAGATAAGCACAGAGATAAGCAAGGACGCACATACAGAGATAAGAATGACATCGATGGACGTGCGAACTGTTAACACACTCTTCCGCTGCGTTGAGACATTCTTCAGCTGCGTTGTAGGGGTTCTGTCGAAATGAAAGCACACCTCAACTGAAGTATTTCAATGAGGCGCCGGTCTCATTGAAATACTTCAATTTATCTAGTGTTGCGGCATGTTTTGTGTGTACGCTCTGGTATGTATCGCGCAATGCGCACGCCACTTCATTTTACGCCATACTCATCCGGAGTACAGCGTGCTACGCGTGCAAAACATTGTGTTTTTGTTCTGTCGCAACGAAAACACAGCTGAACTACTTTCATTTCCTGAGGACGCTGGTCGCATTAAAATACTTCAGTTTGTCAGGTGTCGTGGCACACTTTGTGTATGCTCTGGCATCTGTCGCGCGATGCGTACGTCACCTTATTCCACGCCATACTCATCCGGAGTAGCTCGATAGGCGTACAAACCACTCCAGTGCTCATTAAAATGTGCCCTCCGTCTTGCTCTGTCGCGGCGATTGTTTTTTTTTTCGGTGTCAAGGCGGCAAATTGCGATTTACAGTGGGTGTCTTGGTTGTTAATACCTATGTATTCGAGGGTCCGGAAGCGTCGCGACTTAAAGATGAAGGAAATGAACGGTGAATAACCAACTATCCGTCTTAGAATGGCTACAGTGGAGTTGTTCTATATATGTGTAAATACATGTGAGCACGCCTGAAGTTCTAACACGCACTCACGCACGCACGCACGCACGCACGCACGCACGCACGCGCGCACACACACACACGCACGCACGCACACACACACACACACACACACACACACACAACATAGGTGATCTAGAACAAGCTCCATTAGAATAACCACTTAACGGCACTGGGAATCGAACCCAGTACCTCATGCATTGAAGGTGGACGTTTTAACCACGTTCAAGATCCCCGATACACCCTTCTTGTGTCTCTCTTTTCCTGGTTGGCTAGCACGAGCCACTTACATAGTCTGCCGTGCACTGTATACGTTATATTTCGGATAATACAGGAGAGAAGTTGCAGCTGTACGGCAGCAGTGGCAGCGAGCATAAAACGCGGCGCGAGTGCCAATAAGGCAGCGGTTATCGACGCCGCGTATACATGGAGTCGACGACTTCCGTCATTCCGCTCGGTGCACCCGCGCGCGCGCACACTCTTTTTTTTTCATCGCGTATCATACTTCGCTCCCTTTCGTTCCTTCGATTCTCTTTCTTTCCGCGCTATTCCTCGCCGGCGCCGTTCATTTCGCATGCGTGCATGCCTTCGTCGGCGACGACGCCAAACCCACACCCCGCCGCTATAAAATATAAAACTCATAGAAGAAAAGAAACGCGTTTCTTGCAGCGTCTACTTCCACTGAGATCCCGCTCCCTTCTCTTATATCCGAGAACGCGCGCCTGCATGGATGCATGATATTACGAGGATCGTGCCAAGGTTGTGGTGCACACCCATCGGACTACTTGCTTGCACAGCGCGCACCTCTGGCACCGACGGTCTGCGTATACGCACGCACCCGCACACGGTGCTCGACTGCTGACCCGAAGGTAGCGGGATCGAATCCCGGCCGTGGCAGCCGCATTTCGATGGAGGCGAAATGCCAGAGGCCCGTGTACTCGGATTTAGGTACAGGTTACAGAACACAAGATGGTGAAAATTTTCGGAGCCTGCCGTTACGGCGTGCCTCATAATCATATCGTGGTTTTTGGAAATCCCAAACGAAACGTGCGCGTATGCGAAGTACAGACCATTAAGGCGAAGCCTTAGATTCCTTACCAAACGCGAAAATTGACCTTCGGCTGCGCCAGCTTCCCGCGGCGTCGACGTCAACACGAGTGATACGAAAAATCATCATCACGGGGTGACATCACCATATCACGTAATCAAGACGTCACGTAAGTGACGTCACATGGTACCGTTATATCATGACATCGTCGCTTGGTCAAAGGTGGGCTTATCACGGAGGCACTGCTAAACTACGTTAGGTGCGGAAAACTTTTGGAGGAGGGCGGAGGGCCATATTGGTTTTTTTAACCTGGCCGTTTTGTGTCATTAAAAACTAAATAAATTGCTACGGATAGATGGAGACCCATGAAAACGGTTCGGTTGGTGCATTTCACGTTCAGTTATTCACGTAACGATATACAAAAAATAAGAAAAGATTCGCTTAACAGCCCAAGGTGGCGGCGCCCGTGTATCTAACGTAAAATCGTCTCTAGAGAGCTGGTATAAGGGTGCAGTAAATTGTATAAACGATCGACAGATCTTGCGCCTCGCGTTTATCGTTGACCCTATTCACGTAGCGTCGTTTGCGCATAGAACGAGTTAGTTAGCCTGTACGCGGAGAAGCGAGCGATAGTTAAGGCTTGGTTTATAAACGAAAGTGAAAGTCTGACGGGGAGATAGAGAGGGATAGGTTATTTAACGAGTACTGGTAGAGGTGCGCCCGTCGGTATACGCCTAGGTTTTACGGGCTGTAAGTGTCTCGAACTGCGTTACCGTCGCTCCGTTCTTCATTATATACACACACGGAATAGCAGGCTATAGCGTGCTACTTCATGCGTATATAATGAAGGATCAATCGGTGGTAACACAGTTCGAGACATTTACGTGCAGCACGTAAAAGACACCAAAGCGCTCTGCAATCTATTCAGCGGTGGCGTAGCAAGAAATTTTTTCGGGTGAAGGGGGTTGAGCCATCCTTTATGAATGCTCGCTCGTGTGTTAGTTTGCGTGCTTTGCATGTGTACAATGTACGCACATGGAAAACTGAAAAATGCGGGGGGGGGGGGGTGAACCCCACCCCAACGCCAGTGCTATTCACTATATAAACGCGTAGTAGCTTGCTATATGGCGTGCTATTTCATGCGTATGTAAAGGAAAAGAGCGGTGGTTGCACAGTTCGAGGCATACACAGCACGTAATAAGACACACCCCGGAGCTCTCACAAACTAAGATATTTTAATGAAGCTACTGCGACGAAGAAAGTCCGAAAGTGTTTTTGTTCTATGAAGGTACTTGGAAGCGCAAAACACACAGAATACACAAGAAGAACTAGACAAGACTGTTGCGTTTTGTCCCATTCGAAAGGCCGCCATGACCCTTGTTGTTGTTGTTGTTGTTGTTGTTGTTGTTGTTGTTGTTGTCGTTGTTGAAGTTTTTGCCCTTGGAGAGCTGCGATGTATGATCGGAGGAGAGATGGGATAGAAAATCGTCCGCCGCGGAGATACAGTGGTTACGGTGCCCGGCTGTTGACCCGAAGGTCGCGGGTTCGATCCCGGCAGCGGCGATCGCGTTTCGATGGAGGCGAAATGCTAGAGGCTTGTGTACTGTGCGATGTCAGTGCAGGTTAAGAAACCCCAGGTGGTCGAACTTTTCGAAGCCCTCCACTATACGGCGTGCCTTATGACCATATCGTGGTTTTGACGCTTTAAAATCCCAGAAAGTAAAAAAAAAGGTTAATCATTTCATCCCGTTCTGTACAAAGTTTATCGATGCATATGCATCCTGTGGTTTCTGTAGACTGTGTATCGGCGGTCTAAGGACTTCCGCCTTAACAATAAAATGCTGCATGTGAACTAACTGTATACCTTCCGCTCTTAAAAAAAAGAAAAAAAGAGTATGCGTGACTCTTTTTTTGTGAGTCCTGACTTTACACGCATATGACTCTCTTTATAGAGACACATTAACTCCCTCTAGGGTCGAATTACTCTCCTATAAGAGTATAATGACCTCCAAAGAGAGTTCACGTTTTCCTTTGAAGAGAGTGGGAAGTGAGGCCTCACAAAAAAGAATAAAGCGATTTTTTTATTTCTTGGAGAGGGTCGTCTATACAGAAAGGACAGCTATATTGCGTAGGTCTATCGACAATAAAAAGAAAGCAGTCTATATGGCAATCTATAGTTGTTATATAGATCGAACGTCAACTCTCAACGAACGAAAAAGAACAGCCTACGAAAAATTGATTCAGACTGCCGTTATAGATTGCATTAAAAAAAAAGCGGAAAGCGAAGGTACCAAACGAAACGCATTACCTTACGTTGTGAGCGCTTATGCATCTTTAGAAAGCAGTCTACATGACAATCCATAGATGCTTTATAGATTAAACACCAAGTCTCAACGAACGAAAATGAACAGCCTACAAAAAATTGGTATAGACTACTCTTATAGACTGCGTAAAAAAAAGAAAAGAAACGGAAAGCGGCGATAGCGATATTAATCGCGTTCCCATACATTGTGAGCGGGTACCCAGCTTCCGTCATGCTTCGCATATTTTCTCGACGACAGATTGCGGCTTCGCGGTAGCTCGCGATGCGCTCGGAATAAATCTCGAGTTTATTTTGCAATTCGTATCGCTCGCAACGATCCGAGTAGTGAAAAAAAAAAAAGAAAACGTGAACAGGAACTTAAAAATGTGATTCGAAATGCAGGGTGCATTATGGGTGCGCCTGGCACGAATAAAAGTGACGTTAAAGACAAATGCGCTCGCACGCGAGAAAAAAGAAGTAAAACAAAAAGTGAGCAAGAAGAAAAAGCAGTACTATGCAGAAGAGGAATTGCGAAGATTAAAGCAAAGTTCACAAGGTAGACGTATAGCCGAGACGTGATTCACGGTTTCGAGTATGTCTCCGCGAAAGAGATAGGGGGGAGAGAGAGAGAGAGTAGAGAGAGAGAGAACGCGCAGCCCTCGAATGTGAATGATTAACCACTCTGAATTCTCGCCTTGAAGGAAAAAAAAAAGGGGGGGGGGGGGAGGCTTGCGAGGAATTGCTTCACGCTTGAGGTGCTGGCTTGAATTTGCGAGCGCGATTTTCTTTCTTTCTTTGTTTTCTGGGAAGCCGAACCCCTTGCCTCCTGGTTGGCGCGCCAATAGGTATGTTTCTTAGGAGGTAACGACATCGCAACCGCACTCGGCCGGTGCGTACTGACAAAAAATAAAGGAAGAAAGAAAGGAATGCGATCGATGGAAGAATCCGGACGGACTGGGTAGATGTGGTTAAGTGACGAGATATGTGTTATTTTATTTATTTATTTATGAAAAAAAAACAACAAAAAACATAGGGCTACGTTAGAGCCGGCTATCCATCAACACGATATTAGATATGTTTGCTCGATAGCATTCTGCATTGAGCTAGGATAACTGTTTCTGTATTTTTTTTTTCTGTCGTCAAGTGGTATATCGGAACGCGTAGGAATTAAAGTAAACAAGAAAATGAGAGGGTAGTCGAGTTATGGTTCGTGCCATTGCGACGATGTTTGAGAAGCAGTGTTACTTACACATGAAGGAATTTGAAAACTATTTGTATACAAAAAAAAAATTCGGCAGATCCCACGTACCGTGGGAATCGATGTTATGCGAAGCATGCGCAGGAAGGTGACTGTGTCGCAATAGTTCACGTTGAGCGCAACGTTGCGGAATGACGCTAGAGAAATGTGTAAATGGTATACGCACACAAATATTTTGAAGAGTCGCACATGTATTATGTAATTAGTTGTTTACAGTTGCTTAACGATGCCAACTGCAACATAGGAGTTACCAACACCAAACGCAGTAAACTGATATGTAGTGCTTATATTCGTCAATAGCGCAAATTCGAATAGGACAATGAAGGAATGCAGATGCACAGGACCGGCACTACTCGCTACTAAGCTTTATTCAAAAAAGTTTCCCTAGATATATACGCAGCCGAGTGGCACGCGCACGCTCACTGCGCGTTCGTTACAGTCACAGTTGCAGTTAGAGTTGCGTTACAGTTATTATGCCTATACTTATCCGTTATGACGTAGAACGCACGCACGTTTCACGAAACCGTGCGCCTGTGTGGAAGGGGTTCTTGGCAGTTCTTGAGTAAGGTCATCATCACCGTGATCTGTGAACACCAGCAGCTGGACAGGACTTGCATCGTGTCCGTTCGTCATTGCGGCTACGAACGCTCTAAGCGTAGTGAAGTGCCAGGTATAATAGGGCTGGTAGAAACCGCGGATTTCTTTTACGAAGAAACGATCTATGATGCCTTCTGTCCTGGACATCGCACCGAGATCTTGTGATGGCCTGTCCACATCCAAGCTGTCTTTCATGCCGTCGAAGAACCAGGCGTTGTTGGGTATTGATAAATCAATGCTGAAGTCATCGGTAATAATGAGGGACATCCTCCTCTCGGCAGTGTTATTGTAGGAAGCATTGACCCCAGTTTTTGCATAACCCACGTGGTCGACATTGTGGACGAGTGGATGGTAGCCCAGCGTCTTCCAGGCGTGCTCTGCCTTCAGCTTCCTAACTTTTCTTGCGTCGGCCGCTGTGGTGTAGTGGTTACGGTGCTCGGCTGCTGACATGAAGGTCGCGGGTTCGATCCCGGCCGCGACAGTCGCATTTCGATGGAGGCGAAATGCTAGAGGCCCGTGTGCTGTGCGATGTCAGTGCACGTTTTTGAACACCGGATGGCCGAAATTTCCGGAACCCTTCACTACGGCCTCTCTCATGATATCGTGGTTTTGGGACGTAAATCCCCAATGATTATTATTATCATCACTTTCCTTTTGTGTCAATTTGTATGCTCGCGGTTACTGCGTTGATTGAGACTCTGTTAACACCTGTGGCACATACCCGCATAACATGAACTCTGGTATGAGGGTATGTGCCGCACGTGACTGACGGAAAGGGTTTCATGACGTACGCGACAGGTGTTCTGCGATATTCATGTAATCACCAGTGAATCGTGTTCGCCATACACTCGTCCTATGCTATGCAAATTTTGGTATATTACGACCTATGGAGACGACCGGGAGAGCGTCCAAACGTAGGCGGCTAGATAGATAGATAGATAGATAGATAGATAGATAGATAGATAGATACGTAGATGGAAACGCCCAAAGTGCCTGAGGTACGCTAAGAAATGCTTCGCATTTAAAACACAAAAAAAGAGAAAGATTTCCATTGGCACGTCAACAGTTAGCGACATGCAGCCGGTGTTTTCGTGGAAGTTTGTGAAGCGCGCGATAGCTTTTAACTCTGAATCTGTGTTCGCTTTGTCGCGACTTAACTCAGCTTGTATAAGTTAATATAAACTGAATTCTATTCCTGCGACCAGGAGCATTTACGCTTTCCACGACGGAAGCCGTAAGCACTTCGGGAATGTTTCAAAAATGATATTCTTTCTTGTTCTTGTTTTTATGTGTGTTGTTTTTTCAATAATAATATCATGATGATGGGATAACCGGCTCTAACGTCGCCTACCTTCCCATGTTATTCATACGTAAATAAATAAAAAACGATCACGGCCCGGCGCGAGCGGACTATATTGCATTTGTGGTGGGATAGCGCGCATGGCTTTTAAGTGCGGCAGTTATGACGTCTGATCTGCGAAAAAAGAAATAGGAAATTATGTAAGTTAACTCGGGGGCTGATGTGCATGTCGAGGCACTCGGATACCGCCTTCGTGAACACCAGAGGGTGCTCTGTACTCTTCAGCGAAAGCTTTACGGAAAAGTTGTTAGTACACGAACAGTTCTACCAGAGGACAAATGTTCGTGATTTTGATCCCCTGGAGCGTGAACTTGAAAAAAAAAAAAAAACAAGAAAATTTTGCTTGGTGTAACATTAGTACAACAATATTTTAATTAGTCTGCACTCTTTGATGAAATGCGTAGCTATCACTGGAACTTTATTATGACGCATTAAAATACGTCAGTTGGTTTTCTGAGAAGCATTACTGGCTTTAATCTATTTTTAAGGCATTACACTTAGTGTATATACGTTTTGAATTATTTAATTAGCTCCGTTCTATTGCCCATAGACGTCGAGCCATGCTCCCTACAGGTACTGCAGAATAAGCGTTTTTTTTTTTTAGGAACGGGAGGAGATCTATTGTATGTGGCATGGAAATTACGGTATTTCTGCAGCGCTCGAAGTTTTAGTACGGCTAAGTTACCCGATGCAGGCACTACAGTTACCCACTGAGTCCTCACGAAAAAGATCTCGCTTGCTGACATATCTTCAGATGCTTAAACATTATTTACCCTGAACTATACCCAAGTAATCTCTGCCCATATTGTGGGGAAATAGCTACCCTAGACCATATGCTCTGGCAGTGTACCAAATTCGCTCATTTACCTAACATCACCTCTGCCAGATGGGAGGCGGGAATCCGCAGCCCGTCCTTGGCAGAACAACTCTGGGCTGTCCACCAAGCCCGCGAGGCGGCTGAGGGGCTCGGCCTCTCGGTCCCCACGTCGGAGCGGCCCGCGACACATTGATTTGTGTTTTGGAGGACCAAATAAAAGTTTATCCAATCCAATCCAATTGCATGTATGCTACTAGTACAGCAGTGAGTCCGAAGGCGATCACAGATTCCGGGAGCTCGTCTTGGACACGTGCAGAGCGGGCGTCCGCACGTGTCGGCGTCTTTCGCTCGCCACGTTTGCGGAGACGTTTCCCTAGGGCCTGAAGAATACCATCCGATCACTTCATGTGCGGGAGACGCCGTTTACTCTAACCTACCGCTTCTTGTGTATGATTATTACCTTATATGACGGCGAAAGCCGTATGCGACTCATCTGATGAAATATCCGGCGTTTTCCGGCGGCGTCGTGAACACGAAAGGTTATGAAAATTATCGCGACGCTAAGTGCATGTGTAATGTTACCCGATGATTAGGAGTACAAATTAAAGTGAATTGAATGTGAATTCAGAGTGAATTTAAAGCGAATCAATGTACATTGAAGGGAATAAATGGAGTGAAGAGAAGATAAAGTTATTTAAATGTGATTCATAAATGAATGAAGTAATTTACCTAAGAATCAAGAGTGAATCAAGTGCCCTAAGTGTATAGCAATGTTCATTAAAGTGAATCAAAACTGACTCAACTTATATTGAAGTCAACCAAGTGAGTCAAGAATGATTGAAGTGATTTAAGAGTATGTCGCAGAGCGTAGGTTTTGACCTGTGATCTCCTTAGCGTTAGCTGAAGGGACCCGGTGACTCTTATTATCCAGAATATCGTCCAAGGTTCCACCCTGCACGGTTATACGTATAGTGTCTCACTTACCGGCGTAGCTGTCCGGTATGACGAGCGGTGGGCCCGTAGTGCTGAGGCCCGAGCTGCGCGCGTCGGGCGCCAGGGAGCGCGCGTGCACCTTGCGGCACCGGTAGGCGCCATAGAGAACCAGCGGCTGGCTCAGGTCCAGGCTGGAGGGTGAGTGGACGCGCTCGGCGATGCGCACCACCTGCGGCAGAGGCACCCGGCGCACGAATTCCCGCGGCGGGAGACCCGGCTGCCAGCTGCCACCGCTGCGCGGCGAGCCGTCCGTGTTCTTGGAGCTCAGAGACATGGCGGCGCCGTCGGAGACCGTAACGACAACGGCGGGACGACGGCGTCGGCGGTGGGGAAGGAGCTGGCCGAGCTGGGGAGGCGGGGAGGACCGACGGGAGACAACAGCCTGCGAACATGGGGAAGAAAGGAGGACAGTTTATTTTGTGTTTTTCTTGAAGCCTCAATATAATTTCTGCCAAGAAACGTTATACCCTATAGCACTAGCCTAGTCAGCCTACAGATAACAGTGCAGGGAGGCCAACAGGGCTCAGCCTGTTTAACGTCCTTGCCTTTTTTTATTTCCCTTTCTCACTGAAGGTAGCGTCCTGGTGAAGTAAGGAATAAGTGATTACAGTTGGGGAGCGCTCAACTTTTAAGTTCTAAAACCTTCGGATATAAAAAGGAATGCGACCGTTATGCGGTGTTCTACCCAAGGTAGTATGCCAATGTATGAGAAAATGGAGGAAAAGAACGTCTCATTCTAGATAACAGCCTGCGAATTCAGATGAAAAGGCAGGATAGTTTTGAACATTCTACCGTAGATAATAGCCTACGATTTTTTTTTATAGAAGAGGACAGTTATAGAACGTTAGGCACTAATAACAGTCCGCAAATGTAGGGATATGGAAGGAGAGTTAAAGATAACAACATGCAAACATAGGGAATCTTGTCTTTTCCGTATTTTGCCCACATTATAGCTCAATAAATTTTCCCGAAACTTTGTGGTGTTAAGCATCTGGCTCACTTAGACAATTCATTTTCGCCGATGAACAATTATGCAGCCCACAGGAGACACCGTGAATGTCTGCGTCGTCACGGTGAGTTGTTGCAGGCGTTTCGAAGCGCCTTCGGCCCCTGTATTTTCTTTTGCGCTCATTTTCTAGCTTGCAGAGCGTCTTCTCGTGGTAAGAGGGGTGCTTTTGGTATTGCGAAAGGGTAATTTACTGGTACAATTGAAATCATTTTTCTCTTTAGTATTGATTTAACGCTATGTCAGACACTCAGAAATACAAGCACTTTCTAACGCGTTGCGACGTTTCGGATGATCGGTCCGGCCGCTCTCCGTGCAGGTCCTGCTGGAGCACCGTCCCCATCGCCTGTCGGCCCACGAAGCAGCGTACGAAGGAAGGGAATTTTTTCGATAGGCTAGTTTATACGTTAGGCACAACCAGGCCCGTAGCCAGGGGAGGGGGGGGGGCAGGGGGGCCCGGGTCCCCCCCGAAATTTTGATGACACATGGTGTTTTGTCGAAAATTAATCATGAAAATAGGCGTTTTTCTCAAATAGACAAGGATTTCAGCAAGTGCCCCCCCACCCCCCCGAAGAAAATTCCTGGCAACAGGCCTGGGCACAACCAACTGAATCGCAGAGACAATTAGGCCAAGGAAATCATAGGGGACTTCAATTGTTGCCTTTTTAACTGTAGTGTATTAATAATGACGTAAACTGAAATTAATTGAAGTGGACGAAAAATCCTCCTTTCCGTCGGTGGGATCAGAACCCACAGCCTTCCATCAACGGGTGATCAACGGGTGAACCCACCCCATGAACGGGTGATTTTTTGCCCGCTTCAATTCATTTCAATTTACGTCATTATTAATACAATATAGTTAAAAAGACAACAGTCAATGGTCTCTGTGCTTTTCCTGGCTTAATTGTCTGTTCGAGTCATTTGGTTCTGTCTAACACAAAGCAGTGAAGGAACTTTTGAACTTTTTTGAGGACGACGGGCCTGTGTGAACGCCTTTGACTAGTGTCGCAACTCACATGTACACGTCAGTGCATTTATTGATAATTTCCTTCTTTCCCTTGCTCCTTTCTTTCTCTCATCTTTCCACTCCTCTTTCCCCCAGCGTAGGGTAGTCAACCGGACAGGTGCTTTTCTGCTTCCTTCCTTCTTACCTTCTGTCATAAATCCATAACCCATTACGTCAAGCCATCTAGGCAACTATCATTTTTCGAGTGAATGTTTTTGATTTCAAATGCATTTCATTGTCTGCGCTCTTTGCCTACGGTGGCGTTCTTTCCGAAAGCCTTGGCGACAGGGTACGCGCTTCGTCGGTGGGATCACGAACCCGACGTCGGCACGCACGCTCCTGTGTACACGAAGCCGGGTTTTTTTTTTTTTTTGGTCTGCGCCACCGTGCATTATTGCATGTCTCCCTATACACACCAGGTGCACGCTCGTCATCTCTGCTAGCTCCGTGTATCGCGGCGGTGATCTCGGTTCTCCACCCTTGAGCGCCCGCGCTGACTCACCAAACGCGACGATAGAGAGGCAAGCAGCGCCGGAGCGAAAAACAATTCTACGAAGGTTTTCGAATGACTCAGTTGCAACGGTGCGTACAGTGCACCGACTGCCACCGAACTGCAATGCGAACTCGCGTTTCCCATATCCCTTTGTCACGTTTATTTCTAAGTACGCGTAGCAGCAAACAGTGTCACGTTTATTTCGATACACGCGTAGAAGCAAACAGCGCCATGGCACGAGGAACAAGAGAAGGGAGGCAGTCGTCTAGGTCTCCCTTGTCCGATCGCTCGTGTTTTGTCCGGCGCCGTTCGCTGCTGTAGCGAACCAGAAACACTCTAAGAAGAGTTGTCACCTTTTTGGGAGTCATCTTTTGTTTTCTTGTCCCGCACCGGTAATTGCGATCTGGGTTTCTTGCGTTTTATTTCATGGAAACTACACGCCGCTGTGGTCTAGTGGCTATGGTTCTTTACTGCTGACCCGAAGGTCGCGGGATCGAATCCCGGCCACATTTTTGATGGAGCAAAATGCTAGAGGCCCGTGTGCTTGGATTTAGGCGCTCGTCAGAGAACGCGAGGTGGTCGAAATTTTCGGACCCCTCCAATACGGCGTCTGTCATAATCATATCGTGGTTGTTCGGACGTAAAACCCTACAACTGTTATTATTTCTTGAGAACTCTTCGACCGCCATTTTCATGTCTCATCAAGAAGGCTACGTCACGGTGATAATGCGCAAGCCGTTCGTGAGCTGGCAGTCACGGGCACGCGGCGATAACGCATGGAAAGGTTAGCCAGATCGATGGCGATTGTTGTAGCCTGACAAGTGGTCCCCTCGAAGGGTACTAGTTTTTTTAGAGCGTTTCCAGATGCTAATATCTGGTTAACCTCCCGGCCTTCCTCTAATCTCTCTCTCTTTTAGAGCGTTTCACATTACCCGCTCGTGCATGCTTTAATTATTATTTATTTCTAGGATTTTTACGCACTATACGATTACAAATCCCGCCGTAGTAATGAGGGTCTAAGGATTAATTTTGGTCTCGTTGATTTCTCTGACGGTAACCTAGATTGAAGTAAACAGGAGTTCTCGCACCTTGCCTTTAGCACCTTGCCTCTGGTTGTAGATGATCTACAGGTTCATGGAGGCCAAACACTTGCGTGAAGTAGCGTGCTTCAGATTTCATTTGCATCCGTCGCCGGGCGCGGAAGGGGGGACGCACCAAGCACGTGACAAGACAAACTCTACTGCAATACCGTTCACTATACGACCCTACAACGACGATTTTTGGAGCCCGCGCATACATTTTAAAACTGCGGCGTTCTACGTGTTGAAGGTCACTTCTAACGGCGTGCGAACGAACGGCACGAAAAGAATAAAGGAAAATAAAATGAAACCGCGCCCGTGGTATACACGACCACGGAGTAGCGCACGCTACGCATACCGCTATAGTTCCCGAATGCGAACGCGCCCGTTTCCCACGAGGTTATGCGTACTCCAATAGCAATAATGACGAGGAAGACGACGACAGCGCGAGGACCTCACCCGATGCGCGGCTCTTTAAAGACAGAGTCCCTCCCGCCGGCACAGTGTGAAGAGCAGTCTTTTGATGGAGGCGCGAACAACTCCGCACACTCAATGTCCCGTTGGCATCTTTTCTTTTTTTTGTGTGTGTGTGTGTGTTCGCTGCAGTCTTCTTGTCGTCTCGCCCAACCAATGACCCACTGCCTCCTTCTTCTTCTTCGTCCTGAAGCGCACGCCTCTCTCTAGTATAGCTTCTTCCGGGACTATTCGCTCGACCAAGCTTCAACGCGACCAAAGGGGTGACCAGAGCAAAACACCCCGCATGGACGAAGGCGGCTTCCGTGAAGAGCTAGCTACCTCTCTTCTTTGACGACCACCGCCACCGCTTCGGTCTGTCGGCGAGAAAAACACACTGGCCGTACCAGTGACGCCTCGTAGGTGACCAATAGGCTTTGTGAGCTCGGCAGATCGGTGTTGCGTGCAACGCGCGTCGGTGTCAATGTGGGTATGGCGTGATCTCCCTGTTCAGTTGTTGTGTTGTCCCACACACCGTCGAAGAACCTGTGCGTACTTCCCGATAACAGGAGCTGTCTTATTCTTACCATGTTTTTTTTTAGTTCGAAGTATTCCGTGAGAAGAGAACTGGGTTTTAATAAGTAGTTTTTGGGTCAGCATAAAAAGGATTCCGAGCTAAAATTGGGGCAATGTCTTTAAAGAAGATTATGCCTTTCTTTCGTAAGTTCTATCACCTTACTACTTCATCAGACTGACATCTGCAGCCTGTACACCTCGCTTCATGCCTTCATAGCCATTCAAAGACCGTTTATCCCACTGCCGCTCGCACCATTGCTCTATTCAAACTTTCTTCGTCCAGACTGCAAAGGAATGGAACTGTCTTGCTGCCAGTGCTTTGCGCAACTCGAGCAATGCGTCGTTCAAGGCATTCATTGAAACCATTACCGACTAGATACGGTTACCCCTTATGTAATTCCCCAAACGGGGCAGTTGAAAAATAGAACTATAATGTACTCTTCTAACTAGTATAGCACTTTCCGTCAACTTCTCGAAATGTCTCACGTCAGTGGTGTTTTGTTCTCCTAATGACCCACAAACGCTAAAGCTCGTTAGCGCACTGAGTTGGGCTATTTGGTTCTGCATGACGACGATGTGGTTACGCTTTGAAGACGCGAACAGAGATGAAACCGCGTCTCGTCTCATCTCTGTCCGCGTCTTCAAAGCCATCCGCATCGTCGTCGGCTACAGCTCGCACCCACAGATGCGACCGCTGTATACCCCGTAACTCGACGTTGCACCACACAGGTGTCGGAAGCGGCTTTCAGAGAAGAGCGAAGCCACGTACGGGGCGATCGCCACCGACAGCAACACCCCAGTGTCCGAATCGGTCGGGGTGACGAGCCGAGACGACGACCACAATGATTGCGGGGCTTTTCGAAACGGTGGAGCCAAGCGCAACACCGTTCCGCTCCACCGAGTGTCAATCCGCTATTGGAGACGCTGCAGACGCTTCCCGGTGCTTCCAATGTCTCCCCTCCCACCTCTTATTTCTACTTTTTTTCCCTTTCCTACACGCAGTTGGTAGCTGTCCACCTCCGATTCGCGCCTGAATTTGGAGGCCTCACGCTGTAGCAACAGCTGCTTTTCACAGCTGATTACGGAGAAGAAAAAGGCGGGGTGCCACTGTCGCGGAGAAAAAGCGTTTGCCTTGAATGCTGGCGTCGTCGACTCCTATTCTTATTGAGTCGATGGATAGTTTAGGGTACACCGTGGTTGAGGGCTACCGCGGTTGTCACGGTTGAGAGTGCCTGCTGTGCTTCTTCACTGTCCAAGAGTATTATAGCGAGCGCCGCGAAAAAATTGTCATTGGTTTCTTCGGTCCACGAAACGATGCGCTTGGACACCCTTTGGCTGCGGCGTAGTCTTACACTTTGTGTGTGTGTGCATGGGAATGCGCACAACGTGGGGAGGGAGGGGGGGGGGGGGGGTCGCTCGCCCCCTCTAATCATCTAAAGGGGGCGAAAAGTCTCGCCCCATTCCTTTACATAGTCGGACCTGTCCCCTCACTCACCCTTAATCAGGTACCGCTTAAAGTGCTAGATATAGCCAGGAAATCGGGCATTTTTCATCTGGTTTCCTGGATATAGCCAGCATTTAGCCAGGACAGGTTTTTCACGGTAATGGCGGCCGAAGACCGCTGATGTTTCGTACCAAGAACTCTATACCTCCCACCATCACACCCGGAAAGCCGGAGACCAAAGGCAGGCCGTGTCGAGCAGCACGTCATCGCTTAATTTTCATTTTGTCATCCATTCCGAAGCTTGCTTCTTTTCAGTTTCGACCAATTTGGGGTGAGGAGAGAGAGGGGTTGCTGCGGGGACAATTTCTTTTGAGGAAGTCACATCCCAAGCGAACTACGAGGCATTACGCCCTTCTGTGTACACATGTAAATATTCATTACACCCATCTGTGTACATATTTAAATAGTCCCCCCTGTACACTCTCTCTTTTCTCCTCCCTTAACCATGCGCACTGATGGCCGCCGTTCAGGCGCGCCAGCCGCTCGAGGTAGACAGTTACAGTGCGGCCAGCGAATTTTTCTCGTCCCTTCCCCCTTTTGTATAGGCTTATTCAAATAAACAGCCACTTATTATTACTCTCCCCCCTCCTTCCCGCCTTTTCCTAGGTGCTAGAACGACAGCGAAGGCGCTTTTGTCGTTCTCACCAGCGTCCTGTTTGTCGTTCTACCATCGTCAGGTGCCTAGCTCTGATTGGTCCCGTCTGAACGATGCACCAACCAGCCGAATGAGATGGACTCCTGGCTCATTCTTGGAAAAATAGAAGATATACACCTCTGCCTTTGAATAACGTGTTATGACTTTCACAACATTAACTGAAAGTCTAACGGGGATATTCTCTTCTTGTTGCCACTACGAATCCGGTGTAGCTGTCTCGCTGCCTTGGCGACAGGGTGAAGTCAGGTCCAACCTTTGGCCGTGTCCTCCAAGGCAACTTTTGTGGTGAAGTACCTCGTGCGTAAAGTTAGTACATTGACGCTTGAACGACGCGGGAAGTTTTCCACTCACATTCCCTCGGGCGGTGGTCTCGGTTCAGGGGCGCCTCCTATAGCCTCGCGAAGTACGGTAATCGCTCCAGATATCGGGATTGATGTAGACGCGGTCACCACGGTCGCTGGCTTCTGGTGCCTGCAAGCGCAACAGGAAGGAAAAAAGAAACAATGATTAAAGGGATGGAAACGCCACGTCGGCTACGTGAGTAATTGCTGCTCCTTCAAGGAAAGCACCGACATTCAAACGGCAGGTTACCTATAAAAGTGCTGGATTTATACGGGTGTTTACGGTAGCTGCATTCATAAAACCGTAAAAAATGAAGTACAGTAGAATGTAGTTTCTTAGTTCTTAGCTTAGTTTATTTATTTCAAACAAGCAAGTTTACATGCATGTTTGAGGCATATGGGAGTAAAAGCCGCTAGAAAGGAGCTTGACGAAGCTCCCATATCAGGGGCGTAGCCAGAAATTTTTTTCGGGGGGGGGGGGGGGTTCAACCATACTTTATGTATGTTCGTGCGTGCGTTTGTATGTGTGCGTGCCTATATACACAAGCAAAATTGAAAAATTTCGGGGGGGGTTTGAACCCCCCCAACCCCCCCCTTGGCTACGCCCCTGTCCCATATTCCTTCTATACATGGCGGTACAGGGCAGAAAACACAGAGTACACTAATCAAACAACACGTAATTCAGAGGGAAAAAAACACATTGCCGTGACAAAGTTAAAATACAACAACAATATGAGGCAGTTGATACGATCTTCACGGTAAACAGGGAAATAAAAACGTATCATCCGAAAAAATCGTATTATCCGAAGCAAGCTTAACAAAAGAACGTACGTAAGTTCGCGTATTCCGTCACGAAATCAATACCAAAGGTTCGAGTGGTGTCGAGCTATATCGTTCAGCGTAGCACATTCTGCACGGCTGCGGTCGTGTAACACGTTGTACTTTGGTCATTGATCAAGTATACTGGAAGCGACGTGTTTAGAAACATCAGTAAAAGCCCACTTCTGGAGTCGTATTGTACGCTATTTCAGAGGAAAACACGATCACATTAACCGTATGTAAATACATTGCTGCCATTGAATGCTGGCCAGGGAAAGAGAAAGAAAGCGTATTATCGCGAAAAACGCATGATGCAGGATCGTATCAACGAGGTTCCACTGTATTCGAAGGAAGAATTCAAGAAGTAAACACTTTCATTTTTTTTTGAGAATAGAAAAAGTGCGCACATAGCATTCTAAGCAGAGGCTGGCAGTCGAGCTCAGAGCGATTGTCGGGTCGTAGCAGATGATGCCGTCACTGGCTGTGACTTTGTACACGCCATCTGCAATTATTTTTTTAAATGTTTAGTACAAAAATTGTTTGGAGATAAGAATATTATCAAAAATAAAAAATTTGCGCCTACTGTATTTGCCTTCCTGAATTCAATTATATAGTCCACAGACTCACGTGGGCGTGGGCACTTGAAAATTCTTAAATTACTTCAGCACCAATGGGTCAAAAACAAAAGTGGATGAGGTTGTATTTAGTATAAATTATTTGTGAGCTCTTCTACAGAGCTCGTTTCTGAAACGTCTTTTTCTACCTTTCTCTCTGGACGCGTGGCGTCACGACGCCCAGTTCTTTCCTGATAATAAATATCCTTAGACAGTGCAACGGCGAGTCGTTCACAGACACAGATACGAATTCGCAGCGTCTACTGTATCATCACGCATAACCTGACGCTTACACGTGTTGCCTTGCGTCCACGCTCGTGACGCATCACCTGCCGGCAACAACACCACCCTCATTCGGCCACCACCACGGTTGCAACCCATTCACGCTTTCACCCATTGGCTTGCAACTTTCATCGGCCCTCAAGACAACGAGCGCGATGTAATCCTCTGCAACACACGGACACACACATATAGCTTCACACATAGTGTTTAACGAACGAACGTCGCAGCAGTTTCTCTCTGGCGCCGTGTAAACACTATGGCAGGAGTGGCTGCTCTCTCGAAGGTTGAGATGAAGGTCGCTTTCTGGAGTGCGTGGTTGCTCGGGTAAAATCACACTCGCTTCTTCCTCAAGGACGCGCTTTGTCCCCACAGCACACACTACACATAATTGCACAAATCCGCGGTGGGGTATACAGAGTTCCGGTCGGTCATACAGAAACCGCAAACGTTGGTCAAGCGGGGCCACGATCTGTGCAAACACCGGCTGGAGGCAAGAAGGACCGCTTCCGGGCAAACACTGTCGCTGGCCGCTATACAAAGAAAAGTAAATAAGCGTATAAAACCGCTCGCTTGCTTCAATCTAAAGGCTACACGTGAAAGAAATGGCAGGTCTCTTTTGGCCGACCGCGTCCACCCTTCCTGTTTCTGAATCGCCACAGTCACTCGCGGGATGTATGATGTCAGTGAATTACTGCAAATAGGCAACTTGGATGTGGCTCGTTATTCGTGTTCACAAGTTAATTATTAGGGCGAAAGCCCTAAATGCCACACCAAACGCGAAAAGTAACTGTCGGCATCGGCGCCGTCAACACGAGAGATGCAAACAAAGAAAACATCATGCGATGACGTCATCCTTCGATGTCATGACGTCATAAGTAGCCAAAATTTGTGACGTCATGGCATGACGATTTTTTTGCATTGTGACGTCACCATGACGTCACCTCACGTGACGTCACATGTCATCACACGACATCGTCGCTTGGTCAAAAGTGGGCCGATCACGGAGGCACTGCAATACCACGTGAGGTACAAAAAGCTTCCGACTCCTCCGATCCCGGAGGCAGTGCAATATCACGTTGGTTGCGGGAAGCTTTAGGGCGGGATCAATACAAATCGACGGAGAAAAAAAAAGTAGAAGATGGCTTTCGCCGTCCTAGGTAATTGCATAGGGGACTGTGCGACTTTTGACTGCAAGCATTATGAGAAATAAAATAAAAAACTGTTTCGTCATTGCATGCTGTCGTTGGCGGCACGTTGAACGTTCCATCAAATGTGGTAATAATTATCAAAGTGATCAATAATACGCAGCACACTGCAAGTTAAATTAACCCAAATCAAGTATCGAGGGTGTTCAATTCACCCAAAGATCAATGTCTGTTACTTTATTAGGGGCGAAGCACTTTAGGGCTTCGGCGTGTCGGCATGCATCGTCGTCTGCTCTCGGGACGGTTCATTTGCTTGAGCGCAAGAGAGGGCAACACCGCCTCAGCGCTCGCCGTGTGGCGAGAGAGAGCGAACGGCGCTTTCTGCGATAAACGCTGAGCTACCAGCTCGCGAGGAACGAGAACGCGCCGTCGCCCGCGAGACAACGCCGACGCAGGCAGCGTCTGCTAGCGAGTTTCTTGATCGAAAAAAAAAAAAAGGACTGCTCGCGCTGCACAACCGTTCACCGGCGACCCCGTAAATATAGACCCTTTCGCTGTTTACAAGCAAAGCTGCTGGACGACTTCCGGTTTTGTCCGCCGGAGTAGCCGAGTAGCGTTGGCGAGGAACAAAAGCCTTAGCGAGTAACCGGCACATTTTCAACAATTTTCTCCCTTTGTCTGGCCAAATATTTTATATCAATATTTTTCTAAGCTGCACACACAACATTATAAGAGTTAGTCCTTCACTTTAAGCGCCTTCTTTTTACCTGAAAGCGGAAAAAGAGTCTTTCCTTACTCTGGCACAACTTCAAAAACATGCTTACTGCTTCGGCGTTAGAGAGTGATAATTGAAGTGACCGGAAGTTCCTTGGGTGCAACACCTGCTGCTGCTAACGCAATCTTGAAACCGACCGAAAAGGCGAATAGGCACTGGATCTTGACCTGCAATGTAGTGCCGGTAGGAGAGTTCTCTTGTGCGTAGTTGAACAATAAAGATTCGCAGCGCGCACGTTAACAAAAAGCGGACTGCGGGTCTCTGTGTTTAATCTTTCTTCTGTCTCTCATTGCCCATTAACAGTGATTTTGCTGTGGGAAACACCGGCGCCCACATCATGCTTCGCCCCTCCACAGGTTTCACATTAGTGAAGCTGAAACACCCCTCCCTATTTGCTTCGCCCCTCCCCAATTTTTTCAATCAAGAAACTCGCTAGCAGACGCTGCCTGCGTCGGCGTTGTCTCTCGCGGGTGAGGGCGCGTTCTCGTTCCTTGCGAGCTGGTAGTTCAGCGTTCATCGCAGAAAGAGCGTTTCCATAGTCAATGTGCGCCGTTCGCTCTCTCTTGCCACACGGCGAGCGCTGAGGTGGTAGCGCCGTGTTTTGCGCTCAACCAAATGGACCGTCACGGCAGCAGGCGACGATGCACGCCGAAACGCCGAGACCCTAAGGTGCTTCGCCCCTAAAATTATGGCGTAGTGGGTAATTCGCAAGTGTACTTGCAGTAGGCATTCTAGGATAGTTTGAAAAATTTGCAGTGGCTTAGCTCAGCTATCCCATGATATATACAGCGTTAGCTAGGGTTCAGCTGATTTCCTGGTTGTCAAGCTTCTCCGCTTTTCTGCGCCGCTTAGAAGCATTTGCGCTCTCCTTCTCCATGGCTATACCACACTGGCAAACGCCTGTCAGCTGGTCTGACAACTGGCTAACCTCCCTATTCTTCCGTTTTTCTTTTCATCCTCCTCCTCCCCGCTATATGTACAACCCCCACAGATACGTGTGCGCATGCGCGCCAAATGAGAGGCGCTATCAAGCGGCTCCGGCGCAGCGTCAGACGGCTACTGCGCAACGGAGGCGCACAGCTGGACGCGCGCCGGCGCCAGTGCGTCTGCCGCGGCTATGACGTCACTACTCTGGAATGCGCAGACTAGCGCAGACCGGCGAGGCGCGCGTGGCGGCGGCGGCTCCGGTGCGCCAACTGTGCGCCGTGTGACGCCACTGCTCCTCGCGCATGCGCAGCACGGCTCTCGGACTGCCACGCGAAACTGCTCCATCTCGGCCAGTGTAGCTAACGCTACAAGAGCATATGTTACGTGCACAGACGTTCCTTTCCTTGCGGCACGGCTCAGGTGTCCACCGAGAAACAAAGCTAGGCTAGCGATTGAGAAGGCGATGCGAACGGGTCCCGATTATGCTATTGCGTTCTACTTATAAAAGCAAAGCTTTTATAAGACATTTTGAGCTAAAGAGATTTCTTTTCTTATGCAGTCATGGGCTGGTGATGCTTCGGGGACCTCAAAAATAAGACAATGAAGAAGTATTTGTTAGAAAGTGACCTATGTCATCAGAGCGACGGCGGCGGTTATCAACCACAACGTGCGGCGATTCACCGGTGAAGCCCCGCTTGAATACTGCAATACTGATTCACGTTGACCTGGACGCGGAATCTGCACGCAGCAGGGACAGCGTACTGCTCTCCCACACTATAGCACGTAGTAATTTAAATACTTGCGCTTCTCCTAACGCGTAATTGTTCTTTGCAATCACTAACAATCACAACTGTAAAAAAAAAAATGCGCACGCGGCACCCGAATGGTTATAGGCGGATCTACTTTGTTAATGCTTGTTGGCGGGCTAGTTGGTTTTGAAGCATTGTGACGAAAAACAGCGCAAGAAGACAAGTGCGAAAAGGGGCATACAGAGTTGTGAGTCAGCGTTCGTGTGCGTGCCCCTCCATCCCTGTCTTCTTGCGCTGTTTTTTGTTACAATACAGGTGGATCTAACATGCTTTGTAGGCATTCATTCCGCAGACACCTGTCGTGGTATAGCTTAGCTGCTAACGTGCTGCCCTGTTAAGCCTGAGGACGCGGGTTCGATTCCCAGTCACGCGGCCGCATGCCGATGGGAGCGAAAGGGAGAAGTAACGGTGTGGTTACATTTAGGGGCACATTGAAGAACAACAGGGGGTCAAAACTAATGCACAGTCCTCCCACTACGCGGCGTGTCCCACACTGCGTCTTTCGGCACGCTAACTTACCCCAGGATTTAGGTGTATGCATGCGCATGCGCTATAAAAGTTTCAGTGAGTGACCTAGGCACGCGAAAAACTGCACATGGCGTGAGCTGCACGTAACGTAAGCATAAACTTGGTTAAAAAGAACTGTTTACCACAAAACAGCATGTAAATACATTGGGATCACAGTGCTTTTCGCATACATATTACGTGATAGTTAATGAGAGCAGCGTTTTGGGCTAGTTGGTGTTCCATGACATCAAAGAAATTGCGCGACGAAAACACGGACAGAAGAAGACAAGCACAAACAAATGAAGAAGACAAGCACAAACAAATGAAGAAGACAAGTGCAAACAACAGAAGAAGACAAGTGTTTGTTCTTGTCTTCTTCTGTCCGTGTTTTCGTCGCGCAATTTCTTTGATGTCACGTGATAGTAATTGAATTACTATCACGTGACACTGATTGATTACTGTAGAAGTGCTCACGAGGGGGGGGGGGGGGCGAAGTCTGCCCCATACGTTTGCTCTGTCGTATCTGTCCCGTCGTTGTTGAAAAAGAAGTGTTATGACCAACGAGGTTTTTGACGATAATAGCGGCCGAACGCCCCTGATGTTATATTCCAAGAGTTGTTTACTACTCATATTTACGTTGTTAAGCTGTTTGTAAGCGTTTTGAAGTTGTTAAGCGTTGGTAAGGTGTTAAGCTGTGTAACAATGACGCCACAATGTCATTGTTAGAAGCACGACATCACTTCATCTCCATGTTTTTATCCATTGGACTCGACCAATCAAGGGACTCGCTTGGATGAAACCTTGCCCCCCCCCCCCCCCCCCCACCCCCCGTTATGGCGAACGCTGCGCAGGCTATATGTCGATTGCAAAAATACGCGTACAATTTGTAGCCTTCGGATTGCAGATTCAGGGTCGTACTGGCAACTGCGAAATTGAAGACATCTATAAATGAGACTCAGCTTAGAGACAAAAGAAACGGGCATTTCTTTGCAGGAACAGCTATGCGAATGCATTCCCCGACTGATTTCAAGCGCGCGCATTTTCGCTTATGCAACTTTCGCGTCGTAACGCTTACGTCCGCAAAATTACGGCACATTCTTCCGTGTAAGTGAAGCAACCGGGACCACCAATTGGGCTATAAATTTTCTTTACTACACCCCCCCCCCCCCCCCCGCCCCGGCTTTTCTTTCGAAGAAACTCATTGCGAAGCGTCTTGTCGGCTAAATAAGAAGGATTACTCCAGTGATTACTCTTTTTTTCACTCTCTCCCACTATCCCCGAAAAACGGCGCACAAATTGACAAAAGAGAGAGAGAGATAGAGGACAAAATCCTCCACACTTCCTTGCTGATTGTTTACGAGCGGACCGTGAAAAACGAGAAAACAAAAACACAAAATTGGAAACCCCTGGAGAACGGCCGAAAAATAGGCTCTATTATGCCACAGGTTCCGAGCAGACACCGGAAAGGCTAGAACGACTAATAAATACAGCAAGCGGTGAGCGGTACAAGAAAAGATTAAGCGATAAACAGGGCGGGGGGGGGGGGGGGTGTTTCCCGGGGGCTGCTGTGGATTGGGGGGTGAAAGGTTAGGGTTGGGCAACCTGGTGGCCCTGTTAAATCAACGGGAGTGGTGGGGGGCACTCTCGTTGCTGTTCACTTCGTGATGGCCAAACAAGCTCCGACAGCACACCTTCTATGTACTTTGTGGAATGTCTTCATCAAGACGCTATAGCAGAGACACGTACGCAAGATCAGATGTAAAGGGGAGGGGGAGGGGGGGGGGGTTAAGTAGTGCGGCGAGGGGGGGGGGGGGGCGGCATAAGCTTTCGTAGACACGCGGAAGTGTATACTTAGTTTCGCAACTTCGTTAGATAGACGCTGCCGAGGCAAAGAAACAAATAGAAAATTGCGGAACTCTTGTATCCCATACGGGGGGCCTTAGCTGTACAGTACGTAGACCACGACGTTCGACCGACAGAGGCGTCGACGGCTCCGAGTCTTCTTTTTTTTTTTTTCTCACGAGAGGGCGTTATTTATGGGAATCCCGCCCGCTCGGACGCCATGTTGGGAAATCGGGCTCCGTTCCGCGTGCTCGCCAATGAACGCTAAAACCGAGCGCCCTTGTTTGTTTGTTTGTTTTCCGTTTAGTATTTGCGCTACGCATGCTTGCTAGCTCACTTGCCGCTACCTGTTGTTGCCGGCTCAAAGGACCGGGGTGAGCGACCGAGAGATTTTTATTGCGCGCCATATTTCTTCGGGTAAAATTGGGGCCCGCCATCTCGTGTGCGCGCTGTGAACGTTGTGTTTCCTTATGGTTCGACGCCCAGCGTGGGTTATACATAAGAACAACGCTCCGACGATTGTGCCGAGCAGAGACTTAAGCCCGTGACTGGAATGGCTTCCACCCCGCACCGCTTGTCAATGCTCCCTAAATACAGTTAATACACGAGGCTACTCCGAGCGTCGGCAAAGCGTCCTGCCCAATGTGGTTTTCATTATTGCATAAGCTCGAGGATTAAGGGTTTGCGGAAGGTCTAAGTCCCGAGAAAGATACGCCCCGACGGACTTATGTGTGTCGTTGATTGCGGGGTGTTTTTCGCTGCCTCCTTTCGTACATACGTCGCTGCTTCGTCACGAACAGGGGCGGCGGCATGTAGGAGGGGAGGGAGAGTACGGCGCCCCCCTCCCCTCCCTCAATAGCAAACATAGCCAAACACAACGCACAAGTTCTTCATTTCGTGTCGCCCTTAAGCAAGAGTCTGGCAGGGAAATTAATAATTTATTAGTGCGCGCATCACTTTTTCACTTCCCCTTTCGTCAGTTCTTGGCAGCGCGAACAGCCATGCAGTCATACCAGCTAGCCCGCATAGCAGCCTTACTAGCAGCTTTACGCATAAGTCCACCGTTTCCCTGCGTTCCCGAAGGATCTCACTTGTAGTGGATGCCCCCTCCCCTCCCCCTCCCCCCGTGTAATATACGTCGTGTAAATATCGTTTAAATAAACACTGAAGTCTCCTGTTATGATGATCGGCATGATATTTAGTGTTATCGTAATACTAAATTGACCCAGTTTATGCAGTAATAAGGAATTCAGTTCAAGAGAGTTGCTTATTGGGCAAGTTGGTACATGGTTACACTCGAAGAATGCAACCAAAACGTTTTAGTGGCTTTCTTCGAGTGTAATATGCAATTAAATTTCTCGATCGTGAACACAGAGGAGGGTTGGGGTACTTCGACCCCCCCCCCCCCCCCCCCCCCCCTTCCCACGCGCGCGAATGTACTACACAAAGGGTGGTAGCACACTCTTCTGTCTCTTCACTAGTAAAAAACCTCGACGCGCAACAATTCCGTGTAGCTCTAGCTGCTTGTGAATTCTGGAGACTAATCTAAGGATCAACGCGGATGTTGAACGACGGAGCTCCGCATCCCCGGTTCAAGGCGACGTGACACACCGGCCACCACGCGAGAACCCACGAGAACGCAAGAAAGGTGATGACGCGGCGGGTCTATACACCGTGAGACTATACAGTTCACTCCAGTGAGACGGCGGTGATTGCGGCTGCGATAGCGTCACCAACGTGACGCCATCCAACGGTTTGAAAACAGTTTTAAAACGTGGCTGAGGATGGGAGGGCGGCATTTCCAATCGGGATGAACGATCTAGCCAGAGACGAACGTCCGCTATCGCGCATCTGCCTCTGCTCACCTCACGCCCGTTGTGAATTGCTCGTTAAGAAAGGGGGGAGGGAAGGGGAGGGAGGTGTTGAAGCCTGCATACACTGCATATATGAGGCGGCCAGTTGAAAAGCCAGTCGGTGAAAGTGGCCAAAGCCACAGAGTTTCGTAGGTTCAAAGCCAGCTCCTCCGCAAGTGAAAGCCGTGCGAACTTGATTCGCTTCTGATTCCGCTGTGTTTACATTGTGGTTATCTACTTTTTTTGTTCTTTTCGGGTAATTAAGCGATATTTTATATTATTTTCTGTTCTTTTCTTGTGGTTATATGATTTGTTTTGCGATTGTCTACGTTCTGTTGTGTATGGTCTCATTTCTGCGGTTTTTCTGTGACTGTCACTTCACTGGCTCGGAAAGACGAAATAGCCCTTCGGCGACGTTGGCGTTCACGGGCAGGCAAGCGCTGGCGTTCCAAACGTGAAGCCTGCTTGGCTTATGTGTATCAAACGTGAGACCTGCGTGACGTCAACGCAAGACCTGAGACGACCACAGGGCGGTCCCTTAAACTGTTCTGCAGGTAATAGTACACTAAAGGAAAATCTGGCGCTAGTGTCTGTGGGAGCTGCAACGCATAGCGCTTCAGCCAGCATGGAAACAATGGCATGGATTTGCCTAAGCTTCGTTCTTTCGGCTCCGTGTGGCTCCGCGTCTGCAGCCGCTTTGACGCAAGAAGAAGTTCAGCAAAAGCTCAGCAGTGCTGCTTCACCAAATTGACCCTCTTAGGCTCACAACTTCAAGTCAGCTTACGAGGTTCACAACGAGCTTTTCTTTTATCCGAAACAAAAGCCAAAACATAACAATAAGCAAAGAAAGCCACCAATGAGCTTGAAGCTGCAAGGACGAAGGCTAAGCAAATCCATGTATTACCCATCATTCCCATGGTGGCTGAGCGATGACAGCGCCACAATTGCCTCTAGTAAGTATTGTAGGAAACTATTGCTTTAGCAACGACGCACTATGGGGGTGTTTTAAACTTTGGCGTAGACACTTGTCAATTTTCCGTCTACGAGGCCTCTCCTGTGGAACATTTTCTGATAGAAATAAGCTGCAACAATATTTAAATAGAGATTTGTTGGTGAGATTAATTCTGGGTTACTCTTTTCGAACTATAGTTAGATAGAGCTAACTTTACAGGGTGCAAGAGTTCACAGGGACAACGAGAAGAATGGAGATAAGGGCTTGTCTCTGTCCACCCTTCTCATCATTTCCCTAAAGAAGATGCTCAATATCTTCATCAGCATCCAAGAACGCCGTCATCGTTTTAATCGTTATTGCAATTGTGACATGATCTAGACATCGTGTTGCCGCTTATCTTCATAGTTGTACTAGAGTGTACTAGAACAGGGGAGTGTCCGGAACGAGCTTCGAAAAGTGAAGCCCAAACAGGGTCAACCCGCTTGCAGCGCTGCGATCGGTAGTCTGCAATGTGTCGTCGTTTAAGAGATGCGCGCGGCTCCGCCGAAGTGGCGCAGGGGTAGAATGCCCGTTTCCCACTCAAAAGGCTCGGGTTCGAATCGCAGCTGCAGATGGTGGGTTTTTATTCTTAGTGACACCTTTTGTAGCTGTATTGGTTTTCCTTTGTTTCTTAAAACTAGCTTAGGTTGCTACGTGTTGGTTCAAAAAGCAACGCAAAATGTGAAGTAAAATAAAAGAAATTTGACAGTGAGCGCAGTTATCTGCAGCGCCACCACTCGGGATTGAACAAAAACGTAAAGTATGGCCTCCGAGATTTTCGCAAATATGAGACTCGAAACAACATTTCACATTTCACGTTGCTTTTTGTAGCAATACGTAGCAACAGAAGCTAGTTTTAAGGAATAAAGTAAAAAACCAACACAGCTATATCAGGTGACACTGAGAATAAAAACCCACCATCTACTGCTGCGACTCGAACCCGGGCCTTTTGGGTGGGAAGCGGGCATTCTACCCCTGCGCCACTTTGCCGGAGCCGCGCGCAACTCTTAAACGACGACACATTGCAGACTACCGATCGCAGCGCTGCAGGTGGATTGACCCTGTTTGGGCTTCACTTTCTGTACATTGGTGCTGCGGCCGTTCCGAGCACTCCCCTGTTCTAGTACACTCTAGTTGTACTTTCTGGCGATGTTCGGGTACTGAAATCCCCGTTGACGGCAAATCAGCAAGAAAGAAAAAAAAGATCGGAAATTATCAAAGGAAAGATCCAAAACTGCTAGAAGTTCACGCCTGCGGTACAAGCACGCAGGTATATACATGCGCTATCTTCCGCACCTGTTGCTTCACGCGTAGCGGAGAGATCACGTGAGCTTTTCCGGTAATGGTGGCGCAATAATCATTAAGCGAAGCGTGCGTGCGCGCGATGCCACGTCGTGATTGGGGATCCACGCGGCCGGGACCAGACGAAGAAGGCTGCAGCGAAAGCAGACAGCAAAGAAAGGAAGGAGAAGCAGACGAAAAAAATAAGAGGAAGAAGATTAAAGCAGACGAACCAACAAGGAAGGAAGGCCGAAGTAAGGGGCGAAGAGCAGACGATAAAAAAAGAAAGCACGGGGGTGAAAGCAGTCGGAGCAGACAAGAGATAAGGTAGAAAACAAGATAAGAAAACCTGCAGACGAAGCAGCGAGTGCCGTCACGACCGATGCGCCATTACTCAACGGGCGGTGGCCCGAGGGCTACAACCTGTGTTGTGTACACAGCGGTAGTTCCGTATAGGCTAACAGAGCTCGGAGCGGGGCCTAGTCGTGCTTAGCGGGCGGCAAGATACGAGCAGGCAAGATGAGAGAAAGCTAATGAGAGATACTTGTCGGGAATAACTTTCTCCCTGCTACCAACGCGGACACGGGAAGATGGCGCTGCCAACGGCAGCGCCAAACTTTGCTGGAGCGGTGTACGGCAGCAACTTTCACTGCATGGAACAAGATGCCCGTGACATTGTCTACAACACTCATAACCTAACCTAACGTTGCGCTGTTTTGCGAACGACCTGTCAAGACTCAAGAGTATACGTCTACAAGTCGCCACGAACTTGACGTCGTCAGTGTTACGGTAACAGTGGCGTGAAAGTTGTGTCGCCCGGGGGGAATGGCCGACGCGTCGTGAAACTGCAAAGTCTTCCAAATAACAATGTAACGGACGAAGCATATACCTAAGCCTGACGACACTGTGACGAAACTTCGAAAGTTGCCTAAATGGACAACTGTCAGTAACGTCGCAGATTGTGTGTCACAAAAAGCGTGTTGGCGATCCACCGGGTCTTCTAGGCCACGGCTGTACGCACTGAGGTCCACTAGATTGTAAACGGTAAGAGTTAAATCGTTCTTCGTTACTATGATCAATCAAGAATCCACAGCTCTCACCTCGCTGCAGACTTGATATGAAAAACAAGGTGCAAGGACGGTGAGCAGGCGTACCAGGCCAGGCTGTTCAATGGAATATATCATTTTTCTAACGTGTTTTGTATTAATTTTTCACGTACTTGCTGGTGCGCCAGCAGGTGTGCGTGCGCATACCAAAGACTGATCGAGTAGGGGTAACTTGATTAACGCGATCATGTCATGGCATTGATCCAGTAGCGCACGCACCCGCAACTTCTAACAACGGGAAGGTCGGATTGATGGAAAAATGTGTGAGTTAGAGAACATTTTGCTGGAGCCACTGTTCTTCGAATCGAAAGGCTCAGTGGTTGCATTCCCCCTTGACCATCTCATTGCGAATCAAGAGTCTGTAGACTAATAGCAGTGAAATCACCCGCAATTCTTTTTTTTTTCTTTTTTTTTTCGCGAATGACGTGGTGGTGATTTTGCAACAGGCACAGCTCAAGCATGTCGGAGTGTTACGATATAGAAAGATGGTTTGCGGAGCAATTTGTAATTCATGTTGTTACTTTTATAACATTTTTATTTTTTGCGAAAAGCGCGACACAAAACTAAACGCAAAGGGAGGAACGCATGCTGAAATTGTTCGTGCGCGCGCGCACGTGTGTGTGTTTCTAAGTTCTTTTTTTTTTGCTATATTTGGCAAAAAAAAAAAAAGAATTGGCAACCGCAGTAAACCATCCCTCTGATCCTGTTACACAGTTCTCTGGGATTTTTTTTTTTTCAGTGTTTTGATCCAAGTCGCGTACGCCTTCCGACACGCCCCGCGGTGGTCTAGTGGTTATGGTGCTCGACTGCTGACCAGAAGGTCATGGGATCGAATCTCGGCCGCGGCGGCCGCATTTCGATGGAGGCGAAACGCTAGAGGCCCGTGTGCTTTGATTTAGCCGCACGTTGAAGAACCCCTGGTGGTCGAAATTTCAGGGGTCCTCCACTACGGCGTCCCTCATAATCATATCGTGATTTTTGGGACGTCAAAGCCCGACAATTATTTTATGAAGTGCAAGCAGGAGGCCTGGATCGCTGCCGGCATCGCCCAACAGTGCCTTCATCTCCTTGCATCGCGCCGGCCTGCTTTCAACGATGACCCCTCGCGACCGCACGCGTAGCGTCGTGCAAACGGGAGCAGTCCAAGCTCTAGGCGTGCCTCAGTACTAACCAACGCTGTTGTCTGTGTGCCGGAAGCTCCACAGCGTAATCGCTGTACTCTTCGAAACTCGCCTTACACGCCGCACTTGTACACTCTAAGAAAAAAAGAAAAGAGCATGTGTGATCGCTCTTCTCGGTGGGTCCTGACATGCTCCGTATATGACTCTCTTTAAAGGGAACTAACAGACAATAATGCCAAGGAAAGTATAGGGGATGTTTTTAGTAGTAAATGTAAGGTAATTGTGAAAAAAGAAAAGTGGACGAAAAGATAGCTTGCCGCGGGCAGGGACCGAACCTGCGACCTTCGAATAACGCGTCCGATGCTCTACCAACTGAGCTACCGCGGCGGCCATCCCCCCCGTCCACTTTGTAGTGTATATATGTGCATTTAAACGTGGGAGCGTCAGTCAGCGCCGCCAGTAGCCATGACGGCGAGTGTGGAGCACTCTTTTTTTGCCTGTTGGCGGCGCTGACTGACGCTCCCACGTTTAAATGCACATATATACACTACAAAGTGGACGGGGGGGATGGCCGCCGCGGTAGCTCAGTTGGTAGAGCATCGGACGCGTTATTCGAAGGTCGCAGGTTCGGTCCCTGCCCGCGGCAAGCTATCTTTTCGTCCACTTTTCTTTTTTTACAATTACCTTACATTTACTACTAAAAACATCCCCTATACTGTCCTTGGCATTATTGTCTGTTAGTTCTCATTAATATTGTGTATAACAAAGAAAACGAGCCCTTGAAATTAACACTTCTTCTCTTTAAAGGGTCACTTAAAAAGGTCACTTTAAAGGCTCTCTTTAAAGGGTCACGTTAACTCTCCTTTAATTGGGTCATGCGACTCCCCGAAGAGTGTATAATGATCTGCAAAGAGAGCTCGCGCGTCTCCTTAAAGAGAGTCACACACGTGGCAAGTGAGAATTCCCAAAAAAGAGTCAAAGGGCCCCTTTTCTCTCTTACAGTGTATGCGTATCCCTCCCACTTTCCTTTCTATCGATCGCATGCTTTGTTCGCGCAGTGGCGTTTAACGAAGCGAAAGACTCGCAGGTTCCCTTATGCACCCGCCTAAAGGCTGTTTCACATGCCGCGATTGCAGCGAAGAAAATCGCTCGGTTCGCTCTATTCGCTCTGTTCGCAACCGCCGCTAATGGCGGTTTCGTTTCACATGGACAGCGAATGGTCTGCGATTTTCGCTCTGCGACTGGCGCGGCGCGCAAAGTTGCTTGCTGCCGTTGTTCGTGGCAGACACTGCATAAATTTCGAATGTAATGTAACAATCTGGCCGTTATGATATTCTTGACTTTTCATCACCGGTAGCGAAGAGCACGCCTGTATTGTCATTTAAAAACACTTTACAATCTAAATTCACTTGGGAATACGCAACGACGGCCACAACCAAAACAAACTCGTTGGCGCAATTTCGACGGCTCGGCCGAGCCGGTGCTATTTCGAAGGGTTCAGACCGAAAAATCGCTCTGCCGCTGCGAACAGAGCGAAAAATTTCCAACATGTTGGTCGCTCGCCACTGACCTCTGCGGGGGGAGCGAACGGTAATTTTTTTCGCTGCGAGCGAATTCGCAGCCTGAAAATCGCTACTTTTTGTGTCATGTGAAACGGCCTTTAGACTACTCGAAGGAGAAAACCATCTTTATCCTTCTCATTCGGTGTATTGATCCTCCCGCAGCCCCCTACGAAATCTTTCTGCACCTCTTTCCTCTCCATCTTTAAATCTAATCTCCCCCCACCCTGTCCCCATGTGTAGGGTGGCAAACCGGTTTTCCTAACCTGGTTAACCTCCCTGCCTTTCCTTCTCTAATATTTCTTCTTCTCTCTCTCTTTCTGCACCTCATCTTGTTTTACACTTCCTCCATGATCGGCCCACCTTTGACCAAGCGACGATATCATGTGATTGCGTCATCATGATTACGTCACAAATTTTGATCTGTGACGTAATCATGACGTCACGTGGTGACGCCATCACGTGATGATTTCTTGAATCATTCGTCATGACGCCGAGGGTCAATTTTCGCGTTTGATGAGGCATCTAAGACTTTATCGCCTTAAGTAATATACAGCCTCTATGGCTAGCGCTAGGTAGAGTAGAGTCGAAAGCCTATGCTAGATGCCATGTTTGGTTCACCGATAGCTCAGATTTTATTCACCCTTAATTAACCGTTCCATTTCATTATTTTAATTTACTTTAACATTTCATTAGCTGGCATGGTGGCTTAGTGGGCAGGGGAGTGGTGTACATAGAGTAACAAACAAAGCAAACAAAATAACACCAAATTAATAACAAGTACAATACATATGGCGATGATGATCAGTGATCATGATCAATGATCGATGCCTCCGATCATGGAGGCAGTGCCAAACCACGTTAATTGCAGAAACGTTTCGGAGGGTGGCGGGAGAGGATCAGTACGTCGGCTGAGAAGAAAAAAAAGATGGCTTTCGCCTTCTATATATAGTCGGATGCAACTTAAGAAGTCCGGAGAAGCCCCGCCCACATGACCGAAGCGCGGCAGCGGATCGCCTCCGCGACTACAGAAATAGTGCCGCTCATGTACATGGCAATGTTCTCCGAAGGCGGGGGCCCCTGCTGTCCAGCTCATGACGTCAGTCGAGAGTGCTCGCCCATTGGTGCAGGCTTGTGTGCATCGCTCTTTGAGGAGGAAATGTCGCGGACTTCTAAAGTTGTATCCAACTATATCCGTCTTAGGGGAATGCAAAGGAGACCCTGTCTGTTTATTATGTTAGCGCTACATCCTAGCCGCTAAACTACCACGGCAGGTTGGGTCATCTCTTTCTCTCTCTCTCTCTCATTTATTACACTCGGGTATTTGTCCTGCACGAGCATTTGTTCGTACGCTATCGGCGAAGCGTGGGAATGGGCCCGAAAAAACGGTAGCTACAGCCATATGCCCTACATTAAATCGCTGCTCGCGTTCCCCATTGTTTTTCGGTCGTGTACTGCAGGGGTCAACAGCGCTTCCTGCGGTAGGACACGGCAAGACTTCGTGACGTAGCAGAAACCTGCTCCGCCAGTTGACCGCGGAATCGAATGTGGCTGAGCCTGCTTGAACAAATTCGAGTTATCCGAAGGACCTTAAGCTCGGAAAGTTTACGGTTATCCAGAATTTATAACGGCTTGTAGTATATGCGTAGAAAGAAAGTTAACATAAATCAGTTGAACTAGTTGTATAGCAGAGTTTTCGAATAAAATGAGTAGATGAAGCTCCGGCGCTCCGGCTGTTGGGTTACATTGGGCGGTACTATTAGTTCAAGTAATTTTCTTAGATATGAAAATATAAATATTTTCATGTGATGTGCACATTTCCTGAACTTTACATGCATTGTGTGCTTTTATGCAAGGACTAAACTTCAAACATTACATTCGTGTGTTACGTGTTTAGCGGAGTCTTTTTATCAAAAGATGTACATAACGTGGGTGTCCACTCATCGCTTCTTTTAGTTTTTTGTGTATTATTTATATTTTGTAGATCTGATGTGTCTGCTCGTGCGGTATATATGTGCGCGCACGTGTTTATCGAGAAACGGATTGTCAAAACTCCTGAACTATGTGTAGGGATGGCAGGCTCTAATGTACCTATAGCTTCGCATCCGCGTGCATTTATACACAGACAAACAAACAAGCAAACAAACAAACGAATGAACGAACAGATGAAGAATGTTATCATCCATTCATTCGAATCAAAACGAATATTCGATGATTTCGAATATCAAGGTCTCGAAACTCACGGCAAGAGGACGAACTATTCGTATTCGAAGTTTCGACCATTCGCACACCTGCAGCGGTGGTCTAGTGTGCTGCTCTACTGCCGACCTGAAGGTTGCGGGTTCGATGCCAGCCGCGGCAGCTGCATTTCGATGGAGGCGAAATGCTAGAGGCCCGTGTACTGTGCGGTAACAGTGCACGGTGGTCGAAATTGTGCGGTAACGCTAGATGGTCGAAATTTCCAGAGCCCTGAACTATACAGCGTGCCTCATAATCATGTGGTGGTTTTGGCACGTAGTACTTCAGTTATTATTACTATTATTAATATTATTACAAACAATCAGACAAACAAGCAAATAAATATAGTTACAAAACATTCTAATTTGAACTAATATGTCGACGATTTCGAATATAGAGATCTCGAATCGCATGGCATGGGCTACGGGCAGAGGGAGATTGTAGAGGCCTTCGTTATCCAGAGGGAGGGGCTGGATTGCGTCAGTCACCCCTCTATCAGTTTGCAGGAGGGGGAGATAGCCTTTCTAGAACGTCACTTGACGTAGGCATACTGAGCAGAAGGTTTTTAGCCTTTTTTGTCGACTCGTTGGGTTTGATTGCATGTGGTATAAATATGTCTTTCCTGAATAAAAATATTTCAGTTGCTTGTAGCGCGTCGGGTCCCGTGTCCATCTTCTTCTTCGTGTACCGTATTATCGCGCCCCTATGCTTATCATGAACCAACGCCAACTCGCCCAACTTTTTACTTTACTGAAAAGAACGAACAATTCGTATTCGAAGTTTCGCATATTCACACACCTCCAGCCGAGCACGCGAAACAGCAATGCCACCGTGTTGTTCGCGTGTGTAAAGGAGGAGCCCGTCACCGTTCCCATGAAGCCTCGGCGCCCCGGAGGTCCGCGTTCCGCCGGGTGACGTCACCGGCGTCGCGCGCACGTCCTCTTTTTATTTATTTATTTATTTATTTTTCCCACACCGTCAATTCACGAACGTGTCCTCCAGGTTTGCAGCTCGGCGCGCTCTCAAAAGCGGAAATGAGTGCACGAAGGGTCAACTCGAAACAGCCCGACAAGCAGAGGCTGTTTTGAGGACGCACGACGCACGAAGACGACGAACCTGATGACAAGGGACGACAAATGGCTGCCGCAGACGCGGTAAAACAAAAAAGGACGATGAAAGGATGAGTGGAAAGCTGCGGTTGTTGACTGATGATGATGACAAGATGGGAAAGAACGAAGTCGCAGGGTGCGGGAAGTGAACGACTATGCAAGAAAAACGCACTGTGTAGCACACGCCTCTGCAAGATGTCGCAGTTGGCAATCAGCGTTGTTCCGGTCTCTGATGCTCATTGTTTTATTTGCGCGAACGCACACGCACAACTCACTCACTCACTCACTCACTCACTCACTCACTCACTCACTCACTCACTCACTCACTCACTCACTCACTCACTCACTCACTCACTCACTCACTCACTCACTCACTCACTCACTCACTCACTCACTCACTCACTGGGAATCTTAACGGAAGCAGGACCTCTAGGAAAGATTTAAAGGGACACTAAAGAGCAAAACAATTTTTCTCGCATTAGGAAAGTAGTCTTCCACGATACCAAAAACACCACGCTTGCTGCGAGAAGACGCTTAATAAGCGAGAAAACGCGCAAAAAGAAAATACAGGTGGCGACGCCACCTTGGAATTCCCGCACCATTTGCCGCGACGTCACGTATTTTTGACGGCGCCTGTTTGGGCCTACGTAGTTCCTAACCGGTTAAATCGAAGTACATTGTCCTCTGAGGGGGCCAGAGACTTGACATAACGAGTTTGTGGAAATTTCGTCGGGCCAGTGGCGCCAAAATACGTTAAATGCTCTTTGAAATGTTTTACGTCATGAATTACAAAGTTCGGCGCGAAATTTAAAAATGAATCTTTGAACTTGGTTTTCTCCTCTAATAATAAACCTATGGTGGTGAAATAAACTGCACAAGAGGTCTTCGAGCACACTTTATCAATCTAAACCAATTCATTGTTTCACTTTAGAGTCACTTTAAATTCTCACCGTGCACCTGGCCGAACAGTGTTGTTTACCTCATGCACTTTCTCATCTTTGAGAAGGGCGAGGTTTTTATTCTTATTAGTTGGGACCATCGGGGCCCTTACTCACACAGGAACTCAATGAGGAGACCCAATTTCTAACACAATTTATACCTTGTGTTTGGCGCAGGATAGCCTTAGTTGCTTATGTGCCATTAAACCCTACAAACCAACCAACCAATCACTGAGAAACAGACAGACAGAAGGTAAGATCGAAACAGTGCACAGGTCATTCCTTGATCGAAGCTTTGACAGTTTTCTACTTTGGACACGCTACAGCGCCCCCTTATCGCAGATTTTGATCGATTGGATTCAAGAACCGGGATGCGAGTGAGTGAAAAAAAGTGGGTCGTTCGGAAACGTTTCCTTTTTTCCTTTCTTTTTGTTTCTTTTTGGTTACGCGCCGAGATGAGTCGAATGTGCACATAAAAGAAACTTAGTATCACGCATATGTTCCACTCTACGGTACAATATTAATGGCGATATACAGTTGGCACTTGATTGGAAGAGAAGTTGTCGCGGTGCTTAGCAGAGCGACATGCTAGGTTCAGGCTAAGCTGCCACACGTCGTGTCTCGGGTGATTTCGTTAGCTTGGGTTTGTTTACCCGACCATTATAAATATGGCTGAAAAGATTTCCACGTTTTTCTTGAAGTTCGAAACTCGTTCTGCAGCTGCTGCCCGACTACTATCAGGCTAGTGAAAGAAACCCACGTGACCGGTATGGCAAATTGAGGCGCCATCTGTTGACTGGGATCAGAGTTAAAATCTGCGTTCCGTCTCTTTCCTCCCAACTCTCTTCAACCCCCTCTCTGGCGGGATCAACTCCCTTTCCTGCGGGAGGCGCGCTTTCCGCCGCCTTGCTGGCGCCGCCGACTTCGAAATCCGTTAGAAAGTTTCGTGTCTGGCGTTGGTAAGGCGTGCGTTAGCCGTCGTCGCTCGTCCGTTTCATGGTGCTCGCTCGCTGTGTGCTTGTGGGACGCGATGTTTTACGACTCGCGCTGTTCGTGCATAGTGCTTTGTTGCTTGAATACTTCCAGAACAAGTCCCGGAATATATGTGCCGGCCCCCAAAAGAACGACAGGTGAGCGTGCCCTTTGACAGACAGACAACGAACTTTGAGTCGCGGTTTTCATTGTGTCAATTTGAATTCACGTCCATACCGAGTAGCTGTTCTCTGCAGTGGGGCTACAGTTACTGTTTTCAAAAATGACTGATTTGAAAAGGGCAGGATGCTGCGTTTAAATCGTTATACGAAGAAGCAGCGGACATGAAGCCCATGCAAAGTAACTATAGTTACAGGTTTACAACTCTCACAGAACCGCGTGCTTGAGTGTGTGCTTTGCATTTGTCTCCGGTTAATTACTCCCCATCGCCTATAACCACGTTTAATTTGTGAGACATTAGGTAGATGTATGAAAACTTGTGCTGCTCTGAGACGAACAAACAAGTTCACTTTTGCACGAATCGACGGCGCTCTTTATCTGATTGAAACTTGCCCTTTTCTTCAGGGTGTATTTCGGAACGCAACACAGCTGATCGGTGCGCCCAGAGAAAAGCTGAAGAATTGCAGAATCGGCGCACTTCAAGAAGAGATGTCATGAATCATCCGATATCAGCCGTTCATTTTCTCCGCGTTTATCATCACTAGTTATATGAAAATCAACGTTTTTGGAAATGTAGTCAATAAAGTGCGGCCAATATTAGTTGTGTTATATGTGGAGTTCATTTTGACATCTTTAAAATGGTCGTTACATTATTATTCTACTTTTAGGTATTTCAACTGCTTTCATTGTTTTTGCATTTCAGGAATGTTCAATTTCGTTATGATAATTTTGTGCAATATCGTGCGCATATATCAGAAGCTGTTCTGCACTTTTGTCAGTATAAATACTGTGTTTTTGAATATGTGCCCTAGTGTTATGTTCTGTTTCTTTTTCCCACTGTTCTTTAAATGCTTAACATTGCCGAGAACTTTCGTGTTGTTTAGTGATCATGAACACGTGTATGTTAATATCCTGAGCCTGTATCGCACCACATTTGATGGAATGTTGATTTTCGGAAACGAGGAGAATAAAAAGAGACCAAAGATATTTTGTGTTGTGAGTGCAATTCATTCTTTTGCGTTCTGGCACATGTTGCACGACTGCAGTGTTTGCAGAATGCCTGATTGCAAATTGCGCACATTCAAACGGGCAACGAACGCGCGGCGCAGCACGCGCAGCGGATGCAAAAAAAAAAAAGCGCCCGGCGCGCTGCACGGCGCAGCACGCGGAGGAGGGGCGAGGGGGTCATAAAAGAAAGGAAGAGGGAGCCCGCGCACGCAAACAAAACAAAAAGAGAAAAACCCGGCGCGCGCCAGGGCGCTAGGAGAGGAGGCGCGGCTGGTGTTAGTGTTGCCATGACGACGCATACCGTGTGCGCCGCCATTCTGCCGTTCGAGTCTTCGAATCCCAGCCGCCAGGATATTAACTGAAGGGACGTTTGGCGCTGCCAGCGCTGACGTCATGAATTAAGGCATCCTATGGGAGGTATACGGAGTAACCTCCCCCTGCTACTATTCCCATGCGACGCCTTCCTTAACCGGCTTCTTTTCTACAGAGGCGCGCTGAATAGCTCTGGAACGACGCCTCTGAAGAAATATCCTAAATGCACTACACAACCATTAACAAAATGAGCTATTATTGATTGTATAACCATGCATTTTTCAGAGATCCGCAACGTTTCGCTTAGTGTTCAAAAGGTTTCAGTGGGTAAAATTATGCTATTTTTTGTATTGTTCTGGTTTTTTTTCCTATATTGTTACAAAAATGTTCTAATATGTGCTTTTTGCGTTGTATATCGTGTTTTCTGTATAGTTTTTTTGTAATTATTACCCATGTCACTATGTCTATGTTATGCTATTTATGTTGCTATTGCAGCGAAGAGTTCTGTATGTCCATTCCTGCTTAAGGCCTGGTAAACAGGTCATCAGTACGTAATAAATAAATAAATAAATAAATAAAATAAACAAATATCAGGCGTGGTTCCTGTAGTTCCAGTTCAGGCAGAGCTTGGCTTTAAAGGACCCCTAAACAACGTCTTAAAATAATAAGAACGAGCGCGTTATTCTCTCCTGGAGTTTCGCGTCTTTTATGCACAAGGCAGCAGTCTGTTTTCGTGACGTCATGAAAAAATAAGCTCTCGGTTGGCCGATATACGAATGATATCGGCGGTGCATGGTTTGCTACCCTGCTCTGCCATGCAGATGCATGCCCGTTCTGTCTTGTCTCGCATGACTCCCGTGCGCGATCAAGAGATTTCACTTCGTTTTTTGCTTTTCCAACTGCGCAAGCGGGGAAAACAGCGTGTAGCCAAGGAAAGGAAAGAGAACGGGAGAGAGGAAAGACAGGGATGTTAACCAGTTTGGCGTAACCAGTATGCTACCCTGCACAGGGGGAAGGGATGGGGCAGATTGAAAGAAGAGTAAAGAAAGAGAGAAAAGAGAGGTGAACACACACGCACACACATAACTTCACAGCGCAGAGCCAAAAAACTCGAAATCCCAATAGGCTCAACGCTCAGCGCTGACATTTCCCGCGTGTTTTATGAAAAAATAAGTGGCGAGGAGATGAGTTCGTCTGTAGGAAGGGTATAGCGAAGGCGATAAAGAAAGCACTCTCTCGTCGCTTGAACTCGTCGTGGTTTAGAGGCCCTTTAAGTGCTTGAGGCCGCACTATATACGTAACCTTGCACGTGCTGTTGCTGTTCGTAGCACGAAGCGCTCTTCGCTGCCAGGACGGAAACTGAAAATCAATGAGCGTTCAAGGCCGACTGCGAAGAGCTATAGCTCTTTAAAGAAACTCGACGGCGGGCAGTTTAAGGCAGGCGCTTCGGTCTTCTCCATAGCGAAATACCACCCAGAAGGAAGTGAACGGGCGTTCTATGCGTAATGAGTGCGTTCTGAAGAGGATGGGTTGCTCGCATATACCTTTCGATGGGCTTTGAGACTAGCCCTCTTTTTCTAAATCCGTGCAGTATTATGAAACCTTGGGCAGGCGCTAGATGAGCGACTTATTGAAAAACTGCAGCTGTCACTTTGGCTTATATGTGATGTGGCATTGCGTTGCTGTATGCGCGAGGTCCTGGGTTCGATGTCTGGCCTCTCTGGCCGCATACTGAAGAATATATTTAAACAAAGTAAGACATCAGCGTACAAGAAGTTACAGCTTCAGTGATAGTACGAAGAAACACTAAGAAGAACTGTAAAGCCATATATTTTCCAACTCGTTTGGACCGCTGCCAAGGTATGTAATGTAGTCCTGTAGTGTTGACTGCCAGCTACCGCACATCTTTAAAGATTTGGGCTGGTTGCCCGGATCTCATTGAAGTCACTGATCTCGTCCGAATGCCCGTATGTTCTCGATTGAGTCCAGGATGTCTCGTTTGATGTGCCCGGATAACAACACTGGCATTTGGTTCAAGGTGACTTGAAGGCCGCCGACAACGTGTGCTAAAAACATTTCACGCTTAAAAAGAACGAAAAACGTTTGGGTTCTTAAGGCGCGTATAACACCGGTACCTTCGGTTTGAATACAGTGTACTGCCACGGAAGTCTGGCTCGGTGTTGTGTCGCAGCTATCACAGCAGGCTTTGTGCTTAGCCAAAAGGGCCAGTAGCGCTTCGAACTGGGGGGTGCAGATGTGATGTCGTAATTGATGATTGCTCGGAGAGAAAAAGAAGAATTCGAACCTGACGCTTACTGGTGACGAAGAGGGCAAAGCGCTACGATAGAGGTCGGTGGAGGGTCGTCTATCGTTGCCACACTCACCCCCTCGGGCAATATCGTAATATTTAAAGGGCCCCTAAACAACCCCTGCAAATAGATGGCTTGCACTGACGTCACTTAAACAGCCACGTTGAAACACCGACATGGTGAGAAGCGAACTTTGTGACGTCACGTTAGTGTTATCAGTAAATCGCATGCTGGTTCTTCGGCTGTTCATGCAGCGAGGCTGAGTAACGTTCCAACGACGTCGTTATCGCACTGAAGCAGGCTAATCGACGCGGGATTACACTGCCTTGACATCATATAAGCCGCCATGTTGCGGCCATGTTGTGCGTACACATGACGTCACGCGCAAGCTATCAATAGAAAGAACGAGCGCGTTATTCTCTTCTGGCTCTTCCCGTCTTTCCGGAACAGTTCTTGAGTTCGCGTGACGTCATGAGAAATTAAGCTCTCGAATGATCCATAAGCGAGTGATGTCAGTTGTGAATTGTTTCCCGCCCTGCTTTGACGTGCAGTCGTACCGTCGTTTTCCGTTTTATCGCATTACTATCGTGCGCGATCAACTGATTTCACCTCGTATTGTGCGTTTTCGACTGCGCAAGCGGAGATGACAGCGTGCAGCCGAAAAGCATGAAATCCCGACGGGCTCAACGCTTGGTGGTGACATACTCCCCGTGTTTTATGAAGAAATAGGTGGCAAGCAGCAGACAGCGCCTGTAGGCAGGCTATTGAAGGCGGGAAAGGAAACGCTCTCTCGTCTTTGAACTCGGAGTTGTTTAGCGGCCCTTTAACGGCTTTACACTAGGCAGGCACCGCCAGAAAGTGCGTTACAGTACGGACGGCTATAGGAGGTGAAAGGTAACGGTGGCGCCTTGTCAGGCGCGTGCATGGGTTAGCTATTCTTGCAATGCAATCTGGAACGCAGTAATCAGACGTACACGAGCTCCTTCGCTATTAAACAGCGCGAAACGGACCCAGAAAGAAGACGCAACCGCACAACATTCACGACTGCCAGCATCGCGAGATACAGACCTTGCGAAAAAATTGGCCGCGTATCTGCGTGCTTCGCTGCAAATGTCGACGAAAAACGATAGTCTTCTGTCGGCCGTTTCTGCGCCGTTTCAGCGCAGCCTAAGAAACACTAGCATTTTCGGCGCAGCCTAAGAAACACTAGGGTCTTTATAATTACGTATCTATGTATTTTCTAGTAAAGGAACACACCACCTAATAATCGAGTATTGATGTTCCGCCTCAGATATGCGTAATATCTGCTTTTTGATCGGCAATGTTCCCAAGTATGAACGCAGCTACCAGTTCAAGATGGCTGGGCGTTCAGCAAGTGCTTAAACATTGGTCGGGTGGATGACTCGTGTGACAGAGAGACAAACAGACAGACGGACCAAAATTTCTGCGTTTAAGTCCCCAAGAAAGACTATCGTCTTTAAAAATTCAACAAGCGCCAAACCTCGCCCAACAAGTCCTGCCTTCGACGACGTACCCAAGGTGTGTATTACTCGCGATTCAAAGCGCTGCACCGTTCTTTTTTTGGGGCGATAAAACGCTTAACGCTTCCGAAATGCCCCCCCCCCCCCCTTTCCCCCTTCCAAGGTCATGGATAGTAGTATACGCCGAAAGTGAGTCGTGACCGGCGGGGTCTTTCAAAACCGGAGGGCGAAAACGAGTCTGAGCGAAGCCATATCGTAGACGAACGAAGCAAGCGGAGGATTCTGCACGGGCGCTTCGGCGAACCTTTTAGCGGCCTGCCGCCGCCGCCGCCAGCCGGGCGCGGTTGCGTAGGCAATGAGGCAAGCTATGCGCTGAGCCTGAAATGTTGCGGCGGCGCCGAGCGCGTGCGTGCGACGGTGTGGCTTGTTCGTGAGCGAAAGAAACGGCCGAGACGACGACGACGAAGCGGTAAGAAAGAAATGAGGTGCTCATTCGGAGGAGAGAGAGGCGCATAGGCTTGCTTTAGCGGGATGTGCTTGTGCCTCTCAGCGCGAACGCGGTGGTGTACGTACATTGTACCGTTTTTGCGCGAATACAACATGATTCTCTGGAAGTCGTAAGAGCTACGTAGAGATACGTTTCATTACCGCTCCGTACGTGAGCAGCGACCGCAGTTGTACTAACGTGGGTAGCAGTAGCATCAGCAGTAGTGGTAATGGCATCGCGATGCAGTAGTGGCATCATCAGTAGCAGCGGTACCACTCTTCGTGTATGTCAATGCTGTGTTTCTATGTGTGCGCGTACATACATACATGCAAAATGGAAAAATTTCGAGCGGGGGTGCAACCCCCGCCCCTCTTCCCCCTTGCCCATGCCAGCGCTACAGAGAGGTTAGATAAACAGGAATAAAGTGCCTCAAACGAGGTCGCCGACGTTTGAATAGGTGCACCTATATGTTTGGCGAAAGCACCTCCTTATCCTTGGCACGCTATAGTTTTAAAAGGGTTAGTCGTTGAACACCCGCCATGGTGGTTCAGTGGTTATGGTGCTGGACTGCCGACCCGAAGGTCGTGAGATGGAATCCCGGCCACGTTTCGATGGAGGCGAAATGCTAGAGACCCGTATACCTACATTTAAGTGCACTTTAAAGAACACCAGATGGTCCAAAATTTCCGGAGCCCACCACTTCGGAGTCCCTCGTAATCATATCGTGGTTTTGGGACGTGAAACCCCAACAATTATATGTTACGTCTAGTTACTTCGTGTCGCTGTCGGTGCCTGTTATGACAGACGTCATACTCCCGACTGCCTGTGCAACATTCAGCTGCGTTGAACGTCGAACACATGTTCAAACAAGAACCGCAGTGAAAGGTCTCGGCGAAAGCGTCACTGAGATTGTGCGATTCGGGTTAAACGTGGCAACGCGAACGAAGGCTAGACTCTGGCTTCCCGGTCGGCACCCTACGCACCGCGATTCTCGTCTTTCTTCCGCGTCAAATCCAACGTCACGATTCCACGGGCGAGTACGTACATACATATGCGTTCGACGATTCGTCGTGGACCACGTGTCCAACACCAATCACGATCTACGACGAAGAGAGTGAATCGAAGGCTAGAGTGTCCCATTTACAGATCAGAAAGTTTGCCATTGCGCGTTTGTTATACGCTATGGTTAGGCGGTTGTGTTACCCGTAACGGTGGTCTAGTGGTAAGGATGCTCGACTGCTGTTCCGAAGGTCGCGGTATCGAATCCTGGTCGTGGCGGCCGCATTTTTGATGGAAGCGAAAATGCTTGAGGACCTTGCACTTAGATATAGGTGCACGTTAAAGAACCCCAGGTGGTCGACTTTCTCGGAGCCCTCCACTACGGCGTCACTCGTAATGATATCGTAGTTACGGGACGTTAAATACCAACAATTATTATTAGGCTGTTGTGTTTTGCGGTGCAACAACGGGGCCTTCTTGCGCTCAGGTCCTTGCTACTCTTTCTAATCAATGAGGAGAAATCGTTTAACATAACATGGAATGTCTCTGGAGCATCTTTCCCTATAGCGGAATTCCTTGTATGCTCAACGATTTCTCATCACATCAAGCCTCAATCTTTCCCTCAACTTCTAGATGGATGGAGAGGGCTGTACACTTTTCATCGGGCAGCGGCTCACGCCATCCGTAACTCATAATGAAGTACTAGCTGTATGAAGTGAAAGGATTTCATCCTTGCCTTGATTTCAGCCACCAATCAGATAACCTCCTCTTGGTTATGTCTACTTCTGTAAAGTCTATTTTGCTGTCACTCTCCCAAGCTCCAATGCTTCGAGAAATTCACCCCCATTGCCTTGGACTGTAGGGTGAAGTCCTTACAGGCCAAGGTAACGCCGTGTTCTGTCTTCTTTGGACTTCTGAACCATTGGCATAGCCAGAGAGAGGGTTCCTCCTCTCCTCCACCGTACGCATGCCTATGCTCTCACCGATCAAAACAGACAGGTAGTCGCGTTGCGTCCGCGACGATGCGGTATGCGCGTCGTAGCGGGCTTTTTCTGGGCTTGAAGCTGATTTACGGCGGAGCAACAACAAAGGCTTATGCGAACGGAACGAACATTAAACGGTCTCCCACACACACATCACGCTGTGGTTGCGTCGTTGCAACCTTTCTCTCTCTTTCTCTATCTGAGCGAGCACCGCCTTTTTTATGACCCCTTCTAAAGTCGGGAAGTTAAGCGCGCGCTTGCGCCTCTGCGAGAAAGAAAAAGAAAGTAAAAAAAAAGCACAATCTGGAGCCACGCGTGGTAAAGGTTATACGCATCGCGTCACGTGACCCTGACGCTGGGAGGTCTTCTCGGAAGCGCGCGGCGACTCGACTCGCGCGGCCAATGAACTTCGAGCCTTCCAGCCAGCGCGGAGCGGGGTATTCAATGTACGGATATGTGTATGAATAACCAGATTCTCTGAGATAGGCGTCGAATTCACGTTCTATGACATACATACGAACGTATGAATGTGTATGTGTTTATTATTTATGTGTGCATGTCCCCGTATGCGTGTGGGTTCTTGTATATATACGTTTTATGCTAACACTACACAATTATGTAAACTGCGTGCGCCGTAACATCTGTTGTACATATATGCTTGCATGCTCACGAAGCCATGTATATTGTGTGAAAATAATCTTTTCATAGGTGTGTCTATGTTAGTCCCTAGTAGCACGTGTTATGGACATACTGTGGACTTGGAAATATTTTGTAGAACTGTTTCATGTACATAGTGCTTATTCATTTGTATATGCTACTGTTCTTGTTGTGTAGACACTGTACCAAAGTGTTCGTAGCGCGCCCTACGGTGAAATAAACTTTTTCTAAACACATACATACATACATACATACATACATACATACATACATACATACATACATACATACATACATACATACATACATACATACATACATACATACATACATACATACATACATACATACATACATACATACATACATAAGGACAGATAGACACGCCCAAACAAATACAAGAAGAAATAGTGGGTCTCCTTGTGGCTAATCGCATCGATCATCGAGTAACAGAAAAAAAACATCAGATTTTAGATCTCTCAAGTGACATAAGGTGGCGAAGACATTCATTTGCCGTCATTGCACGTGTAAGAAGTCACCGGCAGTGTACTCATTTGTCCTTGTGATTGTTCTCCAACTTCTTATGCAGTTTTTTTGTTATTCTTCGAGTTTCCGCCACATATGTTACTACCGGCGGTATACAGTGGTTGTGTGCTTTCGCTCTTGGGGACAGCGGCAAATTGCCTGTCATGATTTGGGAATGTCTGCCGTAAGCGCTTCAGCACATCCTTATTTATCGCAGATAGCGGGAGCAATCGCATCTATACCCGAGTGTCGCTGACTCCCGATCTTGTAGATTTAGACACGTGAACACCTTTTGATAGCCACTTAGGAGACTGAAGGATTGGGCGTGTTGATACAGCATGAAACTTAGTTACGGCGGAACTGATTCACGGCTGAGGCTTTCCAAAGAAAAATTGGCCGCGTATCTGCGTGCTTCGCTGCAAATGTCGTCTAAAGACGATAGAAGAGGCGCTGCGTGAGATATGAACGCCATCTGGCAATACGTCGGGAAACGTGAATGCTGTGTTGCGGGCTGGTAGTCCCGGCGCACCAGCAGGCGAAGACCGGCGGTGACCAACGCGACCGGCGGGGACGCCAGCCAGCCCGAACACGCTGTTTGGCGCGAAGCGCCGAAGCAGAAGAAACGTCCGCACTCAACGAGTACTCTCCACACACTCTTTTATATTCACGTCATCTGGGTAAAGCAGGAATGCCAGAGCGGCGCCCCATGGCATTCGTACAGTGCAATATTGAACCGAAACCGAAACACAACAATGAGCTCGTGCAGAGCGCACGGAGGAAGCCAAGTTTCGGCGCAGTCGCATTTTCAGCGCAGCTTAAGAAATTAGGGTGTCTAGAATTACGTATCTATGTATTTTCTATTAAAGGAACACACCACCTAATACTTACCTAGTGATGTTGCGCCTCAGATATGCGTAATGTTTGCTTTTTGATCAACAATGTGCACAAGTATGAACCTAGTCAGCCGTTCACGATGGCTGGCCCTTGTACAAGTGGTTCAACTTTGGCCGAGTGGCTGAATCGAGGGACGTGCCGACAAACAGAAAGACAGACAGAAAGACAGACCAAAATTTCTGCGTTTAAGTTCCCCAAGAAAGACTATCGTCTTTAAAAGCTCACAGGGTCCCTCACGTACGCGCCTCAGTCGGCTCGAAGGCGGAAACCATCTTCTTCGTCTTTTCCTTCTGAGCCAATGTATTGAACCTCCCGCGCGACCCCCCCCCCCGAAAGCTTTCTCCAACTGACGTGGTTTTACGATGCCTCCAGGATCCGAGGCATTGTAAGCTTTCTGCACTTCACCTTGCTTTGCACTGCCTCCGGGATCGGCACACCTTCGACCAAGCAATGATGTCATGCGATGACGTCATTATGAAGTCACAGATTTTGGCGATCTGTGACGCCATGATGACGTCATATGGTGACGTCATCACCTGATGATTTTATGCATCACTCGTGTTGACACCGCCGACGCGGGACGTCAGTCAATTTTCGAGTTTGATGCGGTATCTGAGGCAGCGCTCTGTGTCTTCTGTCCCCTCTTGTCGTTTGCGCTGTTATACACTCTCAATAATTTTGAGCCAAGCCGAATTGAAATATGCTTTCACTAAAGCGAAGGCGGGAGTTGGTTTCGAGAGCGAAAGGAAGATCTCCCCGACTATGCGGCACATAGGCACGTGTATATATGCAACTCCGTGACGTGACGCGGAGAAGTGGTGACCGACTTCGTGAGGAGCGCGAAGCACCGCGGGCATGGTCACGCCGACGGGACGGCGTTTCACAGGCATGACGCCCGCGGCGGCAGTAGGCGAGTTGTTCCATGACACGACGAAGCCGTATACGCGCTGCACCACGTACGACCGTGACAAGGCAGAAAGACGGATGCGCACTCGCGCAGCTATAGGTGGCGCTGCGCGCGCTTTGAAACTATTCATGAATTTGCGCGACTATTATCGGTGAGTTAAACAGTTGGGTTAGTAGGTTTTAACTTGAATACATTTTACCAGCGAGAATAAAGATAGGGACGAAGAAAGATGCACATAGGACGATTGCTAGTCCTGTATATATGTCGGCGAAAACCTAGACGAGATAGATAGATAGATAGATAGATAGATAGATAGATAGATAGATAGATAGATAGATAGATAGATAGATAGATAGATAGATAGATAGAAAGAAAAAATGGGAGGGCGATTGATATCTTGCATACGCTGAAACGCTTCACTGTCGCTATCTTTTGGACACCACCGTTTCTGTGATGACGGTGTACTTCGGACATTCAGGGAGGTTATTGCTTCACCCTGGGTCAAACGAAGACGGTAAAATAATGAATTTTATTTTACGACGGTATTTATTTTCAATGTCTATAATGCTATACCACCGCTTTTGGTTCAAATCTTTCCCGCGTTCTCTCTGCGCTCGGAAGCTGAAAATAACCGCTCGCTTTATTATCACGTGGAGAGGGCCTTTCATTCATATTTTTTTAGGCTTCAAAGACTGACACATGATTCTTCCCCCTATGCTTCTTCTTTCCGCTGCGTTGTCGTGTTGATCCGACCGGGCCGTTTAATAGGAAGAAACACCGGTGGCTTTCTTCCTTATACGTGCGGTATACAAGCGTCGTCGACAACATGGCGGGGATGCGCATCGGGAAGTTCGCTTTTCACGAGTACAAGGACTAGTGACAGGGGATATCCGGTTGGAAGAAATGTTATATGTGAGGTATTCCAGCGAGCTGACTTTCGCAACGAACTTGGCTCCAAGTTTCTGATAGGTCCAATGAGTTAGAAAGAGTTTCAGCGCGGTTCAACGGGTTTCGCAACGTTAGAGGCAATTTCGCAGCGTTCAAGGTCGTTTCGGTGATCGTTCGATATAGCAACTACGCTATCCCGAGCGCGAAAGGGGGCTCGAAATGCGATTATGAAACTAGATTAAGGATATCCCTGCTGAAACGTTCCGTGCCCTTTTTCAATATGTCCATGTTTCCGCCAGATTATTAATGAAATATATGGCAAAAAATTACACCATCTCCCGCTAAAGGGGACCATGAGGCGATGCGAAGCCGGAGCACTTGCACGATCGCGTTCCGTTGGCGTTCGTTGGGCATGCTACCGACCTCGCGTCGTGGAACGCGAAGAGGGACGCTACGCGCGTCGTATTTTCCACCTAGCCTGGCCGTTTATTCTCACAGGGCGAGCGGGGAACGCGGTCGACAGGCGGGCGAGAGGGGGGCAGCGTGGGAGCGGAGAGAGAAGCGGAGGGGACGCGCATGCGCTCGAGCTCATCGCGGCGTTGCGCAGGAGAGAATTTCGGCATGTCTAGCCCGCGTTTCAGAGGAAGAGTGGAAAGGGGGAGGGGAGAGGGGGAGGGGAGAGGGGAGGGGAAGAGGGAAAGTGGAGAGGGTGAGTGGAGAGGGACAGTGGAGAGGGGAGGGGAGAGGGTGAGTGGAGAGGAGGTATGTGGAGAGGGTATGCGCATGCGCGGTAAGGGTGGTCACGCCGCACACCACCACCACCACCACCACCGGATTGAGCTCCGCCTTAAGATACTTCGCATCTAATATGTATACGGAAAGCAAGTGGATTCCAGGAAGCTTGGAATTATTGGAATGGCATACGGAACAATTCGGTATAGGGTAGTACTAAGTGACCTGCTTATTGTAGTTTTGCGACATTATAGTAACACGGCCAGTGCCTATTTGAAATATGCCATAACATATAAAGTCTTGCTACAGTTGGCACATACACAAAGAAAACTGCAGCGAGACTAGACGACCATCCTTAAAGGTACACTACCGAAAACACCAATATTACCACGAGAACACACTTGGTAAGCAAGAAAACGCACGGAAAGGAAATACGGGTGGCGACGCCACCTTGAAATTCTCGCCCCGAATACCGTGACGTATGATAGATTTGATGGCGGCTACTAGGTCGTACATAGTTCCTTATCGGGAAATATCAAGTGCACTGTCCTCAGAGCGGGCCATAGGGTTAAAATACCGAAATTCAGGAAACTTCATTGAGCCACTGCTGCCCGAAATACGAAAAATACACTTTGAAACCCAAGACGTCACCCGCGGAGATTTCGGCGCGAAATTTAAAAACGAAACTTTGATTTTCTCGTCTATTAATAAGTAAATGATGGCGAAATTAACAATATTGCAGTTCTCAGAGAACAATTTATCATTCTAAGCCGAGTCATTGTTTTATTCCAAGGTCCCTTTAAGGTGACTGTTTGGGCATGTTGGTAAGACGTCATCATCCCTGGTTTGAGGAAAGAATATTCCGTCACTGGTACATATCATTTTCTGCGTAGAAGGATTGAATTTTTAGCGATTCAAAATTCGAGCCTTCAAGTCGTGACAAAGGTTGATTTCTACATTGTAGTTGTGAGGCATATTTACATATTAATACGTAATTTATATTAAAGCTTTTTTTAACAAGAGCTGTAAAAAATCCACATCTTCTCGTTACTTTTCTGAAATTTCTCAGTGCAGTTAATGGGGGGTAAATGTAGAAGCACGTGATGCGGCGCTTATAGAAGGGCGTAACCGCACAAGATGCAGACAACCGAGTTCTAAATGCGTTACTCCATTTGCTGAGGGTATGTGGATCTTTGAGTCACGCTTAAGCTGTGCCGAGCAACCTACTTCAACCTCCCAAGTTTTATCGCGCGTTACTCTAGAATCTAACCGAATCATTCTTATGCTATATACTTATCAGAGCAAGCAGCTGTTGCTACATGTGCTTTACAGGTCCCGAAGGACGATGACAGTTGGGACGTTCTCGCCACAGCCTTCAGCGCCTACCATACCAATTCCTTTGCGCAGATACGACACCAGAGGTCAGCTGAGTTCAATTACCCGGTAAGCCACGCACGCATGCGATTCTTGCCCTGTTAGATCTCGTTGCGTCGTTTCTGCTCTAGTTCCCAAACTTTAGCAGGTGTAGTGGTTTTCGTGTCCCGTGATGCACCTCTTACATGATACCACGAAATGTAGCACACAAAAAAAAACAAAAACACGAACATCTTTGGAGCAGGGACAAGCCACCTTGTTCTGACAGGCCTCAAATCAAGGCCAGGCATTACCGACCTGAAGTATTATACCACGCCATTCGCATGTTTACGCGGTCACTGAAGTCGCGCATAAATAAGCGTGTAGCAGAAGAAAAAGAAAACATAGAGAAGAACAAGGTTGACACCCGAGACAAAACTTCAGCCGGTATATGGTAAAATCGTGCGGCTACATGTGTCACCAGTCACCCGAGCACGCACTTGTGTAGTACCGTATGTTCGCGGGTACAACCCGATCCCGTATGCGACCAGCAGTATGGTAATGTTCACCCGTGCTCACTCACCAATGTTTTTTTTTTTCTTTTTCGCGCTATGCGCTCACTAACGCTACTACTTTGGACAGCTTGTCCTGCTCTTGCAGAGCAGAAACGAGAAACGATGGCGTAGAGGTAGAGCATCAGCGTCGCATGCAAGAGGTCCTTGGTTCGAATTGAGCTGCCGCGTAATTCCCCATCGGATTAAAATAAAGAAGAAGAAATCCGCGTGTTGAGGGAATTGCATAAAGAGACCTATAGGGTGCGGTTTCATACCGGTGACCACAGCTGGTAATGCAGTCTCTCTCCAGACAAGGATTGGCCACCCTGGTGCAGCACTTGGTAACTATAGTTCCCATATGAATACACCGATTAACCCACAGACATCACTTGAGTATTATAATGGGGTTAGGTTTATAGGGCTACTAAGCGAGTTTAACGAAATGTAAAAAAAAAGAACAAGAAGAAGCAAATTTGCAACCAATAAACATAACATGCGTTGAGCAAGCTTACGGCTACACGTCAACTGTCAGCCGTTCGATCAAACGCTTGTATACCGGAAGTTCACGGGTACAACTCGGTCCTGTAATGTGATGGCCGGCTAGAGAGTTTGCCTGCGGCTGCGGGTCAAAACCGCAGCAGCGTACGAATAGCGAATATTGAAACGTAGTTGAATAAGAATCAGAGTGCCAGGAGCAAATCAAATCGAATGTTTAGTACTTCTTTCCGAAGAGATTTCGAAAGAAAAAAAGATAAAAGTTAAGATGTTCTCATCGTCAAAATGAAACATGGTAAAACAATGTGTCAATCTTAATATTCACAATGTTATCAGGTGTTGTTTCGCTGCAATGAACCTATATAGCGTTGTCCACTACGTGTCCAAATGGAGCAGTGATGGGTAGCCGGCTTTCTGGGGGCAAAGGAGGGCAAGAAACAGCTATTGAAACGCAACATCAGTGGTTCTCGGCTGCCGTTGCTGTCAAAAAACCTGCATGACCACAAACCATCACTTTAAAAGAATGACGGTACTGGTACGACTGAGTAGAAGTTTGGAGGTGACTTTGCTCCCCCTTCGATCTTTAGGGCCTGTGCGCACGCCTATGCTAGACCACGTGATATACAAATTGTCCCTTGTCCCCCCCCCCCCTCATCGCTTCCGCGCACAGATTCAATTCCTGCTCTCTATAAAACCGGGTCGAGTTACGTTCGCGAAAACACGGTATATGTGCCACCCCCGCTTGGTCGCACACAGGAGCGCCCCATAAGATCACCGCACTCCGCCGGACAAATTCGAGCGACGCGCTCCGCATCCCAGCCAGCGTTTCTTTTTTGCCTCAAAATCAAGCGACCCTGAACGGTCCCTCAGCTGTACCCTGCCGGGCTTCCATTAAAAGCCTGAAGTGGTGGTGCTGCGTTTTTTTGTAGCTTATTTATTTTTGTTTCCCGCGGAGGCACCACTCGTACCGGGCCGTCGTAAGTTTGCGCAGATCCCAGAAAATAAAAGAACAAGAACGCGTGTCTTCACCGCGAGGCCCAAAAAGGAATAGAAGCCAACTGGAGCGGCACTCCGTGGGCGAGCATTAAAGTGTTTACCACGGGTTCTTAAAAGTGGGTACGCCGGGGTAAAGATATCTAGGCTACCACGTACGGCGCGGAATCTCCAAGTTCCCAGGCATGCGCCGCATAGGAGGAACATGGTGCTGCGTACACCCGTATGCAAGTCCTCATACTGTATGCAGTAGTGTGAGTCGTGGGCGTGTATATATCTTGAGTGTGGGTTACGGTGCAGATAATGAAGAAGAAAGCGTCATACGAAAGAATCTCAACAGCTGTATTTCAAGTGCGAGAAAAGAAGTGCAGCACTATCAATATTGTGTGAAGCTGGAGTCTGCTGGATTAAGCGACTCTGTGAAAAACCGGTCAAATGTAACAAGAGGGATTTGTGGATAGCCTCGCATGTCTTGAGCTGATTATTTATGCAACACACTTACAGAGCCAATGACGAAAAGCGGCATAATATAGACAGAATGGTCGCTCGTTTATGCAGTGCACTTTTCCTTTCAGCGTTGTGAATATGAATACTAGTAACACATAGCTATTGATGAATATTGATCGTTACTGTTGGCTATCGCTGTTGCTATCGTCAGCACTACCACTAACTTGTCGTTCGCAACCGTTTTGTGGTACTGGCGTTACGTAAGGACACTGGTTCGCGCCCCTCTCCATCATATATACAGATTGAGGGCAGTCAACGATAGCCGCTGGCTATCGCTGTTGCCAACTACTGTTGGCTGCAATTCAAAGGCAACATTTCGCAGCGCTGGCGTCATTGGTGATGTCGCGTACTCTTTGCGTCTTATTTCTACGTTCACGATAGCCCATCATGATCATACAGCGGCTGGCTATCATTGATGCTGGCTGTTGCTGTGGCCAGCTATCGTTGGTGGTTTGACTGTAACACATAGATGTTCTAGGCTGATCTCATGGCCATTCTCTCTTAGCTATCACTGAACACGCACTACGATAAAGAAAACAAATATATATATATATATAAGGAGGATGATCAGTAGTTTCTATTAACGAACAACGTGCAGTCGCAGTGACCTTGCTTTCTACAACAACATCAACGTATAGCTGTAGTTTTTCTAATGACTTCTTGTTGCCTTCCATAGACTTCATGGCTTACTGGCGCTGCCAATTAAGAACTAGACGAAATGAAGAAAGAAAAAGACACGCAGGGTGTCTTTCTTTTGTCCTTTCGTTTAGTTCCTGGCAGCGCGAATAAGCCATGAAGTCGTACCAACTGGCCCCCGTAGCAGCTTTACTCTAATAGACTCCGAGTTTAGATGCACTTGAATGGCGTGTACTATTTTTTACAAGGGGAATGTACTTCAGTGTACGCTGCACAGTTTTACGACGAACGAATGTGGGTGTACCACTCGAAAAGAGCGAAGGGGAAGCCAGCCGTATGAAAAACCCAGTGTTGTACGGAAAGGCGTTCCAAGGAACGACGTTCCAGGAACTAGTTCCTTTTTGGAGGAACGGAGGAACGCCAGCGTTCCCTTGAGGATCGGTGGAACTGTAACGGTAACTCGTTACGTTTACGTAGGAACGGCATAGGGAACGGCGTTCCTTCTTGTTCCTCGGCATTGAACAGGCGCCCGCACACATCACATCATGCAGAACTGGGTGGATGGGCGACCACGTGAGGCGCAAGAATCTACCGTTCGCCTGTCACTTGACTGTGCTGTAGCCTGTATCCTGGTTTTCAGTTTAAGGCGCCCGCTGGGGGTAGAGTTACTGTATCTCTAGCTGGGGGCGCAGGGAAGCGCGCGATGTCAAGACCGACCACGCGCGGAGGAACAACAGATTTTTTTTCTTTTTGTCTGAGCCAGACTGACAGCCATCACGGGCCGTTCTGGAGTGTAGACACACCCTGGAGAACATTTACTTGACATTCGAGAATCATCGAACCCCATTGTAAGGCTGCCGCCAGGAAAGGGCACGCATTTTTTTTTACCTCGGTGACTTTTTTGTTCGGCAAACTCGAAAGTAGCTTAATAAGAACTTGTTGTTGGGCGAGTTGGTGAGCCGATCGAAAGTAGCTTTTGTGTGTGTGTGGGGGGGGGGGGGGGGGGGGGAGGGTAGGTGGGTGGAGGGGTGAAGGGGAGGATTGGGGAGGGGGGGGCTGCGTATTCGGGCGGTTCTGCTGCGCGTCCCCGTGGCCTTGTCCGCATAGGGAAAAGTGGGGGAGCCGACTTACCATAGTCGAGGTGCCTACGCGTGGTTCCGCGGAGTTTTCGAACGGCGCGAATCATCGTCGCGAATCTGGTGTTTGACAGGCATGGGACAGAGGAGCCAATCACAACGCCAGTGGCTGCAGAAAATGAGTGACGAACCGATGTGCTAACCGCCGAAATCCTGGGCGGTGACCTCTCACTGCTCATGAATGGTCTTCGGCCCCAACGTAACGGTGGCGAAGTTACACTTCGCTTCTACCCCTTGGCAGTGAGCGCCTTGCCGCGTGCAGCGCTCTCTTGCGACGTTTTATTGGTTTTATATTCGCGTGCTGCCGACTGCAAAGCTTCGGCTCAGTTCCTGGAAATGTTTCTCTCGTCGCATGATCTTTAGCGGCTGGCTCGATCGTCCCTTTAGTATCTCGTGCATGCCGCCGTCAGCTATCGACAAATCTATCGTCAGCTATCGACACCCGGTTGCGTGGATAGCGGGGAAGAGGACCGAAACGCAGTGGACGCGAGTACTGCTGTGACGCCTGTCCGGTGCCTTCGAGGGTTTTGTTTGGGCAGGCATTCCTTCAACATGCGAGCTATCTCCACTGCTATCGCTCTGTAACTTTTATTATAGTTCATTTCGACAGCCGCCGCACCGGTAACGTCTGTCATGCAATAAACAATACAAATATATGTAGACAGTCTATAGAGTGTCTAAAAATGGGTTTAGACAACTCTCTAAACACACTTTTGTAAGGGGTACACCCAGCGCTACATTCTTGTTGCTCCCGCTGAGCCTGCCCTCGCCCTTATGACCACGACTGACTTGTCCCTATTTGCGTACAACACGGCAGTACCCTGAAGCACTTGATGGAATGGCTCTTCAACATTGCCAACGAACAACGAAGTGCTGGCAAGAAAACAGGTTCCTCAGTCGGATACCAACATCGAGATGCAACTCTTGCTGAGTGCGAACAAGGGACTTTACTAAGTTGCGAGTAGGCATCCTAAAGATTATTTTCTACTCACACTGCGATAGTGAATCAGCTCTCATTAAAGCCTATGTATTGCTCTTTTCGATGTGGTTTCCTGTGCAAGAAACTTACTTATATTTGTGCATTTGTGGGAATTTTTGTTTGAATATCTGAAGCGCAGTATTCTGACGGCGCATTTGAAGACTGACGTGAAAAGTGCCCCATGTGTTCTACTTGTAATAGATGAGTACGAAAGTTGCCGTTAGACATGTCTGTAATATGGCGGGGGGTCTCTAAAAGAATTTGTCTAGGAACGTTTCTTTAGATTCATTTTATCTACATATAACCTACAGCCGGCGATGTCAAATTCGTAAAATATATGTTTCTCAATATTAGCTTTAAATTGCTACCTTTTTTTGCCTCAGGGTTATTCGGCACTATATTTTGATTAAAAATTCAAATGTAACGTTAATGTAACGACACGTTCCAATTTTTGAAATGTAACTGGAACGAGTTCCTGTCACGCTAAAGGAACTTGTAACGGGAACTCGTTGCAATATTGGGAAGGAACGAGGAACGAGCTTTCGTTCCTGTTTTAGAGGAACGTGTACAACATTGGAAAAACCTTGTCCTCAATTGGCAGCTCGGGTGCGTCATTGTGTATGTATACTCGTATACGTACACAATGTGGAGTAATTTCTCCGCTGTACAGTGAAGGAAGGTAGGAGTGCGAAAAGGAGGCATTTGTAAGAAGAAGAAGAAGAAGAAGAAGAAAAACTAAGATCGCCGCTATTATGTCGGGAAGGGACAATATTTTGCTGCACGAAAGCACTTATTACCGTATGTATGCGCGGGTATTATGCCAAGTTCTATGGCGAGCAATGCGCGTTGCGAATTTTCCCAAAAAGGTGCACGCGGGCTCCGAATAGTAGTAAGGGACGACGTCAACATCTACCCAGAAAAAGAAATTGAAATAAAAGGAGGGTTGAGAAGAGGAATGTAAAGCGTTTCAAAATGGCAGCAAAGAAACGAAATAAAGATTAAATAAGGGAAAAGGAACCCTGATATGTAAAGCTTTTCAAAATGGCCAAATAGATAATAATAAAGAAAGAAGTGAAAAAAAAAGCCTGAGGAAATGAGACACCAGGGAGCAACCTCTCATCGTTCCAACTCCTGAAGCGTGTCTTGTAGAGAAGGCCTGCGGATACTGCGAACGTACAGTGTTTTTATCTTTATTTTGCACGTATTCCTTTATAATCTACCTGGCGGTAGCGAGTCGGCGTTACGCCTTGTTGGCTATGCGGGTAGCCGCGCGTCCCAAATGCACTCCATGTAACCTTCTCGTGTAGCGCTCACAAAAAAAAAAGAAAAAAAAAAAGAACGCCAAAATGGTGTTTCTTGTTCGTTATTATTTTTACGGATGAAATATACTTGACAGCGAAGGTTACGGGAACGAAGTGACGCTGTGGTACGCGGAGCGCGACACTCGCTGAGTTGGGGTGCCGAATTAATTCGAGACGCGGTGAAGATTTGACCCCTCATCTACTCGCGCGTACGATTGCACGAGGAGATGCGAGGTACCTGCTAAAAAAGCTTCGTCAGAGAATCTCTGTTCGGGGAACTTAAATATTCGCTGAGTTCGCCTGCCTCGTGGCTCAGCTGGGGCGTTAAGCTGTTCGCTGTTGAGTACGAGGACGCGGGTTCGATACACGGTCAATCAAGGCGGCCTCACTTCAATGGAGGCAAAACGCTAGAGGCCCTTGTGCTGATATTTAGGTGTATTTTAAAGAGCCTTCGATTGGGTGGTTGAAATTTCTTAAGCCCTCCGCTACGGCGCGCCTCACGGTCATATGGGTGTTTTGGCGCGTGAAAGCCTACATATTATATTACTTCATGCATAGGTACAGCTTACACATACATACATACATGCATACATACGTACGTACGTACGTACATACATACATACATACATACATACATACATACATACATACATACATACATACATACATACATACATACATACATACATACATACCATTGGCATAGCCAGGGGGTTTAGGGTTCAAATTCCCCTCGCCCCCCTGAAATTTTCAGTTTTCCATGTGTATGTATCACGCCCTCATGCGAACACACGCACGAACGTGCATAAAAGTAGGTGAAACTCCCCCCCTCCCCCGAAAAAACGCTTGCTACGTCCCTGATAAATACATATACACACATACATACAGACACACAGATGCTCCCCCACGCACAAACACACGCACGTACAGACAGACAGACGGACAGACAGGTACACACGCACAGACACGCAAGCCGAGTATACACACGCGGATTGACTCCCTCGCACACACACACACACACACACACACACACACACACACACACACACACACACACACACACACACACACACACACACACACACACACACACACACACACACACACACACACACACACGTAAGAAAAGAAGGAGGAGTCGCGAATAGCAGGAAATATACGGCGGATGATGATAATAAACGAGCGAGCTGCGGGGCACCCGCGAAGTGCCGTTTCGCAAGGTCACTTAGCAATTCCAGCAGCGCCGGCGAGCCGAGAAATGCAGGTCGGCATGGAGGAAACAAACGCTCGCTCGCCAGTCCATCGCGCCCTCGCAAATACAGAGCAAGAGATTAGCGAACACTGTACAACGAGCATACAGCTTTTGCGAGGAGCTTCCATCCCTACCCCGCAGCCTCTACAGCCTTTGTCTTCGCAGTTCTGAGAAGCCTAGTGTAGCATGGGCAGCGGTGTTGGCGCTTAACGTTCCTATAAAGCGGCACGCGGAGATTACGCGGGCGCGGACCGTCTGGCGATGTGCCCGTAATTTCTCCTTATTGGGGCGCGTGCCTGGGATGTTGAGTGTTTATACATACAGCCGACCGGACGCCACCGTGGCACACTTATACAAGGAGCGCGTTGTGGTTTCTTTTCTTTACGAGTAGCTGTTTTTTTTATCCCGGACACTATAGAAGAGTGAACGTTGCTGGAAATGGAAACTGGAAATGCGCTCGGCACCACCCTCGCGAAACGGTCACGTGGTCCGATTGACCCATGAGAAACCGCAGCAACGCCCATGTACTACCTTATGATGCGTGGGCTTGGCCGTAGTCTCGAGAGATGGCGGGTCGTTGTCCTTCAATGGAAGTTTAACGCATATATTTAAAGAAGACAGAAGTTCAGGGGAGTATGGTGGCTTGTCTGAGTATGGAGACTTGTCTAGTGGATAAATGGACAGCTGCTACCTTTACGAAGGCAAGACAGAAATTCTTCCGAAATGGGCTTTCCCGATAACATCTTATCATGACCGCGTAGTTCCAAGTCGTACCTTGGCACTTTACGCATGCGCGGAATGTGTGTCTTTTTCTGTGTACGTTTCTGTGAATGTCAATAAACAGATGGTAGTTTGGCGCTTCACTTTCTTCTCCTTTCTATCCCCCCTTTCACGAGATGTATTCTGCCTCACAATTAAGTATACCTAACCGGTATGTACGCACACATACACACACATACGCATGAACATGCATAAACGGGGATCGAATGAACCCCCCCCCCCCCCTTAATTCAGTTTCTGGGTTCGCCCATGCATAAGTGTTCAAAGATTTCACTTCGGGTGCAGTCGACGTGAAATATTTGACCGAGAAATGCTTTAAGAATCGAAAGATGGTGCGGTGAGGTTTAGTAGGAGAGCCGAGTGGGTTTCCAGACCACTGCGACGAAGACACGCTCTGTCGTCGCGGCCTGTACTGTGGCCATGCGCGAAGAGAGCTCGTGGCGCCTCCTGTGCCCGTAACACGAGTGGAAACAACAATGTATATACACGCGTCTTTTGTCGCGTCGACAAAACGCGGCGCGGCGTGGAATCTGGGTGACCAGTGTATGCGGGACAGCTAGCTCCCTCTTCGCGGTTGTTGGGCTGCGAGCCAGCCAAGCGGAACCGGATCGAATTCCGCCTGCTGATCAGTTGGAAAGAAAGAAAGAAAGAAAGAAAGAAAGAAAGAAAGAAAGAAAGAAAGAAAGAAAGAAAGAAAGAAAGAAAGAAAGAAAGAAAGAAAGAAAGAAAGAAAGAAAGAAAGAAAGAAAGAAAGAAAGAAAGAAAAAATGCCGTTGGGAGTTCTCCAGCTGTGACGACATCCGCTCCGCGCACATAGTAGGAACGGTTGCACGTATGACCCGCGACTTTTTCTGTAAAACGTTCTCGTGGCTGTTTGTTTCTTCGTAGAAGAAACTAGGCGCATGCGCAGATCCACCTAGGATCTCCTGACTCTTCCTTCAAATTTGTACTCTTCGCGCCTGCCTACAGCAGCACGTGACAACTCAGAGCCTGCACTTTTAAAAAGGAAAAAGAAAGAAGGGATTAGCTGTTACTCTGTTTGGCGAGTCCTTACTTTTCACGTACACCTCTCTTTAAAGATGCACTTTACGTCTGCTTCGAAGAGTCGCGCCTCCCACGACTCCCCGAAGGGAGTATAGTGCCCTCTAAAAAAGGTTTATATATGTGAAAAGCCAGGACTGCCCAAAAAGAGTAACCGGTAGTCTTCATTTTCTTAGAGTGTATTGTGCTCAGTGTATATCACTCCATTCTTGATTTTACCCTTTTGAAGTAGCATGCTAGACGTACCACCGGGCAAAGCTTTCTCTCTCTCTCTCTCTCTCTCTCTAGCTCACTCTCCAAAGGAATCAAGATATCAAACTTTATGCGATTGCTAAGTGACATAGTGATACACTCTATCATGCGTAGAATGTGTCACAACGCTCTGTATGCATAGGAGAGTTCCAGATCGAAAGTGGACCGAGCTTAATGACCCGTGAAGCCCACAATAGATTCCAGGCAGACAAATAAAGCTACAAGAAGAACCGACGGTACTAAAGCCGATGACCAGACGAAAGGAAAACAAAGTGCACCGAACAGCCTGACCACGCGAGCGGACGCTTGACGGAGAGTGAAACAATGAGGTGACGGCGTTGTCTCGCTAGATCCGTGCAGTGCGGCGGGAACCACGACCCGCGGTCAACCAGTCGGAGAAGCGAACGCGGCGATACGTTTCGTACCTCTTCAAAGCTGTAAGCAGAGGGCCTTGTGAAAAATAGGCAGTTACATTGCAAACATGAGCGAATGACGTTTCGAAAGCCTCTAGAATAATCTCTCTTGAAGCGTTTTCAAAGAAATAAAGCGAATTTGCATTTGGCACAGTGCGCGAACAGCTTTCACTCAAAGCTTGACTCGTTCCAACCCTCCACGGTGGTCTAGTGGATATGGTGCTCGACTGCTGACCCGAAAGCCGCGGGATCGAATCCTGGCTGCGGTGACCGCATTTCCATGGAGGCAAAATGCTAGATACCCGTGTACTAAGCGATGCCAGTGCAAGTTAGCGACCCCCAAGTGGTAGACATTTCCGGAGCCCTCCACTACGGTGTCTCTTATAATCATATTGTGGTTCTGGGTCGTAAAACTCCACAAATTATTATAATTGTTACTGGTCCTGCTGAGTTCCAAATACCGAAGGGCAGCTGGTTCTTATGCTGTGCTAGAGTCAATATTGGCACAGGAGCTGATTTTCACATTTTACGTCGTAACAGCTATTTGACATTAGAGCTACCTGCTTTGGCTATTGAGATGTCCAATATCGCGATTATTCGAAGTATGCTCTTAAGGGTTATATCACAAAAACTTAACCGCCGTGGTAGTTAAGCTGTTATGGTGTTGCGCAGCTAAGCTCGAGGGCGTGGGGTCGATATCCGGCGGCCGAATTGCGATGGGTGGCCAAATGCAAAAAAAAAAAAAACGCCCGTGTACTTCGATTTAGGCCGGTGACGTTAAAGAACCCCAGGTGGTCAATATTAACCCGAAGTTCCCCACTACAACACGTTTCATTATTATGTTGTAATTATGGAAGGTAAAACCCCGAAGTTAATTCGTGATAACATTTTCTTTGCGAATACAGGGCATGGAACGCTTTTGGTCTTGTGAGAACCTTCTCGTAAGCTATACTCAGAGGACCTTTGTCATGATGACAACCAGCGCATAAAGACGAGGGGCGTTATGAAAAAATACACGAGACAGGCGCTGCCTGTCATAGCAGTATGTTACATATGATTACACTAAAATATAAAGCGTGCAAGCGGCTGGAGAGCGGCAGTAGATATTTGGGGCACCATTCATTATATCTGTAAAATTATTTGTGCAGCTATAACTTATGACGTCCACATTAGCCGAATACATATACAGCAATCATCCACATGTATACTTATATAAAATTAGGTATATAAAGCCATATATGGCTTGTACCCATATAGGTTTCATCCATATATGGTCATCAGCAATTGGACATATCAGGCGATATATGGCAGCTAGCCATATATGGCCATATATGCCAAATTCCTGATATAGTCATATATTACATTTTTTGTATAGGTCCATATATGACATTTCTGTAAGGGCTGTGTCGTTTTCATCCCGTCCCTCGTATTTATGCGCTGTTTGTCATCACGAATTCGTACCAAGTCGCCCAACTAACCACTTTACGCAGGATTTTTTTTTTGTCACGTGTGTATTCACATTTAGTTTTTATTCGCGAATAACCAGTTCTGTTGCTGAGGCATCGCACGAGCCAATAAGAAGAAAGCAAAAGCAAAGACCCTTGCACGTGCTTCCGCACTGGTATTCAGCGCTGGCAGCCCGGAAGACCACGAAAGCAGAATGGTCTCTGCAGACGCCAGCAAAACGCGGCCCTCTCACTGCGCACGACGGCAGCAACCCCATCACGCCTCGCGAATGCCTTCCACAATGTTGCACAGTTTCTGGGAGACGGCACGTAGCAAGGTGACCCGGAGTCGCAAGACAGTAACGTTCCCTGAGGCTCCGTTTGCAGCCGCAATGTTCCGTAATAGCAGCCCCATATCCGTGGCGAGACGGGCAAGGGTTAGAGGGCAGCGGCCTTTTTTACACAAGTGTCCGCCATTGTCTTCCTCGGCGCCGGTGCGTGTGTAACGCTCTTCGAACCGTTGCCGCGATGCGTATCGATCTAAAAACAGTGCCGGACTGTAATTGCCCCTGCGGCCCGCTTTCACCGGTGCGTGCGCTAGGGAAAGGATCGGATTTCAGGGCATGACGTACGGATCGGTCACGTGAGCAGTAGCCATCGAATGGAGGGATACGTAGCAGACGTCGGAATGAAGGTGGACTTGTTTCTTTGCTAGGTCGCAACAACCGAAAGGCTATGCACAGTTGGTACAGATATGCACCTTGCCAACGAAGGCCCCCTGGGTGTCGCCATAATCCTCTCTGGGCTGTTGTTAATATGCGTGACTGCCACAAAAATGTACTGCCGAGGCTGTGATGTCAGCTTTTGTACTCTCGTGCAGCAGTCCAGAAAGGAGGTTATATCCTTCTCTCCGTTCAAAAGGTATATATACAGGCGACGGATCACTTCTGTCACTGAATCGTTGCAACGACCGAAAGTCTAAAAAAATGGCGCAAATCCATAGGAGACATGCCCCTTTCATGCCTATTTCTTCTGCTTGACATATTGGTCTGTGACATATTAGTCTGTGACGATGACATCGGAGTCGGCGGAGAACTTCTGTCCACATCGCTCTAACTCCCCAACGGCGTTATGAAAGAGATACTTGGCCGGCTTATTCTAGTTTATACCTAGCTCCTTCCTTACGTTAATACGAAACAGCGTTGACATAGTGGTCACAGTCTGTTGCTTTTGCTCCGAGAAACCTAACTTCTACGCTGTGTGCCGCTTGTAACAACAATCTCTGTCCGGTTTCTGCAAAAGTGAGTCAGCTACTGTAAGTCATCTATGCACTTTTCGATTGAGAGAGACTAAAAGAAGCATCGAATGATGGTCGATATAGAGATGTAATCGACTACACGCACTGGATTAGACCACGCGTCGGGTAAACTAATTCAAGTCAAACAAGCGCCAGCGCTACCTTTTAAGTTCATAACAGTGAATAACCCAGTCACCCGTTGAGACAGCACGCCTTTCATTTCCATAGTTCCGCAATTCCGTGATGCCAGAGCCTAAAATATTCACGCGTGAACTTTTCACGTGGAAACAGGACGCTGACGAGCGCGTGACTTCACCCGCTGCATTCATCAGCTCACCCCGGGAATCCGTTCGGGCTGCCACCAGCCGGGCGGATGTGACCCAAAACCTTTGTGTGCACTGCGGGCTTCCGCACTATTACGTCACGGCTCATGCCGAGACCCCGCGTTCGTGAATCGATGACGTCAGTGTCTGGCGTAAAAAGATGTAGAATTGAGAAGAATCCCACCGCATAAGTCGAGCCGCGCATTCATAAATATGGCGCACGAAGAAGACTGCATATGCGGTTCTGTCGCGCGGCTGTCAGTCACGCGTCCGAGCGCGCATGGGTATTCTGCTGGGTATTCTGCATGATAATCTGCTGCGTCCTATACTTCGTGTTCTGCTGCGTTGTCTTCTGTTAATTATACTGACGATGATAATGATAATGAATATGATGGTGATGGGGGTGTACCATCAATATGGATCATCCACGCTTTCGGAGATTGGCCCAGAATTGGACATCTGAACATTTATATACTACTTTGAAGTATACATAACGATGAAAAAAAAGAAAGGAAAAGATAATGTGTAAAGATAAACTGAAAACATCCCTTATGTATGGTCGTTCGTGTGCTTGTATGTGTGCGTGTGTATATACACATGCAAAAGTGAAAAATTTTGGGTGGGGAGTGGTTCATTTCCTCTTCCCTGGCAATTCCCCCCCCCCCCTTTCATTTGCTACGTCAATGATTAAGGTGCATTATCTGATGCGCGGTTATGTCGCGTCAGCTGATGCGTCTTTTTCGTCATCGTCTGATGAAGACAAGTCCTTTTTGTCAAAATATAGCCGCTAGGGCGAGACCTCCATTGTAAGGGCACTGTCACAGTTCTGCAGGTAGCCTGTGTCATGTTTTCAAATGCAATCAACTGCATTTCTTCTCTGTGATGTCCTCATTCCTTATAGTTACGCTGACAAGTTCGGTCTTGCGTTGAATCTAGGCTGCAACGTCCACGACAACAAACAAACAAACACAAGTAATCAAGTATGCAGGCAAGCAAACAAAGTGAACAAGCACGCAAACAAACAATTGAACAAGCATCCAAACAAACAATTAAACAAACAAACAAACAAACAAACAAACAAACAAACAAACAAACAAACAAACAAACAAGTAAACAAAAAAGACAAGTAAACAAGCCAGCAAGCAAACAAACAAAGTAATGACGCAGACACTTCTGGGAAGCAAATTGGTACCAAATTTCAGTCAATAAGGGAAGCGGAAGTCAGGGAATTTCGCGGATCCGACCTCAATATCGGGGTAAAAAGCGTGGCTTCCAAGATCACCGCCGGTGAAGCGTGCGCAGCCAAGGGAAGACCGGTTGAGGCTCCAGAATCGAGTACAACCTCGGGGCTTATACGCACAATAATGGCTGGGCGGAGCGTACAATTACAACGACGACGTCGTGCGGTGTGCATAGAGGAGTTTCGAATACATGCGCACGCGAGCATCTTGTTCGCACTCATTCTTAGACATAAAAAAAAAATCTCTTAAAGGAGTTAATAGAAGTAGGGCACGAGCACTGCGTAAAAGTGCGCCTTCGGGCGACTTCTTGCGGTGGCAAATTCGCGCTATTCATGCGAAACCTCTACGCACGGTGCCGCTAGTACCGTGCAGCAACCTCGAAGCGATGGAGCGTGCAAATAAGACGGCTACTGTTCCGCGCAAGAAACTAGTGCTATGCGGAATATCGGCAGTGCTTTCCTGCTCTGTGTTCGGTGCAGTTTCAAACAGTCACTGATACCGAAGCTATACAGTGCGCTGCAACGTTAAATACTGCGCGATAGAAAGTAGTACCGTACATCAACATGTGCTGTTGTTGACGATACTCATCTCAGTTGAGACTAGTCACCGATGCCAAATCTATTTATTCAGCATGAAGATTTTGATGCAAGAAAGTTTAGTTTTATAACAGACGCGCTCAGGAAGTTGTCTTCATTGAATGTAATTGAATTTCGCTCCTCACACGTTGAAGCATCGCCGGTTCTTTGCCACATAAGGAAGGGAACAGACGACCCATACGAATGCCCGCTCATATATGTGGAGGTACAATGTGTGATGTCACACGTGTCCTTATAAGGACACGTCCTGATAAGAACACGAGTCGCGAACTTCACGTTATCGTAGGTAGACGATAGGCGATCATCATTTGTTCGAGGCGCTCGTCTTGCAGCACCGTCCGTTCCCAAAGTTCCGAAGTTGACAGAACAGGTGACTGCGGAGGAACACAATGGGCTCTCACTGGTATAGGCGCGCGCACGGTGGAAGGGTGAGGTGGAAGGCGTCACACCCTCTCCCCCCCCCCCTTCCCTTCACTTATGAGAGGGCTCAATATCTGCCCCAGAGTTTTACTCACTAAGAACTGTCGCGTCATTGTTTTAAAGAGCAGTGCTACGGCCGCGCACATTTTTGATGATAATGACGGCAGAAGGCCCCTGATGTTGCATTCGAAGGACTGTTTGCTTGTCAACTTTACTCCCGGAAAGGCACGAACCAAAGGCAGGCCATTATGAGAATCATGTCACCGCTTCATTTTCCTTTTTTCATCCAGTCTATTGTGAAGCATGCAGGTTGTCTTTTGGAATCGACCTACGGGAGGTGGTCCGGGAGGGGGGGGGGAGGGGCGCTGCGATAAATCTCCCCCTCTGCCATTTAATGGGGGAGCTCTGTGCGCACTGGCCTCAACACTACTTTATACGAGCTGCTAGCTACCGGACTACGATGCACGCATTTGGGTTGCCTGTATCGCGTGTCGTGTGGTGTTTCCGCTTTCCCGCCAAAACCAAAGGCGGATTCACGGCCTGGTCCCGGTGTGTGTACCCTTTAGGAAGCGGCAATTACGCTCAGCCACTCGTCATTAGGGCCACTCAATGCGCGCGTGTCCCGTTTCCTGAGCGACCGCTCGCTGCGGGGAGGCCTCGGGGTACGGAAAGACGCATACGATCGGGCGTTTGCTTTGTTAGGCCTACACATTAAAAGAAGCGCAGAAGTGGCGTCGTCTGCCTTTCCTTCGTCAGGCTTAAGGAACGAACGAAAGAAATAAGACGTCTGCCTTTTCTTCGTTAGGCTTAAGGAACGAAAGAAACACTGAAGTGACACGTTTGCTTTTTGTTTGTTAGGCCTAAGGAACGAAATAAAGACAGAAATGACACGTCTGCCTTTTCTTCGTTAGGCTTAAGGAACGAAAGAAGCACGTAAAGGGCACGTCTGCATTTTCTTTGATAGGCTTAAGGGACAAAAAGAAAAGAAAAAACGGAAATGGCGCGTTTGCTTCTTCTTCGTTAGGCCTAAGGAACGAAAGAAAGGCAGAAATGACACGTCTGCTCGCCAAAGTTGCAGAAGTCAAAACGTACGTGAAGACGAGGGATACGGCTCTTACGCGAAGGGCGTCATTCATGTTATAGGAAAGAGCCGAGGTTTGTAATTGTAATGCTGGCTTGGAAGTCGGCGCTTAAGCACTGGGCTAAACTGGCACCTTGGAAGACGACACTGGGAATTAAGAAAAAGCATCCCTGCGGAAATATCTGGGACAAACGCTCCTCCGAGTAGGGCGAAGTTATAACGGCGCACGCGCTTCCTGCGGCAGTTAGTATTCATTGAAGTCCCTGCGCAAACAAGCAAGTGGATCGGTTAAGGAAACAGGAACATCCTTCGGAGACGAGCAATTGACGCGAGGCCTACGATCGCGCCGCGGGCAACATAAGCGTGTCTCTTGGTATAACCAAGCTCCTGACGTAGTTCTGTTAAATCAAGCAGGGACGAGGAAAAAAGGAAATGCCTATTTGATGGTAATATCTTCGGAGCAGTGGTCTATTCAATATGGGTCGTCGAAGCCACGCTTCAAGTAATAAAGGCGCCCCCTTATACTGCGGTGTATTCTTAGAAAAGGACGATTCACTTGAAGCAACACTGCAATGGGCAAGTAAACTAAACGCTGTAAGTTTATTTATTCAATATCTAAGTCATCCTTCATTTGAAGCCGGCAGCTGTGCCCAAAGCACATGGACGAAGCCAACGTCCCTTTTTCGAATTATTGGTTCCAAAAGAAAACTGCCTTTCCTCCGTTAAATAAAAACGATGATTAAGTTTCGGAGTCTTATATGTCAAAGCTGCGATGCGATTACGAGACCCACCGATGTGGATGATTCCGGGTTAATTTTGCCTATCCAGGCTTTCATTAAGGTGCATCTAACTCAGTGTGCTCGAACGCCTTTTGTTTGTTTCTTTCTTTCTTTCTTTCTTTCTTTCTTTCTTTCTTTCTTTCTTTCTTTCTTTCTTTCTTTCTTTCTTTCTTTCTTTCTTTCTTTCTTTCTTTCTTTCTTTCTTTCTTTCTTTCTTTCTTTCTGTTTTTTTTGAAGACAGTGTCTTTGCATCTTACGCCAGCTTTCCGAGCGACATTTTCTGAATAAATGCAACGCGCCTCAAGTAGAGGCCTTAGTTGGTTTAGCTTGGCACTTGTTTTGAGTGAACTATTTCTAGGTCAGAGAAACAAGCGTCTCAGGGATAAGTTCGCACGTTCCAATGTTTTCAAAATCTTCAGGTTTGCCGATGATCTCTTAGTAATTGCTGAAAAAAGTTGTACTGGGACTAAACTTGATGTAGACATCACTTTGACTGCATTTAGGCAGACACTCGCACAGTTGCAAGTGAGCAACGAACTTCCGTTAAGCGGGTTCATTAAGTTTTTAGACCTATGCATCACCTTTCGTAATAACCAGACTTGCTGGGGTTATCAACCAAGAAGTAACATACCAATTTTACCCAACGGGTCGGCTCATTCCAAACTCGTAAAAAGAAGCATCACTAACATGTGCTTAAATAATGCACTTGAAAAATCGTGCCCTCATCTTGTACACCAATGCTTTTTTTTTAGAACAAGTAGGTCATCTACAGGGGTCAAGCTACCCCGAACACGGGTAAGTGTCGATATCCGAGGTGCTAGTAAAAAGAATAGGGAAGCCATCTTGTTGTCAACAGAACAACGATAAGTTTAACAGGAACGTGAAGGTATACCGGTCATTCCACATATTCATCGCATTTCGCACAGTCTTAAGACCCGCCACGGTGGTCTAGTGCAGGGGCGTAGCCAAGGCGGGGTTGGGGGGGGGGTTCAACCCCCCCCCCCCACGAAATTTTTCAGTTTTGCTTGCTTATATATACACGCACACATACAAACGCACGCACGAACATACATAAAGTATGGTTGAACCCTCCCTCCCCCCCCCCCCCAAAAAAAAAAAGAAAAATCTGGCTACGCCCCTGGTCTAGTGGTTATGGTGCTCGGCTGCTGACTCGCAGGTCGCGGGATCGAATCCCAGCCGCGACGGCCGCATTTTCGATGGAGGCGAAAATGCTTGAGGCCCGTGTACTTAGATTTAGGTGCACGTTAAAGAACACCTGGTGGTAAAAATTTCTGGAGCCCTCGACTACGGCGTCTCTCATAATCAAATCGCGGTTTTGGGACGTTAAACCCCAACAATTACTATTATTATTACAATCTTAAGAAAGCTGCTTGGAAGGCCAGTGTGAGCGTCGTATTTTCCGCTCCGCAAAAATTGTCCAGGCTGTGCAAATTGACAGAGCCTTGCTCCAGCAGGCCGCCCGTCTGCGACGCGAACCATAAAGTAACGTTCTTCCAGTGCCAAAATGGCGTACTTTACAGCATTCCACTTTCTTGTGGAAAGGTTATACATAGGGCAAACTGGGCGATGCCTTAACGAGCACCTAAGAGAACACAGCAATAATATCAAGAACGGTTCTAACAGTCGTCTCGCAACACCTTGCCTATAAAATGCTCGTGCACCCCGAAATTTGATCAGCGCACCGTCATATCCCACAACCATAATAAACCGACGAGACTCATAGTAGAAGTCAAATCGATTTGGGAACGCGCAGAATCATGTAGCTTCATCGTCATTATCTAACAAAGAGATACAGTTTTCGAGTGCTCAGTAATTTGTAATGCGCAGGCCCTGTGTCACGTGCTTCAACGTATACTCGTGACGCTCACCTCTTTTTCTAATAAACAAGTTGAAAGTTACGCTGTGTGTACCTTCTCTTCTCTCTGCGCGTCTTCAACACTCTAAGAACTGTGACTCTTTTTTTATACACGTAAGAGTCATACGTGTAGCACTCCCTTCAGAGAGGCACGTTGACCCTCTTTAGGAGAGTCGTGGAACGCACTACTCTCCAAAAGAGAGTCAATGCAAGACTCTCCTAAAGAGCGTCAACTTGCTTCTCTAAGGGGAGTGCTACACATGTGAGTCTTAGATGTTTAAAAAGAGAGTCAAAGGAAGAAGAAGAAGAAGAACAAAACTTTATTTGCGAAGACTTCGTTGCCTCGAAAACAAGGCAACGCTGTGTGGTCGGGCCCCTATTCCAAGGCACCGCTGGCCCTCGCCATCCTTTCGGCCCTCAGGACCAGCCTGAGCTGGTCCCCGAGGGCAGGGCTGGACAGCAATGCCTCCCACCTCAATCTGGTGTTATCCACCTCTTGCTCTTCGGTATGAGCCGTGCACTCCCATGTGATGTGGTAGAGCGTCGGTGTGCTCCCACACCATGGGCATATGTCTTTGTATGCTGTGGGATAGTACACATGTAATCTATGAATGTTTGTGTATGTGTCCGTTTGGAGCCTACGTAACGCCGCAGAATCCATGGCTGAAAGGTTCTTGTGCGGTGCTGGGTAGAGCCTCCTCAAATCCCTGTAATATTGCAGGACCGCTTTGTAACTAGGTTCGATGGGTGTCGGGTCCTCCATGATGTTGCTATCGGCAGCTCGGTAATTAGTGAAACCTCGAGCCGCCTCATCTGCATAGAGGTTCCCAGTAACACCCTCGTGTCCCGGGGCCCAAGTTATTGTTTGGGTATAGCTACTGTCCAGTTCTCTGCTGCTTTCGGTAAGTATCCGGTGTGCCTTGGCGCCGACTTTTCCTTTCTGATAATTTCTGCATGCTGCCTGAGAGTCTGTGATAATGGTTAGTGGAGCGTTGCGCTCCATACCTTCTCTTATAGCTAAAGGACACCTTTTTTTTTAGAGTGAAGGCGCATGAACATCGTCGACCTTAATTCGATAGCTACCGTACTTACCCACATTCTATCAACTTCGGCTGAAGTTGGCTATAAGCACGGGAGCTATTGACTTGTGTTGGCGAAATGATGGATTATGTTGGCCTGTGCAATTGCCTAATGTTGGCTAACTATTTGGTAAGCGTTAACCATCTCTGTTGTAACAGCAGCCAAAGATCGCAGCCAAGGATCCAAAGATCGACTCCTCTACTAAATAATATTCCCCCCTCGTTGTTACTGCCTCGGTGACGACCTGGATTGCGAAGGTCCATCTTGCTAATCCGCTCGTCCCGTCAGCAGCCGCATCGCGTAATGCGCGAGATCACGAGATGCAGATCTCCCGGTATGTGGGTGGGAGGAGGGGGGTGGGGTGGGGTGGTAAGAAGACAGGAACTGCAGCTGCTGCTGAGCGCAATCGAGGTCATGCGAACTCCCCGCGTGTTGTGGGTGTGGGGGAACCAATTTTGGATCGGAGTGTTCTGCTTTTTTATTATTTTTATTTTACGAGAGCATGCGCAATATGACGTCTCCATTACGCGTACTGGTATGTATGTACGCATAAGCTATTCACCGCTCCCCGTGTTGTTTCATTCGATGCGTCGACCCGGTTAGGATGTGCTCTTTAGTTTCCCTTTTTTTAAAATTAATTGTGTTCAAGGAGAGGTTGGTGCCTAGGTATGGCTCCGGGCCTCCGGCTACTCCTATTCTCTTAGATAATGATTTGCATCGTGAGGTTTTCAGTCACCATAAATCAATGCAAAGTTTACGCATGAAAATGCGCATTTACGGCAGCAATGTTGCAATTTTTCTTTCTTTATTTCTTTTTTGTTCGTTTGTTTTTTTGTTTCGTTACCTTGTATCTTGTTTTTGTTTTGTTATTTTTTCTTTTCTTTTGCATTCCCGTTTTAGTTCCGATTCGAAGCAGTCCTACGTGTTCATGCAAGGGTCACTGAGTGGCTCGCGGCGTAAGGTTGCAGGAAATTGATATGTGCGGGGCGCTGACACAGCCGTAGGCCTTTCCTCCCGCTTCCAGTTATCGCAGAGAGGTCGTGATTACAGGTTATTAAGCTAACGCGATTAACTACAGAGGGCGCACGTGCAACTGCCGCTGGCGGGTAACCATATAGGCATGCACATACATACATACATACATACATACATACATACATACATACATACATACATACATACATACATACATACATACATACATACATACATACATACATACATACATACATACATACATACATACATACATACATACATACATACATACATACATACATACATTAGAGCCAACATTACCTTTAGCGGCCAGATTCGTAGCGACTTGACGCGGTTATCTCGAGCAGTTGCTCATCGAAGTCATTACAGTAAAAACGGTGATGTCGCGTTTCAATCTTTGATGACTGTACGTGGACGCTTTAATAAATCAGTTCTAAGTCCAGCGACTGTGTGCGTTTGTGTGTGTGTCACCTTCAGGTTCTGCGTCTTGGTTTTCGCTGGTTCTCTTCGCTTCACGCTGAAACAACTTAAATCCTGGATAATGCCTCGTAGTTTTGACACGTTAAACCCCAGATATTATTATTGAAGTCGTTTATAATGCTGCGGGACACCGGAACGTCGTGTAATTACACCGCCACCACCGCCACCATCAGCAAGAAAGTGACCGACTAACTTTTCCTTATTTATGGCTATCAATATTACAACAGACAGCGAGAATTCGTGAGGAAGAAGAGGATGATGAAGGAAGAACAGAAAATGACAGCGTATATGATTGATGACGTCAATGACGGAGTGACGAATGAAGAAGTAATGACCTCTGGCAGGCCGTGTTTTAGGAGGCTCGTTAAGCAACAGCAGGTGGTCGAAATTAATCAGCTACCCTCCCCTGCGAACTCTCTCATACCTTTAGCGTCGCTTAGGACGTTACACCTCACAGATCAATCAACCGACCAATCTGGGAAGCGATGTGACGTTGGAGGCTAACTAATAGCGAGTTCGTTTCCGTATATTGTAAGCGTGACATAATAAGCTATATTTCGTACCGTGCCTAAGCAATTAGATCCGTTGGAGATAAATTTATAGCGAGCTAATTTTCAGTTAATGTACGCACGGCATAATAGCTATACAGTGTATTGTGTATCGTACATAAGCACTGATACCCGTGCGACGTTTGAGCTAGCTAATGGCGAATTTACTTCCGCATAATGTACGCATGACATTAGAGCTATTATGTATCGTGTTTATAATGTAACGGTGGGATCGGACATGAAATTAATAAGCCATTCTTCCCAGCGAAGTCTCTCATAGCTGCAGCGTTGTTTGGGACGTTACACCTCATAGATCAATCAACCGAACAATCTAGGGAGCGATGTGACGTTGGATGCTAATCAATAGCGAGTTGGTTTCTCTCTATTGTACGCGTGCCATAATAAGCTCAATTTTGCACCGTGCTTCACCCGCCACGGTGGTCCTGTGGTTATGGTGCTCGACTGGTGACTCGAAGGTCGCGGCGGCCACATTTTCGGTGGAGGCGAAAATGTCGTGTACTTAGTTTTTAGTTTTAGGTGCGCGTTAAAGAAACCCGGGTGGTCGAAATTTCCGGAGCCCTCCTCTATGGCGTCCCTCATAATGACATCGCGGTTTTTGGACGTAAAATGCCAACAATTATTACTCCGTGCATAAGCAATTAAATCCGTCAGACGTTGGAGATAACCGATAGCCAGCTCATTTCCAGTTAATGTACACATGACGTAATCGTTATGTATTGCATATCGTACGTAACCAATGAGCCCTGTGCGACGTTTAAGCTAACCAATAGCGAATTTACTTCATATAATTTACGCTTGGCGCGATGTATCTTGCGTATCGTGTCTTCAATATAATGCTGGGATTATGTACGAAAGAATGAGAGAAAGAGACAGAGAGAGAGAGAGAGAAATGGAGAGAGAGAGAGAGAAAACAGGGCAGGTGTAAGGCAGGGAAGCCAACCAAGACTGACCCGGTTGGCTACCTTGCAATGGGTGACATTGAAAGGGTAAGGGAAACGCCCTGGAGCAGTAAGGAAGGTAAAGAGTTGATGCATCTGAAAGGACAGCCGATCAATAAGCAGGTTCGTATCGACGTCACATCCAGATGTCAGACAGACATATGCAAACTAAACGTGGTATGTAGCAGTACGGAGGCAAAATGATTGAGTGAAGCCTCTGCCTAGAGTCGACGTTCCCGTTGGAGGACTAGTCGTCGTCATGGCAACGACTGACACCTGTACTTGTTAGAAGGTTGACTCCGAGCAGGGGCTTACGTTTATCGATAGCGGTTGATTGCTGATGACATGACGGTCGGTTTAACGTCTCTAAATCACACGCCTTTGTAAACGTATCGATAAACTGCCTTCAGTACGCGCACGCGCACGCGCACACACGCACACACACACACACACACACACACACACACACACACACACACACACACACACACACACACACACACACACACACACACACACACACACACACACACACACACACACACACACACACACACACACACACACACACACACACACACACACACACACACACGCGCGCGCGCACGCACGCACGCACGCGTGCGGGGGGAGAGGGAATGACGTCCACGTGAATATCGATCGGTAAATCACCTGCGTATCATGTGGAAAGCACAGCGCCCCGATGTCAGTGGGAAGCCCACGTATTTTTAAGTGGACTTGCGGGGAAACATTTCCTGGGCGTAATACAGGCTTTCCCCAGCTGAAGCCACCGCACGCTGTCCGCCGTCGGTCATGGTATACATTACGCATCAGACTAGAAAAGCAGTCAATCTAGAAGATGCACTTTGTGGGAACATGTATACATATGATTTTCAAAATAAGCCGTCCTGGAAACTGTTCTGATATTTGAGTAAATCTAAATTCGAAGACAGATCGAACTTATTTCGACGCTTCGGTGAAAGACCGCCCTTTATATAACAAACTGCCGATAAGTTTCAGCCTCCGGACGAAACGCAATATATAATTGTAGGGGTTTTACGCCCCAAAACGAAGATATGATCATGATGGACGTCGCAGTGGAGAGTTTCGGAAATTTCGACCACCTGGTTTTTTTTAACGTGCACCTAAATCTAAGCACACTGGCGTCTAGCATTTCGCCTCCCACGAAATGCGGCCGCAGCGTCCGGGATTCGATCCCGTGACCTCCGGACCAGCAGTCGAGCACCATAACTACCAGACCACCGCGGCGGGTAGCGCGTCATATCGGGGTTTTAGGACGCAAAACCCCAACAATTATTATATATTCATTTTGCAACAAGTAAAAAGCTTCGCTGAACAGTAAAGCCTCAGCGCTAACTCTCGCATAACGCGTTTCGGCATTTTCCTTTCCGCGGGAACTCGCACTAACCCACACGTCTGACTAGATCGCACACGTTTTCCGCGCGATTTAATCTGGCCAGCGAGAGTGCGGTAGCGAGCGAGAGCGAAGCGGATTAGGCGGCGAGGTTCGTTGACCCTGATTTAAGCGCGTAATCCGATCCGATCTCAGACGCGACGTCGGCCAAGGTCGTGTAAAGGCCGGTGCCAGACAATCGAGCTGTGCCCGCTCCAGACCGATCAGTCACTTTGCTTGTTCGTGGAGGAAAACGTGTTGAGTCTTCTTACTCCGCTTTTGCATTGAAGCCTGTACACCTGAAGCCGTTGAAATGTGCACCTATGGACGATTGTACGTAAGACATACGGGCACCGCCATCTCGGGCTGTTAAGCGAATGTTTTGTTCTTTTTGTACATCGCGACGTGAATTAATAGGGTCATCAAACATCTACCGTAGCACTGTTCGTTTAGTTGTTAAAGATACAAATAAACTTCAATTAAAAATATTGAAGTATTCACTTCAAAACCATGTTCGCAGACTTCACTTGAATTGAACCTGCCCGCAAATTCGGTTCCCGGTAAACTTTCGCATAAGTCGTACTTAATAAAGTAGCTCGGCTAGTCAGAGCAGTTACATTGTTATTGAAAAGGCGTTCAGGTAGCCTTGCGTGAATGCTCGACAGAGAAATTAAGGATCAGAAAGTGTTCAATAGCTTGCTTCCCCTCTGACGAAAGATGTATTATTGCCAAGAAACGAACGGATCCAATTGAAAGTAGCTGCAGTTAATTCTTTAGCCGTTACAAACGGTACGATTGCTGAAACGCTTTAGATAAGGAGAAAACTGTACGCTACGTGCATTGAACGTACAAACCGCTACTTTCCTTCGTTCGTTTGTAAGGGACAGAAGTTGAGAATGTCCATTCAACTGCAGTCTGCTGCTATATACTTGTGGAGTAGGAGAATAAGTTATTCTCTGAAACTAACGATATCGCGCGGCAATATACATATAGGCGTACGTAGTGTTCTCCATTAAGAGGGGCCAAGTGTCACCGCAGCGACATCCCCCCCCCCTCTCCCCTCCGTTGGTCGAGTCCTAAAGAAGACGAGCTCCGCAATGGGTGTAAAAATGAAGATGAAGCGATGACGCACTTCTTACAAAGGCCTGCCTTTGGTCCTCAGCTTTCCGAGGGTTGTTGTGGGAAGTAAAGAGTTCTTTGAACGCAACATCAGGGGTCCTTGGTCGTCCTTATCGTCAAAAAACACGCACAACCATGAGCCTGCGCATTAACAAATCCGGCTGAGTATAGTTATGGGGAAGAATTGGCGCCCCCATTTAGATTATTAGACTATAGACAGGCAACGAAATACTGCCGTCACAATAACGAAGGGGGTAAAAAAACGGCGATACCTACTTACCAGTCGCGCAGTTGCGGTTGAGAGCACGGAGCAGAACGACGTTTCGGCGTTCCCGGTGATTGATCGGGTCCTCGGTTGACGTTCGAGCCAGGAAAAAAAAAAACGAAATAATGGTAAACGAGAGAAGAGCTTGGGTTCCCACGGCACCAGAAAACAATCCAAGCGTCTACCGTAGCACGGCTTCAGTGCGTGAAATGCAGATGGAAGACGGGCGCAGAAGAAAGTGACGTACGCCAGTAAAAACGACAGCTGCTGCGGGCAACCGACGCGGGCCGCAGGCGAAAGTGGCAGAGACGGACGGCACAGGTGGTACAAGTACACAAGCACAAACACGAAACCAAAACTGCCGGGCTTCACTGCAACGATGGTACAAGAACCACTGCCTGTGTCCTGGATGTGTGTGGGGTTTCCGACGTTGTAGTTTTAGGCAACGTTCTGTGGGCGGCAGCGATGAAGAACTGTTAAGCGTTGCAACGTAAAACACGGGGGCTCTGGCCAAGGCTGACTGGTTAACGCTTGACTGTCCGCAAGCGGTACGTCAGCGTTTCTTCAGAACACACGGACTGAAAGAAAAAAAAAAGTTTGTCACCACGATGCACGCGGACAGGTGTAACAGCGAGAACGGTGGTTCGTTTCAAGTTGAGGACAAATTCCCGTGCGCACAGTTTTTCAACACTTCAACGGCCCACTTCACAAATCGTTCACTTCCAGTAATGGAAATCTCGATGAAACACACCAACGACGCGTTATAACGGAGTCAAGAAGAGTCGACACAGGTAAGCTGACGTTTCTTGGAACGAGGGAGTTAAGAGCACACGTATAGGGCCACAGCAGATGGTTATCGGAGGAAGAGCACACGGTAGTAACGGATTTTGCCGAAGGGAAGCACCGTAACGGACTCATCAATCCCTGGAGCAGACGCAGGAGGTTTTGCTCGGCGGTCCGGTACCAACCTAGGAGCCGTGATAGAAGGAGCCTTAAGGCCCCTTTGGACAGGGTTCGAATCCCAGAGGTTCGATGTCATGCAGGTAAAGGCTTGCAACGGACTACGACGCTGTTTGTCGAGGTATCGGGACGAGCTTGAGTGAAGGCAGCGAACGCATCCTTTCCAGCTTGCACGAGCGCGAACAGTCGACAAGCACGCCGGCGCGGAGGTCTGCCGGCAACGCTGGTTCTTCCCGTTCACCCGACGGTGCGAGCGCTCGCTCTCTCGCGTCTGCGACCGGTGCGGTCGGGTCCTATGTCGCGTTTGGCAAGCGTGTAGGCCGCCGCCGCCGCTTCAGCGGCTTTTCCGGAGGACGGAGAAAGGGCGGCCGTCGATAGGAAAGAAAGAAGTGCGCCGAAGCACCCACTCCTTTCCAACTGGAAAACTGGGAGAAGAGAGCATCCGCGCGCGCTGGCCTGGCTGGCGTTTTGCGGTGAGAGGCGCGAGAACAACGCCCTCCCAACTTGCTCGTCGTCGTCTCTCGCTCTCTCGCGAACGTGCGCGTGCGTGTGTGTGTGTCTTTGTGCCCATGTGCGCGTGTAGTACATCTATCTATCTATCTATCTATCTATCTATCTATCTATCTATCTATCTATCTATCTATCTATCTATCTATCTATCTATCTATCTATCTATCTATCTATCTATCTATCTATCTATCTATCTATCTATCTATCTATCTATCTATCTATCTATCTATCTATCTATCTATCTATCTATCTATCTAGTTCATCGTTGTCGAACTTTGTGTGTGGTTTCGTCCGTTTAGCCCTCCTGACTTTTTTTTTTCTGTAAATGCTTCTATTTTCCCTTCTTTTTTCTTTTTTTTTACGACGTCTTCAACTTCTCTTGCAAGTCGCTCGGGGTCGCGAGGAATTGTGTCTCGATGTGGTGTCGCCCTCCTCTGCTGTCGGTTGGTGCCAAGGAGGTTGGTGCTCCTTGGTTGGTGCTGATATGTACCTTTCTTCGCTTCGCCTTTATACGGTCGGTGCAGTGCGCTAGAACGTCTCGCTAGCCTCATTTAGATAGGGAGTGGAGATTGCACGAATTAGTAGGGCTGAACGGTATTAGTAGCAACTGCTTAGTTTATCTTTTTCTGTTGACAGCTGTTCGACGCTTGAAGGCTGGCTCAGTGCACTGCATTGCAGCTTGTGAGAGCGCGATTGGACGCTGCGTCTCTTTTGTAATAATTGGTTTGCTGTGGAGAAGTTGAGGTTGACAGCGCATCGGCTACTCCATTCTTTTTTAAATTTATTGACCACCTGACGGATAATTACAGAAAGTCTGAGAGAGAGAAAGAGGTGAGTAATAATGTTAAAGCAGGGTGTTTAACAAAGCGAAACTCCGCAACGACCGGACACAACGACGTCAAAATGTGGAGTGAAGGTAATTTTAATTACGGAACATTGTTGGACTACATTGCTATTTGATAGTTTTTCTTAGGTGTGCCGTAAGGCAGCCCTCCTCGAAATAAATTACCAAAACAACTGAGCTCTCTTCGCTACCCTGCTCTGGGAAAGCGGCAAAGAGGACTGAAGGAGGGGGAGAGAGAGATGAGTTAATTTTAATGAGACAGGCAGGAAGACAAACCGGGAGAAAGGTGTTCGGAGTAGCTCTGTAGAGCTGCGAGATGAACCAGCGGCATTCGTTGCATTGGTTTGTACGGCTACTAGAATGTAAGAGGGCGGTCACGGTGTTACAGCGTTGGGATGCTTACCGCAGGCCTTGGTTTGCGAACATCAGCTGGTCATTGGCCTCTTGACTTTTAGGATAACAGGACAGCGTGTGAATCCGTAGAGATGATCCAAGAATTAAGCAGGCTGCTTTATGAAGTAAGTGAAAGCTTCATGCAGTGCAGCCAGCTGTGTGGTTGCAGCAGAGGTCACCGTGGCGGTAATGTTGACATTTGTATATTGAGTCTGTGCATATATCTTAGATCAGGGGTCTCAAGCTCACCTCAGGTAGCGGGCCGCAGTCACAAAATTGTCTCCCGCAAGGGCCCGGACTTTGAAGAAGAATTGGAGCGAGGGGGGGGGGGGTATCTTGAACAAAATGTCAGTTAACGTCCTCATTTGCAGGAAGGCATTTCCCATATCTCTTATATCATGTGGGTCGTTTCTGAATGGCATTAACGGCAGGATTCGATAAACATACCGATATAGATCTCCTCAATTACTAAAATCTGGACGTCGATCTCGAAAAATAGTCTTCTTTTTTTCCACGGTTATGTTTCAAACACAGTGACCGCTGGGGGTGCTTCAGGAAAAGATGCTTGACACCAGTCACGTCTGTGTAGCTCATGAACATGCCTCTCAAGAAAACGTAAAAAAAAGAACGAATTGGGACGAAGACAGTCACGTGCAGGCCAGGCCGCTTGCGGAGGGTCCGCGGGCTGCATGCGTCCAATGAGCCGTTTGTTTGAGACCCCTGTCTCAGACGAAGCAGCTGTCTCGGTGCCTCCAGTGTAGATGCGACGAAATTGCTCGTGGTAGTGGGAGAGAGGGCGGGAAAAAAGAGAAGAAAGCCAGAAAGCTTAACCAGATCAACAGCCCGATTGGCTACTCTGAAATGGGATGGTGTGAGGGCAGGGGCCGCGTAATCTGAGACGATAACATTTGGAGATATCGCCATAATCTCGTGCGTGCTGATTGGCTCCTCGAGTGAAGGCGTGGCAAGTGGTCGCTTCACTCATTAGGCATTCAAGGTTTTACGTCACGCAATGCCACGCTGTCGCCCAAAAGTGATCGTCTCAGAATACGGCTCCAGGACAGATCATCAGAAAAGAAGGGAATCGAAACGCCTTCCGGGACCTATAGTTCTTGAGTCTGTTGTGAAGCTTTCGAAAGACACTGGTGGTTTCAGAGCAGTCCTGGCCGGCGGCGGCTTCCACCAGCGTCGAAGCACTCTGGTCCCCCACGAGGAAACGCTTGTCAACCCTGTCGAGCGTCGCAATAAGGTCCTTTCCTTGTGTCCTGAAGCCACTATACCATTTCAAAGGTGCGCAACCGTCTCACCGTCTCCTTACACCCACAAATGTAACGCTGTGGTCTTCTGGCCATTTGCGACGTCGTAAGTTTAGGCGGTACGCCAAGCCATAGACGACTAACGAGGGTGAAACGGCAGCGCATATTAACGTACTTTACCGCTGGTAGGAGCGCTCTTGTTTTGCTTTTTGGTGCCTGAGCGGTCGCAGTAAAAGTTACGGCACATAACTTCCAGCCACTGGCGTATTCTTTTAAATTTGCATGTGTACGTATGTACGCACATATATAATCGCACGCACGAACATACACAACGTATAATTGAACACCCCCCCCCCCCCCAAAAAAAAAAGAAAACCAGAAAAAAATTCTGTCCGCGGTACTGCTGCCAGGAATAATAATACCCGGGGTTTTACGTTCCAAAACCAACGTATGGTTCTGAGGCACGCCGTAGTGGAGGGCTTCGGAAAATTTGACCATCGGGTGTTCTTTAACGTGCACTGACATCGCAAAGTACGCGGGCCTATATATCGTTTCGTCTTCATCGAAATGCAATCGTCGTGGCCCGGATCGAACCTTCTGGTCAGCAGTCAAGCACCGTAACCACTGTACCACCGTGGCAGACAAATGGCTCCGTCTTTTGCGTGGCGTGCAAGCATCCAGGGCACTGCGCGGTTTTATCGTCACGACGCTTCCCTTCTTCGTATATAGACTCCAGTTTTATCTTGTCTCTTACCTACACCAGCCTTCATTTTATGTATATATAAACTTTTCACTTTCGCCCCTCTTACCTCACTAATGACACTTACTTGGCTCGACTCGAAGCGTGCTCGTTTTGTCTCGGCGATGCCTTTCTCGCGGGGTCACGTCGTAGTCGCTTTCGCGTGTGCTCGTGGTTATCCAGCAGTTCGACGGCCGTGCGTCGTAGAAGCGGCGAATTTCTAGACATCACATTCGCTTCTCCGGACGACCGTGGTGTGTTGGCAACGCTGTATAATGTTATAGAAATATTTGCTGTAATCTCGAATATAATGTATTCTCTTCCGAGCGAAGCATTTATAACTCGCAGATTTCGCTGGCGGCGTCGTACACGAAATAGCCCCACTAGTAAAAAAATCCCGGCGCATGAAGGTCCATTTCCCGTCATGGAGGATGGAAATGTTACGAGGGAGCGTTGCGCAGTGCGAAATAAATAAATAAATAAATAAATAAATAAATAAATAAATAAATAAATAATGAATGAATGAATGAATGAATGAATGAATGAATGAATGAATGAATGAATGAAAGAAACGAAGAAAGAAGAAAGAAAGAAACAATGAATGAATGAATGAGGCGAGAACAAAAAAAGTACTGAAATAATTATTGAAAGAAAGAAAGAAAAAAGAAAGAAAGTAGAAGGTCTGACACGCACACGCCAAGTTTCGCTTGCCCCCATTTTCCTGATAGGGCAAGAGGTGCCGAATTTCTTTTTATTATTTATATATAAACTTTTCGCTTTCGTCCCCCTTACATCACTCTGGATACTTGGATGGCTTGACACGACTCGGGTCGTGCTGGTTTTGTGCCGGCGATACCTTTCTCGCGGGGTCACGTCTTCGCCGTCTCTTTCGCGTGCTTTCGGAGAAGCGGCACTTAAATGCCTTGCCTCCCCCCCCCCCCCCCCCCACCTCCCTCGCGTGCTCTGCTCCAGAAACCAGAACTCACTGTCGTATTTTGTTTAAAAAATTATATAATTTCGTTTTTTATTTTAAGTCTCTCTCCGGTCTCGTGTCATCTGTGAGCCGAACCCAAAAGAGGGCGACACCTGTCGTCGTTGGCGTCGTTGCACTGAAAAATTGGATGCGACGGGTGCATGCAAGGTCTTGGTTTATGGGTGTCCCGGTTAATGAACTGCTCGGAGTAATGAAATATTGAAGTAACATAGAAGACCTACCCCACCACCTTTTTCCCAACACGTCACCCCTTCTGACCTCGTCGTCATCCATGTGTGTCAACCTCAACACCCGAGCTTCTTGCTGTTCGTCGCACGACCTATTTTCCTACGTAAAGTTTTTCTCATATTTGTTTTTACTACACACAGAAACCACAACACAGTGATGTACCAAAACACAAAAACCCACCACACAAAATCCACGACCTTCGAATTTTAAGGTTGTGGGTTCGAATCCCGCCGACCGAAAGAGTGCTTTATCGTCGACTTTCATCCCTTCCAATTTAGGTCATAATGATTACACTACAGCTAAAAACAGTAAATATATGCTTTCCTTGGCCCAATTGTCTGTTCTTGTTATTATTTATTTATTTTTTATTTATTTATTTATTTCAGCACCTCCAGGGCCCGAAGGCGTTGTTTTTAACAAGGTTGTGCCTAACAAAGAACAAAACGATCACCTCGTACAATTCCCCTTCCTGCATACTGATTTTGGCATGCGTGTTTCGCTAACGACCCAAACATATTTTCTACTCCCGCATTTTTTTTTTTCATAATGAAATGATCGCCACGGTGCGTGGTCCTTGAGATCAAGCGTGATTCGTTAAAAAATAGCATCGTTGTTTTCTATGGCCTCTCATCTTTTCTAGCCACGAGACGTTCACACTAATATCCGAGGATGTTGGGACTATGCCCACGAAAACGTCGGACCTATAGGGATCAAAGTTCATGACTCGGCCTGAGCCCAAAATTAAGCTCTGCTGCTGTACTGTACATGCCACAGCCCGGACTTGGTTATCAGGAGCGCCGTTGTGTATGAAGTGCACATTGGATTCGACCATCTGAGACGTATTAAACGGCCCCTAAACAACCTCTGAAGGTACAAAAAACAAAACAAAAAAAAACCACGTTATTCTCTCCTGGCGTTACCCGCCTTGGCGGTCTTGTGGTTATGGTGCTCTACTGCTGACCCGAAGGTCGCGGAAGCGAATCGCGGCCGCGGCGGCCGCATTTCGATTGAGGCGAAATGCTAGAGGCCCGTGTGCTTAGATTTAGGTGCACGTTACGGAACACCAGATGGTCAAAATTTCCGGAGCCCTCCACTATGGCGTGCCTCATAATCATATCGGGGTTTTAGGACGCAACACTCCGACAATTATTATCATTAATATTATTATTACTCTCCTGGCGTTTCCCGTCTTTTTGAAGTGTGAAGAAGTCATGAAGAAGTGAACTCTCGACTGGTCCATATACGAGAAATATCGGTTGTGCATTGTTTCCTACTCTCCTTTGTCTTGCGTGACAAACGTGCGCGATCAGCCAATTTCGCTTCGCTTTGTGCGTTTTCGACTACGCAAGCGGAGGTAACAGTGTGTATCCGCAAAACTCGAAATCCTGAGTGGCAGGCAGGCAGGCAAAGAACTTTATTATTATCCGGAGGCGGCGCTCGACCCCCTTTAGGGGGTGACACCGGAGGGCCACTCCCACGACGGGACGGAAAGGTTAAACTCCACGGCCATGTCGCGGGCCCTCTGGATGGCCCTAAGCTGGTCTCCTTTGTCTTGGCTAGTGAGCAGATAGTTCCAGTCCGCCTCCGTAGAGGGAGACTCGCTGCTCTCGCGCAACGCAGGGCATTGCCGCAGCATGTGAGGCTCGACGCTTAGTGCTGACACACGTTCACGTGTTTTATGAAGGAATAAGTGACGAGAAGGAGATAGCGCTTGTAGGAAGGGCAGCGAAGGCGAGAAAGAAACAACCCTCTCGTCTTTGAACTCGGAGGAGCGCTTTAACGTGCAGATGATGCACGGTACCCGGCATTCTTTTTGAATTTCGAAACGGCTTCTGGGCTACAGACGCCTGTCGATGGCGTCCCCAACTTGGCCGTAGTCTGCAGTGAGAAGTAAACGTTTCTTTGTCCAAGAAGCAATCTTTCCGAAGAACTAATCTTATCGAGAGTAGCTTTAAGCGAAGAGTGCGCGAGATTCCCACAAAGCGCTCGGAACCGTGCAAGGTCACGTTGCGAAATAATAGTGCGGTCAAATTCGAGTCACGTTGTTAGAATTAGCTCCGAAAATGGATTCGAAATTCCTATCACGCGCAGCGAGGAGCACCGACACGGCAATTTCTTTTCAAGATAAACAGAAGAGAAGAGAAAGCGGCAGAGGAGAGACTGACGCTGGTAGTGCGCAAATAGTAGAGAGAGAGGGGGGGGGAGGGGGAGAGACAGGGACCTCCGACACAACGGGACTCCCAAACGCATACGTACCAACCGGACACAGGGCACTTCTGTCGCCAGCGGCTGAGTGACGAAACGGCTCAGGTTACATACCGCATGTACCGCGCTATAATCGACAATATACGTCTATGTACAAAGTGATGTACCACCTATAATAAGGGGTGGCGCGAGGGGGGGGGCACACGGGGGGTGGCTGTACCTCCCCCCCCTTCCCGCCAAACATTGTCAAAACAACGTATATGTTCGCCTTCCTGCCCCCCCCCCTCACCGCTTAAAAGAATTCTTCGGGGGGGGGGGGGGGGGGGGGGAGAAACGCAGTTTCTATGAATGATTGATAACAAAAGTTCATCAATAATGCACAACACTCATACTGCATTGAAACCTCAGAGATCTTTGTTCAACTTCTAAGGCTTGAGGTTTGGCACCCAGATTAACTGGTTCTTGTCACTCTTCTTTTCTTCATTGTTCAATCTTTTATGCCATCAAGGAAGCGGACAAGCTATTTTTCGGAATTTTCGTGAAATTGCTCTCCTAAAGTAATTCATTGCGTTACTCAATGCAGCGAAAATTAATTTATTGACTGTAATTTCGATTACTCTAACTCCATTAGTGCCAAGCGTGCTGAGGCTATACAGTCCCTAGGGTTCCAAGGTGCTACCTAAGCGCAGTGACCTAGTTTACTGGACGGATGGTGAAAAGAAGGTTGAGCCTGTAGTCAAGAAGTTTGATCAATCAATCAATCAATCAATCAATCAATCAATCAATCAATCAATCAATCAATCAATCAATCAATCAATCAATCAATCAATCAATCAATCAATCAATCAATCAATCAATCAATCAATCAATCAATCAATCAATCAATTAATCAATCAATCAGGAATGTCTTTAATAATGATTATTTGATGGGCTCGGATCTTACGTCATTCATTCATTCATTCGATCAATCGACCAAAATCATTGATGTCACCGTAAAGCACCTATTCCCAATAGTCAAGGTGGGAGCCGACAGATGGAAACACAAAGTACGCGCAGGTTCAACAAGCAGAAGTGCCTCAGAAAGTCACCCGACGTTTCGATAGGAGGACCTATATTTATCAAATACGCCTTGTCATCCTTGGCGGGTTAGCTTTAAGCATGTTAACGTTGACGTAATGTCCTATGGTGTCGCGTCTCGCTTTTGGTAATGGCAACCAACAGCGATTGGTGATAGCTGTTGGTTGCGATTGCTGTTCGTTACGATTGAAGCAGCGATTGGTCGCTGTTGGTAATCGAAACTTGTCACCTAAGGGGGAGGGGGGGGGGGGCGAAAAAGTCTGCCCCATACATTTACTCACATCCGGACCTGTCCTGTCATTGTTGAAAATCCAAGGTAATGGACATGCATGTTTTTGACGATAATGATGGCCGGAGACTTCTGATGTTGCATTCCAAGAGCAAGTTTCATTCCCATCTTTGCTCCCGGAAAGCCAAGGACCAAAGGCTTTCCGGGAGCAAAGACCATTGTGAAGAGCACGTCATCACTTCATTTTCATTTTAAATGCGAAGCATTTCTTAGCGAACTTCTGCGACTTTGACCGTATCTATCTATCTATCTATCTATCTATCTATCTATCTATCTATCTATCTATCTATCTATCTATCTATCTATCTATCTATCTATCTATCTATCTATCTATCTATCTATCTATCTATCTATCTATCTATCTATCTATCTATCTATCTATCTATCTATCTATCTATCTATCTATCTATATCTATCTATCTATCTATCTATCTATCTAGCCGCCTACGACTTTGTGCTCTCCTGGTCGCTTGGTTAATCGAATGTGCACCAAAATTGGTATGGCGTAACATGATTGTATGACGAACATAAATGACAAGTCATAACATGAAAATCATGACACGAATGTCATGTACAGCATGACTTACGTGCCACGCTCATGGGGCGCTGGCGCCCGTTTCGCTAGATTGATATGCACCGAAATTGGTATCTTGCGACGTGACCGTGTCAAGAATATAAATAACACGAGTTATCATGAAAATCATGACACGCATGTCATGTACAGCATGACTTACGTGCCACGCTCATGGGGCGTTGGCGGCCGTTTCGCTAGATTGATATGCACCGAAATTGGTATCTTGCGACATGACCGTGTGACGAACATAAATAACACGAGTTATCATGAAAATCATGACACGCATGTCATGTACAGCATGACTTACGTGCCACGCTCATGGCGCGCTGGTGGCCGTTTCGCTAGCTTGATCTACCCCGGAATTGGTCTTGCGCGACGTCACTGTGTGACGAACATAAATAATAGGAGTTAACATGAAAACCATGACACGCATTTTCCTCAATGACATACAAGACGATGTATATGCAGCTCTTTGCTGGCTGCTTCGCATTACATCGATTCCCACAATGCGTGGGATCTGCCGGCTTTTTTCATTCGTTGTTAAGCATGTTGTCTTTTGGATTAGACCAAGGGGGGGGGGGGTGAGATGAAACTCTGCTCCCCCTCCCCCTGATGGGGGAACCCTGCGCACATCTATGTGTACGACGGCAACACACCGATAGCACCGAAGTCCGTACGACCACATTCTGTATATACAACCGCGGTCTATGTCCGAGAAGATGCGATACGCGCACTCTCATGCGCTAGCGGTGCCCTTGACTCTCGCTGGATAACTCTGTCCCCCCTCCCCCTCCCTCTCCTCCCATCAAACGGACCCGCTGGCGGTGGTTGTCTCAGCCACCACCGAAGTGGGGCCCTTGCAAAACGCACCGACGGCGAGGCGTACGTACGGGCACACCGCGGGGACCGTACCTCGCGTGTTGCGAGCAATTGCGCGGCCCGGTACATAACCTTCCGCGCCGCCACCCAGCGTGCCTACCTGCCTGTACGTGAGTAAGCACGAACACGCGGGGTAGCCGCAGTAGCGCGGCGACGAAGGGCTGACTGACTCACGCATCCTGTTTTGCCATTAAGCGAGCCAGCGGCCTGGACAGAGTGAGCCAGCAGCGCTGGGTGCGCGTTTGCTACCGGATAAAGCCTTGGCCCTGCGTGTCCCTGAGGAATAGAGCAAATTTTCGCAGCTCGATGGTTTGCAACGTATTTATTTTATTATTTATTTCAATACCTTCAATGACAAAAGGCGTTACAGACGCATATGTGGTAGTTAAAACAAAACAACACCTATTTCTTAGCGGCTAGTTCAAACAAGAACTCACAGGGTCCCGTATGCACCCGCCTAAGACGACTAGCAGGCGAAAGCCATCTTTTACTTTTTTTCTTCTCGATCGATGTATTGATCCTCCCCCGCCCCCCTGCGTAAAGCTCTCGGCACCTAACGCGGTTTTTCACCGCCTCTAAGATCGGAGGCGTTGCAAGCTTCCTTCACCCTACCTGGTTTTGCACTGCCTCTGTGATCAGCCCACCTATGACCAAGTCAAGTCACGTGATGACGTTATCATGTGACGTCTTATTCTGTGACTTCATAGTGACCTCTTGGGGACGTGACAAATATTTGGTGACCCTTGACGGCGTGATGATATGATATGGTGACGTCATCACGTAATTATTTTGTGCATAACTCGTGTTGACGCCGACGGCGCCGACGGTGGATATTAGCGTTTGATGAGGCATCTAAGGCTTTCGTCTTAATAATCTTCAAAAGCGGATTTCGCTGCAGAAAAACTTGACGTGGTGACGATGGAGGTGGGCAGGTGATTCTATTCTGTGGCAGTCGTCGGCATGAAAGAATCAGAAAACAAGTTATATACAAGCAATCAAACCGACAGACAGTTAAGCCAAGGAAAGCATAGCGGACATTTTTTGGGGGTTTCTTATCTATATTGTAATTATAACTTGAATTGAAAGGAACTAAAGGGGATGAAAAATCACCCTTTCCATCGGTGGGATCCGAACCCACAATCTTCGAATGATGATGATGTCGAAGACAATTCCCTATCTTTCGTACCTAGAAAAAAAGTTAATGACAAAAACTGACTTCAACTTTATGACGGTGATCAGTAAGACCACACAAATGAGGTGGTTCACTATTAAGTTCATTTTTCTCGTCTTTATTATGAAGACTCTTATGAAATAATGATAAATGAGACACTTTCCTGCTGAGAGGAAGATGAGAGAACGTATGCCTTTAAAGAAGTAGAGCAAAACAAAAGAAGGACGGACAGACGGTTGTTGGTGCTGAATGAAACGAACGCTCTGCTGCGTTAGCTGGTACAATATTCAAACTTCAGAATCACAAAACAACAACAACGACAAAAAAAAACGACATGGAATGAAAGACGGGACGAGTCTCAACTTCCAACTTGCGTATTAAAAAAGAAAAAAAAAAGAAACGCCATAGTAAACGCCAAGAAAACGCCATATACCAGTATGCAAACATCAATCAGCATAAACAGCAATTATGAGACAAGAGAGAACGCCGTTTACACAGCCGTAAAGACAATATGACTCACAAGGATTGAAGCTTGGTGACTGGATACCTAACACATGCAAGAGCCTACTGTAGAAGGAAGGGAGTAAACAAAAATGCACTGGGCCGGGAGATTAACCGGAAACATGTCTGGTTGGCTACCCTGCGCTGGGGGAATGGGAAAGAACACTACAGTACGTCTATGATTGTCCCTTCCCCACATGAAGCGTTCTGTGCACTATACCCCCCCCCCCCCCCTCCCACACACACACACACATTTGACCACGGGACGATATCATGTGATGACGTCCTTAGACCAATCCATGGCATGCTAATGACGTCATGATGACGCCAGGTGACATTTAGCTCCTCGCCTCATTTGATGTGTGTATTGGTAACATCTTGTGCCGCTGCCCCCATTTGAACAACGTCGTCGGACTCTTGAGTGTGCCTTGAGGAGACTCGATGATCGGCCTTTAACTGAAAGAACGATCTTTGGAGCATGGCTTCGCAGCTCATCGGCTCAGAAAACCGCACGAGTACTCCTGTAGTTTTTGAAGGCAACAGAAATGAGGCACGGCCCGTGATACGCTGCACTGTGGTGTGTGTGTTGTGAAATGTGTCTCTCCTCTCTTTCTTTTACTCTCTTACTACTCTCCCCATGTGTAGGGTAGCAAACTGGACGTAGTGTAGTTAACCTCCCTGCCTTTCCTGTATTTCTTCTCTCTCCCTCTCTCTCTGCGAGGGCGTATAAGATTTTACCCTTAGAACCATCTGATGTGTCTTTGAGGTTGTGCCACTTTTGGTACCACTCGTGTTCACGCCGCCGCCGGACTTCTGTCGCCGGATGTTTTCACCGATGAGCCATATAAGCCATATAAGGCTCTCGCCTTAATATACAGATCACACGGACGACTAAAGACCGCGACTCTCGTGGGAGGATGAGCTAAACGTTACGCGCAGTCGGAGCACCAACCCTCGCTCTCTGTCTACGACGCTTGTCGCTTGTGGGCGAAAGCTACCCTCGCCTCTTCCTTCAGTCACCGGAGGAAAAGCGCGCAAGTGGCAAGGGTTGCCGAGGAAGGATGGGGGCAGAGTGTGTTGTGGCGATTAACAAGGCGTCGTGAACAGACGCGGCAGCGTCGCTATAGCTTCGTACGAGTGAAGGAAAAAAGAGAGAAGCCCGGCGAAAGTGCACGACGTTAGAAACACTGGGTTGGGAGGGGAGTGTAGTGAAGCGCAGGTAGCAGCAGCGCCAGTGCATGTGCGTGGTCTCACCGTGTGGGTATCTCGGAATGGGGCCGACGCGTAACAACGGCACGGAGATGGGACGCGACGAAGGTGGCTGCTTGGTGCGAGGTCTTGTCGCTTCGTGAGCAGGTGCGAGTCGCGAGGTCGTTTCTTTTTTTAAAAACGAGGGTGGCAAATGCGTGACGAAGAAAAAAAAAATGTCGGGCCGAGCCACATTTGTGAAAGGGAAATGCTGCTATGCGCGCGTTCATTTTATTATTATTATTATTATTATTATTATTATTATTATTATTATTTGGTTTGGATACATATAAAGCACATAGACACAGAGGAAATAGGGAGGGAACGGGCCGACAACTGCCACCTAGAGGGGCACAAAGCCTGCCTGCTCCTTCGGGAAGGGGGAAACGTAGAACAAAGGAAGATAGGATCCAGGAGTACGTACTCTACTATGGGAGAGCACCAAGTGTGTTTGGAAAAATGGTTGACGATTCAGAGTACGCTGCGTACTCTACTTTATGGGAGATGAGTCGTCCCAGAAATGCGCAGAATCACACTATAAACGCACGCACTTTTACGACGTCCACCGTCAATGGAGCCAAATGCAATTTAGACCTTCTAACCTGTACTGTCTTGGTAAGCCTGCGTGCTTGCTCTGGTTATCAGCCAGATCTAGCTGCTATATAAGTTAAATACATAGAGAAACCTGAAAACAAAAAATAGAGCGATCGCGTATCTCTAAGCCACATCGCCGTCCTTTATTTGAAAGTCCGTAAATTGCATGAACTGTGCGATTGAAATGTTTGCTACCGCTGGGTACCGAAACACTCACGGAGTACCTTATGCATTCGCGTGAGCCGACTGAAAGGCGCAAGCCATTTTTCATTTAGGGACGAAGCACATTGGGGTGTCTGCGTGTCGGCGTGCATCGTCGTCTGCTGTCGTGACGGTCCATTTGCTTGAGCGCAAGAGGGTGCCACCACCTCAGCGCTCGCCTTGTGGCGAGAGAGAGCGAACGGCGCGCGTTGACTATGGAAACGCTCTTTCTGCGATGAACGATGAACTACCAGCTCGCAAGGAACGAGAACGCGCCCTCGCCCGCGAGAGACAACGCCGACGCAGGCAGCGTCTGCTAGCGGGTTTCTTGATTGAAAAAGCCGATTGCTCGATCGCGCTGCACAACCGTTCACCAGCTACCACGTATATATAGGCACTGGATCTTGACCTGCAATGTAGTGCCGGTGGGAGATTTTCTCTTGTGCGGAGTTGAACAATAAAGATTCGCAGCGTGCACGTTATAAAAGCGGACTGCGGGTCTATGTGTCTAATCTTTCTTCTGTCGCTCATTGCCCATTAGCAGTGATTCTGCTGTGGGAAACACCGGCGCACACTGCATGCTTCGCCTCTCCATAGGTTTCCCATTAGTGGAGCTGAAACACCCTTGCCTACATGCTCGCCCCTCCCCAAAATTTTTGCTTCTTCTTCTTCTTCTTAGCATTACTTTCATTCTCGATGTGTTGATCCTTCCCCACCCCCCTCCGGAAGTTTTATGCAGCAAACGTGGTTTTGTACTGCCTCCGGGATCGGGGGCATTGCAAGCTTTCTGCGCCTCACCTAGTTTTGCACTGCCTCCGCGATCGGCCCGCCTTTGACCAAGCGACGAGTCATGTGATGACGTCATCTTGTGACATCGCAAATTGTGACGGTTTGTGACGTAATGATGGCGTGATACGGGGACGTCATCATGTGATGATTTTTATCAGCGAAGCTGTTTAGCAAATCGTTCTTCCCACATTTAAGGCATTTAAGGCTTTCGCCTTAATAACTCGCTTGTTCTTTGTATTTTGAGGGGTTGTTTAGGGGCACCTTAAGAAGAGAACAATGACCTTGAAGCTCCTAAGGGGGGAGTGAGCGTCGTCTCCGGATCAAAATAAAGTTCTTTGCCTGCCTGCCTGCCTGCCTGCCTGCCTGCCTGCCTGCCTTGAAGCTCCGTGAGGAAAAACAGTAAGGAAACAATAAACGCAGCCGGAACAACAATGGAGGTTAAGGAAGGCGATCAGCGAACAGTGATACGGAAGTTCAACGCAGTGAAAACAAAAAGAGAAGAAATCGAATTGACCTGTGAGCAGTGTTTTATACCGATGGAGCGCTCACTATCTGTGACTGGTTTGCCGCAATGCACTTTAACTTTTGCGACCTTGCCCGTGGATGACCTTATGCCAGTTCAACTCCTGCCACATAAACAGAAAGAAAGAAAGAAAGAAAGAAAGAAAGAAAGAGAGAAAGAAAGAAAGAAAGAAAGAAAGAAAGAAAGAAAGAAAGAAAGAAAGAAAGAAAGAAAGAAAGAAAGAAAGAAAGAAAGAAAGAAAGAAAGAAAGAAAGGGAACATTGTCGGCATTGGGCCTTTAGACAATCGGGGTTCACTCATCCCTCGTAGGTCAGCCGGCCATGGCTGCCTGGAATAAAGATTATCTCGCTAATCGAAGCCGCGCGTGCGCTCGCGATTACAGTGCTTCGCCACCACCACCACCACCCCGTAATGCCCGCACTGCAATTTTTTTTCCGTTTCATTGTCTGCTGGCGGAAGTAATCTACTCGTGCTCAAAGGGCGGCGGTTTTGCAGATGACGGATAAGGAGTGCTGACCACTGCGGCCACTAGGCCTAAAAGATAGAGTAGACGACAAAAAATAACAAAAGCAGACGACTAAAAAGGGAACGCCCCGAAGTTATCGTCCTACGAAGCCTCGTATGAAACCGTTGTACCCGAAGGCGCCATTTTCAAGATGGAGGGTATATGAGAGGATGCCATGGACGGAAAAAAAGTTTATTGCTTAGCTTTAGGGCCTTGGAAACTTTGGGGGGTGGTGTTTTATGCGATACTGCGCTAACGTTTTCAATAAGCGTATCCTTGTAAAAGCCGCGGTACTCTTGCGGCCGCTCGCGTCCTCCAGAAGATGGAGCAGACCACTTATAGGGACCTCCCCGTAGTTACCGTATGCCTGCGGGTGGCTTCCAAGGAACCGAGAGAACCAACAGATAGTTAAGCAAAGCAAAGCATAGGGCACGTTCCGTGTCGTTTTTGTGTGCAGTGTAATGATAATGGGCTAAACTGAAAGGAATTAGACTGGAAGAAAAAGCACAATTTCCGTCGGTGGAATCAGAACCCACAACCTTCGAATTGCGCCTGGGTTGTGGGTCCGGATCACACTGACGGAAAGAGTGCTTTTCGTCCACTTCACTTTATCTCAATTTAGGTCATAATCATTACATTGCACATAAGAACAACAAACAATGTTCTCTATGCTTTCCATTGCTTAAATGTCCGTTAGTTTCATTGGTGGTGTTTGAGAACGAAACGAGCTCTTCGAACAATTCCCCTGCTTGCGTTCTTGTGAAGGGTATACACATGGAGGGACATCGCAAGGGCGGCTGGAAAAAGGTATGTTTGCTTAGCTCTCAGCACTGCGAGACTTTGGGCTGGCGGTACACGAGACTTAGTTGACGTTCTCGTTAAATAGGTGGATCGTTATGAAAACAACCAAATGGGCAATCGTGATCACACTGCCCTGCAGAAAGTGAGGGAGGGAGTGAAGGATAGGCGAGGAAGTTAGCTACACTTTGTCCGGTTTGCTACCCTTCCAGTGGGGAGAAGAAAAATGGGGAGTCCCTTTCCTATCTAGAAAATGGTGGCAAGCGAAGCTGTGCGCGCCTGACCTACTAATTTTAACACGAAAGTGTTTTATGCCGGGGTCCACCAATACTTCAGTGACGTATTTCCGTCACGGAAATGACGTCGAAAAAATATACACAATCAGATGGCAAAGAAAAAATGGTACCGGCAACGGGCATCGAACCCACGACCGCTCGGTCCGCAACAACAGATGCCGGGCACGCTATCCACTGCGCCATGGTCACAGACTCTGGATGCCTTACGAACGCGCTTTTTATATCTACCACTCTCCCGGTCGGCTGGGTGGTGGTGACTTCTGGGGGCGGTAAGGTAAAGTATTTCATCATTGCTGTGGCCTCCACGACTAGCACCTGCAACGCGTTACGCGTCCGTCCCATTTGGCGCGTTTTTAATAGAAGTTGAATTTTGTCAATGCCTTAACATACCGCGAGGTGGCGACATTTGCCCAAGCGTCGTAAAAGCGTCGGCCTCGCTCAGCATCACGCTTATACAAACCAAAATTGCTCTGCGACGCGCGCCTGCCTCACCAAGCTGTAACACCGCGTTCCATGCTCACGCGATCGCCCCGAGAAAAATCGCGGCCGGGCTACCGGGGCGGCAGGACGCGCTTTGCGTTTCCCTCTAGTCCGGCCGTGGTTTTCAATCACATTTTAACATGCCGCGGGATGGCGACCAAGTTCTGCGTCCAATATGCGACGCTCTTCTGGCTATCACACCTCGTTCTCTGATTACGCTTTCACCGTTAACTACTACAGCTACCACAAGGGTTTGTTTAATCATTTAACATGGACGTTAGTCGTCGGGATGGAGATGTACCACCAATCATCAAAGTGGGTGCATACACGTTAAAGGCACCATTAGCTGTCAGACATCAATGTACATTGTGCAAACTCCCTTATATCAATGTACAGTAAGCATTCAGTTACTTCTGTAATGGCACGCTTTACTTTCGTGTTATTCCGATTCCTATGAAGGAGGGATCAACCGTGTTTTCTTTCTTTCTTTCTTTCTTTCTTTCTTTCTTTCTTTCTTTCTTTCTTTCTTTCTTTCTTTCTTTCTTTCTTTCTTTCTTTCTTTCTTTCTTTCTTTACCCGAAGGTCGCGAGATCGAATCCCGGCCGCGGCGGCTGCATTTTCGATGGAGGCGAAAATGTTTGAGGGCCGTGTATTTAGATTTAGGTGCACGTTAAGGAACCCCAGTTGTCAAAATTTCCGGAGCCCTCCACTACGGCGTCTCTCATAATCATATCGTGGTTTTGGGACGTTAAACACCAGATATTATTCCTTCTTTCTTTCTTTCTTTCTTTCTTTCTTTCTTTCTTTCTTTCTTTCTTTCTTTCTTTCTTTCTTTCTTTCTTTCTTTCTTTCTTTCTTTCTTTCTTTCTTTCTTTCTTTCTTTCTTTCTTTCTTTCTTTCAATCACATCGCCGAATGCTTCTTCCCAAATTTTCCCAGCTCCATGGCAAAAAAAAAACACCCACTTGCTTCGCAGCGCAACTCTTCTGTTGCTACAGGCAACAACGACGGTCATGCGTGAAGCAATGAAATGCAACAACGAAAGGCAGCGATCAAATGTGGCAACATGAAATCACAAGTGACTTCGATAAAAGATCAGACTGCCGTATCGGAAACGACTAATCACCGAAAAGCCCACAATCGAGAGCGCATCAATTATTGGAAAACGGCGGCCACAAATGCGCATGTGGCCGCGGCGCACATTCGAGGGCCTTACTTCTATACGCTCGTCGGCGCCGGGTTTTTCGAGTACGACGCCGCCACCGAAATCTTTAACCCGTAGAAGAAGGTTCGTTTGAAAATATGCTTCGATGATTTGCGCTTCGTACACGTTAATGGAAACGTTGTGCTTGTGCATTTCGGTCAAACAGCGCTCCCTTTTTCTTCCGAATCGCTTTGTTTCTTTTGTCTTGGTTATGTCACAGGCCTCGCACTGCCTCCGCCCTTCTCCGTGTCTTTATGGAGTATGAATTTATTGGGGAGGCGCAGTGGGAAAGAAAATAGACGTAGGTTAGAAACAAAGCAAACCGAAGTAATGGCCCAAGGAAGGCGCGAAAGAACGAAAACTGGTTTTGGGGGCGTCCGCCGCCGCCGCCGCCCGGCGTGCTCTCGTGAAGGCCAGGCAGAGGTGCACCGTACGCCCCGCGAACCGGACCGCCGACGGGACCCGACCGAAACCGACCGACAGTGCCGACGCGTTGTCCATTGAAAGCGAGCGCCGCGCGTTTGGTCTGTTCCCTACGCCGTCGCGTCTGACCTCGGCCGCTTGCGGCCTGGCGGGTCTTTTTTCTCGTTTTCGATCTCGTCGCTTCCGAAACGTTTGCTTGTTCGGCGTGCTTCCGCCCTCGACGTAATGTGACGTCGGGCTCGTCGGATAAGGAAAAGTAGGCAGAAGAGCTCAGCTGGAGGCTCATATGTTGAGGACCGCATTGGTGGTTGAATGGCAGTAAGTCCGCCTCCACTGCTGGCACGTGCGTCGTTAGGGGGCGCAAAAGGGGTGCTCATATGTTGAGGACCACAGTGGTGGTTGTATTGGTAGTAAGTCCGCCTCCACTGCTGACATGTGCGTTGGTAGGGGGCGCAAAAGGGGATCAGGTGCGTCGGTAGGGGATGCAAAAAGAGGGGATGCAAAAGGGGCACTTGCCCCTTTTGCACCGATTGCCGACGCACCTGATCTGAAACCATGTGCCCCTTTTCACGTGCTTCGCCACTCCCCTTCCGGGGCACGTGAAAAGGGGCACCCGGGCACGTGATCTTTTTAGTGAGTCGCACAGCGCGAACAGAAACACAACAAACAAGGACATAAGGTGCTAGCTTGCAACATAATTATTTCCACAGACGAGTATGCATATACATCGTATGAAGGCCGCGCAAGGATTAATTCTTTAAAGCGAAAATTTCTTTTGTCGCTAAGAATACTAGACGTTTGCTAACGCAATCATATCCTGCATATTCACCAACTCAACATCCGCGCTGAATATCAACAAACTTTGAATAAACCTTACTACTTGACATCTGTTTAGAGATTAAAAGAATAAGGCATAACAGTAGTGTGCCATCTGGCAAAGGCATTTGAAGGCTGTAGCCCGCAGAGATTAGTGTGAGGCGAAGCATATAGCAACAGTCAGATGCACTACAGAAGCCTGCACGTTTTCTTCATTTGAAGGTGATAGCCCGTAAAATTTAGTGTGAGATAAAGCATATAGGATGCATCAGCTCAAGCAAGGCAAGGCAGAGCAAGGCAAGGCAGAGCAAGGCAAGGCAGAGGCCTTGCCTAGTCTTGTTTAGCAAGTCTTTCATATTACGAAACTTAGGCTGTCTACTATACTATGTTAGAACGGGGCGGCCACGCAGGTCTGGAGAGGCCTTTTCTCCTCCCCTACCTTTTGGTTCCCCTCTCCGTCTCTGGCACCCCCGGGCATAGACTGCAAGGATGTCGCATAAGCGTCAAGGCAGCTTAGACAAGGGTGGGACACATAAGTAGGGAACACGGGCGGAGAGTTGCACGCTCTGGCGTGAATCAACAATACCTTGACTTAGACGAGTTGATACGTACATGGAGAAATGCAGTGCGACTTAGAAGCAAACGGGTAACACGGCGCCCGTCTGTGTTTGTCTGTGTGTTGTCTGTATGCCTACTGTCTTCGTCTAAGTCGCGCTGCAGTTCTCCGAGCATGAACTAACACTCGCGCAGTTATGTTGCGGATCGACAGAATAATAGAAAAGAAAACTCACAGGGTCCCTTACGCGTTTACTTAAGACGACTCGAAGGTGACAGCCATCTTCTTTTTCTTCTCGGTCGATGTGTTTAACCTGCCTCGCCACCCTCTGAAAGCTTCGAGCACTTAACGTGGTCTTGCGCTGCCTCCGTGATCGGCGCACCTTTGACAATGCGATGATGTCATGTGATGACGCCATCGTGTGACGTCACGTGATGTGACGTCACAGTGGCGCCATGATGAAGTCATAATGACGTCACACATTCATTATGTGTGACGTCGTAGACGATGACGTCATGACGTGACGGTGATTTATTGCGTCACTCGTGCTGACGCCGCCGACGCGGGACGCTCGTCAATTTTTGTGTTTGGTGAGGCATCTAAGGCTTTCGCCTTAATAGTCGAAGCACCAAATACAGGTAAACTGGATGACACATATGCGGTCATGGCGACCTTGGCGCTTACAAGAAAGTAGAAAGAAAGTAGAAAAAGCTTCTTGATGTGTGTGGTTAGATGAACTAGCAGCTACGACTGAGAGGCCGACACAGGCACGTGGTTGTTGTTTGTTTCTTTATTTTCGTGTGCATGCTCGTATTTCATATATTTAATAAGGTACTGACACGAAAATTTTCAGTGGTCGTTTTTCTGCATCAAATGAAATTCCAAGCCCTCAAGGGCCTTGAAACTGTACTGGTAAGCGTGAATTCACCTTGAAAAATTAGTTACATTAAAAAAAAATCTAGTTTCGGTTCCTACTGTACCCCGACGTCACGACAGGGTATGAGCTTCTCGTCACGTGGTCGCGCAAGATGTCGTGACGTTTTCCCTACCACTCCGTGGCTCCGATGGTGACGCACAAGGGGTCATTTTGTGTGTTTTGGTACCTGACGTCATCACAACTAGCGATGCTGGTGCGCGAAGTCACCAGAACTGACATGTAGCCTGACGTCGTGCTTGTGTCGATTTCAGTGGGTGCATGCGGCATACGAAGATTGACTTTAACGTCACAATAAAATACTTATCGGGATTTTCTGAGCTTCACACTTGCTGAGAGCCGTCTCTGTATGCAGGACGTTTGTGTGGTGGAGTAAGGATGGCTTCGAAAATTGTACAACTGTAAGTCAGCGCATGTTGGGTCGCCTTCATATCGTTGTCTTTTCGCGCTGTTGTGTGTTCACTACATGTATCGCAACCAACTGACCTTGCAACAAGTCTTAACGAAGAACAAAAATGAACTAACGTAACGACGCCTGTGGACAGGAACAGGAAAGGCAGACAGGTCGTGAGCGCAGATCCAAGGAGCCAGATAGTTACACACGCCTAGTCATCTACTTCAAATCAGCCGCGAGAGAACAACTAACGCACTACACCCGAGCACGACGGGCGCACCTCCTACCAAAATGCAATTCCGCTCAGGGTTGCCCGACCATCCCGGGGCGCCGCGAAACCCGCCCGTAACCCGGCGCACGAGTCTCCGTATACGATCACGGAACCACTAACCTCCCGCAGCCGGTCAGCTCCGCGTGTTCGCTCAAACCGATCGTTCGCATATAGCGGGAACTCACTCTATAACGGCCTTTCACTTCCGCCTCCTGCCGATGCGACGGGAAGGTCACGGAAGAGATGGAGCGGGTGAGAGGGGGGGGGGGGGGCTTGGCGCGTGCCTGCGACAGCGAAAACAAGAAGAAATCGACAGGGAGGGGTTGCGAGAGGGCCATTGCCGGAGGGGCACAGTTGACGTCATCAAAAAGGAAAGGAATCAGGGGGAGGCACGCTTTTCTGCGGGGCCACAGGGTGGCCAGATTGGTTTTTGGCCCCAAGGGGTCGTCCTCCCGGCGGCATCGGGTCCGCGCTTCTTGCTTCTGTGTGTCATATCGCCTTTTCGATTCTCGTTTTGGTTTCCCTTCCTTCTCCCCGTTATGTGTTATTGCGCGCGTGCACATCCGCGCGGTCGCGCTGCGCTCCTGTTGCTTGTGGCGCCCCGCCGCGGCTGGGCAGGGCAACACGCCCCTCTCTCGCCCCCGTACGAGGAGACGACCGTTACAAATCGTAAGACCGAATCGGCTCTCCGAACTAGTTTCGCGCTCGGCAAAGGAATGACTCGGAAGGAGAGTGCGAGGGGGTGGGGGGGGATGTAGGAAGCGCACGAGACCGCAGCAAATTAAAGAATCTATTACGCCGGCATTCGCAACGGGAATGGCGGTGCACTGCGGGGCAGGGCATTGCAGTGCGGGGTCTCTGCGAAGCGGTGAGTCTTCGCGATCGTCCTGTGTGCAGCTTTGTTTGTGGTCGTTTTAGTTTCGCTGGTAATACGCATTCAAGGTGAGTCAGCAAGGAGGAACAAATAAAACATGTAATTGAATGAGAGAGAGAGAGAGAGGATGCAGGGGTCAGGCGGGACCAACTGGGTGAGCTTTCACAAAGCAGATAAAGAAAGAAACAAAAGAAACACAGGACGGAAGTTAGTTGGAAACTAACCGGGCTGCCAAAGCTTTGCCGAATACTTTCCTACCGAAAGGACTGGTATGTGTATCAGAAGAAAGGCAGAGGACATTCTTTTATTCATTAGAGTTGTTTTAGAGAGGTGTGTAAACGAAATTTGATTTTGAATATGAAGGATGAGGTTTCTTCGACAGACATGAAGCGAAATGACTCTCACGATAACTGAAAACAAAGGACGTTTTCGAAAAGCGGGAGGTGATGTTTATGGGCATGAAGGGGACGATGTTATTGATAACGGACCCGCTGGCAGATAGTTAAAGTATTCAACGTGGGAGGGTGCCAGTGCGGCTCGTAATCATGCGGCAGTGTAATTGGTAGGAACAAATAACAGGGTTAAGCGGCAGGAGCATGGTGTGACAGTGTAATTCGTGCGCTGCGTAACAAAAGAGAAATACGATTGCGCAACCAATTTAGAATTTGCTGGCACTAACCGTCTATAAATATAAAATTTAAAATACTTAAAATTCGTGTCAGTACTCCTTTAGTGCTGCACGCTTAATGCTGCAATACCACAACGTAATGCCAGAGGATTTCTGTTCGACAACCTTTTTTGTTCTCCCTTTTCTCGACTATTGCTACATGTCAATTTATAAATTAATCTCCCTTAGAAATATCTGCATTTATGGCCCGTTTTGTTCTATATGGTGTATGCTCGTGCATAAAGAAAGTCGAATTCATACGATTCTTGTATTCGCGTCACCGCTTTTAGTGACTAGAGATCTAACGTGAACACTCTGCCTGCTGTGCCTGCGACGTACGTCAGCAGATTAAGTGGACATTCGCTTGTGAATAGTTACGCCGTGTACTCAATCGCACTCTTTAGGTTGGACCTCTGCAATAGATTGTCACTTGCAGTAGGGCAGTGACAGACTAAGCCAGGATTCGATGGATTCAAAAGTGCTTCAGGCCCGTGTAACTTAGATTTGCGTGCACGTTAAAGAACGCCAGGTGGTCGAAATTTCCCGAGCCCTCCATTACGGCGTCTCTCATAATCATATCGTAGTTTTGGGACGTTAAAACCCAGCAAAGAAGAAGAATAACTAATCCAGGAGAGTGATGTGCGCAGTGAGAAAGACGACAGCAACATGTTAAACAGTCGAAAAATGTGCGACTTGTTAGGAGACACCATCCTATCACTGTCATCGTCATCAGCAAGTCAAACTGTCGCGCACAATGTGACTTCGACGGCGAGACACTGTCACCATTATAATATGGATCGTCGTCAACAGCAGCAAGAGCAATCCCAATAAGATTATCTGAACGGAAGAAAGAGAAGTTTTTCGAGAGGCTCGTTGGTTCGGTAAGACACAATCAAATGAATTCAACAGACAGTTAGACCAAGGACAGCATAGGGGCCTTTAACTGTCTTCTTTAACTGTAGCGTAGTAATAACGACGTAAACTGAAATGAGTTAAAGCGGACGAAAAATCACCCTTTCCGTGCGTGGTGTCCGAACCCGTAACCTTCGAATTACGCGTGGGGGCGGATTCCACCGAGGGAAAGGGTGATTTTTGGTCCACTTTAACTCATTTCCATTTACGTCATTATTGCTACGCTGCGGTTAAAGACAACAATTAGTGGCCCCTATGCTTTCCCTGGCCTAATTGTCTGTTCGATTCATTAGGTTGCGTCTAAGAAGATCATCTGTTGCACATGATCGACCTTAACGCAGAAGAGACAACGTCTCACAGCGTTAAGACGATCGCAGTTTCTCTAAAGTACTGTATTAAAAACGCCCGCGGCGACGCATGCAGCCCATTGCTGCCGCTTCGTTTAGTCACGTGCACGGCCCAGCTGGCACGTGTTTAAATTAAACCCGCAGCTTGCACTCCATCAACATCCACGACGAGTACGTGCCTGCGGCGAGCCAAGCAAGCCCGCGTGCGTAGTACTTGCCAACCAACACGTGCACGTTTGTCTATTGCTGTTGCTGCCGCCGCCGCATTGCCGACTACCGCTGTTGCTGTTGCTGCGAAGAGGAGCATCCCGGCCGTTGCGAATCTTGCGGGCACCCCCTCCGTAATGGGATTTCTTCCTTCTAGGCCGAGCCACCGCCATTTTCACTTCCTGCTTCAAACGCGCGCTTTCGCCCATGTGATGTCACGTGGTCGATCTACGAGCCGCTAGCGCCGGTGGGCTGCAGCTCTGCTGGACAGTTACGGATGGGCACGGAAGTGTCCGATGATGACGCGACGCGGCCAAGATCAATTCTCTCGCATTTTTTCAAGGTCTAGCGGCCCATTGCCGACGACACACCCTCCCCTCCCTTCGAGCACTCAAAAGCGTGCCATCGCCTCTGATCGAGTTTTGCTTTGTTTTCTCACGTCTTGTTTCGTGCGTTTCCCGCTTTCTTTTGCAGTCTTTGTTATGTACTCCGTTGCATTGCCAGCAGGCTTTGCTGGGGAAGCTGCCCTAGTATATTCGGGTGATGGAAGTCTTACTCCGCAAGGTTCAGTGGGGTAGTCTTGTGCTTAATGAGCGATGCTTTCTACAGAAAGGCTGTGTATACTTCGTGCAGTACGATTTCGACTACAGAGCATATAAAGTTACGTGAGATGAGGCTTTATTTGTGCCGTCTCAGCTTTCTGTACACCACGTAATCGTTACTAAATAGAAAATATCGTTATTGACGTTTCAGTCGTGGCAGTGCGTAAACTTGAGTACATCATCATCATTATCATCATCATCATCATCATCATTATTATTATTATTATTATTATTATTATTATTATTATTATTATTATTATTATTATTATTATTATTATTATTATTTGCAGCCCTGTGCCGCCGCCATCGTCGTTGCAGTAGTAGTACTATAGTAGTAGCAGCAGTAGTAGTAGTAGTAGTAGAAGTAGTCCCGCAGATCACGTGAGCAGAAGAGGAGTGAATAAAGAAACAAATGAAACGAAATGATGATAATGATGATGATGCTTATCCTTAGCTGTCTGACGGTTTCTTTTTTTTTTTTTTTCTATACTATACGTGCTACCGTCCCAAGTACCGGGCTCTGGAATCTACCTTCGGTACAGGGTGTACTTCCAATAGGCATTCTTTGTGCATTTGTGACATGTTCGCTTGCGCGCAGTACTAGCTTACAATGCCTTCGTGAATTGCTCTCTTTATCAGTTCAGTTCTACAAGAACGTCACTAAGACGGAACACACTGATACACTGACGTCGAGGAAAACAAACTCAAATCCTGAAAGAAAGAATAAACGAGAAGAAGTGTCGTTCCGCGTAACTCTTAGCTCAACAGCAGTGGTTCCGTTAAAATAGCTCCCCCCCCTCCTCCAATTTTACTGGAAGGGTTTCTGCTTCGCTGGATTCAGCGGTGCCCACTTTCGGCCTCATTTGCGGCCAACAACGAACGGGTCAGTCGACGGCAGGCAAATTGTATTTCCGCCACGGTGCTGCAACAGAGCTTCACAGCCGGGGGTGGGGGGGGGGGGGGGGGGGGGAGGCATCGACGGGTTCTCGACAGCACACCGAAGAATTGGACTGCAGTATAGGAGATAAGGTGGATGGTGTTTGTGTGCTGCGTGCGTTTGTGTACGTGCGCCAGGCAAATGGAGCGGTTTGTGCCCGCAGCCGCGTGGGCTGCGTATAAGCACGCAGGTAATACGGATTGCGACGCAAGCCGTTGCAACCCATTTCCGTGCAGAAAATGTGCGCGCGGAACGAAAACTTGCGGAACTTTTTCTTTTTTGTTGTTGTTGCAGCACGAGTGCCAGAAACGGTGACACCGGACGCAGGAAGTAATTCTCTTAGAGCAATGCGGATGTGTTAAGTGTGCTTCCGTTTTTTTTTTTTTTTTGCGAGACACTCGGCTGCCTCCCTCCCCCTCCCCCTCCCCGGGAAAGTTCTGGGACGAGGACGTAGGAGTGTTCTCTAAAGTTTGGTTTCGTAACCCACACCGGAAGGTGACATCGGAAGTCTAGAGACAAATTGAGTTTCTAGACATTACTTCCACTTCTGCTGACGACCATGGTGTGTTGGAAACACTGTGTGATGTTATATACATTTCGTTTTTCCTTTCTACGCTATGCATTACTCTCCCCCTCCTCCTCACGCTCACTTTCTTTTCCCCCCTCCTTGCTACACCATACTATCCCACGCTATGCTATGCTGTGCTGGCGTGCCTGGATAGCCGAGTGGTTACGATGCTCGCCTTCGGATCGTGTGTGCGCATGTTTCGAATCCCGCCTCGTCAAGAAATTTTTTGGCCAAGATTTTCTCTTTCTCTTTCTTCCTATTTCTTTCTTTCTCTATCTCTTTTTCTGTCTCTGTACTCGTTCTCTCACCCTTCAGGGTTATTGCAGGCCACGCCGGAAAAATGGACGCACGTGTTCTGGGAGAGAAGCAGATGATGACGAAGAGGAAGAGAAGGATGAAGAGAGCACGCACCGATTCATGGTGATGATCATTTCTGTTCACCCGTCACGGACCAATGCTCGGCTTAAACAGCACCGCTGCTGAAACGGAATGGCCGTCATAGCGCCTTACGTTGAGTGTGAACAAGATGAGTACCACCTTAGATATGCAGGTTACAGGTTTATTAGAAGCGATGAAAAAGCGCTGAACAGGAAATGACTCTGGAGACAACGCTTCGCCAAGTGGACCCTTCTTCCTCAGGGTAGTTCTGACGAAGACAAGTCCACTTGTTCAAACGTTGGCTCCATCGACACTGGCCCCAACGCGTATCGTGGTCGCACCAGCTCTCTTATGTTTTTGCTAAATCTCTTAACGTCAACAAGTACAACAGCTAGCCGTGTTTGCTCTCTTGTCGATTCTGCTGTGTTCCTGCCTCTTAAACGATGCCTATCATTTTTCCTTTCCAGCACACGCTGCTTAGCCGTTATTTTATTCTCAAGTTTCCTTGTTATCCTCCTGCATTAAATATGTACGGACCATCCACTCCGTGAAGACTGTCACGCAGCGATACTGTCTGTGCGCGATGATCCTCCTTACGGTATTCCTTACAGTGGCCCTTGCTGCCCTCAGTAGAGGCGGCAACGCCTTGATGCCGTGTTCCCTCGGCTTCGGGCGTTGGCATTACGGAGTCTTCGGCTCTCCGCTGGCGAATCGCTTCAGCTTCGCGGGCTCGTAACGCTGCGTCTTCGGCACGGTGACATCTACACGCGCGCCTCTCTGCAACTGGGCTAGCGATATCACGTGAAGTCACGAATCCGCCACTCAACTTGAAATGCGCGCGTTTACCCCTGATTGGGCAAGGTGAGATCACGTGACCTGCCTGCTCAACCGGTTAATGGCTCATTTCTGCGGACGCCGACTACTACTACCACGCCACAGGCTGGACTAAGGCAGCTTCTCTGCAAAAGGAAGTGAACATGTAAAGGCGATATATCGATCCCTAATCTTCAGCTCCAGCGGCGTCCCTCACAGACCATAATGCCACTGATGTACTTCAAGTAGTACTGACACAATATCGAGGCACACCAAAAGGGACATTTTTCGTTTCCATGATATGCGCTATCCATCTTGAACTCGGTTACAGAGCAACGCTAGAAAAGGACAAAAGAAGGAAACGAAAAATACCTTGTCCTTGTCTAGTGTTGCGCTGTAACCGAGTTCAAGATGAATCCCAAACAACTGGCCCAACTTGCCGTCTTATATGCGCTATCAACGGGCACCACACACCGCAACGCGTATAAAATATTTTACTTTGATGTTAAAGTTTTCGTCACCCAGCATCTGCAAGCCAGCCCCACTGCAATGGACATTATCACGACGAGTCAACAGAGTTCAATGGATTTGCAATTCTGCGTCCTGCATGCAGCCTAAATCGCAGAAATCGCTGTCGGAGTCGCTGTTCGACAATTCACTCGCGGTTGTTTACGTGAAGCGCGTGCAACTGACAGCAAATGACAGAGCTGGTGCTCGTATTTGGCGAGTTGCAGTCTTCCCGTGATGTCAGACTTGTGTTGACAAGTCACTGCGAAGCCGTCCCCTCGATACCGAAATCGAAAGTGCATTCTTTAAGGCAGTGGTATTAAAAATCTATTCAATGCATTCCCAAGCACTGCAACACTGTTGTTAGGGTTCTCGACACCCGTGCTTTTATTTAGAGCAACATGCCGAAAATATTTAAATTTCGTGTCATTACTCCTTCAAAACACCGATATTTGTTGTCGAGCCTCCGTAGCGAGTACAGGACACGAGCACAGACCACATTATGTGCTGCATCGGAGGTGTGTGTACGACAGCACGTGTACAGTATATAGAGCGGGCTGTCGGACAAAGCGCAGCCTGTGTTCTCGGGACCGGTGTGACGTGGTGGGTGTCGACCGGTCCGTTGCTCCGCGCACGGTGGAACGAGCAAAAAAGCGCGCGCACCGTCGAAGACAATGGGTCGCCGACACTTCCTCCATTAGCAGCGGTCCTTCTCCTTTTTGCCTCCACAGTTATACGCCCAAACACAGGTGCCGGCTGGTGGTTCCGTGGCGCGCGGGCGGTGCACACGCACAAGGGCGCCGCCGGGCAGGTGTGCAAACACGCACCACTTTTCCTTCTCTGCCGGGCGCTGTAGCCTCGCTCGAACCGAAACGAGCGCGCACTCCGTATTACTCCTTCGCGAGACCCGTGTGATCTGCATGCCAAGCTCGAGCGCCTCCTCACACATTGATGATCACACTTTCTATTCATAGGCGCCGCTGTCTTGGACTTCTTAAGCATTAATTAATTAACGAGAAAGCCTCAGATGCATCATAAAACGCGAAGATTGACCGTCGGCGTCGTCAGTGCGAATGATGCAAAGAAATCCTCAAGTGATGACGTCATCATGACGTCAGACATAGCAAAATGTGATGTTATTGTCACGTCACTACAATGTCGCATGACGTGACGTCACACGAGGACGTCATCACGTGAAATCGTCTCTTGTTCAAAGGTGGGCCCGATCACGGAGGCAGTGCGAAACCAGGTGAGGTGCCGGTAGCTTCCACTGTCTCCGATCCCGGAGGCAGTGGAAAAGCCACGTTGGGTGCTGTTATGATCGGCCCCTGCGCCGACTAGGAAGCGGCGTGCCCTGTTCTTCGAACCGGGCGCCGAAGCGCTGCTTGCCTTGACAATGGTTCAAGCGCTTGAATTGTCCTCCCGAGATGGGACGTGAGGCGCCTTGCAGTCCGGCCCATCCGCGTTCGGCCAGACGACCATGATTGTTTCCTGTCGCCAAATCTACCTTGACGAGACAAAGGCGTCCGCGCGGATGACAACCAGCCCCACAAATTGATCGACAAGGTGCTTCGGAACTGCAGACCTTTTGTGTCCGAGCGTGGGACCCATCGCCCTACGGCCTTCACATGGCGGGGACCACAGGTTGCACCCTTTGGTGCAACAGCAAGCAGAGTGCGGGGCCACGCCCCAGTCGACGACGCTGACCTGGGCGAGTGTGGGTGGCACCCTCATTAGTGTTGTGTGGGACGCGATTGGACCGTCCCAACTTGCAGAAATTCCCCCATCTAGGGATCTGGGGAAAGAGACCCTTTAAAACGAGCCCCGCGGGCTCATTCGACGTGCAATCATCGTCATGTAGACTCGAAATCCTCGTCCTGTAGGACGAAATCGTCATGTAGAAACAAACTGCTCGCCCATGTAAATAAAACCTCTGTTAAGTTTGCCTTCCTCCAGCCTCTTCCTCCGAAGTCTCGGGCGCCTCCAAAGGCCGGTCGCAACAGTGCAGAAAGCTATCCAATGAAGTGGGGGAGGGGGATCATTACAATAGACTGAGACGAAAAAGTAGAAGATTGCTTTCGCCTTGAAGCTCTCCTAGGCAAATGCATTGGGGACCGTACGACTTTTCATTTCTGGGCGCTGCCACCAACATGGAACTTTCTTTACGCGAGTGATTTCTCAGTTTTGCAACAACACCAATAACAAAGACGGCGACAAACAAGAACAACGACCACAAGAACGGCAAAAGCTATCATATTATTCTCTTTTACAAAAAGGAGTGAAACTGCCTCAGCCCGCTGCAATGGAGTAAAATCTGCACAGTCACACTTACTCCGTTCTGTAAATGTAGAGTTGAAGCACTCTAGTGCTACTACTCCTTCAGCCAAATGAGAGAGCGAGAGAAACGAAGGTGAAAGGCAGGGAGGTTAACCAAGCTTTGGCTCAGTTTGCTGCCCTACATGTGGGGTGGGGGAAAGGGGGAGTAATATATAAGATAGAGAATCAAGAACAAGAGGAAGGAAAAGAAGAATGAACAGTTAGCGAGAACGCGCACAACACGAACTCGCGCTGGTAGTTCACAGGCGCTCGTGAAGTCCGCTCGCCTTCAGGTAGCTCAGTAAGGCTTTCGTGGCCTTGTGCCTGCACCAAATCATGGGCCAAGGTGCCAGGATGTTCTTTTCGGACAACGGTCTTGCATCAAGACGATCGAGTTTGGCTCCTAGAACACGTCGTTGAGTTTCGTTGGATGGGGCACTGGCATAGGATGTGCTCAATCGTCTCCTCACAGCCGCATTAGTTGTATGCCGCACTGTTGGCCATTCCAATGAGATGAGAGTATGCATTCGTAGGTGCCACACTCAGGCACATGCGAAACAATAAAGTTGCATCTCGACGGGAGAGTCCGGATGGCAAACGAACTCGTAAATTAGGGTCAGTGGAATATCAGCGCGTGTTGAAGAAACCCCGTGTATTCCATTGAAAAAGTGTGGCACGACGAGCAAGAAATTGCAGTTGTCGTGCCGCGCCCGTTCTGGAGAGCGTTATGGGTATCTGCAGCGAAGTTGTAAGTAGGTAGAGGACATGTTCTTGAAAAAAAAAAAGGCGTCCCATATGTGACCACCATGACAACACTATAGATACTCCGCTGCGGTAGGCTTACAATTTTCATACTCTTTTTGTTTATCGTATTCTCGTAGAGAAAATATTCTTGTTTCAGCCCCCTCTTTCTCCCAATTTCAATACTGATTTACACGCTGAACTACCACGTCTTTAGTACCATTTACATATCTCGCTATGCGAGGAATATGTAAATCTAACTTGTCCCAAAGGGAGCTACAAGCTGCCGGCTATCGATCTAAGCATTGTGCGAGCTTTCCATGAAAACATGTACAACGCATTCGTTTATTGGCGCGACATCGTCAGTTCATATTGGAATCGCCTGGTTTTTCACAGTATAACCTAAATTCCTTTTTATTTGTGCGTGTAAGAGAAAGTCCCAATGTGATTAGTACTCTTCCCCTAATGATCTCCGCGAGTATCACGGACGCACTACGCTCAGCAGCGAAAGTGGTTGAGACCAAAAAAAAAATTAATCCGAGGAAAGTCGTAAAAGCATAGCGAGTACTTGGCCATCTACAGTTAAAACTCGCACACAACGTTGCCTCGCATTAAGTAGAAGCCGAGAGCTGCGTGAGCATCGAAATCATTACTTCCTTTATCTATTTTCATATCACTTCACTTTTTTTTCATTGTCTCTCATTTATTCAATCTTTATGTCCTTAAAATGTCCTTGCGATATTGGCGAGAGCAATGCGCGACAGAAACAATCATTCCGAAATTACTTCCGCAACTTCGCCATACTCCCCCCCCCCCTCCCCCCCCGCCCTCTCCCTTCGTCGCATCGCTAAACGGAGCGCGTCAATGCGTAAAGCAAGTACAAAAGCGTTCAACTTTCGCTAGTTTGCGATCGGGAGATCAAGCGCAATCTAGGACGCGGAGCGCGTATTAAACGGGATTGCGAGAAAACCGGGAATTCAACAAACCTGGCTCTACTAATCAAACCCGAACGTTCTTTCTCGTTTGTTTTGTATCTATTTCGAATTTAATGTGATGCGGACTAGCCTAAATGCTTAATGCTTGGATGCTGGTTGTGGGACGTAAACCCCCAGAAATGTTCTTTTTCTTCTTTTCTGATGATTATTATTATTATTATTATTATTATTATTATTATTATTATTATTATTATTATTATTATTATTACTATTATTATTATTATTACTATTATTATTATTATATTTTGCCAGCCCATATTGCATAACTGCTTCGCCTTACGAGCGGGAGGGCAGTAGTGCTCTTTTGTTATGCGTTTTATTTGATTTTTTCCGGAGTGGTCTCCCAGCGTCATCAGCGTTTCTGTTCACGTTCCTTCGACCATTTAGCGATACGAGCGACCACAAACTCCCGCTGTCGCCCTCTTGCCCCCCCCCCCCCCCACCCCGTCCCCCCCTACCCTCAACAGCATCGGCACCGGCCAGCTATAAAAGCCCAGAGCCTTTTGCGCCTCGTTTCGCTGCTCCAGCTTCTCAGGCACGCACGAACATCAACCGTTATCACAGCACGGCGCCGCATCGCGCGAGAGCCGGACGGACGCCAGAGGCGAGGCAAATTGGGTGATCGCGATGGGCGAGGTCACGTGAAGTACCGGTGTACGAAACGTTTGGCATTGAGGTGAGGGGAGAGTGTAAGGTAGGAAGTGAAATCCGATATCCCAAATAAAACTGAGTGGAGAAGTGAAAGCGGCTTCTCCTAAGGGGGGTTGCAAAGCACGCCATCGAGAAAGTCAGGACGGTGAGTTGAAACGGGCGCCGTGGTATTTGCAGTGAGAGAATCTTAAAAGTATACTAGTATCGAAAGAGGAAAGATGAGGCGAATAAAAAGATCCACAGAGGTCAACTGCTTCGGCCTTCGCATTTTTTTGCCAACCAGCAGAGAGAGAGAGAGATATAGGCAAAGGAAAGACAGGGATGTTAGCAATGTTGCATCTGGTTCGCTACCCTGCACTGGCGAAACGGAAGAAAATATTAGAAAAAGGAAGAATGAAAGAGGGTACAGCTAATTCGCGTTCACACGTAGCAGCGTTCACCGCGCCTGCCCGTGTGCTCACAAACTGCGAACTGTGACAGAGTACGGTTCGAGTGCGAACTGTCTTAGATAAAGTGATAACGTTGACTGCAATCCATGATGTAAGTGCGGTATCCTGTACTTGCAAAGAAACAACTACACTCCTATGTGGTCTCGGTAAAGCGTATCAGACGCAGCGATGTCTTAGAAGCTCTGTATAACCTACTTCAAGCAATAAAGTGTTAATTACGTTAACGTGATGTGTAACGTAAAGGAACGGAGCAACAGAATTACGTTTTAGCTCAACGTACACAGCGATTCATACATAAAAGAGCTGCGTTAACCTTTACTTTCTTTACTCCCCCAGTTACGATGTCGTTCAGTGATTCATTTTTATTTATCTTTCATAAAAAAAAAAAAACAAACGCCAGTCCTAACATAGAGAGCCAGCGAAATCAGTCTTCTTTATTGCGCTATCTTTCAGACAAATCCATTGTTTCTTTGTTGTTGTGGCCTCTTGAAGTGGTACTTCAGCTGGCTACGTGCTGCTCGCAACGCATCCTCCTGCTAGAGCATGTACTCGTGAAAGTTGTCGCACTTCACGCGGAAGTTCAGCTAAAGCGTCTAGCAGTCGCAACTGTAGCCACCGCAAGATCGCTTCGTGCGTCCGATTCGTTAGAACTTTGTGTTCCGTAGCTTGACGCGCGTTGTTGGATCGCATACATATTTTAAACTAGACGGTCCGGAACAAAGCCGGGACATATATCTGTCCCGACAAGGACGTCGCGGGACTCGCGACGTTGTATGCAAAGTCGGGACAGCCCCGCAAAATCCGGGACGGTTGGCAACCCTAATCCCAATACGAGTTTACGCGGTCACGCGAATCCTGCTTCGCAACAAAACTATACTGCACTTTCGGCAAGCGGCTCGTTCCAGCAATCTCAGATTTCGGTCTCCGGTCGTCCCGCCGCACACCCGCGGTTTGCCCGCTCGATTGGGGCACGGGGCTCAAAGGGACCGACCAAACGCAGCTCCCCGTCGTCGGCTCGGACTCCTTCTTCGAGGGTTCAGCTGCAGCAGTAAAAAAACAAGAAAAAAAAGCCTCCTGCGTAACATTGCCTTCGCGACAATACATTGAAATAGGGAGCTCTGATAAAGAGCCGAACCAAATGTCACTTACGAAATGTCTATTGCGCATTTCATTCTCATTTACATTGAGTATGCTTCTTCTGGCACACCAGAATACCTTTAGATATTAAGTTCCTGCTAGTTAGGTTAAGTTAAAACTTGCTTTTGAGGTCACAAGAATCGTAGTCACACTGCAGTGGATGTGTTACGTATAACCACAGGTACATCTCGTTGCTCCATCAACATAGTGCTTCTAAACGTGAGAGGAATGTCATACGTTCAAATACAAAAACATACAGTGAGTACGTAAAGCCAAACAACTAAGAAGTGTGTTTACACTCGCCTTCAATATGGCTGTCTCTACTCAAAGAGGAAACGAAAGGTTGCCTGTCAGGAAATAGTAAACAAGTCAAATGTTAGAAAGAGGAAATCCAGCCCGTTGGTCCTCTCTCCCATGCAGCAGCAAAAAACAAAAAAAAGCATACTATGGCGAATGTTGGCCAGCAAACGGCGGCGAAACGGAACCTTCGCGTGCGTGACAGGGGTCAACCGGTTCTGGCTCGAAACACCGGGTTCAACGTGCTTGTCGCACGCTTATTTCTTTAAACCTCTTATCTTTCCTTTTTTTTATTTCGTTTCTTCCGCCACTCTCACGCCATCTGTGCAAACAGGGAGTCGAAAGAAGACGCCCTAATGCCTGTCACCCAACGGCTTATCAACTTACTTATCCAACAGTCATTTTCTTTACTTTCTTCTGATGTTCCTCTATCTCACCCATTACTACGCTACTTTCTTCCGCGCAAAGGCACGCAACGGTGCAGGGATACGCGCGAAGTTGGCTGATGCTGTAGTGGGGCAAAGAAAGGGGGGGGGGGGGCTGTTTCTTACACGAGTACGGATAACGCGCACGCGAAGTTAGCCGATTAGTTGGAGGTAGGGGATGACGTAGGGGTCAGTTGTGTAAGAGTGAGGGAGATTACGGCAAGCAGGAGCCGTGCATACATCCGGCCACGCTTTCCTGCAGTGGTCTGATAAAAAAAAAGCACAGTATCTTCCGCGCACCGGTACTCATTCTGTTATCCTTGCGGTCGCGCTGCTGTATGCTCAGATGTTGGATGAGAGCAGTGTTCTTTGGCGGGGTCCGGTTCAGATAACGGTACCGTGGCAGGCTAAAAGGAAGGACGCCGAATGAGTACGTGTAACGTTGTTAGGTGTCACGATACGGTGCTAGACTAATAACTTTCACTAGGCAACAACCGTCGTTGACGAGAAAGCAAAGTCCGATACAGTGTACAGATAGGTAGTGGTTTTACGTAAAGGAGGACGTTAGCTTCTGTAGTCTGTGAGGGTGCGCGGCGCAGCGTCTTAGGCTGTGTTCCAATTCTAGACACCATCGTAGACAGTCTACGCAGACAGCTTAGAAGACACCATTGAGCCTCAGTATTCCGAGAAAAGGAACGCGTCTGGATCTTGGATGGATGGATGGATGCTATGAGCGTACCCTTTATAACGTGGCGGTGACAAGTGCGCCACCTGGCTCGACAAAAAAATCTTTTTCCTGTTTTCTTTTTTTTTTATGCTGGCCTAATGCCTCTACTTCGATAAAATCTATCTTACTACAGGAAAAAAAAAACGTAAATTCTCAGCGAAGTTCTCCGCCCTTTACGGCAGACTGTCCTTATTTCTCCCCAATATTTATTTTTGTCCTTTCTCTCTAATTTTCTTATTCGACGCGAGGTGGCGTCATGTCTGCGCGACATGACGCCACCTCGCGTCTAGAAGGGAAAGCTAAGAGAAACAAACATCGTTACTTCCTTAACTTCTTTCGTGTTCAAATCTATGGAAAATGTAATGTAGCTTACATTTCGCGCGTCGAAAAGCGTCTGCTTGTGTGCAGGCGACCACACCGGCGAGATCGGAGCGTTTCGCTGAGCCGCCATCTTGTTTCGACAGCAAAGTAGCCTGCACCGTTTTTGTCTCCGATCCCATGTTCTCGAAGTTGTGTATTTTGCCGGCTACGTGAGAACTGGAATGGGAGTTAAGATAGTCACTGTCCTCTTAGCGGCCTATTTAGCCGTCTACCGTGAGTATTGGAACACACCCTTAGGTGTTGGGGGCGAGGGTAGCGAAATGTAGAATAGGACAGAAAGGAGAGTTCACCTAGCTCCTCGAAACAAATACCGACACGCTACCAAGCGCCGGGTATGGGTACCTATCATACCATGAGAGCGTTGGCCTGCCGTCTCACCACGGACAGGCGTCCTGGTACATCGTAGGAATAATCTTATGTAATCCGAATAGATTTATATAGACTTTCATTAGGATTTTTCCCTGGTCTGTGGCATTTTCGGTTTCTAAGGATTTCTGAGGACTCCATATGTTTGTCGTGTGCCCCAGTGGCGAGCGAAAATATTGTCACGCGGTCGTGATGTTGAGGAAGGCAGCAGTCGGCGTGTTCAAGACGACACTCTTTATTCGGGCGAACTTGTGCCCAGGAAATGAAAAGTTAAAGTATGTACAAGCCATACACGCTGTACCCTGATTGCGGTCTACGCTGCCGTCGGTTGTCGTATCATCTGATATGCGGTGAAATGCGTCGGCATTTATACATGCGGCATCGAACATTCTAGCCTTATCGCTGGTGGCCGGTTAGTTCCAGAATAAACTCCACTGCGTATGCGCGCTCAAGCCTATCAGAAGAGTCTAAAATATTCTGGAATGTTCCCAGGCATTCGGGCGCGGTTTGCGCGAGGCAGTGGTTATACGTGTAACGGTCCGGTTACACAAAAATAGCAAAAAAAGCGCGCGTGGCAATATCTTCTTTTTCCTTGTTAACTAAGGTTCGTTAGCGAAGGGCAGGTGCTTCCAGATCTTATGGCGGTGTGAACCCATAGACTTTAAGAAGCCCATCTCATGGACTTTAGGAAAGGAGCAGTGGAAGGCATATCTCGCTAGTTCGAACCCAGAGATGCAATTCGCGCTCATGGATCACGTCCGCCGGGCGGCGAAAGCCAGTGGGGCCCTGGACCACTTGGTTAGCTCTTGAATTCGACTTACCTGCCTTCCCTAAAATAAAGCTTTGATTTTATTCTCCTCATTAGAAAAGCCTGTGGGTGCCCGGTGCCCGCCGACTTTTCTAATGAGAGAGGATACCAGGAAGATGGCAAACGAACCCAGTACCTCCCGCAATGGAGGCGGACGTCCTACCACTCGATCCGCTTCGCTGAAGGGACTTCTTCCCCATCCTCCCTGATTTTCTTCTTAAGCTGCTGGTATGTGTGAATGTATTTGTGAGGGTGATATGCGTGTGCGCATGCATTGCTCATCACTAGACCAGGGGCGTCGGGACGTGCCTAGACAATAATATTTTTTTTAGTTTTACGTGCCAAAACCACGGATTACGCGGCACGCTGTAGTGGAGACGCCCAGAAATTTCGACCACCTGGGCTTCCTTAACGTGCACCTAAATCTAAGCACACGGGTCTCTAGCGCATCGCTTTCATCGAAATGCGACCGGCATTGAACCCGCGACTTTCGGGTCAGCAGCCGAGCACCGTAACCACTGTACCACCGCGGCGGCTAGGGCCTGTCTATATATCGTTAAAGCCTGGTGTTTGGCAGCGGACGACATCGCCACTGAAACCGGCTGTTGTATTTAGTGAGCTCATAGCAGCTTAGGCTGTAAAAGAGCCATAGGCGGTAATTCGTGATCTCCGGCGCGTGGTATGCGCGCCATTGTCAGCGCCTGGTGCCCCTTTCATGTAGCCTTACCCACGAGAAACCTTCCTTTCGGTCTCGGTGTATGTGCGGCGGCGCATAGAGTCGTGTACGAGCAGTTCGTTGGCCGCCGAACGACGACGACGCCCTTTAGCGGGGAACCAGGCATACGCGCGCGTGTTGCTGTTTCCTATCTCGTGTGGGAGTTCGTGTTTCTTCTGGCTGTCGGATCGCTTCGCGGCTCCTTTGTATGACGATCACCTTTGCATCCGACTGCTACGAAACTTTCGCTTCCGGCAGCAAGGCGGAGAAAGCGCGAAGCGCATCCTGACTGCTCAAATCGCTGTTGGAATGGAACCTGGTTATGTTTATTGTACGCGAAAACATATCTTAGCCTCCCCCTCTACCCTCGACTTTGTAAGCGGTGAACGTTCATAGGATGGCGTCCCGGTCTACCGTATTTACTCATTTGCTACGAGCGCTGGTTAGCACGAACCAACGTTGGCAAAATGTGGCTGAACTATCCCTAAGGTTGTTTAGTATTGGCTAATTTCATTGTCGATGACAGCCAGTGTTTTCTAATGATGGTTAATGCTGGCTGAATACGGCTAAGTAACTGCTTCAAGGCGTTTAAGACAGTTGGTACTTGGTAGGGAATACATGGGCAGTGAAAGTGACGAAGATGTCGGAGCGATTCCCGGCCTTCGTTGCCAAGATAACCCCGCCCTTAGTAAACACCTTAGCCGACGTGGGCTCACAGTAATTTGGCGATCGGCAAATGCATCCGGCACAATAGTACTTATATTACTTGGGTCAAAGACAAACGCAGAAGGAAAGCAAATGCCCATTCCTTCTCTCTCTCTCTCAATTCCCCCCCCCACCTCCGCGCACACACAAAAAAGACATTGACCGTCCCTATAACTAGCCTTAAGTTGATCACAGGCGACCGCCTATGCTCTCACGTTTGATTCACTGTTAATTCACATTAATTTATTCACCTTATAATTAACTTTAGATCTCTCTAATAATGGATTCGCTTTTAATCCAGATTTGAATAAATTTGATTAACTTTAGAGCTAATAGACATTCAGTTATCATATTAATGGGAAATAACAGACAATAATGCCCATGAAAGTATAGGGGATGTTATTTGTAGTAATTAAGATATAAATGTGAAGAAAGTAAAGTGGACGAAAAGATAACTTGCCGCCGGCAGGAACCGACCCTGAAACCTTCGAATAACGCGTCCGATGCTCTACCAATTGAGCTACGGCGGCGGTCATCCCCCCGTCTACTTCATTGGGTATATCTGTGCACTGAAACCTGGGAGTGTTAGTCAGCGCCGATCGCAGCCATGGCGGCGAGTGTGGAACACAATTTTTCTGCCACGTAATTCGAAGGTTGCAGGTTCGATCCCTGCCAGCGGTAGGTTTTCTTTTCGTCCACTTTACTTTCTTCATATTTATATAATAATTACTACAAATAACATACCCTATACTTTCCTCGGCATTATTGTCTGTTATTTGCCATTAATATTGTGTCTGACAAAGAAAAACTGGCCCTTAAAATTCCCCTTGTTTCCTTCGTTCAATCGTGATGTGATTCACCTTTGGTTTCCTTTGATTCACCTTATGTCCTTAATTATCACTTCCAATCAATTGTCTTAAGCTTACTACTTTAATTCCTTTCAGTTGACATTTCATTCGACTTGACTCAACATTAATTCTCGCCCGTGATATGCGGGTATGCGCCACACGTGACTTCTGGTACCATTCCTGTGCACGCCGCCGAAGCCGGATTTCTTTAGGCGTGAGCCATACAATGCTTTCCCCTTGAAAATAATAATAAAAAAAATAGATTATGAAACCGGGCAACTGCGTCTAGACGTTCCGAAGCAGCGACGGAAACTCGTTTCTCTATGCGTACACGAGGCTCTCGCTTAGCGATGTAAAAGCGCTGAGGCAATTGCTCCCAAGCCGGAAATTAATTACGGAGCAACCGCGTCTGCTCCTCGTACTGCACGCGTTCACCTATGTACCAAGCAGGCCGCCGCTTCAACCCGGAGGCTTGCCTCGTTCTATGGGTCATTGTACACTCTGCCTCGGCAAAAAGAATTAATAAAAACTCCGGCAGCGGAAACAACAGCGTACTGACTTCTGGATACAAGTGCCGTTCCTAGGAAATCACGATTACGATCAAAGGAGTGTACGTGTGCGTGTGTGTGTCTATGTATGTACATGTGTGTGTGTGTGCGCGTTTCTGTACATGTGTTTATGTCAGTATTTGCGTGTGCATAGGGGCTTGTATGCGCGTGTGTATTTGTGGGGTTGTGTCTGTGTATGCGTGTGCATGTGTTTGTCTGTGTACGTGTGTTTGTGTCAGTACTTGTTTGTGCGTATATATATATATATATATGTACGTGTGTGTGGTGTGTGTGTGTGTGTGTGTGTGTGTGTGTGTGTGTGTGTGTGTGTGTGTGTGTGTGTGTGTGTGTGTGTGTGTGTGTGCGCCCGCCCGCCAAGGCCGTAATCGAACCCACGTACCCTGAGCTCAGAAGCGAAGTGCCATGGGCTTCTTTACGAAGGGGTTGTATGCACACTCTTCCACTAACCTAATAATAATAACACAAGCCTAAAGCGCAAACCTAACGTTACATAAGCTTCACGTTAAGACTGTGTTTCCTGCTGATCGCTTCAATGTCCCAAGAGCAGCAATTTCGTAAAATATATGACGCGGCCCTCGACAACCTTCGCTTCACGAGGGAAGGTACTCTTGGACACTAGTCGCTACAAGTTTGTGTTTGCTTTAACATACTGCACTGTATAAGAGAGCTTGCCGTCGTTTTCAGGTGTCTTACGCGTCCTTTTCGATATCTTAGTTTGCGTTTTTAACTTCCCTGCACTTCGCGTAGTAACAGCTGTAAAGGCAGTGGGGTAAGAAAAGGGTTGTACAATTAATGGCTGTACCTGCAGCCCTTCCTACGTCCTACAGCCTTACCCCTTACTCGATAGAAAAAAGAGTCCTTTCACTCTCCTTCTTTTTTTCTTTTTTGCAGTCTTGACTTGCAACGTGCATGACTCTCTTTAAAGAGGCTCGTCAATTCTCTTTGGGGACCATTTTACTCTCTTCGGAGAGTCGTGTGACCCACAAGAGAGTTAACGTGACTCTTTAAAGAGAGTCATATACGTGGCAAGTCAATACTCCCCGAAAGGAGCAACACATACTCTTCTTTTTATTTTTTTCCCTTAGAGTGCAGTGTCACTTACCCAGATGGGCAGTTACTTTGTTTATAGGCTATCTGTACTGTAATTATCTGTAACCTATCTGTAATTACGGTGATCGCGTGCTGACCCGAAAGAGGCGGGTTCGATACCGGCCGCGGCGGTCGCATTTCGACGGCGGCGAAACGCTGTAGAGGCCCGTGTACTGTGCGATGTCAGTGCACGTTCAAGAACCTCAGGTGTTCGAAATTATTCGGAGCCCTCCACCACAACGACTCTCATAATGTGAGTCGCTTTGGGACGTTAGACCCCATAAACCACTCCACAAACCAACTTTATCGACTTCACAGTCCTCTGACAACTTTTGTTACCTTTAACGCAATTTTAAAATCTCAGTTAAAACCAAAACGGCCTATGTGTTGCCGTGTTGCCTTCTGTTCAGCCCTGAATTGCCGAAGGCTCAACGCTACTGTAGGTCGTTGCCCTGCGCCTTACGCCACAACGAAATAGACAAAACAGATATTCGCAGTATCACGATACACAAGAAAGTCCGCTTGCTGCGAAGGTTACTGAGACGTTGCTATTTTTTTTTTGCCCACCTTTTTTTTTGTCTGTATTACAGCCACTATAGCATTGTAGAGAAAGCCGGGTGGGAGAGTGCGCGGCATTCCAGAAAAAACAAAAAGAAAAAACAAAAACACATGAAACAAATTGATAAGAGGCGTGGGGGAGGGCTTCAACAGGAAAGTTCCGTTTCACTTTCACGAAGGCGGAGATAAGAAAGACATTAAAGCGGTCCGGTTCTCTGATAACAGATGCGATGGCGTCCCAAAGGCTATTAAGCCAGCCAACCGTTCCTGTTTAAGATATAAAATGTATTTTTTGTTGTCTTCAAACGTACAGTGTTCTTGCCCTTGCAGCACTTGCTTCGCCTGGGGCGAACACAGTGTTGATTTACACAGTTCTTACCACACGACTAACGGCACGCCAGCGTCTGGCCCGGCATAAATTAGGAACGGGATATTCGTCTAGTCGGATCAATGTTCGCATATATCTCTCTCTTCGCCCTCTCCCTCGCTTCCTCCTCCCTCTTTTTCTTTTGTTTTTTCAGGACGCCAATTGGCGCACGTAAATAATGTTTTACCTTTGCTGTACCAGTCAGTATTGAGCGAGCAGTTAATTTAGATTTCCGTACTCGTTTATGCAGGCACTCGTCAGTCACTGCGTTGGCTCAGTGGTTACGGTTCGCGGATACTGACCGGAAAGACGCGGGTTCGATTCCTCTTCGGTGAGTGAGTGAAACAACTTTATTAGAGTCCCCAATAGACGCGAGTAAACTCAATGTCAGCTGGCTAGGCCAACTCGGGGACCATCAGGTTGAAGCTGACGTCCCTCGCGCAGGCCCTCTGTACGGCCAGGATTTGAGGCCGTATTTCGATGGAGGCGGAAGACTAGAGGCCAGTTTATTGCAATAATATTAATTGTTTTGGCTTTACTTCCCAAAACCGCGATATAATTATAAGGTGACGCCTTAGAGGAGGTCTCCCGAAATTTCGACCACCTGGGGTTCTTTAACGTGCGACTAAATCTAAGAAAGCGTTGATGAGTCACCTATGAGCCGTTACGAAAGTTAGTTGTTAACGAACGAGTCCTTGCCACTGTCACATGTGCCATGGCATTGCGTTCACAAACGCTCGGTCATTAGATTTATCGTAAATAGCGCAACGGACGGGACAACAGAGATGAAAACGTGTTGTGCTGGTTGGTCTGTTGCGCTAGTTTGTCAAAAATACCAGCTAGCCCAACATTCAACTCTTTCATGGAGTTCAGGTACTGCCGCGTGCCCTATCGCTGCTTAGCGCGTGAGGCCTCGAGAGAGAGAGAGGAAATGTAGAGGCTCAGAGCACGACAATATGTTCTACTCCTCCCGTTATGGCAGGTAAAAGCCGACTCGACGTGTAGCTAAAAAAGAAAAGGAACGTCGAGAGAGTTGGACTGTTGTGTTCAAAAGTCAACGCACGCAGCGAGCGCACGAAAGAAGGAACGGGTTCGCTTCCTCGTCTCCGCGTGTCACGCGAAGAAACGAGTCGGCGAAAAATTGAGTGCGAGCAAAGTATTCACAGCGAAAAAAGAAAAACGATCCCGGTGGGAGCATCTTGCGCCCCGTCGTCCTCGTGGGGTGGTCCGTCCCCTTCACCTGAGTGCAGGGGCAAGTGTAGGCATGAGAAGGTGTACGGCGTCCCGTTGTTCTGTATTCTTTCTCTTTTTTTTGAGACGTTGCCTTCCAAAGTTGGCTTTTGCGAGGATTGCTTAACAAAGTATTATGTGCGTTATCCGATGTGCGATTTCTAATCGGAATAAACGGCAAGAGAGGTAATAGGAATAAACCACAACATTACGCACATACGTTCTTACATTTACTTTCGATTTATAATTCCGTTATTTTAAGTATCCTCCAATTCCTACTACTTGTCCCTGTATTCCAAATACGACGCGGCAACTTCGAAAAGACTAAAAAAAATGCGAAACTGCCTTCGTATAATATTTATTCAATACGACTTGTCTGACAATCGTGTTTTTGTTTCTTTGTTTTTAAAGCAGATGTCCAAGTCCCTAGTCTTGTCCGTCCGCATTCTGTGATGCGATGGGCCTCGCGAAATAGAAAGAAAAAGAAAGTGTGTTGATCACGAGGGAAGCGTAATCAGCCCATTTCAACTACCGTATTTGCTTGTTTACTACCAGCACTCGCTAATGAATGTTAATGTAGCTTGAATGATGATTTCCCATGCTCGGTAAGTTACGGCTAGCGTTTTAATGTTTAAAGATGGCTACGTAATTGCTAACTGTGGCTAGTGTAGCTAAATTTATGGCATTGTTGTATGCCTTATGTAATATCACATTAAACTAACCCCCCCCCCCCCCCCGCTACTGAATGTTCCTCTGGGGTGTGTAGGGCAATATGAATACAGAAATAAATTATTTGTCTATTCATTTACAAATGCTGCAGGCACTCTTCGGGCCAAGCAGTGGTGGGTGCTTCATAGGAAACTAAGAGAGATATAAAATTACTGGCAAAGCCACGTTTGCAGTGCACCATTATGCAACAATAATTATAGAGCGGGAAGAATAGGCGAATAAATGTGATTCGCAGCTTAAAAACAAAGGAGTGAAATAACATGCACACACAAAAAGTTCATATAATATACATCGCATCTATTAACGCCAAACACGCACGAGCAATGAATAATTACCTTCAGTACGGTGTATGATGGCTATTGATCGTGCGATGAATAGTGATATGAAGGCTTACATGTTTATTGTATTTTCGCGTTTGTTCACCATTAGTTTCTGCAAACGTAACTTTCGCAGTTATAGTGCGCCACTCAAGAGACAATTTGCGAGTGCCTAATGATCTGCTGTGACAACATCTCGGCGAACGTTTATGTTAATTGTGGTCCTTTTGTTTGTGTGAATATTTGTGTTTCGTCAACTTTTTTGTTAAGTGAACATTCATTAGTACTAATGTACTGGACCGAGTGAACGAATGTTGGCCCATATATGCAAGAGCAGAGGTGTAGCCGGGGTGTCATGTTGGCGCCAACCTCCCCTTTAATACATTTAATAAAAGAAAAAATACGATTGTAAGTGTTCAGCCATTTCGGTTAGCGTTGGTTGTCTGCTGTTACAACATCGGCGTTGTCTTCATTAAATCGAATTTCAATGATCGAGTCAGCATGCTCTTATGCCGACTGATCACATCCATAGATTATTAAGGCAAATGCCTTAAATGATTCATCAAACGTGAACATTGGCCGTCGGCGGCGTCGGCGTCAGCGGGGTCAACACGAGTGATGCAAAAAATCGTCGCGTGTTGACGTCGCCGTATGACGTCATCATTACGTCACCATGGCATCACATAACGTGGCGTGTCATGATGACGTCATCACAACGCCGTCTCCTGCCCAAAAGTGGGCCGATAACGGAGGCAGTGCAAAACCACGTTAGGTGCAGAAAGCTTTTGGAGGGGGCGGGGCGAATCAATACGTCGGCTGAGAAGAAAAGGAGATGGTGTCTTTCGCCTTCGAGTCGTCTTAGGCGAATGCACAGGAACCCTGCGAGTTTTCGTGATGACATCATTTGTAGGAAACGACGTGTCGCCAATGATGACGTCAGCGGTGGTGGTCGGTCACGTGACGGTTCACGTAGAAGAACTCGCGCACGGAACCAACGGCCTTCCCGTACACGCGCGAATGCACGGCGGCAGCATCTTGCGTTTTTCGTGGGAAAATCTCGGGCGCCGCGCACGCTGCAAGCAATCAGACGCGTTTCGCTGAGCACGAAGAAGAGAGTGAAAGAGCTTGCCCATGCAGAGAGGAAAATAATAAAAAAAAAGCGTGCATTAAGCGAGATAAAGAGAGTTAAAGAAAATACTTGTAAAGAGAACAGAAAGGTAACGGTCGCGATTCACGGCCGTTGACTCGTATTATCGGCCATTTGCTTCTGCATGAAGCGCGCGGCGCAGCATTGCATTTGTGAAGGTAATGGAATGGAAATGACACATCCACCTTCTTAGTGCTCGTGTCAATCACTTCTCTCTTCACCGAAATGCCATGGGAAAGGAAACCTGTGCAAGTTCTTGGTCTTAAGTACAGAACGACCAACGGGCCGGTTGTAACTTGAAAAAAAAAAAAAAAGAAAAAGAAAGGTGACGGCACGAAAAGAACGTTGTAAATATCACCTTCTCTCTCTCTCTGCATAAAAAATTTTTCACTTCACTTGAGATACGCTGTAACCGACGCATCTCACAAAACTGTAACATTTCTTCTCCCGTCGCGGTGGTCAAGTGGTTACAGTGTTCGACTGCTGACCCGAAGGTCGCGGGATCAAATCCCGGCCGCGGCGGCCACATTTTCATAGAGGCGAAATGCTAGAGACCTGTGTGCTTAGATTTAGATGCATTTTCCCCGGGTGGAAGAAACTTCCGGAGCCCTCCACTACGGCGTCCCTCGTAATAATATCGTGATTTTGGAACGTAAAACCCAGCAGTTGTTATTACGTATTATATATTTTTCTTAAACACACACAGGTCGTAGTGTCATGAACCGACAGCTGGAGTAGCAAGTCAGGCGTACAAAATTATATATATATATATATATATATATATATATATATATATATATATATATATATATATATATATATATATATATATATATATATATATATATATATATATATATATATATATATATATAAGTTTCTGTAAGTCTGTGTATAGTGCATTATTAACGATTGCACGGAGATCAAGCATGGTTCTTGAGCAGTGCCCTAATGAAAATAAGTTAACGAACGAACAAATGAAAGGGCGAACAAAGAAAAGAACAAACCAGAAGCAGTCTTCCGGATCTCATACCGGCACGAACACCTAAACAAGGACACTGCGAACAACAACAAAAGCCGAGGAAAAAGAAAACGCTTGAGTGAATGAGGCCCAGACTAACATCCGCACGCAGCGTAGCAGCCGCTACTCTAGCCGCTGCGAGAAAGCCACGAACGGGTGTCCGAATGCGTCTCGCTTCTTGCTCCGTTACCTTCTCGTTTCGTCCTCGCTTCTGAGTTCCGTGTTTCTCGCGCTGTCTCTCTTCCGGCGCCGTGTCATCCCTTCATTTTTTTTTTGTTCTGTTTACCTAAGAGGAATTCCGGGAGCTACAGCGCAGAAGTTCTTACACACAAACGCACTCATGCACGCAAACACGCGGACAGAAAAGCCACGTGCGCCAGTGGCGTAGCTAGGGGGTGGCACACCGGGCCCGTGAACTCCCCCCCCCCCCCCGAAACTTTTTTCCAATGTATAAAGAGCACAAAATGGCACTCGACCACATCTGCCTGCCCGCCCCCACTTCAGATCAAAGACGTGCCCCCCACCCTCCTTCCAAAAAATGTTCTGCCTACGCCCATGACGTGGCCATAACTTTGAATATAAGAGCGCAAAATACAAGGACTGGCGAAGAACACAAACACACAGCGCTGTCTTTCAACACCATTTAATGGCGAAGCGAAGATCATATATATATGGTATGGATGCATGCGTACAAGATGGTGCAGTTATCAAGGACGTCGATGACTATAAAATGACAAATCACTTGTCCCGTGCCGATTGTGCTCGATGACAGTACAAAATTTAAAATTGATTGAGATACGCGTTATGTTAGATCTCGCGTTAGGCAAACGCGAGAGATTATTGAAAGCATATCGCATCAGAAAGTTTGATAGCTTTTGTGTAAGTTCGCGATCAGTTGCGCTACTGCAGAAGGAGATTGCAGAAAAACATTCAGAAGTATGTCCTACCAACATGCCCATGTTTCCATCCGGCCGTAATTTGTCTTGTGCATTTGTGTGTCGCGCCAGGTTGTGCCAACGTAAGCATTTCCTGAGTTGTGCTCGCTGTGTACTTTACAAAGTTATTTTTTGTCTAACGTTTCACCATCATGATCGTCGACATCCTATCTACGAGCACAGCTGTGCAGAGGCATCTCCCATATTTCTCCAATTAACCCGGTATTGCGCTAGCTGTCCTGACGTGAATTCCATATAAGGCGCTTATATATGCTATATGCGGCCATATGTCCGCATATGTCTGCATATGTGGCTACAGTTTACATTGTATGGATGTAAATAAGGCCATATATGTCGTGGCTGGTGCATATAAGGCGTCAAATGCAGCCATATATGGCACGGTCACACCATATATGGCACCAAGTAGATCCATATATGGCTGCGTGCTACCATATATGAGATGAACAAACAACATATGCTGCCACGTTATCCCCGCAAGCTTATGAATATCATCTGTCCATCTACCTTTATGCCGACCCCCGCCACGCGCGCCTTCCACTCACAAGTTTGGGAAGTTATAAGATGCAGTGAGGTTTAAATATCTTCTTGGGAAAAAAAGGAAGAGGGGGTTCCACTTTGAGAAAATAAAACAGGTGGAAAGACAGTAAGAGAGACAAAAATCAAGTGGGGTTGGCGGAGTAGCCGCGGGGTTGGCTATCCCGCACTGATGGGAAAAAGAAGAATAGAATTAAAACATCACATATTTAACTAGTTCAAGATTATAGAACTGCAGGATACATACGACGTACAGAACGATGTGCCGTGGTCAATGACTCACCCTTTGGGGAACCCCTGGGTCCTGACAGAAGAGTACAAACATAACATGATTGAAGCGCTAGAAGCACACTTTCAAGCACTGATGCGTAGCTAAATATCATGGGTTTAAATTGACCCCAGGTGGTCAGAGTTAGCCTGGAGTACTCCCCCCCCCCCCCCACGACCTGTCTTGTAATCATACCGTGGTTCTGGCACGTAAAGCCCCAGAATATTTTTTTAAGATTTAAAGAATTACAGAAGGACCCGTACGGCTTTCTAGGTCGTACAGCTATTTAAACCAGCCTCCAAAATTTGTTTTCTGCTGCAAAAAAGGCAAGAAATGGACGTCACCTGCGTTCTGAGCGCGTCTTGTGTAGGTGGCCCATAACCACACTTTCGAAACGCGTAGTTTTTTCTTGCCGTGTCCGGCAATTTGCATTTCGCCCATGTGTTTGTCCGCGAAGCGAGGGCCTATCCGAAAGGCCCTTGGGGAGGAGTGGACAAGGACAATCCAAACTGCCGACATCATTTTCGCAAGTTCCACGCGAGCTGTAATTCTGCACCACTGGTAGCGCAGGCGCTCCTCGAAGGCGGATTTGGTACGAGGACGCGGCCACCGGATAACGCGAGGCTGCCGCGGTGAGCCATTGTTTTTTTCGCACCCCGACGAAATGGCGTAATGACCACTCGACGGATGCATTCGTTTCCCTGCTTCCTTTTTTTTTTTTCGCTGTTGCTTTTAGATTTTTGGCGCCGTTTGACCTGTCCCTGAGATGCACCGGTAGCAGCCTGGCCAAAACTAAGCGCGGCCGCCTTAACTGTACGTGTTAAATTATGCTATTCACGTTCGTTACGCGATATCAAGCCGTAACTACTCGGAGCCAACGTATTGCGCTGTAACCTTCACGGTTAAACACAGCTCGCGTGGCGATGGAGAAGCAACGTTTGTCGCTGAATAACAGTGGAACACGCAGCAATATCGTTATGTGTTCCACAAGTTTCTTCTTCTAGTTCTTACAGGGACGCTGTATACGGCTGGGCCAAATCAAAGTTCGTCCGTCCTACCTACGCAAGAACTCCTAGCGCGCATACGCCACAGAAATTGGGCAAATCCCACTACTCGCCACTGGTTCACTAAAGATGAATAAGCCAACACACGGGTGGTAAACACCATTTAAGATTTATGGACAGACGTATCCAATAATTCAGATTGATTGACATTATAAGTGTTTGACATTAGTGATTGACATTAGTGATTGACATCCAGTGATAAACACCGGGACGCATTCTTCAGCTTTGCTGGTTAGCCATATGTAAGAAGCGCTTGTGCGGTGATGTTTAGTATTGCCATACTGACGTCCTAATATCTATGCTGCTGCTGTGCGAGAGCATCATTCATTACATCGTCATGTTGTTACTATATTATCCGGTCTGTGATGTCGCCCACTTGTACTGTGATGGTGGCTGTGATGATTGCTGAAAGTCATCACAGGAGTCGTTATAGAGCACATAAATAAATAAATAAATAAATAAATAAATAAATAAATAAATAAATAAATAAATAAATAAATAAATAAATAGCAGCGAAGTGCGTGTTCAGTGTTTTGTGAAAAACTGTGGATGCCTTCATGGAATACACGAGGAAGGGTACTGAACATTCTTTGAAAGATGAAGACAGATCCTTTTTTCCTATATGTCATAGATGTAAGGCGTGCATCGACTACGTACTCCATGACAGTTAAATGTTTTGTGGCACTCGTACGAAAGAAGAGGGGATGGTTCAATGGCTCGTTTTTTTTTTTTGTTAGACACAACCTAATCATACAGACTTCGAAGCCAAGAAAAGTATAGGAAATGTTATTTGTAGTCTTTAAATGTCGTGTATTAATTATGACATAAGTATAAAGGAATGTCTTCTAGGAATGTCTTATATGCCTTTGTGATTTCTTATTTTACGAGAACTGCTTTTCTTCTCTAATTTAGCTTGCCCACTCTTCATTTCAGTCCTGCATTGCACTGCCTAATCCAGTAACTTGATAGCCGATGACGACAGTCGTCTGAGCAAGCGCACCGCTGTCGCTGCATAATGCACACCGAACGCCGTCGCGCTCGTAACAAATAGCTAAACCTCGACATCGAACGGCGCGCGCTGAATTAAGTTTTCACGATATAAAAAGAAAAAGAAAAACGCGTGCGTGTGCACGGGCTCCATAGACTGACCTCGAATACGAGCGGTCATCTAGCGACATTGAGCGGCTGTAAAAGGAAGTGGCTTTTTTGTTTTACGTTGTTGAGCTGGAATGTTTTCGAAGCGGGCTTTTGTTTCTCGCGCTGAGACAACGCCTCCTCGCATTAAGGCCAAGTCGAACGTTTCAAAAAGCAATTCGAAACGTTCGGCACCGGCCCGATGACGTCAGAAATGGCCATATGTGCATCGGTGTAAAGGTATAGCCTACCGGAGGCTATAGGCCTAGAGAGACAGTTGGATCGCTTTGTAGTGGGCTGCACACCGCTAGAAATGGTTGCGGTGGTGGTGATGTTAGTAATGAGGACGACCTGAGCAAGGTATTAAGACGAAAGCCTTAGATGCCTCATCAAGCGCGAATATTGACCGTCGGCGTCTTTGAGATTTGGCGAGACCTGCTGACATTTCGCGAGACCTGAGGATACATCGCGAGACCAGCGTCGGCGTCAACACGAATGATGAAAGAAACAACCAATAAATGTTGGTCAAAAGTCAAGCGTTACTCAAGTGCGTGTGCAGTCGGTGTACCGAAGTCACATGACCTCAATGTAACATGACGTCAATTATGGCGTCACCGTGTCACCTGACCAACAGGATTTGTGACGTCATCGCAGGACATCGTAGCTTGATCAAAGGCAGGCCGATCACGGAGGCTGTGCAAAACTGTGTGAGGTGCTGAAACTTTGTAATGCCTCCGATCCTGGAGGCAGTTAAAAAAACCACTTTAGGTTCAGAAAGCTCTCAGAAGCGGGGGGGGGGGGGGGGGGGAGGATCACTACATCGACTGAGAAGAAAAAGAAGACGGCTTTCGCCTTCGAGTCGTCTTAGGCGACTACGTAAGGAACCCTGCGAGATTGTTGTGGCGCCATAGGTACAGTCGGCCACAAAATAATACGGACCGCGCGAGTTCGTGGCGAAATTGCCGTCCGCGCCGTCTAGTGGCGAGCGGTCTGCTGTCGAGAGCATTGTTCTGGCGATTCCGCCGCCAGGACTACGCTCTCGACAGCAGACTGCTCGCCACTACAAGGCGTGGACGGCAACTTTGCCACGCGCTCGCGTGATCCGTATTATTTTGTGACCGACTGTACATGTTTATGAATACGCAGAGGCGAGCACGAAATAGTATTCTAGGAAGTCAACAGGACGAGGGGAAGATGCTTGAACAGGGTGTGTGTCACAGGAGCGAACGTTTCGACAAGTGCTGTTGTCTTCAAGGTAGCAACTGCCAATCTTAGCGCGTGTGTGTGTATGCTTCGAACGCTCTCCCCCAGCCAAAACAGAAGAGGAGGAGAGGGCAAAAGCGAAAACAATGGGGTGTGGGGGGAGAAGAAGTGAGAGGGTTGGATATTGAGATAACCTGGCATGCCGAATCGGGTGAAGAAAGCGGAAGAGAAGAGATTCTTCTCTTCCGCGGAAGAGAAGAGACACGCCTTGAGTTGTCTTTTTTTTTCCTTCAAGCGGGTAGAAGGTGGGAGGAGGGCATTACTCTGAGTCATGAATTTCACAAATGAGCAGCAGCTAAAAATGATTATTTCACGGTGATCAGAACAGTAGTATCTATGTCTTCGTGTGTAAGCACGTATGTCCACGTGGGCACACATTGTTGCAATTACAGTTACTATTCCTTTCTCTTCTATGTGCACTTGCGTATGGCCACTCCTTACGTATATTACCACGCAACTGTGGGGGCATTTAAGGTAATAAAAGGACGTGAAATAAATTACGCACTTCAATAGAGAACGAAACCGGTCACTCGGAGTCCCGCACGGGTTGTACAGACGATCATAAATCAGACGTCGCTCCACGAGTGCTGTTGTACGCGTGTGAGCTATTCGACAAGGTTGGAGTCTGCAATAGCAGCAGCAGTCACGATCACCAAACAGTCCGGCGAGGATTTGCGAAGAACGCGTTCTCTTTAAGCGAAAAAAAAAAAAGAACGGAAAGAACGCTTCCTGACAAGGAGCAGGAAGCGAAGGAGAAATGCCCGATTGGTGGCTGGGGCCACTCTACGGTCGCCCCAACCGAGGTTATCGCGCAGCCGGAATCAGAAGAAAGGTACGCCGACGGTCAAAGAGCACGCGCCGTCTCGGCCACGAGACGCAAATAGGCACGCGCCAGGTCCGGCAGCAGCAGCAGCGACTGCGGCGTGCCGTAGCCTTGAACTTCATTTCGCCGAGAACCACCACCGCCGGGTTTATTCGTTCTGTCTCTCCCCACCACGTGACCACACCGCCGGAGGCGGTGTAATTGCGTGCAGCGTTGCATCGCCCCTGTTCGCTTCCTATTGTCGGTTCGCAACTGAATTCGTCTGGCTACAGGTGCGTAGCCAGGATGTCGTATGCGGATGGGGAAACACTTGGGAAACGTGCACGCACGCACGCACGCACGCGCGCAAGCACACACACAAACACACACACACACACGCACACACACACACATGCACACACACGCGCGCGCACACACACACACACACACACCACACACACACACACACACACACACACACACACACACACACACACACACACACACACACACACACACACTCACTCACTCACTCACTCACTCACTCACTCACTCACTCACTCACTCACTCACTCACTCACTCACTCACTCACTCACTCACTCACTCACTCACTCACTCACTCACTCACTCACTCACTCACTCACTCACTCAGGAGAAGGAGGAGAAAAAAAGAAACAATCCTGCACGGCGCTATCGTCGCTCTTCTGTGATTGGCTTATATTAGCTCAGCTTCTACGTCACTGCATGGCTTTAACGGCGCAGGCGACGGTTTGTTACATCACGAGCTCCTTTCGTTTTCTGCGAGTGTGAAGTGGAAGGCTTATTGCTTTCTGCAATGCATGCAGTGCCGACAGGCAGCGGCATAGATCACTTCGCGTAACGTTTCTTTCTTTCTTTCTTTCTTTCTTTCTTTCTTTCTTTCTTTCTTTCTTTCTTTCTTTCTTTCTTTCTTTCTTTCTTTCTTTCTTTCTTTCTTTCTTTCTTTCTTTCTTTCTTTCTTTCTTTCTTTCTTTCTTTCTTTCTTTCTTTCTTTCTTTCTTTCTTTCTTTCTTTGCCGCTGCACACGTTGCGCCCGTACACACCAACACGAGAGAACTTCCGGGGGTAAGTAGCGACTCACGTGCGTGCAAATGAACAGCAACAAGAACCGGCGAAGGTGAACTGGCAGAGACTTCCTGTTACCGTCTTCAGCTTCAGCAGTGGCGTCGCTTTTTTGCTGTGTCAGCCAGGCTCATTTAAAATGCAGCGCCGATGCCTCGGTGTCGCCTGCTCCTTTCCTCATTAGCTCGCAGAGCAGACGCCAGCGGAATGCGTGCGTTTGCGCGAGCGGTTTTTCAATGCGAACAGATGCCGGAGCTCCTATAGGAAAATCAAAACAGAAACGGCAAAGATAGAAATTCGTTTCGCTCGAACGCCACTAATTGATATAGCTAATTGCCTCAACGCACGAGACATGCTTAAACTACGACCGCAACAAAGGAATAAACTCTCCTCCTCGTTAGACCCATCCCTTGCCGTTCTTCGAGTCGAACAAACAGTCGCAGTTGTGCGACTAATTCGTGTGAATAACTGCGGTGGGCCTAGTCGCTCTATTGTACGTATGTAAATACTATCTTTCTATACTGGTTGCTATTCTCTTCTCGTCCTTGAACTGCGCTACTCCAAGCCATACGGCTGACCGCCGTTCAGGTGGTCAGCCGTTCACCTCTACGCCTTGTATTGCTGACTCTGCTACGCAGCCATATAATAATTGTTGGGGTTTAACGTCCCAAAACCACGATATGATTATGAGGGACGCCGTAGTGGAGGGCTCCAGAAATTTCTACCATTTGGGGGTTCTTTAAGGTGCACATAAATCTAAGCACACGGAGCTGTGGCATTTCGCCTCCATCGAAGCCCTCGACCTTCGGGTCAGCAGTCTAGCACCGTAACCACTAGACCATTTTGGCGGATCTACTACTACTACTACTACTACTACTACTATTACGACGACGACGTCGAGGACTAGTACCACCACTACTACTACTACTATGATGACGAGAACGACTACTACTACTATTACCATTACTCCTTCTACTCTTGCGGCAATGGCGGCGGCGCAGGGTAGGCTAAGACAACTTCGCTGTAAAAGCAAAAATAGAGGTTCGTTTCGCTCGAACGCCACTGATATAACTAATTGCCTCAACGCACGAGACGTGCTTAAACTACGACCACAACAAAGGGTTAACTATCCTCCTAGTCTGACCCCTTTCTTCCTCTTGTTCAAGTTGAATCCCCACGGCAGCGTTTGTGCAGCTTATTTCGCGGCTAATTCGTGCGAATGACTGCGGTGCGCCTAGACTCTTTATTGTACGTGTGTAAATACTGTCTTTTTATACTCGCTGCTGTCATTTTTTTGTACTTTAACTGCGCTACTCCGAGCCACACGGCTGACCGCTGTTCAGATGACCAGTCGTGTCACTACGCATCTTTGTATTGGTGACCCTGCTCCGTTGCCGTTTCGTCCTATAGCCTTGGATATGGTTCTGATATATGAATTTCCCCGATGCTTCTTTCAATCTTTCGGTTGTTTTTGATTTTGCTTATCATGCGAAGAGGAGGCGCCAGTACATGTCCCAACATGTCCAACATAAGGTGCATAAAACTTGACGTTAATCGTGAAAAAAAAAATGCAGTTTTATCTCTCCCAGTTTAAACGTTACTTACATGCAGAAATGTTTACTGTGTCTCAAGCAATAGATTGGCAAAACAGGACAACTAAATACTGTCAGACTAAATGGTCATCGCGCGGACACCGCGAAGAAACTGTTGAAAGCAATAACGTGGCATTTAACTACGACCAGGGCTTTATGCACCACTCCCCAAGAGCCCCTTGGAACCCCCTTCTTCCCCGTTCCCCGCGTGAAGATATTTCCAAACCAAGCTAAAGGTCTTATTCTTATAGACAGGCACTCATCTACATCACACACCCCTTCCACCCCTCCTCTGCGTTCTGGCAAAACCTACCCCCCACCCGAATATCGAAATTCTGGATAAACCATTACATGCGACAGCTCACAATTTCGATAAGCTGGAAAGCTGTCCAACACATCCAACACAGTAAAATCTAGCCGACGTATCACACAATTCGCGCGCTGTTAATAATAATATCTGGGGTTTAACGTCCCAAAACCACCATATGATTATGAGAGACGCCGTAGTGGAGGGCTCCGGAAATTTCGACCACCTGGGGTTCTTTAACGCGCACCTAAATCTAAGTACACGGGCCTCAAACATTTTCGCCTCCATCGAAAATGCAGCCGCCGCGAATTCGCGCGCTGTTGAACTAGGCCTTCAAAAACGCGGTCTTATATTTCGCCTCCCGCATGATGCCGTGAACTACTGAAAACCAATGCTACGAAATCATGTGTTAAATTTCTCCACTTCGTACAGTTAATACTCTGAGTTTTCAGAACTAACGTGTTTATTCCGGCGCCATGTCACGAATTCGTACATCTCGTGCATCAATTTCGTACACGAACTTGTGAATTTAACGTATTTTTTGTAACGCTAATGAATTTTTGAATTGGAAAGCTTTCTTTTTGTTCTTGATGGTACTGAGACTACATTTTTTCGTAGCAGACCATTACTTTTTTCGAAGATTTTTTCGCATTCTTTTCAGTAAGGACCTGTTAAATCGTCCTTCTTACATTCGTCGTGGACAAATGGCATCTTTCATGGTACGGACAGGACTTTACTATTGCAGGGACGGGATAATTTAACAACCAGCATTATAACGAACTCGTTCGCCGCCTTGGGGAGGCTTCAGGACTTCTTTCCGCAGCAAACGAGTTCTTTCGAGGGAGGCAGGGGGCTGGAGAAGTTGTGCGCTGTGTTTTCACTATGTTTGCTCTTGAGGTGGACTAGGGGGTGGGGGTGGTGAGGGGGCAGGCGAGAAAATTTTGGGTGGCCACCCCCTCTTGACCCCCCCCCCCCCCTTTCCCCCCCTTTTCGTTGCTCAGTCCCTGTTACCACCTTAAGATGTCGCCGCAGCAAGTCGAAATTTCGCGCCTATACTGCACGATTGGTACGGTTTGAAGCTAAGCGTGCACGTATCGCCACCTAGCGGCAGCATCAGAAACTCTAGAGTAAGGCGCCATTTTCGGAACCTCATCAGGTTGGGCGGTGAGTCTGCAATCCACACTATCCTGCTCCTCCTTTGAGCCTGTAATGTATAATCTGGTGTTGCACTAGTCACTGGGTGTGTGAGAATATTCGAATATTTGGAACAGTGATTCGGCTATAATGAACAGTAGAGAATGCCGATCGAGGAATGAGACCTTTAGTGAGGAAAAAAAAAACCAACAGTAGAAGGGCGTTCCGGCTACTACACATGGGAGCCTTGCTCACAATCGGACGTTAACATTCCTTAAGAAGGGGTCTTTGAGGAAATAAACTGAGCTGACTCGACCAGATTTTTTTTTTATTTATATAGGAAAGCATGGGAAGGTAGGCTAAATCACAGCCGCCTATTCCAACACCATGATAATGATATTGAAGGAAAACACAACAATCAAGAAAGAATAAAAGAATAACCAAAGAAATATTGAAGAATGTTACGACGGTGGAGCCGAAAATTTCTTTTAACATATATATTTTCTTCAAGTGCAGTGTTCATTTCCGTTTCTGCGCAAATATCGCTAATAATGAACCCCGACTACTCGATTAGATCCCCGAAGTGGTCTTCTAATCGAATAGTCGGCATTCGTGAATACTGTGAGCGCAACATTCACAGCATTCCAGTTAAACTGATAGCTGGGCGAATTGGTATGAATTCATGTTTGAAACTTTTTTTAGCGCGCACAAAAGACGGGGACACGGAAAGAAGGTACAAACACAGATCCTTCAGCGACGCTCACAGGTTGCGTTCGTTCTCTCTACTTCTACTCTCGTATCTCGTTCCAAGGGCAGTTTAAGTTCACTGTATATGTCTTACCAACTAGCCCCCCCCCCCCCAACACACGCTCGTTGAGTTCTTCGCTGAAAGTAAGGCGAATCATGGTTCCGAACTTCCTACAGCTTTCACGTTGAGTGCAACTGCATAATTTTTTTTGGGTAACACTTAAGTCCCTTAGCGAGGCGAAGAAAACACAAAACTGAATGACAGGGGTGGCAATTTGGGTTTGTTGGTAAGCATGATAAACGATGGCAGCGTAAACTAAGGACAAGTACGAAAGAAAGACACAAAAGACACAACACAGCGCTGTGTTGGGTCGAATGTGTCTTTCTTTTGTCCTTGTCCTGCGCTACCATCAATTATCATGAATGACAAGGGTCGCAATGTGGGCTCGTTGGCGAAACATCTGAACAGGTTTGATGTAGCGCGAAACGACACACGGACACGAGAAGGTGCATAGCGCTGTGTGCTGTCATTATGCTCAATCTCGTGTCTGTGTGTCGTTTCGCGCTACATCAAAGCTTTTCAGACAAAACTGAAGCAATAATATTCAATAAATTTCATTCTCCTCATCGTTGTCGCATACATAAAACGTGTCAAGTTACGCAGGTACGCCAATGCGGTTAGTTTAACCCCATACATAGCTGATGCTCCCACATGTTTTGTGACGTGATGACGACACAGATTGATAAAATTTGTGACGTCACCACGGCGTCACATGATGACGTCATCACATGACGTCGTCGTTTGGTCAGGGGGGGGGGGGGGCGATCACGAAGGCACTGCAAAAAAACGCCAGGCCTGCGCTGAAACCGCAGCACAGTCACAGCGAAAGCTGGAAGAGCGGCGTTTCTAGAGCCCGTTAAGCTCTCTTGGGGCTACAATACAAGTACACTAGAAAGGTACCCACTACGCCATAAACCATAATTTTTGTGAAGTTGGGAAGCACCTACTAAGCCATTATTCGTCATTCTGCGGAGAAGCGAGGCACCAGCTACACGTCTGTAAGGCATTTTGTGGACTTTGTTGACGCGACGACTGATGACGATGAAGAATTATGCTCAGCCATTTGTAATGCGTTGGAATCTTTAAACGGCCCACCAGTTATGTAATTTGCATTGGGTGACGCCCGGTCGCTATTTCCCTCTCCCGTCATGCTGTATAACATACGTTGACGTGGGAGAGAGACGGGGGGGGGGCGAAGAACTTTACTGAGACCCCGAGGAAATGGATCACGCGCTTATGGGCTTTCTTGGCAACCAATACAAGTGCACTTACGATGAACCCACTACGCTATAAATCATTGTAATTTTACTCAGATCCCGAGGAAGTGGATCAGGCGCTTATGGGCTTCCTTGGCAACCAATACAAGTGCACTTGCGAGGAACCCACTTCGCTATAAATCACTAATTTTTGAGAAGTAGGGCAGCAGGCACTGTGCCATTTTTCGTCATTCTACGGAGAGCGTTGGTACCCGCTAAACGCATGTAAGGCATTATGCGCACATCGTTGATGCTGTGCCTGATGACGATGAAGAATTATGGCAGAGCCCTTTGTAATGGGTTGGAAGCATTCAACAACCTACTCGTTGCGCAATTCGCGTTGTGTGACGCCTGGTTACAGAATTCGCGTTGTGCGACGCTTGGTGCTTATTTTACTCTTCTACCACGTTATATTGCATATGCTAATGTGGTTCCTTCCCGACATGAAGCCTGTATAGGACCTTCTTGCAAAGCAGTTTCAAGCACCGGCATACACATGCCAAAGTTTTAACATGTAGTCAGCTAACAGATGGTGGTGTATCATTGTACTGTTCCCTGGTTTACGATTAGTGTATGAAAATACTTTGTGAGGCAATAAAGAAAAAAAAACCGGCATGGCTCAGAGGTTGAATATTGGGCTCCCACGCAGAGGGCCCAGGTTCGAACCTCGTTCCATCCTGGAATTTTTTTCTTATTTCGTTTTTTTTCTTATTTCGAGCGATACTGGTTACGGACACCGGCGGCGGCGGCGGCGGCGGACAACTACGGCGCCAAAAACGGCCGGTGAAATGATCTCATAACAGCTTTCGCTGTAAAACTTCGTGAGGTGTAGAAAGCTTTGCGATGCCTCCAATCTTGGAGGCATACAAACCCACTTTAGATGCAGAAAGCTTTCGGAGGGGGGCGGGGGGATCAGTACATCGACTAGTGCATCGAATAAGAAGAAGATGGCTCTCACCTTCGAATCCTATTAGGCGAATACATAAGGACTCTGTGAGTTTTTCGGTACCCAGTGGTAGCAAACATTTCAGCAAGGTCGACAAGTGGGCTAGTTGGTAAGGTTCCGTTATAGTTAAAGCAGCGCAAAAAACATGGACGAAGAAAGGGACACAACGAGTGCTTACTTGCAACTGAAAGATTTGTTACATGAAACATAAAAAGAAACATAAAAAGAAGTGAACTCAAACGAACTGCGCAGTCGCCGCAACGTAGGAAACTTGCCAACTTGCAAAAAAATCTCCCACCGGCACTACATTGCAGGTCTCCCACCGCCACGTAGGAAACTTGCCAACTTGTTATCCCGAAGCGAAGTCAGTTTTTTGGAGGTGGGATGATAGATACGCTTTTGGCTGTTTGGGATTTTGATGGTTTTGAAGATATGTTGACACACTTATGCGCTACTTTCTGTTGTTGATACGTTAGATATGTTTAGTGAAGATCTTGCTTTCTTTGCCTTTTTGCAAGTTGGCAAGTTTCCTACGTGGTGGCGACTGCGCAGTTCGTTTGAGTTCACTTCTTTTTATGTTTCTTTTTATGTTTCATCCAATAAACCTTTCAGTTGCGAGTAAGCGCTCGTTGTGTCCCCTTCTTCGTCCGTGTTTTTTGCGCTTCCTTAACCGTAATCAAACATTTCAACCACACAGTTGAAGTCATTCAGAGACTTTGAAGTAAAGGACGGGGATGTGGCTTCGAGATATGTGGTAGATGTATTTTTGTTTTCAGGTTGCCCGATATCCTAATTTTATATTGAAGCTAAATCTGGTTGATAACCAGAGCAAGCACGCACGCTTAGCAAGGGAGAGTACGTTAGCAGTTCTCACGCCAATTAGGCTCCATTGGCACCCCCCTCCCATTACAGCTACAGTTAGGACTGAACCGGGACGGCATGCTGCTCTCTCATAGGAGAGTTCAAGTGGTACGCGAATTCAAGCGTTCACATTTCGTTCTAAAGAGCACCACGCTTTTCCGTAAGCGATTTATGCCTATGCGAATGAAGTCAGGTTTAACAGGGGATCCGCTTAAGCTCGGTGGTGGTGGTGTTCTCTTTATTACACCCAAAAAGAGAGGACCACTGCGAAGACCCACCCTTTGCTATACTCTACTATTCACGGCTATGCTATGATAAGAGCAGCTCGTCACATACCCGCTTTCAGTGGCGCGTACCCGCACGAGATTGTGCCAACGCCACTCGGAGTTTTGCAGAGTTTAAACCTCGATCTCTTCTAAACCAGGGTTTAAGCTCGGCAAAACTTAAGCTTGGCACCATCTCGGGCGGGTATGCGCCACTGAAAGCGGGTATGTGACAAGCTGCTCCTAGCATAGCATAGCCATGATTAGTATACTATAGCAGGGGGTGGGAAAAGGAAGTGAGGAGGAGGGGAGATGGTAAAGCCCAGCCTCGTATAGTATAGCAATTGGTGGGAAAGAGAGGTGAGGGTAAACCATAGCGTAGCCATGTACAGTATAGCAATGGGTCGTAAAGGGAAGTGTGGGTGAGGAGGATGGGAAGGAGGAGAGGTGAAGGCCACCAGCTGCGCTGCTACCTCAGTAGTCTCACCGCTAGTGCGTACCTGCCCCAATTTTATTGAGAGTCTCGTAAACGTATGTCTAGTAAGAAAATGGTTCCACTGTAGGGATATCAATCGTTTGCGATGGAATGAAATCTTCATAACTACCACATTCACTTCGAGCTAGTATAGTACGCACTCCTCTTGACTTTCGTACTTTATTGCGAAAGCCTTAGATGTTGACCGTCGGTGTCAACACAAGTGATGAAAGAAAACCATCATGACGTCACAGATCGCTAAATATTTGTGACGTTGTCATGACGTCACAACGACGCCGTCGTCTCTTCGTAAAAAAGGGCCGATCCCAGAGGCACTGCAAAATCGCGTGAGGTTTTGCAATGCCTATGTATGTATGTATGTATGTATGTATGTATGTATGTATGTATGTATGTATGTATGTATGTATGTATGTATGTATGTATGTATGTATGTATGTATGTATGTATGTATGTATGTATGTATGTATGTATGTACGTACGTATGTATGTATGTATGTATGTATGTATGTATGTATGTATGTATGTATGTATGTATGTATGTATGTATGTATGTATGTATGTATGTATGTATGCTTGCAGCCGCCTACGTTTAAGCGCCCCGCCACGGTGGTCTAGTGGTTATGACGCTCGACTGCTGACCCGAAGGTCGCGGGATCGAATCCCGGCCGCGGCGGCTGCATTTTCGATGGAGGCTAAAATGTCTGAGGCCCGTGTACTTAAAAGTGCACGTTAAAGAACCCCAGGTGGTCGAAATTTCCGGAGCCCTCCGCTACGGCGTCTCTCGTAATCATATCGTGGTTTTGGGACGTTAAACCCCAGATATCATTATTACGTTTAAGCGCTCTCGTGCTGGTGTCCTTAACTTGGCATCTACCAAAATCGGCATATCAGGGCACGAGTATATGACAAACACAACACGATTCGCAGGTCATGGCAAACATAATGTGCATATCCTGTCGTGTACGTGTTGAAACCTGTTCCACCAGTAACACGTGACACATACCCGCATACCACGGCCTGTGGTATGCGGGTTTGTGCCACAGGTGATTCACAATTTATACCAGGAACAGCGGGAATTAATGCGATAGTTTTAAAAAGCCCGGGTCGCAGAAAATCTTGTGCCGACGTCGGTGGCGTTGTCGATGAGCTAGAAATCCCAATGGGAGCAAAGAATCGTTCGAGCCCGAATCGAACCCAGGCATTCTGCATGACAGTCAAATATTCTACCACAGAGCCACGCCGGTGCTTCAGCTGCTTTGGAAAAAGCCCTAGAGAAGCATCATGTCGAGACAACTCCAATTGTGGTCTCAGTGGTGGCTATCCGCTTTTATAGCAATGTGAAAAGCATTACATATGTACTCCTGCGACTCACCAAGGTATAGTCAAACGTTGCTCGAATATGGCGAGAACCGCTACTTATAATGTGATTATCGCACCGCAGCGTGCACTTCGTTGCGAAGAAAGTAACGTCTTCGCTGTAATGTGAATGACAACGCTGCGTCAGACCACGAGCTACCCTTTACACGCTAGTATAATCAACGTGCCTGGCAAGCCCACGGCATCCGCAAACCCAGCACTGCCTGCAATGTTTATATTGTTTTGATACATTTATTTCTATACAATGACTGGTCTTACGTGACAGAGATCCAGATGGACAGTTCTCTCCTTGAGTCTGCAGAGAAATGCTTGAGCAATTAACTCTGTTAGGCTTATGAATCACTTAAGACGACCCTTCAAGTGGATTCTGCGTGTATTTATAATAACACGAAAGAAAGTGTTTTATGCCGGGGTCCACCAAGATTTTCATGACGTATTTCCGTCACGGAAATACGGGATTGTCACGGATTCGGGTGGTTGCGAACGATGGGTTCGGACAGCACTCATGTTAACGGCACAAGACATTTATTAAACACACGCACAGCACTCTAGGATATGAAAATGTGTGAAACAAATACCAGTGACAGCAAAAGTTTCGTCGACAGGAGTCGACCCCATGACCTCTCGGTCCGCGACGATGGCTCGCGGGCGTTTAGCCCACTGACCTACCGCCAAACACATGACGCATGCTACATGAACGTGCATTTTATCTTTCACACTTTCCTCTCACAGTGCTCTTGCATGGATGGATGGAAGGATGGATGCTATGAGCGTCCCCTTTGTAACGGGGTGGTGACATGTGTGCCACCAGACTCGAAAAAATCACAGCATATCCACGGGGTGAATGATGATGAGTGGGGCGAAGCTACGGAGGGAATCATCTGTAAACCGTGAAACTCTTCCGTGAAATGCGCCCAGTACATAATATAAAGAGTGTGAAACATCGTGTATATATTAAACATCAAACTTTTATTGTACTGTTGGTTTACGTGGTCCCTTCATTATCACTTGTGATCGGTGAAATGCAAGGAAGAAGTCCGCTCCCGACCGAAAGAGCGCCAAGAGCGACCGCATTCCCCGCTCGCCCTGTGCGAATTAAAGGCAAGGCTAGAGGGAAGACAGGACGCGCGTTCCACGACGCGAGGTCGGTAGCATGCCCAACGAAAGCCAACGGAACGCGATCGTGCAAGTGCTCCGGCTTCGCATCGCCTCATGGTTCCATTTAGCGTCCCAAAACCAAATATATTGCTCAAGGTGTGCCTTGCGTTTTTCGTAGAAATAATTTCTTTATCATGTACATTAAGACGAAAAGTTGAAAGCTCACTAGAGTGTATCGCCCGCAAAGTATGTCTTTTAGTGTGATTTAACTCTCGTACGGCAGGGTCCTCGCGCCGTTGCCGGTCCACCTCGCCCGTTGACGATCGGGCGAGGTGGCTACATACAACAACTACTACTACACTTTAAGAAAAACATCTGGCGTTCTTTCGTTCTGCTTTTACAAAACATCTGGCGTCTTTCGTTGGTTTATTTCATCAATCAACGGCGTTTTGAACAAAATTTTTATTGTTTAATCACGCACAGGAGAAATCTCACCAGGCACTACCTTGGAGGTAAACAATGGCTGCTAATGGGAATGAGAGACAGAAGAAGTCGGCTTTTAGCTAACACTTACACTTCTACTTCTACTAACGTTTCCTACTGGAACATGCCAATGGCTGCTAATGGGGAATGTGAGACAGAAGAATTCGGCTTTTAGTTAACGCGCACGCTGCGAATTTTTTATTGTTCAACAACGCACAGGAGAAATCTCCCACCGGCACCACCTTGGAGGTCAAAGCGTAAGACTTGTTACGCACTACTACGATGACGACGGCTACGAGAAACGAACGGGTGCCGCCTTAAGGAGCTTCGCCCCTAAAACAACACAAAAGAACACGCCGTTGCTGCGACCGTCCCATCCAGCGCCTTTCCAATAGAAGTGTGATTTCGTTTAACACACTGCGAGGTGGTGGCTTTCGCCCAAGCCTCGCTCATAGTATCCATCCATATCGACAAAGATGTTTGATCCCTCCGTCATAGGAATCGGAATAACACGAAAGTAAAGCGTGCTCTTACAGAAGTAACTGAATGTTTACTGTACATTGATATAAGAGAGTTTGCACAATTTATATTGATGTCTGGCAGCTATAGCACCGTTTAACATGGATGCACCCGCTTTGACGATTGGTGGTACATCTCCATCCCGACGACTAACGTCCATGTTAAATGATTACACAAAACTTTGTGGTAGCTGTAGCTGTTAACGGTGAAAGCGTAATCAGAGAACGAGGTGTCGCATATTGGACGCAGAACTTGCTCGCCATGCCGCGGCATGTTAAAATGTGATTGAACACCACGGCCGGACTAGAGAGAAACGCAAAGTGCGTCGTGCCGACCCCCGGCCGCGATTTTTCTGGGTGCGAGCGCGTGAGCGAGGAACGCGGTGTAACAGCCAGGTGAGGCAGGCGCGCGTCGGAGAGCTATTTTTGGTTTGGATTAGCGTGATGCTGTGAGAGAGGCCGACGCTATTACGACGCTTGGGCTAAGATCGCCACCTCGCGGTGTGTTAAAGCATTGACAAAGTTGAACTTCTATTGAAAACGCGCCGAATGGGACGGACGTGTAACGAGTTGCAGGTGTTAATTGCGGAGGCTACAGTAATGACGAATTACTTTACCGCTCCCAGAGGGGCAACACCACCCAGCCGATCGAGAGAGAGAGAGAGAGAGAGAGAGAGAAAAAAAAACTTTTATTTTCGAAACCCAAGTCCGGGTCTGGGCTCTAGGGTGAGGCTGTACTGACCTCCCCTAAGATGGTTAGTATGTGGTTAAGGAGAGTTGCCCACGAGGAGGTGGTTTCGCCCAGATTCGCAAGAGTGGTAGATATAAAAGACGCGTTTGTAAAGCCTCTAGAGTCTGTGACGGTGGCGCAGTGGATAGAGTGCCCGGCATCTGTTGTTGCAGACCGAGCGGTCGTGGGTTCGATGCCCGTTGAAGGAACTTTTTTTCTTTGCCATCTGATCGTGTAAATTTTTTCGACGTCATTTCCGTGACGGAAATACGTCAGTGAAATCTTGGTGGACCCCGGCATAAAACACTTTCATGTTAAAATAGATCTCCGACGCTCGCCTGGCTGTCGCACCGCGTTCCCCGCTCGCCCTGTGAGAATTAACAGCCAGGATAGAGGGGAGACATAACGCGCGTAGCGTTTCTTTTCGCGTTTCACGACGCTTTGAAGGAGTGCATATCGAGTATCAGTGTTTATTTTGTGCTTGTTGATGCCATATTTGCGCGGGATTCACCATATGCAGTGTCCACGTATATGTTTGGAACTTCAGCTACCGCAAGGGTTAAATCATGATCATGGGCGTTAGTCGTCGGTACGGAGATGTGCCACTAGGCGCCGGCGTGAGTGCGTCCACATCAGGCAGTGCTACATCTGCCAAACAACAATAAACAAACTCTGATATACCAATGTACTAAAGCAATCAACTACTGTGACGACACGTTTCACTTTCGTGTTATACCGATTCCTATGACAGAGGGATCAACCATCTTTTTTTCTGTACCCAGCGGTCGCAAACGTTTCAATCGCACAGTTTGTGCTTCAGACTTCAGAATAAAGGATTTGGAGGGGGCTTAAATATATGCGTTCGGGAGATGTTTATTTCAAGGTTGCCCGATACTCTAGTTGTATATGGAACCTTAAGCGTTTTGATAACCGGGGCCAGCACGCGGGCCCAGCAGGACCGTGTATGTTACTAGCACCATAATGTGCTCGGCGCCGTTCGCACTGTCAAGGGTAGAAAAACTCGTGTCTTGCATGCGGCGGTTACTCGAATTTGTTTATTCAGTAATCTACCGTTCTCCCATCGTAGAGCACATGTTGCTCTGAATCGTTTCATTTTAGGTGCCGGAGCCATGCTGTCGCTTGACGTCACGCAGGCAAAACCATGTGTCGCATAGCCATGCATAGTATCGTATAGCAAGGGCGTGGGAATGGGAAGTGAGGCGAGGAGGAGTGATGGGAGGATGAGGAGGGGAGAGGGTGTCACTGCATCTCAAATTAAGGTTTCCTTTCGCGCCACAGACGCCGAGCAGGCTGCACGTTTGAAACGCCAGTGCACGATTTCCCGCGACGCGCTCCTCACGTACCACGACATTACATTGCACTTCCGCCTCTCTCGCTCGCCTCACCTTCCCCCGACCGCACAAGGCCCTTTCCACAGCACCACCAACACCTGTGTTGCCAACTTTAGGCCCACATCTTACTCCCGCACGTCTGGCCCTCTTCCACCCCGGGACGTACTCGCCGGCCTGCCCTTATGTGGCTATTGCGGCAGCTCCATCGCCAATTGTGACCACACACTATACTCCTGCCCGGCACACTTGCCCCCTGCCTCTTGACGCCTGAGAAGTCCGCAGCAATGGGAGACTGCTTTGTCCAGCACCAAGACGGATCTCCAACTTCGGCTAGTGACTTGGACGGAGGACGTCGCGGCTAGGCACGGCCTGGACCCCACAACCGGCAGCCTGAAAGCCGCCCACGACGCTGCTTTTTAATTGAAAAAAAGTTTTAGCTATCGGCTTTTGCACAAATAAGCTTTTTCACCACCACCCCCTTTCACGTGAAGGTCAGCGTCACCGAAGGGCAGGCGAACAACTGCTCCGCACTTCCTATAGATCTCACGTTGAGTTCAACTGCATGATTTCTTTTATGACGCGAGCAACGAGTGAAACTCTTGGTTCTCTTCAAAGCGCTTCCGGTGGACCACTTAACTTCCGGTTTTCCAAATATTCAGAAAATGTGAGAGGAATAACCCTAGTACGATAGTGATTGTTCTGTTTCAAGTTAGGAGTTATATTGCATACATACGACATTAGATCATGAGTTTACTTAAGGGCCGATTAACTCTCGGGATAATTAATGAAAATGAATTGCCCGCGTTCACTAAAAGCGCGGTCGCTTTTCTTGTGAGCACCCATGGGATCGCTGCTGCACCTGGTGGCGCAGGTCTCAACCACGCGCTGCTTTCTACATGGCCTCTGAGATCCGTTTTAGCAGTGGGATGGAACACAGTTAACCCAATGAACACACCATGGCACATGAACGTCGAGTTGCGAGTGCCACTACTTGACACCTAAGTCAAGGATTAGTCACCTCCAGGTTTTTTTTCTATACTCGTTTCCAACCTAAGAAAAAATGTCAGCTCCGCCCCCAGCCATCGCTGTCCCTCCCACAGATAATTTGCATAAATACTTCACCCAATAGCGCTTACCCATTTTCGTGACGTTAAGCGCTTCTCGAGTGTTCCAGATAGCTGACTTTCCCATAAAAAGCCATGATTGTGTCGCTGGATTTTAGGTCATAAACTCGAACGTCCCGGTAAATTTCGCCAAGGACTCTAACATCGCTGCTGAACCATGCGAAAAGTTTATGTAGCGACTACGTTTTGCCCGTTTGAGGGGTTGTTCGAAATGCTGACGAGCGTTACAAAGAAGAGGCCCTGACGCCCGAAAACAGCCTTTGTTCGGGAAGGCCACAATCTTCACTTACGTATCCCTTAAGGCTTAGACAGCTCCCAAAGGAGATTTCGAGCCCGTATGCTCCGCTGGTCGCTCACCTTGACAGAGTGGAATGGAGTTTATTTCAGTATGTCGTATAGTGATGCTTTCTTGTTGTAAGAAGCTGTTATTGGCCGCGTTGGTGTAAAAAAAAAATCAGAAGTGTAGCATTTATGCTGCAGTCTGTGGTGAACCTATGTATAAATATATAATAAAGTAGCAGTATGTTCTGAAATGGTGGGAGCTCGTTTGCGTGATGTGTATGTGGAGGCGGTGAACTTTTTCAGCACCTACGTGTCTTTAGTGATCGTCACCCTCTTGTTAAGAAAGTCGAGTGACAAATGCTTTTTATCGTCATCATCATAATAATCAGCCCGACTACGCCCACTGCAGGGTAAAGGCCCGCTCCCATGTTCAGCCAATCTACACGGTCCTGTGCTCGCAGCGGCCACGTTGCACCCGCGAACTTCTTAATCTCATCTGGCCACCTAACTTTCTGTCTCCCCCACGGTCACTTACCTCCTGTTGGAGTATAGTCTGTTACTCTTAATGACCAGAGGTTATCTTGCCTTCTAGCTATATGACCTGCTCATGCCCATTTCTTCTTCTTGGTTTCGACTAAGATGTCCTTAACACCCGTTTGTTCCCTGACTAATTCTGCTCTCCTCTTGTCTCTTTAAGGTTACACCTATAATTTTCCAAACAATGAATTTAATCCAATTCAATTAAAACATTTAGTTGATAGCACCGCCCCGTATGTCTCACCTGTTCATCCATGTCCTCTTTTCGCGACGCGTTTTCGAGCGTCACAGTTGTCGATTGTTTATCGAACAGCCACGCGAGCCATCCCTCTCGGACACAAATGGCCGTGAGAGATTAATTGGTGCATGTGAAATGAAGTGACTCAGACAGTGCGACACAGACAGAGCATAAAAAATGTATTTCAAGAACACACCGGGTCCATATAGTAATAACCTCTGTGTATGTACATATATAGTCCACCTGACTGGTTTGACACTAATTCGTGATATGTCGGAACCGAAGCAGCACGAAGAAAACATTTTCATTGACAGTTTATAAGCTGGCGTCAAGTAAAATGAATATAGGTTACAGAGAAAACGAGTGCACCGGATTGTGTGACAGGGTGAGACAACGAAGCACAATAAATTAGGCGTAACGAGGCTGCGTCCACACAACAACACAAGCGCGTAATAACGCTTAACGAAATCGAAACTTTATCACAGCCGCCATTGCTAACGCCTTAAGAAGTGCTTTCTGAAAATTTCGTACAACTAAATGCTTAACCAAGCCTGCCTATAAGGCTTGTGCGCACGGCTGCAAGTTTAGTGATGCGGTTGCACTGTGCAGAGATAGCAGCGACAATCTGAATAGGATATTTTCACACTGACCATCCTTCCCTTGCTGAAGTTACCTCTTGCGGAACAGGGGTTTACCTAAAACATGGCGGGTACCTAAAACTTGTCGACCGTGACCTGTTTTTCGGCTTCCCGCACTCTACCTTTCTCATTCTCCTGTGCTGCGCTCCGCCATTTTGATAAGGTATCGGTAAGAGCTGGGCGTAGCCTCCGGGATTAGCTCCGGCAACGCGCGCTACTGCAGCTGATCTCGGAGGCCACGAGGTGGGAGGGTCGGTGTCAACAGCAATGCTATTCTGGACATTGTCAAATTCCGCCATGTTGTCAAATTCCGCCATTGAGCAATACTCATTGGGCCCGAGGGCTGCTATGACCCGTCTGATTCGCTTTAAATTCCGCCATTACAAAATTTAACAATATGGCGGAAACTGACAGTGTCCACAATTGCACTCCCGAGCGAAAGCATCCGAGATCAAGAGGCAATTCGCCATTTTTCCTATAGCGAAAGGGCGCGTGCCCCGTGGCATCGTGAAAAAAGGCGGATTGGGAATGCGGTGATCGCAGCACCCAAATGCACAGCCTTCGAGATTCGCGGCTCTTACTCATATATGAAGCCATAGCTGCGATGCTAGTTGGGATGTAACCTATAAGTTCTTGCCTTCCGTAAGGTGATTATAGTTTAGTGAATACCTGGACAGAGGGAATGTAGATTGTGACTATTAACGGCTGCATATTGTGACGTTTTCTTGAACCACAACGAGTTATAAATGTTCTTGGGTGCGTGTGCTGTAAGTTTTCTGGCAAAAATGGAAAGAGGCATAATAAAGAAATCTATCACGCGCTAATTGCTGTTGCACTGAACGCTTTCGTAGAATCAGACAGGTCCAATGGAGCCGTTACCATTAAAATGCTCCAGCTGACGTCACAAACGGAGAGGGGCGCCTTCTGCAATGCCCACGTCGTCGGTGTCCTGGTAATGCCAATACTGAAGCAAATTTACAAACAGAATAAAGGCTCGTTCTTATTGGTCAACGGATTCGCTAATAATATGCTCGGCGTCGCGATTGGCCGAAATTTCGTCCTGAGAAGAGTTCTAGCACAAAAGAGTTCGTGTGAATAAGTGCCGTGGACCTTGTGTTGACAACCTCTAGAATAAGGAAATGCACAAAAAAAGCAGTTTTCACCCCCATATACGTAACATCAGTTCAACGGGCTGAACACACTGTTTTGCAGGTTCATATCAGTAAAAACTGAGTCTATGTAGATAGAAGGAACCCCCATTGCTCCTACCCAACCTTTTCTTGAGCACAAATAATTTTGAGAGTGTTATTAAATAAAATACTTGCAGCCGGCGCATCGTAATCAAACAACAAAATTTAAAAGGAGAAAAAAAAATGACGGCGTGATCACATGACAAAGTACAGTATCGATAAATGCTTCATGACGTCAAAGAGAGAGCGCGGCGGAGCAGGAAGCTCGTTTACGCATGCGCTCTCGTCGGGCGCTTTAGTTTATAATTGGTCCTGCTGGCGACAATTGCACGCTGCCGGCCTCCGCCGCTTTTAACACACCGCACATACACGCACACACATACACATATGCACATCACAATGCCTCGTTCCTCCCGTGTTTAAAAAAAAAAAAGACAGTTGAGACTCCAGGGTTGGGTGTGAAGAGAGCATAACCTCGACGCGTTTCAAGGTCACAGAGTCCTTCTAAGCATATTGTCTGTTGTACAAAAATTGCTGCATGTAAACAAGAGAGAAGTCCAAGGGAAGAACGGAATGGAGAATTAAGGTTTCAAGTGAAAAAAAGTAATCGAAATAGTAATCCCATTGCAGCCTAAGTTTCGTCAAAGTTACTTGCTTCGTCAGGGTGCCCATTGCTTAATTGAGTCACCGAGAGAGGAATCCCACTGCAGCCCTAGTTTCGTCAAGCTGACTCGCTCCTTCAGGATAGCAACTGCTTCAAAAATTTAAAGAATTGATATCAACAGCGATGAGGTGAAATGCAAAAAAAAAGGCATTGTACGACATAATGCATCATCGATAAGATGTCATTGTCAATAAAGAGCTGATTTTTTCGTGTTTTAAATATTGAATTTATTGTCAATAACGAGTCTACTATTCTGTCTGGGTCATTTTAGATGCTTCTGCAGTAAGAGGCGGGACTCTAAAGAAGCAGAAAGGCAAGTGCTCGTAATTGTAATGCACCGAGCGCGTTGCCGTCTTCACGAAAGTAGGACTTTGGAAATTTCGAAAGGTAAAGCGTAGTGCTTGCAAGTATATTTGTGATAATAGTTTGCGAACGAATGTTGGTTGCTTAGGCTTACCGGACAGACTTATCTGTTTGTACACTTAAAGACAAATAATTTGATACAAGAACAGGCAAATAAGGCCACCAGGAACATCAGAAGCCACAAGTACGAAAGTTAGGCGAATCCGCAATACTGCCTATAATTTATATAGGCACTGTAGCTGCACGACTGAAGCGGCAGGATTTATTCTATTGTGCTAAGCAGAAATCATGCTTTGAAGGACTCTTGGAACGAGAAAATGAAAGCATGACATGTAGAACGATCGCGTCACTTTTTCTCTATGGAACCGGATGAAGTCATTTAACGAGACTTCATCCATGGCCTCATGAGTCATTTAGCTGAATGAAACCATCGAAGTACAATATGTTGCTTTAAGTCTTTCAGCTCAACACCCATACAGTTGGTTGTAGCACTTGACTGAGTAACTCTTGCGCAGCCATTGTCATTGACATCAACCACTGCGTAACCACTGCACAACCACTGAAATTTGGTTCCGTTGCTCGAATAATCTGATATGCTTTTCCCGTTCAATTTTAGTTTTATTTCGATTTATTTGCTAGTTTTGACTAGGATCACATGCTCGACTAGGTATGCCCACCAAAATAGTTAGGACTCGTGAAACAAAAGTTGTTTCGATGGTAATAACCAAACTTGGAATGTGATATGTGAAGCAAAGAGCCTTAGTAATGCTCTCATACTATATAAGCCTGCTTGTCAAGTTGATATGGTAGATAACGCACCATGAAATAATCTCGCACGTCATCTGTTTGATATGACTTAGATGAGTAAATATATTCAGTGAACTCTGAGTAGCCGCTGCTAAAAGTTTTGACGTAGCTATTCAAGGTCTCACATGAGCCTTCAGAGATTTAAAACTGCTAGGAACCCTTAAAGCAAAAGCTGCACTTAAAAATGTCTCATCAATCACTCCATGTTGTTTTAGATATGCTGTAAAGCGAACGAGTGAATTACATTTTTCATGCATTGTTAACGAAATCTCAACACCCGCAGATCTAAGTCAATGTTTGTATCTTCAAAAGTGAAGCGAACGATTAGAAAACGTTTAGATATGTCAACCATGTTTGCTTTATATATGAAGGCTTTCGAGAAAGAAAAGCTAATCTCAAAGATCACCTCGTGACATGTTATCAGTGACCGGCTATTCGGAATGTCTCGAGTTTTTTGATAAAAGCATATTTCCGGATTATAATAAACAGGCTCAACTTCACTTGCCATATTTACGTACGTAAACCTTAACATACTTTCAGAAGGAAATGTACATGAGACTGCAGAATATTAAGTGTTTAAAATAAGCAGTAAGAGATAAGTTTTTACGAAAGTTACCACATCGCTTTCACTAGAGAGAAACGTGCGTTTTTGTTTTTTGAAACATCTTTTTTTCTGCGTAACGAAACTGCACGCATCAATATTTATGCCCAAAGGGAGACTAGATCCACTTGCAGATATACGCAAATGCAGCTTCGTGGGAAAATATTTCTTGAACAGAATTTTTTTTCATAGCGTTTATAAATACTTTTAACCAGAGATCATCGGCTTTGTACTTTCAATCAGCAACTAACGCGCTGCTTTTACGAATGTCTGAGTAAATTGAGTACTTAGCAGAGTGACTAGGTTCAACTGTCTGCACCAGTCAAAAAACATACAAAGAAAGAATCGATATGCTGGCAATGAGAGACCACCAATACGGCCAAGTAGCACTCGCCTGGTGCTACGACACAACCTCGATAAAAGAAAATCTTCACAAAATGAGAAAATGCGTGTGATATGATAATTCTTGAAATAACAGCTGGATAGGCATCTCTTTGTCAGACAGCTTAAAAGGGAATGTTTTGAACGGTAACAACAAATCCTCAGCATCTGATATGACTATTATCAAAGGAGGAACAAAACACACTTTTACACTCGCCTAAAGGTAGACGAGATTAACTCTGGCAATAGGCGAACTTTTCACGCACCCACAAGTACACCAGATACCAGATATGTATCATAGATAACACTGGTGCGATCAACAAAAAATCGAGTCACACACAGCATGAGCGTCACGGCTCACAGTTCACAACAGAGTGTACACCCATCTATCGTGACATTATCTCAAAGAACCGATATGATCCGGAAGTCCCAGTAGTGCCATTTCTAAATTAGGACATCACACGCACAAGGACGCATACGTTTAAACCACCGGTTATAATCTTGCTGCTTCCGACATTCGAAGGGATAGAGGAGGCGATGTGCACACACTTTCCGTGAAAATGCGATGCTTCAGTGTGAAATGCGATACGGACTTCCACCTATATAGACTTTCACAGCTACAAACGAACACGATTGCATGCCATATTCCTGACAATGCTGTCTGTAATAAGGCTTCCTCGCCCCCGTCGCTTAACGTATGCGTTTACGCGGCAAGTTGAAAGTTTTCTTCATAAATGTGACGTCGAAGAGTCATTCGTGAGATAAAGAGGCTGGTCAGGAATGAAGGCTGGCTGGCAAGACTTCACGAGTCTGGTGCAATGCGGGTGCGTTGGAACCCGTCGTTTGTCGATCACAGTGAATAAATTGCTACCCTGCTTGGTATTCTGTACCTTTAATTTAACTGCGGCAAACCACTGTGCGCATGACGTGTTTGACTCTGAGGGGTTCGGTTCTTTTAAGCAAGCTGTGTCCTGGACCGTGGCCTCCGCGATTAGCTCCGGCAGCGCGCGCTGCCGGAGCAAATCGCGGAGGCCACGCCAGGACAGCTCTGCTTCCGCGAAGCGCCACTAATGTTACCGGTGGATTATAGACATTGCACACATTTACTTTTGCACGAGGAAGCTACGCACATGTCACTTCAAACAGACCTGTCAAGGTAACACCGGTAAGGTTCCTTGTAAATAACAAAGAAAAAGTACACCATCAAGAAACATAGGTGGGTCCTGGCGCATCCGCACTTCTGAACAAGTTCAAGACCAATGTGCTAGCCTCTCGGGATAAGACAATCGATATGTTGTAAGGAGTTCTAGCAGTGCACTTCCCAATCCGTCCCTGCATCCGAAACGCTGATATTCAGATAACGTCATAGTAAACTTTACATTGACCGTCAGACGCTGACGTCACTGTCGTCGCAAGAGTATAAGAACAAATGCGAGAACCACAGCGGGAAAGCCTGCCCGCCAACCTTCCGTCCAGCTTCTAATTTATCTCTAGCTCGCCGCGAGATATGTCGACAAAACAAAGAGGTTGATAAAAAGACACCTCGAAACTGTACACAGTATAGAAGAGAGGGTCGTTTTTTGACTAGATGCCTCGAGATATGCTGAGTGAGATATGACTTGCTCCTATCATCTCGTCCAATCCTATCACACTACCCTGATGCGCTGTACAGGACCGCTACGAGTACAAAGCTGCGATACCGGTGCCGTCAGGGAGGACTGGTGCCAAGGCTTGTTATCTCCGGGATGTGGACAATGAAGGCAGTGCTCACGATTTTTTTTTCTTTACAAAGCCAGGTCGCTAGTTATCTGTACAGGTTATCAGCCGAGCTGATGGCATCACAATGACTCCTTCTTCGAAACGGTGCGCCACTTTGCATGGTACGGTCCCGGTAGGCAACGAAATGATCTGAACGGTCGTTTGGGACTTGGACTGCACTCGACTCGGATGATGTTCAGGTATCAATGCCAAGTTTCCTGCAGTGCTTGCTCCACACCACCACAACGTATGCCATATAAACCGAAACGTAACAACCCACTCAACAAACAAAGTGCGGCTCATACTTTTGGAATGCTGCGTGACCACAGGCAACAAGTATGAAAATGCAGGCTCCAAACTCGGCCCACTTATAGAACAGAAAACATCTCGATAACTTCTAATAGGAGAAATAAAGAAAAAAATGTTCAAGAAATGGAATGCAAAGCAAACAACAACAATAAAACGACAAACCGGTCGGTGCATCTCCACCAGTAGATGATAGTGACTAAGCAAAACTGGTGAGTCGGTCACATGCTGGCGGCGAGTCGAAACGTCACCGTACCTGAGCACCGCACTAACCAATGGACCTTAGGGACACTGAACGTGGTGCGCTCGGTAGCCTAGACAGATCGCACCGACTGCTCTTTCTTGTCTATTGCTGAACAGCCACCAACAATTTAGCCATCGTGGCCCGAAGTTTACACACTGAGTTCATCAAGACGATTAGACTTAGTCCCCGAAAACAGGCTGGCAAAAAAAAGGAAAATAACGTTTCTATCGGGTCGTTTGTACACAAGATGGTCATGCTGGATACCAGGCTTCTATCTCTGTGGCAAGCTTCTGTCGAGTCATTTGTACACAAGATGGTCATCCTAGATGCCAGGCTTTACCTCTGTGACAACAATGTTTGCTGCCTTTGCTGCTGGCCAAACTTAGTTCTGCTGAAGGAGCAGCTGTTCAAGTTCGTCGGCGGACCGTAGAAGGAAGGCGGCCGATTCCCGGTATCCCGCGATGAGCTGCTTTACGGCGTTCACCTCTGCCGGGTTGAGCGAATACTTCAACGCCACTGCCGGCCTGCTGTCCACGCCATTGCCGACGCATTTCTTGACGCTCAGGTCTGTCGGACTGTTGTTGTTGTTGCTACCGCTACAAGACGACGAAGAGACGCTCGTCCCGCCAAGGCTACCGGGGTGCCTGTGGTGCACATGGTAGTGGTGGCCGTTGGCGGCTGACGTCACAGTCGCCGTGAGCCCGACGCCGTTGGTGGCCGAGACGTTGTTGTTGAAGCACTTGTGGTGGTGGTGACTGTGCGGGGTGTGCGGGCTCGGCGCCCCCGTGACCACACCGTTCATGAAGCTGTTCACCGGCGAGGACGACGAAGAGGATGACGTCACCGTGCCGGGAGACGTGAGGATGCCGTTCGACGTCACCGAAGGGTTTGCCGAGGTCGCCACGGCGAAGTGCTGGTGGAACTGCTGCTGCTGCTGATGGTGGTGGTGCATGTGGAAGGGGCACACGGCGGTCACGTCCACGCCCGAGGTTGTCACTGCACTGCTAACCGCAGCGGTCAAGGCGGTGGGCCCGCCAGCGGTGACTGAAGACAGGCTCGTGGGCAGCAAACCGTTTGTGGCCGAAGCGTTGCTGCTGACGATGGGGGCTGTCAACCGGCTGATGAGTTGGCTGCTCACGTTGTTGGTCATCGAGGCAGCGCTACTGTTCACCGAGAGAGACGCCGGCACGCCGAGCACGGTGCTGGTGCCATTGGGTCCGCCCACGCCGACGGTCACGTGGTAGCCGGGGGTCGTGGAACGGCCCGGGATGTCCAGCTCCATCTGCGGAAAGGAAGAAGAAAGGACACGTGGAAGTTAGCAGCGTGTTCATTTGAGCTCGTTAGAACATCTTGTGAAGCAGCGGAATATTGAAAAGCGCGAATATATTCTGCGGTTCTTTTCTGGGTCCTGCGTTCGCGCCATAGGCGTGCTTGTTCGTTGCGCTTGTCCTGTCCTGTGTATGTTCTTCTATGTCCCGTACCGAATCTGCGCTCTGCAGTTTAGCATTATGAGCCAACTAGCCCAGCAACATATTCTCTTAAGGTGCTCAGGGTTCTCCATTAGAGGGGGCCAAGCTTCACCCGCACCGCAACCCCCTCCCCTCCTTCCCGCCGTTGGTCGAGTCTGAAAGAAGCTCCGAAATAGATGCAAAAATGAAAATGAAGCCATGACGTGCTTCTCCGAACGGCCTGCCACTGGTCGCCGGGTTTTCGGAAATAAAGCTGGGAAGTAATAAGTTCTGTGAATGCAACATCTGGCGTACTCGGCCGCCATTATCGTCAAAAAAACATGCATGCCCATACCCTGCACATTAAATAATGGCGTGACAGGTCCTACTGAGTAAAAGAATGAGGCGGAATCGACGCCCTCCCTTGAGTTTTGATATTTCTGTATGTTTCACGTCTGCAAATAAAGAATTGAAGAATTGAATTGAAGATGATGAGGGGCGGGGCGGGGGTCTCCCCCCCCCCCCGCATGTGTGTGCACGCCTATGGTTCACGCTCTTCGATAATCTGCTGTTTGACAAGCATACGTAACATCACCGCTAGCTCTGTGTCAAGCGTCGAACTGTGGGCCAAACCAGCGCCTCGTTGGCTGAACAAAACTGCTTGTTACTGCAGTTGAAATATTAAACGCAGAATGCAGAGGTATCAAGCCTTGCCGACACCAGCTCTAGTCGCGGAAATCGCGTAGAACGGTTTTAGCTGTCAGGAACAGCGCGTTCTCCCCAGGGACAATTGTGCCAGCGAGAAACTACCACATACTCCAGCTTCCACCTCGTTACGTTCTTAGGGTTGGGCAAGCCTACTGCGTCACTAACCTCGTTTTGGTGCTTGCGTCCCTTCGCAAGAAGTCTCCCAGGCTTGCAAGTACAAGTTCAGAACGGCTAAATGCAAGGAACGGTAACGAGCATCGCAACCTAACTTCGGTATGGATAACTACGACCCTCTACAGCTTACTCAAATTGCTTGAGATCTATAGCATGGAAAAAGATGAAGAAATTAAGGTCTAGTTTTCTTGAAGACTCAATGGAGCCCAATACGAGACGTGAGAAAAAGGAAGACCCTATCATTGTGCCTATGAAAAAATTCGGAGTCTGACAGTGGCACTAGCACTGGTAGGCGTTCGTGAGCCGTGGTGTATTCCTTGGGGTTGTGTGTTGTCGCGCTGCCGAAGCGAATCTCAGAGGCCACGTTGAAAGAAGCGCGTGGTTGAGATCTGCTCCGCCAGATGCCGCAACGATCCCAGCTGCCTCACGATTTTTATATTAAACCCAATCAATTAATTTTTATTAATTATTCTGACAGTCAACTGGCTCTTAAGTGTGGTTGTGCTCCGATATCATATTTATCCAACTTGAACCAAAACAACCGATTTATATTTTTTAGAAGACTGTTCCTGAGTGTTCGGGAAACCGGAAGTACTTTGCTCGACCGGAAGTATTTGGAAGAGAAACAGGAGCAGTGCTCGTGCCACTATAAAATACGACTGTACACTTGAATGAAAGTTGAAGTTGCTTACGAATCCGCCTTTTTCACGATGCCACGGCGCATGCGCCCTTCCTCTAGCGGAAAAATCGCGAAGCGCCTCTTGATCTCGGAGGCTTTGCTTCTGGCAATACCAGTTGTCCCGGCCCCTACCAAAATCCTACCAAAACGATAGAGGGCAGCACGGGAGCACCTTAACCACTAGACCACCGCGGCGGAGTAGCACGGGAAAATGTAAAAGGCAGATTGTAGCGGCCTCATGGGGAACATTGTACTCGAATGTATGCTTGGTGTAGGGATAATAGTTCTCATATTTTATGGCGTAAAGAGCGTGGCACCAGAGGCCAGACAGAGAAGAGACTCGATTTCAAGGAAAAAGAGGAAAACCCACCGGCAACGGCTGCAACCCAAGCCTCATCCTTTTGGCGTTGTTGGTTTCGTTTTCGCATGCTGACGCCAGGATCTGCTCGGCAAGCGGTGACGTCAGGTGGGGGACCGCCGTGCGACCCTACACGCGGCGGAAGAGAAAGAAAAAAAAACAAGTTGGAGACGACCTTAATCCTTGACTTATGTGTCTGGAAGCGGCGCTGGCACGTCGGCGTTCGTGTTTGCTGGTGTATTCGTTGGGTTTGTGTTTCGTGGCGCTGAATATTCGAAAAACCGGAAGTAAGTGCACGTACGGAAGTGCTTGGAAGAGAAACAACAGCGTCACTAGGTGCTCGTGCCACTCAAAAAATCGTGCCACGTGAAACGTACAGATTCTTCAATGACGTCATTGTTGCGCAACTATTGTAGGCCTAACGGTATTTATTACTCTAGCGATTTCATTATTCTGCGCACCTGTAGGCTTCTGAGCATCGAATTAGCTACGACAGCGTCAGCGTACCCAACAGGAATGCAGGAGCGGATACCAAGGTAAATTCGAATTCTATACTTGAAGCTGTTTTATACTTATATGTCCAAGCAGAGTTGTAGGTATGTACAATTCTTCACTCAGCAAAGCATACAATGAAGCAATAAAAAAAAGACAAACTAGAGGACACTTGAGCATGGCCTTCAAGAGTAGAATGCGATAGCGTAATCGGCCCCCCTTCGCTTTGTTGTCTCATTCGCTTGCGAGGCTTCGCTTTTCAGTGGACAGCTCAACCGTGCCGAGAGGAGCGTCTGTGCGCGTCAGATCGGCCGCGCAGAGTTTACTATGCTACTCTATGTTGACCACTTGAAATTCTCCTACAGTGCATGCCTACCGAAGCGCAGTGGCAAAGTGCCCACTACGTCATAATTCATCGCACTGCGAATCAACGAAGCACCCTGTGCTCATCCATAAGGCAATACGCGCACTTCGTTGATGTTGTCGCTGTTTTCGCTGATGATCATTAATTATAATATAGTAACTTGAGCGAGTTGGTACATCTTTATCATGCGTAAAGTGCAGCGCGCACGGGAAACGACGGACGAAAGAGTAGAAGCAAACAGGACTAGCGCTGACTCTCAACAGAAATTTTATTGGAAAGGAAAGCTGACTCTCAACTGAACTTTTATTGGAAAGGAAAGCTGACTCTCAACTGAAATTTTATTGGAAAGGAAGCACTGTTTCCTTTCCAATAAAATGTCAGTTGAGAATTAGCGCTAGTTCTGTTTGCTTCTACTTTTTCGTCCGTCGTTTCCTTTAAATCGCCACCCGTTGCGCGATTCACATGGTGTGACGCCTGGTACAATTCCACCCTTCTGCCACGGAATATTATGCGTCTTAACGGGGAACCCCTCGCAATGCATGACGCCTGTATCTGTATAAGGTTTTTTTCCGAAGTAGTTTCAAGCACTCGCGTGGCTCTGTGGTAAAACACCCGACTTCCACGTAGAAGGTCTGGGTTCGATTCCCACGCGCAGTGGACTTTTATTATTTGTTAATTTTTACCTGTTTCGATTTTTCGCTCACAACCAACGAGGCCGACGCCGAAATTTCTGCAACACGGGCTCTTTAACGCTGTCGCGTTAAAGCGAAGTGGTTCTGTTCTCAAAAAGAACGATAACTTGGTAAAATAACGAGTATTTTCAATAGTTCACGTAAACTTGTTCGTACACTCACGTCCCAGCCATTCAGGTCGCGGGTGCGCTTGGTTCGGCGGCAGGACTTGAGGTAGGTGCGGATGCGCTTCCGGGCGCGCTCGGCAAACTCCGGGAACTGTCGGCTGCACGAGTCGATGATGGCCTGGATCTTCTCCTTGGGCTGCCGGGAGATGGGCACCATGCGGTCCAGGTTCTCGTCGACGAACAGCCGCACGAACATCTGAGAAAGCAAATTATACCAGGCAGAACCAACTTAAGTTCGTTGTGGATGTGTACAGATGTGGGTCTACTGCAAAAGGGCACACTTTCGTGCAGTGCATGTCCGGATTTTTCTCTATTGCAAAAGCATACTCGTTAGATTTACATAAGACTACTAGTGGTTGACAGTTCTGACTCCTTTTGACAGAGTAGCGCTGCACACGAACCATGTTTCCACGTCCACTTGGAGTTAGCGGCCAGCAATATGAAAGGTGCTCATTCGAGTGTTCTCTCTAACAGCGGACCGTACTGTATACATGTGAGATCACCATTGAATTGAGCGATGCACTTAGAAGTTTTGCGGTTTCTGTGAGCGTGTCCCTCATAATCATGGGATAATCATGTTTTCTCAGTCGATGTATTGATCCTCCTCGCGGCCCTTTCCGAAAGCTTTCTGCACCTAACGTGTTTTTGCATTGCCTCCAGGATCGGTGGCACCCCACCTGGTTTTGCACTGTCTCCAGGATCGGAGGCATTGTAAGCTTTCTGCACTTCACCTCGTTTTGCACTGCTCCCTGATCTGCCCAACATTTGGTCAAGCGACGATGTGATGTGATGACGTCATCGTGCGATGTCACGTTATGTGATGTCATAATGTTTTCACGATGACGACACAAATGTTGGCGATGCGACGTCACGATGATGATGTCATATGGTGACGTCATGACATGATTTTTTTTGCATCACCTGTGTGTGTTGACGCCGACGGTCAATTTTCGCGAGTTTGATGAGGCATCTAAGGCTTTAGCCTTAACAGACACTCACGTTAAAGGCCTTTAGGCGCTCGGGGTCGTAAGAGCTGATGTCGAGCTTGTCCTGTTCATCATCGTCATCTTCCTCGTCTTCGTCCTTGGTGCCGGCCGACAGGTCGTCCGGCTCGGCGGTCGGAGGACTCTGCATAGGACAGTGGTGTACACGATCAGAACCTGACGACATTAAATCGAAGAAGTATCGGACTGACGTAATCAATATTGTCCGTTAACTGGTAAATCAAGCAACAACAAACGAGCGGGAACGAATAGAAAAGCGTCACGATTCGGCGGGTGTATTCTCAGCAAAGCTTTGACTTCGGCTAGTTGGTACGAAATTCTGGTGTAGTTGCGCTGAGCCAAAAGCACGAAGGACAAAGAAAACAGGACAAAGTTTACGCACATTCTTGTCCTGTTCTATTTGTCCTCATTCCTTGCGCTCAGCGTAACTACATTACAAGGGTATATCCTCGGCAGAATGGCGGAGATATGCTCCTGATAGAGGTACCGAATTAGCTCTATTGGTTGTCATAATAAAACCGGTGCGATCGCAAAGACTGTAGTACCGCCAAAACAAGAGATGGAGAGGGAAAGTCGGCTCTGTAGCATTAGTTTAGACGGCCACCGTTAGATGTGTACTGCCGATTTCGTTTTCTTTAGCAGATTATTCTGTCAACCAATCTATCAACCCATCGACCAAACACCCCACGAGTGCTCTTCGCCTTCGCATTGTTCAAAACAATTAACAGGGTAACTTCGGATAATATTATGGTAGTACAATAAACCACGAAAATCAGTCAATCAATTGGCTGAGAAGTGCTGGTCTCAGTTGAAAATTTTTACCAAGCTAATTTCCAAGAAAATTAGGCTGCCACTTGACTAATATTAGCCTCAATCAATCAATCAATCAATCAATCAATCAATCAATCAATCAATCAATCAATCAATCAATCAATCAATCAATCAATCAATCAATCAATCAATCAATCAATCAATCAATCAATCAATCACCTGTCCTCGGTCAGCAAAGCTGTGCTCGGCCGCCGTTGAGCCTCCGCTGACGGAGAATCCAGACCCTCCGGGTAGCGACGTCGTCGCCGTCGTCTTGGCGGTCATGTTGAGTGGCTGCTGGGTGTCCATGGGCTCGTCCGTGCAGGACCGCCGGCTAGCCGAGGTCGTCGGCGACCCGCCGGTCTTCGCGGACGAGCCGCCGGCGGTGTCCTCGGACGCAGGTCGCGGCGACGTGGTCGAGGCAGCGTCAGCCATGTGCGCGTCCGACGTCTCCTTGGAGTCTAGCAAGCCCGCGTCGGGACTCGCCTCTTCGTCGTCGTCGTAGTTGGGCGTCGCCTCATCGTCGCTCAGCTCGTCGCTGCCCAGCGTTGAGTCCTGCATTATGATCACCATCACCATCGGAATTAGTTTCTTGACTTATACGTTTCAAACTTAGAAAAATGGGTAGGTATAGGTACGCAGTATGGTTACAAGTGCTGAACCTTCTTCTTAAAAATAGATTCCGCATAAATTTCCTTACGATTCATTCACATAATGTTTCAATTTTGATCATTTACTTTTGTTCCTTTTAGTCCTTCGGTTGAATGCTGTTGTCATTAACTCCACTGTGGCCATTCCTCATCGTGGGGCCCCGCCTCGGTCGTGTAGTGGTTATGGCGCCCGACTGCTGACCCGAAGGTCGCGGGATCGAATCCCGGCCGCGGGGGCTGTATTTGCGATGGGGGCAAAAATGTTTGAGGCCCGTGTACTTAGATTTAGGTTCACGCTAAAGAACACCAGGTGGTCGAAATTTCCGGAGCCCTCCACTACGGCGTCCCTCATAATCATATCGTGCTTTTGGGACGTTAAACCCCCAGATATTAAACTATTATTATCATCGTGGGGATGAGCCAGGTACTGTGGCCACAGCAGCAACTTAAGAAGCAGGACTTTTTTACGGCCGGCTAATGTCGAAGTACCAGATACCTGACTCGAACGAAAATAATTTATATAGAAAAAGCCACCAGTGCCGACATTTGTGCTCAAGATTATATGAAAGAGCTGAAAAGACCACTCTAGCAGCGTAATCCTCGAAGGATTACTCTCAAGTTGTTTCCTTGATTTTAATGCTGCGAATACTATCAATTGATTTTACCATGCTTGAACTTCCTGTGCCTTAGCGCACTCTTATCTGAGTACCAATTTTTAAGATTTTCATAGCGACGGTCGTTTGGGCAGCTTCATGCCTGTTCAATTAAGTGATAGTGCTCTTATCAATACTGCTATTACAGTAACCAATGAAATGAACAGTTGATTAACAAAACAAGCCTCCAACAAATCGGTTCTGCGGAATCCCGCAAGGTGGCGTAATGGATATGAAGGGGAAATTGACAACCACAAAGGCGTGGGCCCTGGGTTCGATCCCCGGACCAGGACGAAATTTTCGGCAACTAAGATTCTTTCTTTCAAAGAAATCCCTACGGATTTCCTCGTGGCTTCGTGCTACAAACGGGTGGTTGTCACTCCCTTTTCATAAAACAGGCCTGAGTTGGGGGCAGGACACGACAATGCTAGACGTTATCCTACAACAGCGTCTTGGACGGCGGCCTGTAAGATGCATGTCAGAGAGCATTGTAAGAAAGAAAAACGAAAAAAAGACGCGAGATTTCGGGGGCCAACTGATGTGCCACTCCGGCGCCGACTAAAGAGCGAGAAGGGATTTAGAAAAGTGCGCGCGAAAGGACAACGACCGGCCGAGGAAACAGACTTCCGCGGAACAAAATATTCGCTTACGAATTCTCACTTTTTACGCGTCGACATTCATCGCTTGTTTCGCGCGCGAGAAGACCTCACCACTACCGCCACCATGTTTCTCGCTTCGTCGCGCGGCACCGGCTGGCGGAGGAGGCGGGGGAGATGTGGAAACAAGGGGGGGGGGGGGGGGGGGGGGGGCGAGGAGTCAGCTACGTAAACAAACAACAATACATTACCACGATAAAAGAAGCGAGCGAAGCAAATGACAAGGAGGAAATCAGGGAGAAGAAATAACAGCTCGCAAAGGAGTTGGAGGGCGTGGGGGAGCGCTATGGAACGACGTCCATAAGAGAGCGCCCGGAAAAATGGGCACCGCTTGTTTTCTTTCTCTTCCCCAACGCTCCCGTTTTCTCTCTCTCCTCGCGGGCTCGTCTGCCTCTTCTTTCCCTTTAGGCCCAGTCCTTCTCCTCCTTTCCCGTTTGTGCAGGGATGTCACCGAGCGGCCGAGGAAACATAGGGATAGCGAAGCAACGCGCGGATTCTGCTACAAGCGCGACCAAACACCAAAGTAGGCAGGAAATAGGAGAGGACAAAAAGATAGAGAGGGTGAAAG